>NC_064433.1:145050532-145724282 GCF_023343835.1 Lagopus muta | reverse complement strand
AATGTGATTCTTACTTTCCTATTGCCTTCAGAGTTGGCTTTGGCATTATTTATTCTTTTCTTCAATAAAGGGAAGCTTTCTAGTAAGTGATTTATGTTCTTTCTTTATAACAATGCAGAGGCATATACTCCATTCAAAGGAAAAAAAAAAAAAAGCAGATTTTGGGCCTTTATTTTATGTCATGTATATCCTCTTTATATCATTTTAATAGTTTTTTCAGTTTTTATGGAATGGAGGCTTTATTGAGTAGTCAGCCTAAAATACAGTGGTAAATATTATATATGACCTAAATAAGTTTATTGCTATTTTGCCAACTGGGCGTATGAAAAACATGAAGATCGCTGCCGTGATCATCTAAACAGAAAGCACATTTAGTCTCAAAAGAGGCTGCAGCAGTGTACTTTCCTCTAGAGAATTGAAGAAATATAAAATGTTCACAACTAGGGAGACAAAGCTATATTCTAGGAAAAAATGTTTGGAATTTCAATTGGAAATAATGGCTCATTCATCCCAGTCTGTAAGCAGTTTTTGATTTGTCTTTCCCCTCTGCCTTCTCAGGTAATCTGCAATAAACATTGTGTTGCATGGGAGATTACACTCTTTCTTGGAATGTAGCCTAGTGGCATAGCAAGAATTAATGCCAACTGTTTGCCTAATAGATTTATTCTCCAAAAACACTCACTAAACTGTCTGGTTACTTGTAAGTGCTTGGGAAGTATAAAGCAGCCTCCAGATGACCAGCATAATAAACTTCAGCCCTGAATGATCATAATCCAAGACTCATATTAACTGTTTTTGCCCTTAAAACAGAAAAGTGAGGAAAAAAATTTCCAACCAAGTTAAGTCATGTTAAAAATCTATATGTTACTGAAATTTATTGTCAAATGCAAAACAGTTGATCTGTATGTTCAAGATAACACATTTTGAAGTTTTTGAAGGTCTTACTATGAGAGTTTAAAGTGTTGGTGAATCTGGACTTTTGGCTTCTGTCTCCAGAACCAGAATAAGAATGGCTAAACTAGTAAGATTTTTGAGAAGTTGGACCACTATAAAAAAACTTCTTTTCAGACATTTAAAATTTGCATTATGAAGTCTTGTATGCAATTGGCCAGACTGATCACTCTCTTTTTTTTTCTTTTTAAAGCAAGCTATAGAGAAAATGTATTTATCTGACTGTGAACATCAGTGGATCTAAGGAAAACATTAAAGATAAAGACAAAACTCATAATAAACCTGCAGCAATGATAGCTGTATTGGAGTGATATCAGAGAAGGTGAGGTCTATGCTACTTAGTTGCTAATACAGATCATCATAGTCTACCTTGATTTCAGCAAGGCATTTGATACTGTCCCCCATGACTTCCTTATAACAAAGCTGAGGAAATGTGGGATAGACGAGTGGACAGTGAGGTGGGTTGAAAACTAGCTGACTGGCAGAGCGCAGAGGGTCGTTGTTGGCGGTGCAGAGTCCAGTTGGAGACCTGTAACCAGCGGTGTTCCTCAGGGGTCTGTGCTGGGTCCAGTCTTGTTCAACATCTTCATCAGTGACCTTGATGGGGGGATAGTGGCCACCCTCAGCAAGTTTGCTGATGATATGAAGTTGGGAGGATTGGCTGACACGCCTGAAGGCCGTGCTGCCATTCAGCGAGACCTGGACAGGCTGGAGAGCTGGGCAGTAAGAAACCAGATGAGGTTCAACAAAAGCGAGTATAGAGTCTTGCATCTGGGGAGGAATAACTGCATGCACCAGTACAGGTTGGGGGATGACCTGCTGGAGAGGAGCTCTGCAGAGAGGGACCTGGGTGTCCTGGTGGACGACAGGTTGGCCATGAGCCAGCAGTGTGCCCTTGTGGCCAAGAGAGCCAATGGCATTCTGGGGTGCATTAAAAAGAGCATGGCCAACAGGTTGAGAGAGGTGATCCTCCCCCTCTACTCTGCCCTGGTGAGGCCTCATCTGGAGTACTGCGTCCAGTTCTGGGCTCCCCAGTCCATAAAAGACAGGGATCTCTTGGAAAGAGTCCAGCGGAGGGCCACAAAGATGGTGAGGGGCCTGGAGCATCTCTCCTATGAAGAAAGGCTGAGTGAACTGGGTCTGTTCAGCCTTGAGAAAAGGAGACTGAGAGGGGACCTGATCCAGGTCTATAAATATCTAAGGTGTGGGGGGCAGAATGGTGAGGCCGGACTCTTTTCAGTGGTGAGTGGAGACAGGACAAGGGGAAACGGCCGGAAACTGCAGCACAGGAAGTTCCGCACAAATGTGTGCAAGAACTTCTTTACAGTGAGGGTGACGGAGCACTGGAACAGGCTGCCCAGGGAGGTGGTGGAGTCTCCTTCTCTGGAGATGTTCAAGACCTGCCTGAATGCCTACCTGTGCTACCTGGTGTAGGGAACCTGCTTTGGCAGGGGGGTTGGACTCGATGATCTCTGAAGGTCCCTTCCAACCCCTAAAATTCTGTGATTCTGTGATCAATCAACATAATTTCCTGAACCAAAACATGTATTACTCTGCATAAGAAAGATACATAGTCTTACAGCCACTGACGGTATTGCTGAATAACTATTTTCCATCACTTTGGGGCAGCTCTGAGTTTTGGAAGAAGTTCCAACGTGTGCATGGATGAAGATATGTCAGACTTCTCAAGGGAAAAGTTCATGCTTTCCTGCATCTTTCAAGGCCTTTGATGTAAATCAAGTTGAAGAATGACTGCATTATGACTTTACAACAGAAGCTACTACATTAGCATTTTAGGTAGGCTGCACAGTATGCCTTTAAAGGAAGTGTTCCCATCATCCCATCTTTCATTGTTATTACTATCATGGAAGTAGTGTTGAATGCAGAAATTTAAGACTTTGGGAATGAAACTGAGAAAGATTTGTGCCCACAAATCTCTTGTGCACCACAAGAATGAACAAGGAATTTGTAGTAAAATAATAAGTCTCCCAAACTCAGCAGAAAGTTCTTTGTTCCACAGATCCCTGCAGTTATGGTGCACTGCTTGTTAATGTAAAGATGACTCGTGATGTAAGCACAGAGATAAAGCCAGTAACTGATCTGCTTTATTGTTCAAATTCAGGAAGAACATTTTGTATTGGAAAGCCTCACTTTTTTATTATTATTATTATTATTATTATTATTATTTTAGGAGAGGAGGTACTAGTATGATACATCATTTGTAGAAACAACTTATTTGTAGCTGAATCTATGCAAAGTTTTTAGATGAGGTTTTCAAGGTAAGAGTTAAGCTTACAGCAGAGCTAGCTTCAAGTTTCTGAGCAGATGTTTGGTTTTCTTCAGTATATGTGAAAATAGAATTTGCACATATTGATATTGTTAACCTAATGATCTGAGCAAAAGCATCATAGCATGTTTTCCTGTAATTGTATACACCTACACAAATGTATCTACACACAGACACACCAAGTGGACTGAAGAGTTTGTAAAGGCTGTACTCTGTTTTCCTTCCAAAAACTTCTCAAAGTTAGGTATTGTTGAAGAAACTTTTGCAAGAACTGGTGAAAAAAAAATTGGTGTAGTCTCAAACAGCTGTTCCTATGTAAAATACATTAATGCAGTTAATTAGTAATGACCTTTTCGAATATTCATCATGCCATTGCTTTATTATCCTGAAAGTTCACTGTAAAGGAAGTATAGTTGGTCCTGCAGGGAAAGGCTGAAAGTAAACTCGGTTGGGTTTAATTTTTATGCTAATGTTAGAAAAGAGTAAATGGCTTCTGCTGGGTAGCCTTAATTTGTAACTCCATTACATATACTGTATTTATCTAGTGTCATTGTAAACTTTCTTAGGTTATAGTATTCATCATATGATTACTTGGGTGGAACATGAAAGTTATTTGTACCAAAATTGCTTAATAGTCATGCTTTAGTGTATTTTCTTGCAGAAAATATCCTAATAAGCAAAGTAACGACGCTCCTCCAAATACCATCACAAATCTATTGAAGACTGATAATAAGAAGAAATATTAAGGGTGTTTTAATACAGTATATTAATGATTTCGTTTTCATAAGTCTTCAGTATATTTATGTGAGGATACATGCAATTATTACTGTTCACTTGAATTTCCAATTTTTCTGATGGTAGTATTCTGGAGATTTACTGTGCAGACTTAATATGCTGTTCTATGAACAAGCTCAAAAGCCTGTGAAAATGAGCTGGTGCAAGTCATAGTCGCAGTTCATAATTTTTTGTTCTTATTTATTTCATTTTCCAAAATGATGGGAAAAAAAAATATCTTGAAACGTGGTTTCCCTATTTACAGAATCTAAGTTGCAAACACAAATCTACATGACTTCTTATCAACACGCTCTTCATTTTCAAAGTGCTAAGACAAGCTTCCTCTTCAGTTCAGGTTCGCACCCTGTAAAATTACTGTCTAGATTTCTCCACTTCAGAATTTCTTTCAAATTCCTGCCACAAACTTGGTCCTGTTCTGCTGCTTCTTGCCTAACTAGATGATGGCACTGTTATAGTTTTTAGTTTACAAGCTATTGCCTTAGCCCAAAGTCAGATTTAGGGGACAGTCACTCGGAAACATTTGTCATCACAGCAGAGTTAGTATAAGTATTTGGTATTTGTCTATCAGGTCACATAACGACATAAATATGTTCACCCTGTTTTCATATCTGTTCCAAGTATATATGGTAATCCCCAGATTAGCATAAAAACATACCTCTTAATAAATGTCAATGGGATCACTGAAATTTCCGCTCTAAATTTTTTACACAGACTCAAAAAGAAATTGTTCATAAACCAGAGAGTAGTTGGTCAGTCAAGTACAGGACGCAACGCTGCTCTACCAAATCAATGCTTGCATCTCTAAAGGAGCACAAAGAAACTTTTCTTTGCATGGGAGGACAATCTAAATAATTTCCTGAATAAGTCAAATAGGTATATAAATTTGGGAATTGGACAGAGTTGAACGTGTGTGTAGGTCAAGGGAAGCATCTGAAGAAACCGTCTATAATATCCACTGTTTTTCAATAGGAACAGATTCTCATGAAGGATGTGCAACATGAATGCAGGACAGCAAGATTCCTTAGGCTGTACTGAGGAACTGCATATATAGGAAGTCTTTTAGATTTGGTGTTCATACATTTAGTTTAAGTATAGTTTGTTATAAACATTTGCAAATGTTTTCTATTTTACATTTGACTTTCAGGGCTTTTTATCCTAGCCTAACTCAGGGGAAATGAGGTACATAAAAAGCTTCATCCAGTTAGGGGAGAGAGGAGGGATAAATACAAAACCTGCAGTGGTAGAGATGCTTTTACAATCGCCTAGCTTTGCAACAAGTTATATTCAGTCTGGATGCATACAAGTAATTTGGCCCAGTCTTCAAGTTAGCATTACAGAAGCCAAGTAAGGAACTTTCCCACTAAGACATGAGTGAAATTTAGTGTGATAAAATAAAGTAATAGAAAGTTCACATGTGTGCTGCTCAGTATTCTGCTGGATAACGCAGCTGTGAACGTAGGCAATTTGGTCAGATCAAGGCCGGTAAATACAAGGATGCATCGAAGTACTTGCATTACTTAACCTGAACTGGAACTAATTTGTTCTTCACTGTGTGTTTTAGTTTCCAGGAGCAGGCATCCCATAAAGCATAATTAAAACTCCTAATCTGATTTTGTCTCTACTGTTATTCCTGCTGTTGCCATTCACACTGTCAAAGGACAATTATTCTCATTAACAAAAATAAAAGTACTGTTTAGGGGAATGCAAATTCCAGAAATCTTACTCAGCACTTAGAGTGTACTAAAGGTATGCAATATTTGACTGTCTGCTAAAACTTTACACATCCCACAGGCAGTGAAGCAGTGAATTTTTAGTTAGTGTCATGCTTTTTTTCTATGCCTATTGATTAACGTGCTGGTAAAAACTTTACATATACTTAATCACTCATAATCAAACAGATCTGATTTCATGCTGCTAAAAACTTCAGTGTAATGATTAAATGACATCAGCAGAAAGAATTTAGCTAAATCTGAAGCTGGATTGTTTCCAAGCTTAATGATGATGTTTAAATCTTCCTTCATGTTATACTGTGTCTTTTAGGGAACATTCTTGTGATTCCTTTTCATAAGAGAGGGAAGGATAGTAGAGTTCTTTTGCAGTGTTTTCTTGGGCAGGAAGGAAAAAAAAATGAGACCGTGCAAAAGGAGGACAAACCTTTCAGTTAGAATATATATTACATAGCATGTATGAAGACATAGGCATGAATTTCCAGCTGGCAAGTTTGAAAAAAAATATCAGGATGACAAATTTAGATTGTTAAAATTGCTAAAATTAGGAGTGGAGGTAAAGAATGTGCCAGATTTTGGTTTCTACATTCTCACCCAGACAACCTCTTTTACAAAATAAATGAAATTAGAAAATACGACATACTTCCATCCACTCTTCCTTAACTTATCGTCCCTTACAGGAACAGATATGCCAGCTCTCAGATCACATTCTGAATGTGAACTCAATTTATTTCATGAATTTTGCTAAATGTACACTGAACTGTTTGTCTAATGCATTCATGAATATATTGCTTCATCATTTTTCATTCATCATTTGTTTCTTCCTATAGCTTTTATGCTTCAACATAAATACTATTTTCTAAAAACATATATGAATGTTTAAGACAAATTACCTTCAGAAAAGATATAAGATGCTTTCAACAAATATTTGGAAATGGATTTTTAGCTTTTCACATATTCACATATTAGAAAAAACAAACAACCCAACTCCCCCCCCCCCCCCCCCCCCCAAAAAAAAACAAAACAAAAAAAAAAAAAAACAACCCAAAGCACCGTTTTCATGGACTTTTTTTTAGTAGTCCTTTTATGTTGTTGTTCTCTTTTATCTTGATGAGAGGATGTTAAGCAATTATAAAGCAGAATAAATCACGAGATGAAATGTTTCCACCCTGATTTTATTTCTTTTTTGTGGTCCCCTGAAGCAGGTGTAATAGATGGATCAGTGGTCTAATTTGTTAATTCCCTGAAGCTTGAAAGAGATATCTTGGGACTAAAGAACATAGAAGGTCTCTGAAGAAATGCAGTATTCAATTATTTATTTTCCTCTGTCCTTAAAGACTTCTTTAGTTCCAAATCTTCCTATTTCTCCTATATAATTAATGAGAAGTATAAAACAGTTAAATTTGTCTGGATTTGAAAGCATATATATATTTTATTTCTTTCCTTTGTCGTAATAAATGTATATGCATGTGCATAAGAGCTTCTGCTTATTTTTTCATCATGTACATAGCATATGCCATGTATTTCATCATGTCTTGAAAATGAAGACAAATCTTTCACTAGATAAAAAGTTTTGTCATAGATACAGTTTGCAGGAAAATATATTCCTCACTGTACAGAATGGATTTACAAATTTATACTCAGAGCCATTTGTAATTGGAGGGGGCAGTGTTAGATCATTGTTTTCACTTAGTAATATTGAGATGGACGTCAAGAACCTGTGTACTCTATTTTGTTTACTCAACGTAGACGATGTTTTGAAACTGAAACAGAAATCTTACCTCTAAACGATAGAAAGTGTTAGTGCTAGGAAGGCAGGAGTTTTAGATATATTTTCAAGGCTGAGGAAAATATTGAATGCACATATTTCACTTAAAAGGTAGACTAAGGTAACAGCCACTATTGAGTTCTGCAGCTGTATCTTCTCTCCTGTTTCTTGGAAAAAAAATTGTTCAAGAAATCAACCAATTGCCTCAAGTGTAATGTGAAAAATCTTTCCTACACCACTGACGAAATTCCAATTTGTCCATCCCTGTGCTTGATAGATTCTAGATCCCATAGACCCCAAGTAGATTCCAAATCACACCCCTACTTTATTTATTTATTTATTTGTAAGGTTGGCAGAATCAAGCAATCAACAAATGCCTTTTCTCCTCCAATGGGAAGGCCCAGGTGAAAGGAGAATGCTCCAAGCTCACACTGTCTGTGCTTTGAACTACTTTGGCAACAAACTTGTGAAAGTAAAACTTCCAAAAATCAGAGGTAGACTTTTAGTAGTATACATGTACTGGAAGCATTATAAATATCAGCTCAGGAGCTGAAGTTTGATAATTTAATCTCCATGGAAATTTGTCTCCTTGTCCGCAAATAAGGGACAGAAACCTATTGACACATGTACCATTCATTACTGTAATTTATAGATACTTGTTAGATTATAATAAAAACAATTCTAGGTGCAAAGTGAGATTTTCAAAATCCAGCAAATAATGATTTTCTTTTAGATAAATGTGATAAGGGTTAGATCATGTAATTAAATACTTTTCTCCTATCAAAAGCATTACTAAGCATACAGAGGAAAAATGTGCATGTGTGTGAAATTAACATTTCTTGACTCAGAATTCTGCAAGAAATATAAAAGTTTGAATACAAATTATTCTTTGTATATGGATCCCCTATGTGGTTTCTCAATAAGTAAAAGCCAGTATGAATAACATTTCAGTAGTGATAAAGTCTTAGGATTCTAGAAATTGTGCATTTCCAGTAAATGAATACTGACTGGTCTTGTCTGAGGCACTTCTGTGAATTGTTTTCCAGAGCAATAAAGCTTATAATTTTTGCTCTTATCTGCAAACTTCTGACCTATAAAACTGTTTAAGGACAAATGTGTTTTCTTTCAGTACAGTTCTTTCCCACTTTTTTTCAGACAGATCTCCATAACTCATGAGTTTTTTTATAGGGACGCTTATTCCCAACTGTAGTTTTTAGAAAGCATACCATTTCCTTAAAAATTTGTATCCTTTATTAATTACTGATATATTAAACTGAGGCTTTTAACAGGATAATACAGATACAAAAAACATGTTTTTAAGTGTAGAAAATATAGTGATTTATAGAACTCAGTCATTGCAAGAATTCTATAAATATTTTAACAGAACTATTTATTTTTCTGTCTGGAGTCAATTAGCACCAGAAACCCCAAAGTAAGTACAATTTACTCTTGAAGAGTATTAAAGGAATATAAGGCAGTATCTTTATTCTGGAAAGTATATGAGCAGTGCTGATAACAAATTTCTTAATTTGCACATTTAAGAATGCCTTTCATGTTTTTTTTTTTAATGTTTACAGTCACTCAGGTCATGATGTGTGACACTGGATATAGGGTGAATGAAAGCACAGTCTTCCCCGTGCATTTGTGAAAAAAGAGTGGGGAGGAGAATAAATATCTTAACAGCTGTCATTGCCAAAGATTACTTAAAAGATGTAAAAGCCTTCATTTGCCTTCAGGAGCTGTGACATATGGTCAGAAATGGTTTGAAGATTTACTGTCATCTTTGTTGGATGAGATTCAAAGTGTTTTTAACAAGGATCTTGCCCTCTCATCATCTTTGGAAAAATCCTTCAGAATCTGTAAAGCTTACAGAAAGCAGACAGAGATTAACAGGTCTCACATTTTTATTTATTTATTTTTTATGTAAGGCAATTAGCAGGGTTGCCAGATGAAATAAAATATATATTAATTGTGAAAGTGTACCTTTTATTTTACCCTACAATCCAGTTTGTTACTGGATGCTATTTTGTCACAAGTATCAGTGACAGATTGTCCCTTACCTAGTTAATTTGGAGCTCAGGTGTAATCTTGCACACTGCTTGCAGTGTGGTTTAGAGGCCTGAAGCTACTCAGTCCAATTACAGTTATCCATTTGGTCTGAATCTTCCTCCCCCACCAGTTACCAGTTGTGGATTTAACATTTTGAACACATCACAGGACCTTTCCACTGATAAAAGCCCATTAAAACTTGTGAGGCTGTGAAAGCAACAGGAAGGTGCTCAATGACAGGCTACATAATCAAGTAAAGCAAAGGCTAATGGTTAAAGGGCCTTGAGACAACTGCCTTACCATAGAAGTGCTTGCAACTGAAAATGATCCCAACTGTGCATCCTAAAATCTTAATGGACAAATCTTCTCTAACATCATTTCAAGCTGAAGCTGTGGGGAACAGTACTATTCTTATTTTCACTCCCAGTGAATTTTGCACCCGTGGGAATTTAGAGTAAAGCCTTTAACAATGAATATCGAAAGGTCCTTTATCTCAACGTATGCTAGGTATCAGTGAGATATGGCAAAGGGCACCTTTCTTATCCCTCTAAATTTTGCATAAGTCAGACTGATTTAAGCTCTAGCTGAATAAAAGTCTTCCAATTTTAGCAGACTTGACAAGAATTTATTGTGTTCCAGTAAGAAAATAACAGAAACATAATATTCTGATCATATTTTTAAAGGTATCTTCAGAGTATAATGTTATGGCACTTGCACAGTAGAATTATAGTGACTTTCAGATTCAGTGTCCTTGGTTGTTTCCCGAATAACAATAATGTATAAGACATAAGTAAGAAATTAGTCATCTACATATGTAAAGCTTCTCAGTGTCTCCTAGGGATGGGAGATGGGATGCAGAGCTATCACAAGCAGAGGGGAACTGGGGATGGCCATTATGTTAGAGCTTCACTGGATTCTAGGGGGAAGGAGACAAATGCACTGTGCCAACCTTGCATGTTTTCATGGTGCCAAATGAAGGCTGTTGGGATGATGAACCAGAAGTAGTTGTGGGCAAAGAAGAATATAAACTGGGTATCTCAGAGAACAGAGAGTCAGCAAAAAGTAATAAAGTGGAAGACATATTTAGCCGGGGAGTTCTGTCATTCTCTTCCATTTGTTGCTGTTGTCACTGAAATCTTCTCAAGGAAAAATGTCCAGAAACGGCTTAGGTTGTTGCTTTCCGTGTTTCCACGTTAGACAAAAGCTCAGCCAATATTGCATAAAAATAAAACTCCTTCTACCTGCATGTGGAACAAAGAAAATTTTATGTTTGAACAAAAACATGCTTCATCAAATTTACAGGAAGATTCTGGCTATGCAGATGTTGTCAAATTAAATCTGTCTATAGCCATTCTTGGGCACTGCTGTTTGCTTCAAGGCAGTGCTGCATGGAACATGCCGATGTATGCAATCACTGTGAGCAGTTGCTGTTATGTGCTACTCCTAACTCCATTTTGATATAATTGCCACTTCAGGGAGGAAAATAAGCTATAATTCCCCTCCTTCAGAGTTCCTTACCTGATGGAGTTTTTACCTGCTCTATTGTTGCTTCAAATGCACTAAACTTTCTACAGAGCATCATTCCTTCTGTCTGGAACTTTGTTTTCATGACAGCAAGACCTTCCTAACCCTCAGACTTGCATAAATTTGCATAAATCCACCAATACGGGGCCTCCCATGTGCTTGTACTACTCTCATTATGTGGCAGGAACACAAATGTTCAAAACAGAACTGCCAGTCCTGCCTGAGAAACACTTATCTCCTGAAAGGAGGTTAACATGGAAACAGTATTCCAGAGAAGAACACCATTTACTGAAGTAAAAAATGTCCCCCTACTGTCTGCCAAGGGTGCAGATCATCAAATGCTATTGCTAGAGGAACTCGGAGGAGAGGAGTACTACATGGAAGGAGATGCTGAGTGGAATATGTCTTCGCAGATTGCCCCTGGTACCCCTGGATGTGATGACAGGGAAGGGACAAGGAGATGGATGTCTTCTTCAAACACAGATCCAAGCTGAGACTCAGGCATGGAAATAAAATAAGAAAAAGCAAAAACATAGGTTTCTGCTATGTAATAGAAGGGAACCATAAGGGGAAAAAAAAGAGAAAAAGACAAAAAAGAAAAAAAAGAAAAGAAAAAAAAAAGGAAGTATTCATCTACGTCTTGAATAAACAAGATTAGTCCAAGAGTACAGTGAAGCAAACATGGCCCTTTGTGAGTGATGAATCAATACAGTCTCGTGGTGCATCCAAATTCCTCCAACAGGATGTCTTTCATGATATTTTTCATTGTATCTGAGATGTAGCACTAAGCTCTAGTAGTTTTCTGAATAACTTGAGTTTTGCTTCTTGTTAGTGCAAATTTCAGTCTTCTAGAGGGATTTAACAATATATCTTACATAGGCACATAGTACCTTTTAACTTCTTTTTCTTTTTTTTTTTTTTTAAAAGCAATATATTTATTTTGCTTGGAAGCAAATCTTAATCATTGTCATTTGATTGTTTTATGTAATTCACTGAGTTGCTGCACCATGACTTACATACTTACATTAACATCATAGAATCTCTGTGAACTTTAATTCTTTTTTTTTTTTTTTTTGGTTTTCCTGTGTTTTGAGCACAGATACAAGGCATATAAATGACATACATCAGCACAAATATATTACTAAGAATGTCAAATACTGTGTCATTGTTTCGTTGAATAACTTCCAAAAATGAGTTCGTAGTATCCACAGTAAATGATAGCTAAGAAACCTATGTAATGAATTTATAAATTTATCCTAATCAAAAGTTGGTTTTCAGATGTCATTTCTTCACTGAGCCCGGGGGCTAAGGACAGCTCAGTAGGGGGATAATTGTAGTAGTGTTACTAGTATAAAAAGCAGAATCACAAAATCATACTGTCATTTGAGTTGGAAGGGACCTTTAAGGATCATCTAGTCCAACCCATCTGCAATGAACAGGGACACCTATCAACTAGGTCAGGTTGCTCAGAGCTCCATCCAGCCTGATCCTGAATGGCCTCAGGGATGGGGCATCCACCACCTCTCTGGGCAACTTGTTCCAGTGCTTCACCACCCTTACTGTAAAAAATGTACTCCTTATATCCAATCTGTTAATTTGAAACCATTTTCCCTTGTCCTATCACCCCAGACCCTACTAAAGAATCTGTCCCCTTCTTTCTTGTGGCTCCTCTTTAAATACTGAAAGGCTGCTATCAGGTCACCTTGCAGCCTTCTCTTCTCCAGGCTGAACAGCCCCAGCTTTCTCAGGTTGTCCTCATAGGGAAGGCATCCCATCACTTGGATTACTTTTTGGTCCTCCTCTGGATGCACTCCAACAGGTAGATGCCTCTCCTGTAGTGAGGATTCTGGCCATCTGGCACATCTGGCCACAGTATTCCAGGTGAGGTTCTCGTCACCGCAGAGTGAAGGAGCAGGATCACCTCCCTTGACCTCCCGACTGCATTTCTTCTGTTGCAATGCAGGATATAGTTGGTCTTCTAGGTTGCAAGGGCACATGTCTGGTTCATGTTCAGTTTCCCATCCACTGGTATCCCAAGTCCTTTTCAGCAGTGTTGTGCTCGATCTTTACACCCCCCAGCATATATTGATAGTGGGAGTTGCCACAACCCAGGTGCAAGAACTTTCACTTGCCTTTCTTGAACTACACGAGGTTTGCCTGATCCCACTGCTCTAGGTCTCCCTCAATGTACCCCAGTCATGTTGACTGCACCATACATCTTGGTTTCATCTGCAAACTTGCTAAGGGCATGCTTGATCCCACTGTTGATGCAATTGATGAAGATACCAAGGCCCATCAGTCCCAGTACTGACCCCTAATGAAAACCCCTAATCACTGATCTACATCTGGACATTGAACCACTGACCATCACTTACTGAGTATGATTTCACAACCAGTTCCTCATCCATCAAACAGTCCATAAAATAAATCCATATCTTTCCTCTTTGGAGAGACGGATGTTATGGGGGATTGTTTCAAAATTCAGATAGATGACATCAGGTTCTTCCCTTGTCCACAGATGCAGTTACACTATCAAAAAAAACACACAAGGTTGGACAAGTAGGACTTGGTCTTAATGAAATAGTTGAAAGTGTTTGTAGACTATTAAGACAGTGAAGCACTGTTTGGCATTTTGGAAAACTGCAAAGAACAGATAAATGCTTTTCTTAGAAATTGGTGTATATGATTCTGATGACATTTTTTGAAAGATCTGTGAAATATTTGCATTACTTAAAGTGAGTATTCCAGTGAGTAGGACAAATGGACTACTAAATTAAGATACTGCATTACAAGTGTCAATGTGCAGAATAGAATCACAGAATCACAGAATCACAAGGTTGGAAACGACCTGCAAGATCATCTAGTCCAACCACCCTCCCATTCCTATTAGTACCACAAGCTACTAAATCATCTCTCGTAGCTCCTCATCCAGGAGCCTCTTGAACACTGCCAGGGACGGTGACTCCACCACCTCCCTGGGCAGCCATTCCAGTGCCTGACCACCCTCTGAGAGAAAAAATTTCTCCTAATGTTCAACCTAAACCTCCTCTGGTACAACTTCTGGCCATTTCCTCGGGTCCTACTATTTGTCTAGGAGAAGAGACCAGACCCTTTTTCATCACGACCTCCCTTAAGGAAGTTGTAAAGTGCAATGAGGTCTCCCCTGAGTCTCCTCTTCTCCAGACTGAACAATCCCAGTTCCCTCAGCTGCTCCTCATAAGAAGACTAAGATAGAATGTGGGTGAAGGAACCATTGCTTCTATAAGGAAACCAGTATATAGTAACTATTAATATTAAACTTTGATTCAGTATTGGAAGACACCAGTTCCGAGGTTCCTGCAATCAGCTTCAATGTGCATTCACATTACTAAAATAGGTACTATAACTGAACTTACCATTCAAGTAACATAATATCAATTTTACCATTTTGAACTAGAGGGGGCCACACAATGAGCTTTAACTCTGTAAATGTACAGAGAAGTGGAACATTCTTTGCGGTAGTACAAAAAATGGATAGTGATTCAACTTTTCTGCCTACATTACTTCTAAGAAGGTACTATTTCTACTTCCTGATTAGCAGAATACTTTGGAATCTCTGTATCTAGGGTAGTAAGCAGGTTGAAGAAACTTGAATTATATATGGATTAGAGTATTAAGACAATCAGGTTTTTGGCTTAGGCCTTAATTGCTATGCTTAACTGTTCTTAGTGTTTTGCATAGCAAGGACAGAAGAGTTTTTCTTCACTTTTGCAATGAAGATGTACATTTATGTGGTCTCAGAGGAACAACAGGCAAGCAGGTCTGTGTTTGAATTCTTAGCTATTGATTAAAATCTCTGAGGCTTGGTTCTGAAATCATTTTGCATGATTTTGTTGCCAATACATCTAGTCTGTTTTAGTTTTAATTCAGGGAACAGCAAAATACTGTGCTCTCAATGAAGCATTTGTTTCCCATTAAACAATGCAAGAAGTCTCAGCACGTAGTGTAAAGCTAATGATAAAATATTGTTATGTGGCTTTCTAATATCAACTGTAAGTTCATTGTTGTCCTACATTATAGTGTCTACATGGTGCGTAAATGAATGGCCATGGTTTAGAATGGGATTAAGACATATAGATCTAACATTCTTTATCCCAAACTTCCAGCTGTATTTCTAAGTTTAATAAATAAGAAAATTTTGGAGAAAAAAATGACATTATCTTCTATATGCAAATAATCTCTCTGTATATTTTGTTCCTATTTGTTTGGTTTCGATGCAGACATCCATATTTTTGTCTTATATTTTATTACATCTTTAATTACAAAGAACTGTATCTTAGACCAAATTCTCTGACTTTACATTTCTAATTTTTATAGCTGGTTGGAGAAGTTTTGAACTTTATTTTTTCTTGTAAAATGTTGCTAAATTAGACCTTTGAGATACATGTCTATATTTATCTTTTACTTCTTACTGGAGAATTTAAAGAGAAAAAGTCTGATAAAATACTGAGCCACTGACAGGCTGGAATGAAAGTCTACTTTTCAGAAAACAATATGTAATCCAAAGTGAATATGAAGAGAAAAGGAATGTACTAAAAATGGGAAATCACAAAAATGCAGTGCACAATATTTTATTCTAATCCTAAAATTCCAATTTTACCTTAGAAATACTATCAATAGTCATTTTTTATCAGTTTGTAAGCAATAAATATGACATTCTCACTAGGAGCAGATAAAATAGTTGGAAAATAATAAGTTGCCAAAGTACATAAGTACTTATTTTATTGTGATATAAGCCCAGATAATGAAGCTGTTTGAGATAATATTTATTAAAGAATAACATACTGTTCTTTATTTTACTCTTGTTGAATTTTTTTCTTCAACTTCCCCACAAAGCACTAAGGATTCATTTCTGAAAAGTTTAGTCCATCTATAATTCTAAAGAATTAGTATGGCTCTCATCATTGGATTTAGACGCCAGTAAAGCCAGTAGTGATTCAGCACTTGACTGTCTAGCAAAAAGAAATTTTAAGGTAACAAGTAAATGCTTTTCTCGTTTGTGTACAGACATGGCTGTACTTTGGAGACACTGATTTTTGAAGGAAACCCATTTCCTTTCAAAAGTATGGAAAACAAACAGATTTGCAGGTCTCTACAGTATACACAAGGTATGAGTAACCCTGTCAGATTTACTTTTTCAGCATTCAGCAGACTACTTAAGGAAAGATATATTAATTCATTTTTAATGTTAGGAAAATAGAATCATTAAAAAGCAGATAACATAAAATGCCAGAAGTGCTTTTAACATTACATGAAGTGCTCTACTTGCCTAAATAGCTTGCTACTTTTGGAGATCTAGATATGTGGATGTATTAAATATTAAAATAGAGGTTGCTTTCTAAAATGCAGCGTTTCTTATCAGAAAAAAAAAAAAAAACAGCTTGAACAAGTAGTGCTGTTGTATAATGCATGATGTTGATAATAAGAGAGTCTAGCAAAATCATTTTTCACGATGTAAGAGTGACTAGTGTTTTGAATAAGAAATATCCGCCGTTCATGTTCTCTTGACATATATATAACAGTGCCGTCAAGATGCATGTGATTATAAGTTTACAATACATTCTAAGTCATATGAGTTCTACAGTGGGTTTTTACTCTCTTTTTTATATATTAGCTGGTTATCAGCCCTTTTAACAGGTTATTTGTAAACTTGATTAAAAATTCATTCTCAAAGAGTAGTTATCAGTGTTTCAGTGTCAGTTTTAATTAATGCATTGACGAATTATGCAGGGCCAATTCCATATCCAGTGTTATTTAATATACATCATATGGATTTAGAGGAAAAGTAGGAATTCTTTCCATTGAATTTTCAAATTACACTAACTTGCCTGCAATTAAATATACAACGTTAAATAAATAATAAAAAGTGTTCTAATGATTCTGATATGTTAAGGAAAACACTGGGAAGAATTATTCAGCAAATTATTCAGCAAATGTAAATTAAATAAAAAAAAAAAAAAAAAAAGGATTTTAGAGGAATCATGTTTTAAGTATAGGCTAGGAAATGGTCGATTATTTAAGGTTTTATATAAATAGGTTTCTACAGTCACAATGAGTTAAAAAGTGAGCAGAAGTTAAATACGACGTGATATGGCCAAAAAAAGCAGATTGTATAGTGGGATTCATAGATAGGAGCATCTTCTGAAAGGCACATGAAGAAATGATTTTGTAATAGGAGTATTTTGTACAGTTTTGAACACAACAGCTAAGAAAGAGCAATTGCAAGCAGTCTATCCTGTGTAATGATTATGAGATGATATGACTTGCATGAAAACGTGGGGGAAACAAGTTTTTCAGTTAAGAAAATGTTTTCAAACTTAAAAAAAAAAATCTATTAAAAAGAAATACATGTTACCCAGGTTTATTAAAAAAATAAATCAGTATTAGAAGTAATAAACCTTCCAACATTAAGGCTATTGAAGAACCAGACTGGATTTTCTAGAAGGAAAATTCAAGAACAGCTTAAATCAACAGTGGCACACGTTGAGTAGTGGGAGATAGAAAAAAGCTGTGCATTCTGTTCTGTGATAGATTTTGTTGGAAGAGAGAGAAGTTGAAATTCTAGCCTAACCCAGGTACAAGTTTTCATCATGCAGAAGACAATAAATCAAGGTATCTCTTCAGGATGGAGTTGAGACTGATTAGAGTTGCCAAACCAATGATCTCATAAAATGATAGATTTTTTTATTTTTTTTTTCATTCATGACATAAGTCATGGCTTGGTAAACACTACATAGTATATCCGAGGGTACTTGTGATGTGTGACTTTCAATTTGAATTTGTATGGACGGAGTAACACACTTTTTATCTATGCAAACATTTATTTTAAGAAAATTTCCAAGGAGCTGGAGTACTTACACATGAAATAATTAGAGAGATGAGGCAGATAGGAGTAACGTATTCGGTATTGTTCATTTACAATTATATATGAATCATAGAATTGAAGAATCACAGAATCATAGAATGATAGAATCAAAGAATGGCCTGGGTTGAAAAGGACCACAGTGATCATCCAGTTTCAACCCCCCCCGCTGTGTGCAGGGTTGCCAACCACCAGACCAGGCTGCCCAAAGCCACATCCAGCCTGGCCTTGAATGCCTCCAGGGATGCACAGCCTCCTTGGGCGACCTGTTTCAGTGTGTCACCACCCTCTGAGTTAAAAATTTCCTCCTAATATCTAACCTAAACATCTCCTGTCTCAGTTTAAAATCATTCCCCTTGTCCTATCACAATCCACCCTCATAAACAGCCATTCCCCCTGCTGTTTATATGCTCCCTTCAAGTACTGGAAGGCCACAATGAGGTCTCCCTAGATCCTCCTCTTCTCTAAGCTAACCAAAGCCCAGTTCCCTCAACTTTCTTCATAGGAGAGGTGTTCCAGCCCTCTGGTCATCTTAACGGCCCTCCTCTGGACCTGTTCCAAGAGTTCTGCGTCTTTCCCGTACTGGGAGACCCAGGCCTGGATGCAGTACCTCAGATGGGGCCTCATGAGAGCCAAGAAGAGGGAGAAAATCACCTCCCTCTCCCTGCTGGCCACTCCCCTTTTAACGCAGCCCAGGTTATGGTTGGCCTTCCAGGCTGCATGCGTACACTTTTGGCTCATGTCTAGCTTCTCGTCTGCCAGGAACCCCAAGTCTTTCTCCATTGGAATGATCTCAAGAGATTCTGTGCCTAGTCTGTATAAATACCTGGGATTGCCCCAGCCCATGGGAAACACCTTGCACTTGAAGATCTGTTTCTTGTTGATTTTTTGTTGTCATTGTTGTTTGTTTTTGTCTTGGTGATAACATTGCAGTGATGTGGTTTAAGAGCAAAAACATTTCCGCTCAGTGTTAGATATTAAGTGGTCTCTATTAAGGGAAAGTGAGAGGCTTAAAAAAAAGTCCTTATGATAACATGGAGCTAGAGGGATTGAGCTGAAGGGCCATCAGATTGGAAAGATGCGAGTTCAGTTTTTGATCTTGATTTTGAGCAAATCGCTTTGTCATTTACTTCTGTTCCCCTTAGCCCCACTTGTTTCATATAAACTAGCACTTTGAAAAGCTGTGCAATGTGTATTTAACAACCCTGTTCCATCAGGAACTTCAGGCACGATTACTATTTAGTAATAACAACCACGTGAAACAGAAAATACGAGGTTGTGAATAAGGTAGATAAGCAAAGCTCACATCTAGTCTGGTTAGATGCTTTAGATATTGCAGTGAGATATTAGTACCATTCAGACAGAATATGTTTAGCCATTTGAAATATTAATATTCATCTCTTACTGTGTTATCCACAGCAACAGCAAGAAAAGGAAAAAAAAAATTCATAATCACGCTAGTCATCTCATGTATTTCTTGCATAATGCAAATCCTTTTGTCTTCTATTCTAATATAATCAAACTCCTATAAGTATTTTCATTGAGATATGCTTACTGTTATAAGGTTTAGGATTTTTTACTGTAGTTTATGCTTGACATCTTGAAGAAGATAGACATGCCAGGAACATTTTACAAACACGGAATCATGTTAATTCTATTTCCATGCATTTTGTTCTGAGTACGAAGTGTTGATGCAGTAATTTTATAACTTGTTGATTTTAGAGTCTACATTTCATACTGATATTATGTTTTTATTGAACAAGATCAATGTCTAGTTATTAATAATAATTTAAATTATTCTAAAGCATTTTATCATATTTTTGTTTTTCAGAAATATTTCTCAGTTATATTTCTAAAGACTAGTTTCTAGTCTTTGTGGTGGCCACACAATCATAGATCTTCAACTTACTGCTTTCACATTTACAACAAATACCAGTTTTTTTGAGCAATCTCCTGCATTTTGTAACCATGATAGATAGTTTAGACCATAATTTAAGTAATGTAAGTATCTGAAACATCAGTGACTGAGCTCAAATACTCAGAGTCCCTTTTATAGTCAACGACACAAAATAGGTATTTCTGTAAAGCAGTTCATCTCATCTTGAGATATGTATCTTCATGAGTCAAACAAATTACCTTCTTGTGAAATCTAGTTTACTCTATCATTGTAGATATCTTAACACTGATGATTAATTTTTAGATATCTGAAATTGGAGGATACAAATCTTATTGCATTAGATAATCAGTACTGCATATACAAAAATATTTATTTAACAGAGAAGAATTTCTTGAAATTTCAGATGTAGCTCTTGATAAATTTTATAACTCATCTGTTGATAAGACTTGTTTATGCTTGTCACATGTCTTGCACTGAGAGCAGTCTACAATTTTCAACATTTGGAAAATGTTTTCAATTCCTGCAGTAAAGAATCTGAAGCCATTTATTGTAGGGATGCTTTGGTATGACTGTGTTAGTAAAAATGATACAGATAATTTTCTCAGTGAGTTTCTAAAGACAAGAAAATCATACTTTCTTTCTTATAATCAGAGAAAGTAGAATTTGATTTTGCATTGTCTTTCAACTGGTAGTAATTTACATGTATGCCAAGAAGAAAACTTTAGCAAATCAAAATAGTTGCCTCCATATAATTCAGATCTCACCTACAATCATAGAATCATAGAATGGGTTAGGTTTGAAGGAAATTTCAGTTTGAATCACATAGCTGATACTCTATAGAATTCCACGGTCTTTCTCCTAATCCATGAATCCCTGAGCAAGAAATACTGAACTGCCTGATCTGGGATCTGCTGACCATCTGTGTAAGCAATATGAAGAAAGAAATACAAAAACAACAGTGCTGTGATGCTACCAGGGCATTTATTGAAGGCTGGTCTTGCTCTGAAAACACCATTAGAAGGTATGCTCCCTTTCTGTTACCCTCTATACAGTCATGGTTGCACATGTAATGTTTCCTATAATAGTATAGCAAAAAGCTATTAAAAATATATGCCAGGCCTGGAGCACTGTGTCCAGTATTGGGCCCCTGGTACATGAGAGATGTGGAGCTACTGGAGAGAGTCCAATGAGAGACCACAAAAATTTTGAGGGAGCTAGAGCACCTCTCCTGTTTGGAGAGGATGAGAGCAGAGACTGTTCAACCTCAAGAAGAGGATGTTTATGGAGGATCTCATCAATGTATACAAATACCTGAACTGGGAGTGCTGAGAGGAGAAAGCCTGGCTCTTTTCAAAGTGCCCAATAACAGTACAAGAAGCAGTGGCAGAAAATGGTATGCACAGGTTTCCTCTGAACATCAGAAATCTGTGCATGTTGACCTGACTTGTCCCTTTTCGGAGATATCCAGAATCCATCTGGACATGGTACTGGGCAGCCTGCTTTAAGTGTCTTTGCTTGAGCAGAGGTCGGACTAGATGACCTTCAGATGTTCCTTCAAACCTCAACCACTTTGTGATTTTCTGGTGCTATTCCTATTGACATTATATTCATAATACTCCTATTCCTATTCTATAGTCACAAGTGGTGGCTGAAGCTGTAAGATTCTTTTCACTTGGATCCAAAGAATTTTCAGAGGTTTCACAGCAACAGAGTTATAAAGCAAATCTGAAACAAAATTATTGCATTCTCCAGGAAATATCACATTCAATATATTATATCATATGTAAATAGAAATATATGGCTAAAAAAAGCAATGTGAAGTATGACAAAAGGATCAAAAATCACTTGAGAAAGGAAAGAGAAATGATTATTCTTTAATCAAAAGTGAAACTACTGCATAATCACACAAAAACCAAAACCATAAGACAAATCAGTGAAGACACTACCTAATCCTTTCAAGAAATTAAATCTACACACAAAAAGTGTTTATTTTCCTGTATGCATTCAGCTCAGAAAAATAAATAAATGAGACATTCAAATAATATAAGAATTTGCATATTCATCAGTTGGATGGAAATTAAATTTTCTATGTGGACTTGATAAGAGTTGCATTTCAGTAGCACTGATAAGTGAATGTCAAAGCATACATTTTTAGGAGACAATCTGGTTACTTTGGCAACTCTGGCATTATTAGTCACTTCTGATAAGTCATCTTTCTTTCTTTCATTACCACCTGTGGCCTTTATCACTGTTTCCTAGTAACATCAAATTGTTTTGATAAAAAGTAATTAATATATTCAGTTGTAACAAGGCTATACATAAATATGATCACTCTTTATTGTTTATTCTCAAGGTAGCATAACACAATTTAATAGTAAGCTTTGTCTTCTTTTCTTTATTCTTAACCAAACTTGAGAAAATTATGTTGAATTACTGAAGCATCTGTATATCCCAACCCATTAAAATAATGCTATTAGGCTTTAAAATGCCAGATAGGATAGCTGCTGTTTGATTAACAAGAGAAATAATAGCTGTGAGTTAGAATAAAGTAAGAAATGATTATTGTGAGAGGTTTGAGAAAATTAAAACAATTCAGAGATGCAGAGATTATTTAAAGCCACCTCAAAATATGTCAGTGATTTCTGTAATTTCTTGATATTATTCAACCACATTTTAAAGTCCTAATAGGCCTAAGTAAGGAAAAATAGGAAGTTTTAAAAATTTTGTGCAGACAGCATTATTAGATTTTGTTTAAATGATTACTCATGTTAACAATTCAGAAAATACATGCTCATATGTGTGTATGTGCTATAGATTGTGTTTTTCATCATGTAAGATGCTTTTGTTGCTGCTGCACCTAATACGTCAAAGAACTCAGTAAGGAAACTGTACTGCTCTTCTCCAAGCTGAACTGTCCATGCTCTCTCAGCTTCTCTTTGTGTAACAGATTTTCTATTCCCTCATTCATTTTCATACCCTTTGCTGGACTCTCTCCAGCATTTCCATGTTCTTCCTGGACACAGTACTCCAGGTGCAGCCTCACCAATAGCCTGAATATAGAGGAAAAATCACCTCGCTTGATTTGCTGTCAGCACTATTTCTAGGGCAGACCAGAAGTCCATTGGTTTTATTTACTGTAAGAAGTATATTCAACTTTTTTTAATTGCACACATAGGTCCTTGCCTGCAAAGCTTCTTTCCATCCTGTCATCTCCTAGATTGTACCAATACATGCATGCATTAATCTTTCCCACATGCAGGACTTTTTATCTACCTTTTTTGAATTTATTCTTAGTCCATTTCTGAAGTCTGTTGAGGTCCCTATGGATGGCAGCACTATACTCTCTGCTTTGTATAACCTGCAAATCTGCTGCTAGTGAGCACTGTCCCATCATCCAGTTTATCTGCTTAACTAAAGATAAAATGTATTCACTGTTCTCATCTTATTCTACTCACTGGTCATTTCATTGTAGAATGATTTCCCCTTCATAAATCTGACTACATCCAGTCACCTTCTTTCCCTTAATATGTTTCGAAATGGCTCCTGGGATTATTTACTTCTCCACCATTGAGGCTGAGCTTGTAGTTTCCTGGATTTTCCATCTTGCCATGCCTGAATATAGAAATGACATTTGCTTTCTTACAGGACTCAGAAACTTCACTGTCTAACCATGACCATAAATTTCAGTTGGTTTGCACTATTTTTTTTTATTATTATTTGTTTGGAAAATACATTTTCCCATGTTCTTGGTAGACAAACAAATCATGTTGCAGTGTAGGTATGAGGTAATTTTTTTACCATTTAAAATTTTTATTTCAGATTGATTATGACTACTAATCTACCAACATTGTACTTAAAATATTTATTCAATCTTAATAATAATAATAATAATAATAATAAACCCTGCAATTAGATATTCCTCATACTGAAGTATTTCTGCGACTCAACTAGGAAGAATGTAAATTGTGAGTTTATGTGCAACTGTTACAAAGTGTTTGCTGGAAACAAAAGCAATGCAATTCTATTTTATTTTATTTCATTTTTTCTAAAAGAACTATTCCACTTATAATGTATAATTTTAGTCAAACTTTGTTCAAACTGGAAATAGGAAGTTATCAAATAATTCACAAATCAGTTTTGACTATTGCCTTTGAGAAGAATATTAAGTCTTAATGACCAGAGAAAAGGGCAAAATTCATCAAATAAATTATTCATGAAAAATGATTGCCCATCTTTAAGTGACATTATGGAGAGTAATGGTCTACTTTTACATTATGACTATTCAAGCCAAACTTAATCCAGAAGTGCATTAATATTTGAATTTGATATTCTGAACTAATTGAGTCAGCATTAGGAAGTTTAATTGAAATAACAAGACCTTGATCTTGCTATCTTGTTTTTAGAAATATGCTCTTGTACTGCTTGTACTAGATTTTTCCCACTTTGAGTCACTAAAAGGACTGGGAGAACATGGGAACAAGTTTCATGCAACCATTAAATCAGAAATTATTGCATAATACTACACAAGTAAAAATCTTTGCTTCAAATATCAGTAAGATCAGCAAAGGTTCTTACTGCTTATCACAGTATTGAATTTGTGCCTGGAGATGTTGAGAATGATTCAATCGTACACAAATCTGTTCAAAAAGATACTTCTGCTCAATCTTGAGATACAGGTGAACACTACAATTCATCTAATCTAATTTCTAAGTTACTTAAATTAGTAATTTTATCTAAGTTGTCAGCTAGAATGTATTTGTAGTTAAGGCAGTGAAGAATCACCAGAAGGCAGTTATATTATCTCCATTAATTACAGAGAGATGGCATTGGTAAATGTACATGCTTACATACATGAGAATCTGGTATAAGAAAAATGAGATGCGGGATCACAGTTCCCTAACTGCCTAGTAAAAGGTATTTGATGGAAAGTTTATATGAATGTCTGCCACTGATTTTTCAGTTTCATAAATGGTAAAAGACTTTTTCTTATGCCTCTGACTTTTTAAAAGATGTCTGTGATTACATTCTAGGGAAAAGCTTGTCCTCTTATGGACTAACCAAAACCAGAATGCATTTTAGCTTAATTCTTGATCCGTTTGCATCTCTTCCAGTTTTACATAATGTAGAAGATGAATATACTATTTGCTAAAACACTGCATCTGTGTGGAATGAAAAAAAAAGAAACCCAAAAAACAAAAAACAACAACAAAAAACCCCCTATATTTGTGAATTTTCGTGTGTATTTCTACCAGAATCTTGATCTGAAAATCACATAGCTAAATCGAAATCCTAAATATAAATTATATGTACTATAACTGCACTCTCAAATGGTAGTTGAAATTAAAGGGCTGTAAGCATAGTGCAATTTTAGGGATATAATTATGGATCCAGACTTATAAATGGAAGCAGAAATGAAACCTGTCAAGCTTAAGCCAATCAATCTCAGTATTCAGAAGGCGTTCCAAAAGAAATTCCTTCCTCTTAGACTGAGAGATTTTTTTTGGGGGGGGAATCCAGCCTATTGTTTATTTATTTGTTTGTTTGTTTGTTTATTTTTCAATAAATTCAAGTGCAATGTTAATCAGGAAAATACATTACTTGAATAAATTAGTAACTGCAGTACATTCCTTTCGAAGGGATAGAGAGAGAGAGATATCACAGAGCTGAATGTTTATGTGTATGAAGGAGATGGTTATAAATATTTCGTAATTAAATTTTGTTCTCAGTAACCTGAGACCTCAATTTGGAATTATGTTAGTGTTAGTAACTCTTACATTTGGCCATTTAAAAATGATAATTTCTACAATTTCTACCGATGCTTCTGCAAGGATCTGATTTACTTACCTTGAATGTCTTTCTGCCTTCTTTAATGGAAATCTATTCAAATGACACAGTATATTAATGTGATTTAATGTCTGCCTCTACTGTACCTATTTTTCAACATGAAAAACAAGTTATTGGAAAGACTATTCATGCTTTTACTTTTTTTCTCTACAGCTAGAATATCTATTTTCAGTTAATAAATTTATCCAAGCAAGCTTGAGTGTTTTTCATTTTTGTTTAAAACTTGTTCAACTAAGTGAAAGTAGTCCAGATACAGTACTTCTCTGAAATCACTGAAGACTGTTGTAAAATCGATATTGCAAGAAAGCAACAGTATAGTTAATGTAGCAATATCACCTTCAGATTGGGAAGCTGTATTCGGGTGCCAGCAGAATGTTAGGAAATCTGAGCTATGACTACAAAAGTTTGCTTAGAAAGAATGAACACTACAGGAGGAATAAAAGATATTCAACTATATCCTTCTATGTGCCTGGGAGTTCGTGCAGTGGAAAAGAGAACTCTGCTAGGATCAAGGAGTGATGACATGGACATCTTCAGTAAGATAGAGCTTAGAAATTCAAGAGCAAAGAAATTCTCTTTGCAAATAAATCAGATAAAGAATAGGAAAATAATTTTACTAATAGAATCACAGAGTCTCAGAATCCTTGGAGTTCGAGGAGACAACTTAAGGTCAACATGCCCAACTCCCCAGCAATGAACATGGACATCCACAGCTAGATCATGTTGCCAGAGCCTGATCCAGCCTGGTCTTGAATGTTTCCAGGACAGGACACCTACCACATCTCTGTACCAGTGCCTCACCACCCTCACTGTAAAAGACTTTTTAAAAAATAACATAGCACTGCTGGAACACAAACTTCTGTCTTATCTATGGGAAAGGTGAAACTTTGATAAATCCATTTAGCTTTGCTGACTGAATAAACATGTGGTGGCTACTTCAAATTGAGGCCCAGTAGGAGAAAAAAAGAAAATTAGAAGAAAAAAATAAGTAAGCATATATTTATCACAGTATGTGATATATACTTTTCCTACTTCCAGTTTAGACTCTGTTGTGGAGTATTCCTTTACATTCTTTTTAAAAACTTTAGTTTGAAAAATATACTGTGTTCTTTGAATCTATCTAGTGAATACACTAGATTACAGAACAAATTTAGTGGAAAGAGAGAATATGAAGGAGAATATAACTTTTCCTATTGATGTTGCTCTTCTCCCATTGCCATGCTTTGCCCTATTCTGCTGCTTCCTCATCTCACTTCTCAAAACTGTGCAGTTTGGGCCATCACAGTATAAGAACTATATGAAATTATTAAAGAGTGTCCAAAGGAGGGGTATGTGGATGGTGAAGGGTCAAGACACGTGTGGAACTTCTGAAGTCCTTTGATTTGTTCAGGCTGGAGAAGAGGAGGTAGAAAGGGGGCCTCATGGTGGCCTACAGCTTCCTCTCAATGGAAGCAGAGGGACAGACACAGATTTCTCTCCAGTGATAGCAACAGGACTCAAGAGAACAGCATGGGTTTGTGTCAGTGAAGAGTCAGGTTGGGGGTTAGAAAAAGGTTTTTCAGCAGAGGGTGGTGGTCATGAAACAGGTCTCTATATCAAAAATGTGTGGTTTGGTATCTCTCTCATTCTCAACACAGATAATTTAACATGATTTGGATTCATACTTTGCTGAACTAGCTGCAATATTTTTCATCCTATATATAACATGGTGTTAATACCTAATACCATGGTGCAGGTGCAGCAATAGCATTTATCCTGTGTTAAATCAGTAGGAGTTTTACCACTGAATTTAGCAAACAAAGCACAGGTGATTTTTTAAAAAAAAATGTACCTGATATTCCAATACTAACTTTTTCATTTTCTGGAATTATTAGTCAGGAATCATTACAACATAATGATATAAAATGATATAAAAAATAAATGAGATAATTTCATTGACTGCCCTTCCTATGCATCTTTAGTAATCTTCACTCATGAATAAAACAACAAAAAAATCAAAATATTTCCTTGTGAGTAAAAGTGTGTTATCTTTCTTTCCTTTCAGAAAAAAATAATCGTTTATAGCATTCACATTCAAACAGTGTTCAGATTGATGAAGTGTAGGTAAAAGCAACAGGGTTGCTGGGTTCTTTTATAATTATTTGAAAGGAGAAAAGACATCACTCTACAAACAGTGACTTCTTAGTCATTCAGAGACAATCCATGAAATAAAGAATAACACAGTGGAGATATCAGTAAAATAGTAGAATCAGCATTTCCTACTCTATTTATCTGGAAAAGGATGAGGCTTGTCTTGGGAACTAATGCTTCTTAACAGCGTTTGGGCAGAAAGCCAAAAGGAAAATGCATTTCAGAAAGACAAAGGACTGGTAGTCAGTAGGATAGCTTGAAGTTCAGACATTCACTTATTGTCCAATCCAGAATTGAGTTTATGTAAATAACATGAACTAGTTATACAAAAATATTTTCATAAAAATACTGGAGGTTATATTCAGTTAGGCCTACGTGAGTTTTGCAAGATAAAAGCAGAGATATATATTATCCTAAATATGTATCTATTATTGAATGGTTCATGTGGAGTTCACAAAACCTAGTTTTTCAGTTTGTTACTGTTTTAGTAACTGCATTTTTTTTACTTGAATTTATTATAAAGGCAATCAATTCTAATAAACTACATATAAATATGGATTATTTTCTCTTCATCTATTTTCTTCTTCATTTATTTTTAACAGTAACCCAAGATAGCAAGTGCTTTCACAATAAGCAAAGAACATACTTGGGTTTTTGTTTTGTTTTGTTTTGTTTTTTCCTTTCAAAAATAGTCATTTTTCAAATTCAAGCAAGTATGAAGAGCTGGAACAGAAATTTGTTTTCATGCTGATGAAAATCTTACCATGATAGCAAGTGTTCTTATCAAATATCAAAGTAAGTGAAAAACACTAAGCTGAGTCATATAGTTGATACAGCAGAAGGAAGAGATGCTATCCAGAGTGATCTGGACAAGCTCAAAAAGTAAGCCCTGGTGTATCTAATAAGGTTCAACAAGGCTAAGTGTAAGATGTTGCAAATGGGTCACGGAAATCCCAGGTATGTATAGAGACTGGAAGAAGACCTCCTTGAAAGCAGTCCTTTCAAGAAGGACTTGGGGATCCTGGTAGATGAAAAACTTAACATGAGTCAGCAGTGTGCATTTGCAGCCCTAAATGCCAACTGTATCCTGGGCTGCATAAAAAGGTACATGACCAGAGGGTAAGGGAAATGATTTTCCCTCTCTATCTGCCCTTGTGAAGTCCCATTTGAAGTACTGCATACAGGTTTGGGGCTCCCAAAACAAGAAAGATATGAAGATGCTGGAGAAGGTCAAAGATGGAATCAACTTTTTTATGGCTACAACATGAACTGTTCTTTGTTTGAGGAAAAGTATGAAAATGCTGTAAATCCAGATCTTAAGTAAAGTTCTTAAGGGATGAATGTACTTATCGCTCCTCGTTTATATCACAGATATGCAATGACCTTTCTAATGAGATCAGTTCTCCTACAGGTTCATCGTTTATTTTCCTCCAGAGTAAACCAGCAACAAAATAATTGATTATGAGTGGCTATATGAACATAGTTAAATCTTCTACTTATTTATCACCACTTCAGATGAACTGCACGTGTCCTACCACTAGAACAATACTGAAAAACAATGAGGTTTAACTGTGGTTTTTTCCACCTTTCATCTAAGAGCAATATCAAGATGAGTAACGTGGCTAAATTTCCAATGTCTCTTTGTTTTTAAGTTATTGCAAAGGATTTTCAGTAGGCATAGAAATAGCATGCAAAAATGCAGTTATATGTAAAAAGTAAATGTAGATTTCACAGTTTTTTTCTGTGCACCATTAGAGGAAATAAAACAATGCAAAGTAACAGTCCATAAACACCTATTTCAAATAAAGCTCTAATTTTCTAAAATTCTCTATAAAATTTCAAATCAGTAGACTTTACTCCATAGACCTACCAGTGTATTAAAAATATGTAGTTGCTGATGCAGTATGAGTGCCTGTATGCTGATCTTCTAAACTATAGAATTATACTGTCTATATCTGTCTTACATAAGATATTTAGCATTTCTTACGTGTGTCACATATGTTAAGCTATTCTACAGAAAACTGAATAGTTTCAGGAGTAGAGTCTGAAGGAGAAACAACCTTCAGCATTAAGTACCCTGGCTGGAATTCATCTCATAAATCTTCAGGCACTAAAGAGCTATTAAAGGTTTTATTCCAAAGAAGAAATGTAGTTAATAGAAAGAGCTAGATAATGGGAACAAAATAGAAGTAGACATAAGTTGGATTCTATCCAAAGACAGTCACCTAGAATAGACTGCTGGTGTAGGTAACGACACTGACAACTAGTGACATTCATACAGCTAAATATAGGTGATATGTATCCAACCAGACCAGAATGAATAATTTAAGTTCCATAAAAATTTGGATCAAGTTTCCTCAGAAAGACAAACAGAGCTGAATTGGTTCTTATTTATTGGAGTAAACTTACCATCTGGTGAAATACTAGAAGACAAGAATGCCAGGCACAACAGCTCTTGCTCTTCTGAATTGTTTCTGTGCCATGTAATGCCCTAATGGGAAGATAAGTGGTGAAATCTCACTTTGGGAGACCAATAATAGAAATATGCAAGAAATATTCTTGTTTGCTGCAGTATGCTTCCATAGTCTACATGTTCTCAAATACTGAGACTTTGGAGCTGAAAATACACATATAATACTTTAGGTACCCAAGGAAGTCATGTACTACCAGTGTTCAGCAACAGTAGTGCATGGGCTTTGAGGAGCTTAACTTTTGGATTAGGCATCAAAAAATGCAAATGAATGTTTATGTCTCTTTTGGGAATTTAGTACGAATGTATTAATTCTGTTCTATCTCTTTCCTAAGTCAAATGAGAATACAAAATCTTCCTCTTCAGCTTGAAAGGCAAATGGGATCCTGGGCTCCATCAGGAGAGGGGTGGTCAGCAGGGACAGGGAGGTGATTGTCCCTCTCTACTCGGCTCTTGTGAGGCCCCATCTGGAGTACTGTGTCCAGGTGTGGAGCCCTCAGTACAAGAAAGACATTGAGATTTTGGAAAGGGTCCAGAGGAGGGCGACTAAGATGATCGGGGGCTGGAGCACCTCCCCTATGAGGACAGGCTGAGGGAGTTGGGCTTGTTCAGCCTGGAGAAGAGAAGGCTGCGGGGTGACCTCATTGCAGCCTATCAATACCTGAAGGGAACCTACACCCAGGAGGGGAGTAAACTCTTCAAAAGGGCTGACGACAGCAGGATTAGGGGAAATGGTTTTAAGTTGAAGGAGGGAAGATTTAGGTTGGATGTTAGGGGGAAGTTCTTTACTAGGAGAGTGGTTAGGCCCTGGAACGGGCTGCCCAGGGAGGTTGTGGATGCCCCGTCCTTGGACGTGTTTAAGGCCAGGTTGGACGGGGTCCTGGGCAACCTGATCTGAATGTGTATGTTTGGTGGCCCTGCTAGGCAGGGGGGTTGGAACTACATGATCCTTGGGGTCCCTTCCAACCCGGGTGATTCTGTGATTCTGTGATCTGTGATTCTGTGATTTTTCATATTAATTCTGAATTACCTCAGGAGGATACTTGTCAGACCTTGTTGCTTTCCCAAAAGATGATAATAAGAAGTTATGTGCTTTAGTGTCAAGGGAAAAATAAAAATATATATATTTTTAATTTATTTATTTGTTTAAAGGAAATTTAAAGTACAGAGACTATTATTGTATTTAAATGGATCCTTGGGAAAAAAAAAAAAAAGAAAAAAAACCCAAAAAAAACAGAAACCACCAGGAAAAGTTCTTTGCTTTTTCAATACAGTTAACAACTGTATTTTAGTCATTGCTATTGTGCTTCATGACTTCATATTCCACATACTTCCTCATACTTTATGTAATTACCTTGATCATCTGGGTTATATGTCTCCGTGCATGGTAGTGGAAGACCAGGAATCTAATTTTGTATGTTATTAGTCATCTGAAAACTGGAATACACCAGCCTAACACTTAACATTACATCTCTTTTTTTTATAGTTCTCAGTCATAGCTTTGTAGAAGGAAAGCTGGAAACTGATATTAGAGATATTCTATCCTCAAACTTACAAAATTTTATAACAGCTTCATTAATGATCCATATCTTTTTCTTTTCACTTAAAATTGTTTCATACCGAGTGTTCAGAAAGCTAGGAATTTTGCAGCTGATTCTGATCTCTGACAGGTTTCTTTTTGTATCTGTTGCCTTGCCTCCTGTGACTATTTTCCTTGGCTACATTTTCTTTAGTTCAGTCTCTAGTAGCCAATAATAATAACAATAAAGTATATATGGGAGGGCTGATGATAAAGAACAAAATAGCATACAGAAAACTAATATCTAGTGGAACAGTTCAGATGTCAATATTTGATGCCATTATCTTCTCACTCAGATCATTAAACAGCTGATGATACTGAAATGAAGCAGAGAACTGCTTTGGCAGTATTTTCTGTGTAACTGTTATGCTTTTCATCCTAGACTAACTGTTTCTAGAAACATTAGCTTACTTGCCCCAAGGAAAACTTCCCTTACAATTTCAAATGGATGCTGAATTAAATACCCAATCATTTTCAAACTTTCTGGATATTTATGGGCTAAGTAGCTCTCCTCAAAACTTTACAAGTTTATAAGTTCACAGGCAGACCTTTTTTTTTTTTTTTTTTTTTTTTTTTTTAGTTTTCTTCTACATAAGCATTCTATTTGTCTTTCCCACTTTCAGTGAATAAGATTAATTCCCTCAGATTTTGCTCATCTCTTTCTTTGTCTCCTAAGACACTACAGAAAATATCAGCTGTTTTGTATTGAGGAAGTCTTTAATCTGAATGCAAGACACAGGTAATGCACTAAACATTCTAAGATGATAGTTACAGCATTCTGCAGTGCCAAACTGATGCTACCAGCAAGGGGAAACAAAGTAGTAGACAAAACTGCCAGATGAAGAGTTGAGTGAATAAAAAAAAGTATTCTAAAAAATGTAAATAAGCAACTAACATTTTAAAAATACATTTTTTTTCTTTTTTTCTTCTTTTTACAACAGTTGAGCTGAAGAGATAAAGATCAAAAGAATAATTTTAAAAAAAATTTCTAGAAGAAACTAAGATTTATGATCTCCATTTCAGTTTTGACTAAATCCTACACTTAACCACTGCAGAGAAAATATTTTACTAACAATGAATATTTCAAATTTTCACAGAAAATCTATTCTATTATTTAATTAGCTTTACTGTTAGAGAATACTCATATTTCTTAAACAAATTTTCCTTGCTGGAATTCAATGCTGCTTTTTTTCATATTTTATATATTCTAGGCATGAAGAGTGGCTTATTTCCTTTCTCTTTACAACAGCTTCTTAATATTTGAGACTTCAGTCATTTTTCTTCTATGAACAATACATCTGTCTGTTTCTCTAGACTACGATTACTAGACATCTGGTTATTGTCCCCTGTAGAATCTCTGTAATTGACACATTTTTCTTTGAAATGCAAGGTACAAAAATAGCCTCAGTAGACTATGGAGGCCTTGCCAACCCCAAACAATTATTTTAAATAGCTCAGAAAACATATTTCTCTATATACACATCACTATAATAGCCTTTCTCCAGTATGTGACACTGACAGTTTAGAATGTGACTTTCCCCTTCACAACTGCTGCCATATTAGTTGTTTCCATCTAGTTTTTTGTGTTTCTTTTTTTATTATTATTATTGCATCTAAATGAAGAACATAGTTGTTTGGTTTTTCTTTTCTAAATTGAACTCCATACTGTTTCTTTCTGACCACATTTTTTTATTCAAAACCATTTTTTATTTTGTTTGCTGTGAGTTCTATAGATACGTTGTCTGCTTTGTCATACAAATTGTCAAGGAAGCATGAACAGCACTGTTGTATTACTGGGTCTACATCTCTAGATCATCATACATCCTTCCAGACTTATAATGAACTATTGATAACTACTTCCTGAGTACAGTTCTTAAACCAATTTTGCATGTGTCTTAGAATAGTTTTGTCTGTAATGTCACTTCCTCGTGAAAATATCTTTCAAGGGAATGTCAAAAGAATTTTTTAAGTTATTATATCATAGACTGCTCTGTTTTTCATAAGGCTTCTTTCTTAGAAGGAAATTGAACTGGATATGTTCTTGACAGATGTGTCCTGTCTGTTATTCGTCTTCATGTTCTCTTCTGTGTTTCTAAAATTCTTAATTTCTTTCCAAATTTTTTCAGGAACTGAAAATAAGCTAAGTAGTTTATAATTCCTTGTATCTTCCTTCTCCCACCTGCAGGAGATAAAGGTTGTGTTTGACCTTTTCAAATCCTCTGAAATGTCAGCATCCTCTCCACACTCTGAAAGATAGCCACTAATGTTTCTGACATTGTTGCAGCCAGCGCTTCTTGTACTACAAGCCAAATTTCTGGAGACTGACTTGATTTGACAACACCTAATTAAGCCAAATATTCCCTTCTCTCTTCTTTCTCTATTCTTATCTGATTTCTTGCCTGTGTTAGCCTCTTGGATAGAGACTTGTTTGTAGCTCCTAATATGAAGTGTTTTTGTTTGGTTTGGTTGTTTTTATTTTTTTTTTACTGAATTTCCACCACAGACTTAACACATTTCTATACTGTCAATAGAAATAGGAGTCAGGCTGTGATTCAGACACCTCATTTAAGGCGCTCAGTGGCATGCTTAAATAAAAATGCTTCCGATTTATGTCTGGAACATCTTTGCATCACAAGGACAGAACAGTGGGGCCAGTTCACATATTTGGTACAATTTTCAATTGCCCTACACCATCCTGTTTGTTTGTTTGTTTGTTTGTTTTCACAGCAAATTCAGAATTTTGAATACTCATGCTGATATCCCAGGCAAACTGGAACGTTTTAGGAGCTTGACAGCTGTTTAGGCAACCGATTCCCTCTCACCTTTTCACAGACTCTCATGTACTACTAAGTAGACAGATATTTATAAAAGATGGACACCTATAAAGTTGTCTCATTTAGATCACATCCCTGATTTCAGAATAATAACATTATTACTGGTTTGAAATATTCTTGCTTCTTGTAAGAAGTATTCACATTTCCTTTCCTTCAGAAACTGTTCCATATTCTTAGATATCTGATTACATTCCTTTATTCTTTTGTACTATGGAAGCTAAATTTGAAAACCACTCTTACAGTATTTTATAACAGTTAATCTTCTTGTCACATTTTTTGTATACAAAAATCATAATCCTCGATTCGTGACACCAAAACTAGTTGCTGTTGAAATAATTGCAGTGTTATCCAGCCTGATTAAAAGTTCAAACAGAGAAGAAACTAGAGAAACAAACAAATTCTTAGAAATAAAAAAGTACTTTAATGTTAATTTATTTGGTAATGAATGCAGTTTTAAAGCAGAATTGTTTCTAAATACATCTTTTTCAAGTTATACAGAATGTATGGCTGTTAAGTTCACCCAGCATCTTTTTTTTTTCCTCCTCATATTTCTATATAATTAATTTTAACAAGAGATAAAGAAAGAAACAAAATAGGGAATATATATGATACAGTGAACAAAATTATTTCTAATGCATATTTTGAAATGGCAAAAAGTATTCTGTGACTTATGGTCACTGCTGGCATGCATTATTCCTATTTTTATTTCTGCAGAATATTGAATCCAGAAGTATTCTACAAAGATCTCTTTTCTGGTTAGAGGTTTTGTTTGTTTGTTTGTTTTTGCAAAAGCATAATATTTTCACTCATGGCAAATTTGAAAGAAAAAAAAAATGAAAAAGAAAGAAGAAACAGCAAAGCAGAAATAATTGACTTGAATAGCAAACTGCAATGGATAAAAAACATTTCTTAGATAGGATCCCAGAAGAGCTGCTTACTTTAAGGTAAAAAGAGTAATGTTGCCCATTTATCATCATGTGTAAATAATATTGGCATATCTGTCTCTTGTATGCTGAGAGAGCCAGTGAACATCCAGTCACAGATGTTTACACTAAAACACTTAGACAGCTTGCAGACGCTTTAACCCAGAGACAAGTATCTCTGTGTGACCACTAATGATCTAATGTATCAAAACCAGGGACTGAGATGAAACAGTAAGAGGAGGAGACAAAGCTACTAAATTAAATACAACTAGTGGATACATGAAAGCATTCCTGATGGGTTCTGTAGTAGATGTACATCCTAGCTATGCAGGTAGAGGTCCAGACTCCTAAGTGCATATGATTTATTTGCACTTGAATAGTAAATCATGTTGATGTTCTGTGCATTACTTTGACTAAATGGGTAAGTCAAGAGGAGCTAAAGTCTGAAATTTTGCTTTATTGGATGTGCTTAGCAAACAAACCATGTAGAGTTAAAGCTGACAGTAACAATCTTCAACACTTAGCTGCACTGTGTGATTATATGTAATTAATTTGTCTTGTGTCATAGGTGGAATACAGCTTTAAATATACTACATCTTCTCACTCTAAAACAATTTTATATTGGTTATTTGAGAAAGAACTATATTAAGCATTCCACTGAACAGTGAAAGAAGTGTTTCATACACAGAGGAATTTGCATTGAAGTCAGATTAACTTGTTCCCATTTCATTATTCATTTCAGTTTTGAGTGTCTTTGTTCCTCTGTGCTGCTGTTACTCACTCCCACTTCTGCGTCTTTAACCTTCCCGTTGCAGGAGATGTTTTGCAGACATGCAGAACGTACAAATCCTAGGGATCCAAGAATGCAAAGAACTAGCAAACTGTGAAAGAAGGCAAAAGAGGCAGAATCTAAACAGTGTAGAAGAAAAAGGGCTGTTATGAACCATCTGTTTAATCTGCATAAATTCAGATTCTGGACAAGATATTAAATACAAGCTTTCTGAAATTTAGGGACTCTTAAACCACCAAGCCAGTTCTAGGCTCTATTTCTATAACTTACCTTTCATGAAGATTGTGTAGTACCATCTAATTACTGTAACTGTGCACCCTTAATGCCCAAATGGGTTTAAAATATCTCTTCATTTCAAGTATAATTTGGGGGGACCTACAGGAAATCTGGGAAGGGATTTTTTGTAAAGGAGCTAGCAACAGGATGAAGGGAAATGATTTTAAACTGAAAGAGGATGGATTTAGTCTAGATATCTGGAAGAAATTATTTACTGTGAGGTTGCCCAGAGAGGCAGTGGATGCTCCCACCCTGGGGGTGTTCAAGGTCAGGCTGGATGGGGCTTTGAGCAACCTGGTCTGGAGGAAGGTGTCCCTGCTTATAGCAGGGGGATTGGAACTAGGTGATCTTAAAGGTCCCTTCCAACCCAAACAATTCTGTGATGATTCTATGATTCTATGATTTATTGAAGATAAATTTCAGCAATCCTACCAACTGATATAAGGAAAGAAAAAAATCTAGTTGTGATGAAGTAGCAGTGACCATCTCCGCTCTTCATACTTTGTAGCAGAGGCAGGAAAGCCTGATATTGTGGAAAAAGACCCAATTTATAACAGATTTCTTTCACGAAATCTTTGTGCAATTGAGTAAGGAAGTTAGAGCGTGAAATAAATTTCATACTATTCACTGCATTTTCACTCAGTAGATATAATGATGCCATGCATACAAATTACCACACTTTTATTAGGAACATATTCTGATCACAGAACATTTATAAGAAATTAATAAAACAAACTCATTTTAATCAGAAAATTGTAAAAACCTGAGACCATTGTAGATCTCTGATTTCTCATTTCCTGGTATGACATGAAATTGTTAACTCAAACTTTGACACATTAAATAACACTGCAAATTGAACCAGTATGGATTAAATAATATATTTTCTTTAAAAATTCTATTCAAAACTGTATTTCAACCTTAAAAAATGCTTGGTTGTGGCAGCCAGCTTGTTCACATACCCTCTAATTGTTCTCTTGGGATCTTGTAAGGATAGATTCAATTTGTAATTGCTGACCCAGACAATCATCAGTGACTTTTAAATTTGTGACTTCTAGCACTGCCGAGAGAAAATTTATCATTAACTTTATTATCACTATTTTCATTCTGAACCTTCTGCAGCTTCTTTTTTTTTTCTTTTTTTTCTTTTTTTTTCATTTTATCAAAATAAACTGAAAGAAATAGAACAGCTCATAATTGTTACTTGATGACGAACTGTAGGTTATGACTTGGTTTGCTGGTAGTGCAGCACAGATCTGTAGAGTGAAATACCAGGTGCTGAAGATCTGATGTCTGCAATGTCTACATTACATGCATTTCAACGTGTTTATTTCACTTTTCCTGCAGCGGTTCTGTGGAATGCATTTCTCTTAGATGCTGGAATGTCTTAGATATAGTCCTGTAGTGTATCTTTTTATTTGCTGCAGTTTAATTAGAAAGCAAAGCAGTTCACGCCTGCTGTTTGAGATATGACATGAACCTAAGCACTACAGGTGCAGGCACTGGCAGAATGACTTCAAAATCTCACTCCTGATCCTAACCAAAATGCTAATGTAGTACACCCAAGGATTAAACACATATAGGATCACTATGCGATAAATGTACCTGGGAAGAAATGTTCATTTTTTGCAGAGAGAATGTCAAATGGTTCTTGATCAAACAGCAGCAGATCCAGAATAGCTAGCCTGTGTTCAAGGTATTTTTCAACCACACATAAGGATACTCAGTATTACTGAGAAACTTCCTGAACTCACTATTGGTGGATATTTGCTAGGTATGACCAGAAATCCTTCCTGCAAGGCGCAGTTATTAAGCAAACCTAAGTTATCTAAGCAAAAGCTAGAGAATTCTGAATCTCAAAATTCTACTGAATCTGATTTCAGCTGGAAAGAGAAAATGACTTTGTGTTGTGCTTGACAAGAAAAAAAAAAAATGTTAGTCTGTTAGGTACTGAGCAATTTTAGATCAGTATCTGGAGTGTATCTCTCAGTTTATTTTCATTTTAAAGGAATCTGTTTCAAGCACACGGAATCTGCTCTAATGTGAATCAAAGTGGATGTATGCTTCAAGTATTCTCCAAATTGAAACAGTGCTAGTGTGGATTCATGTTGCTAGCACAAGACTCCTAGTCTTCAATACTCATCTTCACTTTTCCTCAATAGTCTCTTTTGCTATCTGAAGACTCCTAGTTTATTTGACGCCTCCTGAAACATGAAACTCCTGAATATGAAAGCCTTCTATATACTTTATCATCCACTTTGCTGCCTTGAGTTTGCCATCTCACTGGGAATTGGACTTCAAAGTTCAAATCCTTAACTACTCCCTGACTGTGTTACAGCTGCACTAAAAAAAGAAATTTCTCTACCCAATTGCAGGACCCCTGGGTCAGACCCTGGAACTCATAATGATCTTGTTCTCTAGGTTGACACAGCCACTGTGGAGGAGAAAGAAAAACAAATTCTTTCAAATGCAGGGACAAAGTATAGGAGAATTGGAATGAGATGCTCAGGATGCTGGCAATATACAGGAATAAAAATAAAACAACTACAAAAAAGTAAGGTGAAATTGGAGCAAAGGTAAAGAAAAAGGGAAAAGGAAAACTTAATAATTTTTCCTTCAGAAATCAGAAGATAATTCATCATTCCTCTAACTATCAAATAAACTGGAAAACATTCTTCCTGAACAGCCAGTATTTTTAGGTTGTGCCTATTTTCACACTTTGCTTTGGGATGGAGGTGAAGTCCTGAACAGAGCCCCCACATCATTCTCACCCACTGCACATCAGATAAATGAGTCACAGAGCTTTTTGCATTTACAGAACAGCAACAAAACAAGAAACAAAAATAGAAAAAAGCTCAATAAAATAAATAAATGAAGATCTCCACTCCAAGTGAAATACAAAAAAACTGTAATGTTTTTGTTAGAGATGAGAGTTAAGGGTCGTAACTAATGAATGGCTCTTTGGATCAGTTCTTACATGCCTGTTGGGAGCATTCAGTTCAGGGGACTACATTAAATCTGAGACAAACTCCCTTACATATATATCATTGCAGGAGCCTCAGCACCATCTGCTTTGATCTGCTGATCCTCTTCTATTGATCCAAATTACTTGCTAGCATATACATCGACTTAGAAACTAACTGGTAATTAGCTTGAACATCCAATGCATCTAACATTTAGAGCAGGGCTCATTATGATTTCACAAAGGACTTGTGACATTTATTTTGCTTTGTTTTTACGCAGCAAAAAAGTGACTTTTAGAAGAGTGATAGACCCCTGCAAACAGAGTCTGGAAAGCCACAAACTCAAATGTTAGGAAATGTCAGCATTAAGGTTGCAGAGGTGCCCAGCAGTTACAACTGCAAGTCAAGTCAATTAGACCAGAGTTTTGGAAGTCTGACAGGACTTAATACTATTATAACTGATGTTCTGCGTGGCTTTTAAAATAATAGTGTAAAATTTGGATATCTTTCCTTTTTCTTTAACAAAGTGCTCACTGCTGTTAGCTCATTAATGTTTTTGGCCAGACACTGCTGTCAGGGATATGTATCTATATGGTGTGACACAGACATACATGTAGAATTCCATGAGCTATATCATTTTTGGTCCCTGCTAATCTCTACCAAATTGCTGTCAGATCACTTCTAAATTACATCCAGTCTATCACAGGATTAAGACTAGTTCTAAGCAAAAACTATGTTGTACCAGCCCTTTTACTGTTATGTTTGCTTCTCAAAATGGAGAGCTACAGTAACAAAGGGACTGTGATTCTTCTGCATCACCATTTTGGAGACCTCCAGCATTTCCTATGCCAAACATGTAATCTCTTTCAGGAAAAATGCACATTTTACTCCCAAAACCTTTCTGTTGCCTCCTTGATTAAAAACGTGACCTTATTTCGATGTAAATATGTCTGATTTCATATTCTAGCTGAGATAGGAAAGAAGAAACTGACTAACATCTGATATCCTCAGATTACTTTCTTATGTCCTCATATGTTTTTCACCAGTAACATTAGTTGAACTGGCAGAACATCTTACCAGTTTTCAGTATGTGTTTTCAGGCATGAAGATAATAATATAGAATTCTTCTTAATGTTGCCTAGCAATAAGATTAAACATGGTTAAATGAGTCAATGTGTTGGCTTGCAGTTCTCCTGTTCTCTATAATTCGCTGTTTGCATTTCAGTTCCTGTAGCTGACAGTGCCATAGTGGACACAAATTGAAAATATGAACATGCAAAATTAACTAAGTACTTATTTGACTCTAATGCTTTCTAGGTAGTAAAATACTATGTAAGTTAGGCTATGAAGGGTCTTTCAATCAAATTTAAAATGTTCACAGAAAGATAACATGCTTTTTTCCATGGCACTTCTAAAAAGATTTTTTTAATGAACAGAGTTAGTTAAAAATCATGTAAAGCATCACAATAAATATTCTTTTCCAGTTTGTGTATTATTGAAACAGAAATATAAATCAAATTATTCTGAATACCTTTGAAAGACAAGGAAAATACATCTGAATACTTTTTGTTTGAGGAGACAAACAATGTTTTCAAATAGTAACTGAATGTCTGCTATGCCATTTTAATTTGTTTTAGTAAATTGACTCCTTTGCTGTTTGTTTCTGTTTTGCATAATTCTTACTTATGCTCAAAGCACTTTGTTCTGAGGAGGAGGTTTTGGAGATGGTATATGAACAAAAAAAATTTTAATGATACAGAAACTGAATTTCTTTCATAAGAAGATAATTTAAATATGAAGTTCTAGTAAATGTCCTGGTGGTAAAATACTTCATTTCTTAGAAACATATGATGTCAAAAAAAAAAAAACAAAACAAAAAAAACACAACGTGTGAACAATTTCAGAAAACCATTTGAAAGGAAACCAAATTCACAGAAAAAATGTGTGCAACATTCATTTTTATACAAATACATGAGCCTGGCATTAATTTGAAATATTAGAAAAATACGCACAAACACCATGTCTAGCACTGAGTGTCAAGAACTGCATAAATATTACTGAAAACCCTCTTTTTTGTCATTGTTGTTGCAGAAGTGTTCTATAATACGAAATAGTCACTTAAGTCTGCTTTATTATTGTACATGATTTTCTTCACATTTTCCTGTCATTTATATTTCATACAAATCCCAAGACATGCCCAATCCAGTTTCATCAGTAATGCCAGTCCTAAAGCCCAGCCACTCTTCTGTCTTTTTTTTTTAATTTCTTTGCCAGCCTCTGCAATATCTTGAATATGCTCCCAATGAAACACAGCAACTCAGCCATCTGCCTATGCTAACACAACAGGAAATCCTCTTTTGTCATCTTGTTATATGAAGGAAATCTCCTACAGAATTACACAAACAAACTTCCTTGTTTCTGCAGAAAGTGAACTGAAAAGGAACAAAATATCCCAAAATTTTATATACTGAATGTTTTCCAAGCTGATCCATTCTTGACCCAAAGATGTCACATCTTCCTGTCACCAGAGTCTATTTGAATTGCACTATATAATTGCCTGGAACTACTATATCAGAGCCGGGAACTACTGTTAAGACTCAGGGAGAAAAAGAGAGTCTATGTCCTCTGGAAGGAGGGACAGGCTACTTGGGGAGGTTACAAAGAAGTAGCTAAGGTATGCAGGGAGGAAGTTAGGAAGGCAAAAGCCCAACTTGAACTCAGGTTGGCCACTGCAGTAAAAGACAATAAAAAATCCTTTTTTAAATATATCAACGGCAAAAGAAGAACCAAAGATAATTCTCATCCTATACTTGATGCAGAAGGAAATGTGGTCACTGAGGACAAGGAGAGGGCTGAGGTCATCAATGCCTTCTTTACATCTGCCTTTAACAGCCAGATCAGTTATCCTCTGGGCTTTTTATGCCCCGATCTGGAAGTCTGGGACACTGCTCAGAATATGCCCCCAGCAATTCCAATGGAGACAGTCAGAGAGCTTCTCCTCCATCTGGACTGTCACAAGTCCATGGGACCGGATGGGCTGCACCCTCAGGTTCTGAGGGAGCTGGTGGGGGTAATTGCTGAGCCCCTCTTGGCCATCTATCAACATTCCTGGTTAACTGGTGAAGTCCCAGAGGATTGGAGACTTGCTGATGTGACTCTCATCTTCAAGAAGGGTCGTAAGGAGGATCCGGGGAACTATAGGCCTGTTAGCTTGACCTCAGTACCAGGAAAGTTATGGAGCAAATCATCTTGGATAAGATTGCACAGCATGTGTGTAGTGTCCAGGGGATCAGGCCCAGCCAGAACAGGTTCATGAAAGGCAGATCGTGCTTGACCAACCTCATCTCCTTCTATGACTGGGTGACCAGTCTGGTAGATGAGGAAAGGGCTGTTGATATAGTCTACCTAGACCTCATTAAAGCCTTTGACATGGTTTCTCACAGGCTTCTTCAGGGGAAATTGGCTGCCCATGGCCTGGACAGGTACATACTTCTTTGGAGAAGGAATTGGCTAAAGGACCATGCCCAATGGGTAGTGGTGAATGGAGTTAAGTCCAGCTGACAACGTGTTACAAGTGGTGTCCCCCAGGGCTTGGTACTGGGGCCCATCTTGTTTAATATCTTGACTGATGACCTAGATGAGGGGATTGAGTGCACCCTCAGTAAGTTTGCAGATGACACCAAGCTGGGAGGTGGTGTCGATCTGCCTGAGGGTAGGGAGGCCCTTCAGAGGGATCTAGATAAGCTGGATCGCTGGGCTGAGGTTGAATGGGATGAGGTTCAACAAGGCCAAGTGCTGGGTCCTGCACTTTGGGCACAACAACCCCATGCAGCGTTATAGGCCTGGGGATGAGTGGCTGGATGATTGTGAAGAAGAGAGGGACCTGGGGGTGTTGGTTGATGCTTGGCTGAACATGAGCCGACAGTGTGCCCAGGTGGCCAAGAGGGCCAACGGCATCCTGGCCTGCATTAGAAATAGTGTGGCCAGCAGGAGCAGGGAGGTGATCATCCCCCTCTACTCAGCACTGGTGAGGCCGCACCTCGAGTACTGTGTTCAGTTTTGGGCCCCTCACTACAGGAAAGACGCTGAGGTCCTGGAGCGTGTCCAGAGAAGGGCAGTGGAACTGGTGAGGGGTCTGGAGCAAAAGTCTTATGAGGAGCGGCTGAGGGAGCTGGGATTGTTGTGTCTGGAGAAGAGGAGGCTCAGGGGAGACCTCATTGCACTTTACAACTTCCTGAAGGGAGGTTGTGATGAAGAGGGATTTGGCCTCTTTCCCCAGGCAATGAGCAGGACAAGGGGAAACGGCCAGAAGTTGTACCAGAGGAGGTTTAGGTTGGACATTAGGAGAAACTTTTTCTCTCAAAGGGTGGTCAGGAACTGGAATGGCCTGCCCAGGGAGGTGGTGGAGTTGCCGTCCCTGGCAGTGTTCAAGAGGCACCTGGATGACGTTCTGTGTGATATGGTTTAGAATCATAGAATCATAGAATCATAGAATCACTAAGGTTGGAAAAGACCTAAAAGATCACCCAGTCCAACCGTTCACCTATTCCCAATAGCTCCCACTAAACCATGTCCCTCAACACAACATCCAGCCTTTCCTTGAACACCCCCAGGCTCGGTGACTCCACCACCTCCCTGGGCAGTCCATTCCAGTGCCTGACCACCCTTTCTGAAAAGTAATACTTCCTCATGTCCAGCCTGAATCTCCCCTGGTGTAGCTTGAAACCATTCCCTCTGGTCCTATCACTAATGACACGAGAGAAGAGGCCGACCCCTAGTGCTTGTGGTGGCAATGGTGATGAGGAGACAGTTGGACTAGATGATCTTACAGGTCGTTTCCAATCTTGTAATGTTATGATTCTATGATTCTGTGTTTGTGATTGTTTTATATGAAAATACTTACTACGGTATAGAGTAACTCACCTCAGGAAGCCTTTAGGCGGTGCACAGACCCCTTCCTTAGTGGACATGTTCACTTGCCAAAAATGGCAAGAAGAAGATCAGTATTTGCTATTGCAGTCGGTAAATGTATGAGTAACAGAGTGACAAGATGACTAGGTTTTTTTCTGACTTAGAAAATTATGTCCTGAGGGGTACTTGTGCAAAAACTGGCTTTGATGCTTATTCTTGTAACACAAAATATCTACTTGTAATAGTCTATCAGTTTAGATTGATAGCTGAGTTATCCTGAGAGCTGGAGTATATCAAAGGACAGTTCAGTGAGACAATGGTCTGAATTCATTTAAACCAAAATGAAAAGTCTATACTATTATGAAGAAATTATCTAAAGTGTGAAAAATAACAACAATAATAAATCAAATAGTTCTTCAGCATTAGTGCTATGGAAGTCTTAGAGTAAACACTGAAACTAAGAATTTTCAACAAGCACTGTAGTGAAAAATGAGATTTTTTTTTAAATTTCATGAGTTTTTCAACAATATTCTTTTTTTTTTATTTCTTGCATTTTATATATTTAGATATAAAAGAAAGCTAGACATTAACTGCAAGTAATCAGATGAGTAGACTTCTCAATTACAAGATAATTATAAAGTTACTGTGCAGTACATTTGCATATTCATCCTCATATGTTATATGCATATCCTCACCTATTATGTACATAAGAAAAATATTTTTGAGGTTCCATACACCAATAAGTTCAAAAGATAAAGAATAATTAGTCTACATTACAATTTTATTGCCTTAGAATTAGAAAATTTTCTTACAAAATCTGTAGATGAACCTAGGTGGATGAGTTTTATTCTGATTTTCTTTAGTTTCTGTAAGCAGAAAGATATTCAACACCTCTTATGTTTTTGTTTCATAATCTTTTTAAAACTTTCTACTTCAATACAATAATTTTAAAAGTCTTTTTCAGGAGGATCAGGTTTACAGAAAAACATGAAGCATTGCCAGCATTCAAAATCATGAAATTACTTACTATTATTATACTTATTTCTTCAGAAAGCAACTTGCACTGGAAAACGGAATCACAGAATGGCCAGGGTTGGAAGGGACTTCAAGGATCATGAATCTCTAACCCCCCTGCCACATGCAGGGCCACCAACCTCCACATTTAATACTAGACCAGGCTGCCCAGGGCCCCATCCAACCTGGCCTTGAACACCTCCAGGGATGGGGCATCCACAACCTCTTTGGACAGCCTGTGCCAGCACCTCACCACTCTCTCTGTAAAGAGCTTAAAACCATTTTCCCTTGTCCTGCTGTTATCTACCTTTTCAAAGAGTTGATTCCCCCTTTCAGGTTGAAAACCACCTGAACTGCATGATAGTGGCGTGAAAAAATCATAGAATCATATAATGGCTTGGTTTGGAAGGAACCCCAAGGATCATTAAGTTCCAACTCCTATGCCACAGGCAGGGACACCAACCTTCAGATCTGATACTAGACCAGGCTGCTCAGGGCCCCATCCGACCTGGTCTTGAATACTTCCAAGGATAATCTGGTAGTTTACTTAAGATTTGGAATTGTAGGAATGCAATACAATGCACTTCTCAGAGTATTTGCAACAAATAGTGCAACTTAAAAGAGCATCTCCAAAGCAGCCCACCAGCAGATGTGCTTGCTGACTTCATTGGCAGGCATGCTTAAAATCCCTGCAGTTTAATCCATCTTGTTTTGTTTCCAGTTACTTGTAGATTACACATCATGCTCATGAATGACAAGAATTTAGTGCAATTTATTGGTGTTGATGAATGTTTCCTATGGTTAATACTTTGCTACACAGCCTCCTTTACATATCTATTTTGGTGATTCAAGCAATATTTTTAATTAAATTTTGGGAATAAAATTGTGATCTGATTTGAATTCTCCACTTTATAATACATTTGAGATTGGAAACATGCAGAGCTGTAACTTTGTTCTAAATGTGGGAGCAGCGGGAAGTTGAAAGTGTTATGATAATCACCGTCTCAAAAATCTAAGATCTAAGTAATAACTAAAAAGAATTTCTTAAGGTGCAATCTCTTAAATCCCTGAAATCCTTATGAGGCACTCAGAATTTAGATTTATTCTATAGTTCAAAGATTCATAAAGTTTGAATATCAATACCTCAGTGTCTGTCAAATTCCCCAAATTGCAAGGTTCTTCTATTTCTAAATATATGTAATAAATAAATATATTTTGTAAGTAAATATTTATGTTTTGCAATAAATTAAAAAAAGGAACCTGGCTGTCATTAAATTTTTAAAAGTTAAGAGCAAGTTCTCTTTGAACACCAGGCCATGATATGTATGTTGCTTGGAACTCAGATTGAAAACTAAGGTAGAACAGGACAATAAATCAAGTTGAAATCTACCCAATTTGTGTCAATGAAGAACATACACATCAATGGTAGTGATAAATCTATGTAAAAATGCATTTAATCCTGCCCACACATTTCTTGTGCTTCTGTTTGACCTCTCCAATCCACAAGTGATGTGTGTTTTAAGAAACAGCATTGAGAACAGCAAATCCAAACAGACTTCATGGATATCTAAAGTGCAGAGGTCAGAGTTAAAGACTTTCAGCAAAAATTCTGTTCTCCTGTTCCTGAAGAAATGCTGAAAGTAAAAGCAAAGCCTATTGGAGAATTATTAGCTTTTCATAGGTCCAATAAATGAGGAACTTTCTCTTTTAAAGAAGGACTTATAATGTCATTTAAGGACAGTAGCACAGATGTTTCTGACAACTCTACAGGTTCTGTTTGAACTACTGCATTCTTCTTCTCTGACATTCCTAAAAGCTAATGTTTTGGGTTGGTTTTCTTTCATTTTATGTCTATTCCTATCCCTCATGCAACACTAATGATAAGAAGGAAGGAAGGAAGGAAGGAAGGAAGGAAGGAAGGAAGGAAGGAAGGAAGGAAGGAAGGAAGGAAGGAAGGAAGGAAGGAAGGAAGGAAGGAAGGAAGGAAGGAAGGAAGGAAGGAAGGAAGGAAGGAAGGAAGGAAGGAAGGAAGGAAGGAAGGAAGGAAGGAAGGAAGGAAGGAAGGAAGGAAGGAAGGGAGGGAGGGAGGGAGGGAGGAAGGGAGGAAGGGAGGAAGGGAGGAAGGGAGGAAGGGAGGGAGGAAAACAACAGTCTCTTTTACCTAAAAATGCAATTTTTAAAAAAGTTAAAATCTGATAAATGAAAAAACTTTCTTTCTATTTATATACTCTGTAAAAATGAACTTTTATTTCTTAGTTAACTTTTTGAAGATGATGATTCATGAAAAGGAAATATCATATTCTGAAAACGGTATTAAATGTTCAATTTTCCAGAGACTTTTTCCAGGATAAGAGAACTGTTTTGTGCTGTTTTTTTTGTTGTTGTTGTTTTGTTTTGTTTTTTTTGTTTTTTGTTTTTTGTTTTTTTTCACCAAGGTCGCTTCCACAGGACCTGAAGTATATTCAGTAAAAGCTGTGAAAAGTTGTACGGTTGTTATCTTGTCCAAAGATCATTTTATAATTCACCCAGCAGAGAAGCAGCTTCATCCTGTACATTTGGGAATGACTTTTTTAATGTTCTTAAGTCTTCCCATTCTCTGCGCTTTTTCTTTTTATTTTATTTAAATTTTTAATGTACTTATTGCATTTCATTATTTATTTGAACTAATAAAGACTAGTCCTATCTCAATAAAATCAGTAATCTACATTCAGTATAGTTTCCATCTTCCAGTTTTAATACTAGGGTGCCCCTGGTAAGGCATGGAATCAAATATCTGAAGAAAATGCATCTAAAGTATCAAAGAATAGGAGGGCGCTGAGCAGGTCAATGCCCTGCCATGGGCAGGACTGCCACACACCAGATTGAGCTGCTCAGAGACCCACCCACCCTGATCTTGAGTACCTCCAGGGATTTTGGCATCCACAGCTTCTCTGGAAAATTTGTTCTAGTGCCTCACCACCCTCTGAGTAAAAAGTTTCCTCCTAACATCTAGTGTAGATCTCCCTTCTTCTAGTTCAAAGCCATTCCCCCTTTTCCTGCCAATATCAGACCATGTAAAAAGTATGATTCCCTCCTGTTTGTAAGCTCCCTTCAAGTCCTGGAATGCCACACTGAGGTTCTCCATGGCACCTCTTCTTCTCCAAGATAATCAAGCTCAACTCCCTCAAACTGTCTTCACAGGATAGGTGCTCAAGTCCTTTGATGACGCTTGTGGCTCTCTCCTCTGGACCTGCTCCGACAGCTCTTTATCCTTTCTGTACTGGGGCAAGTAAAATTCTATCTGTGCCTTGGCTTTCCTGATCCCATCCCTGCACATTTGGACAGCATTCTTATGTTCTTCCCGAGCCACCCGTCTCTCCTTCCACTGCTTATACTTTTCCCTTTTCCTCTCAATCTGATGAGCAGATCCTTGCTCAGCCGTGCTGGTTTCCTGCCTCATCTGCCTGACTACTGACTCTGGGGGATGGATAACTCTTATGCTCTCACAAAGGCAACCTTAAAGTTCCGCCAGGTCTGTTCTTTAGACAGTTTCCCAGGGGATCACAACAAACCATTTCTTAAACAGTCTGAAGTTCACTCTTCTGAAATTCAGGGTCCTGACTTCTCTCTGCCGAGCCACACTTATTGAGATCATGAACTCAACCAGGGAATGGTGACTGCAGCCCAGCCTACCTCCAATCTTAATCTATATAATGATCTCTGTATTGTTGAGCAGAAGGTGCAGCAATGCTTCACCTCTTGTTGGTCTGTTCAGTACCTGAACCGAAAAGCTATTGTCAGTGGACTCCAGGAGTCTCCTGGTTTACTTTTAGCTCACTATGTTGTTTTCCCATCAGATATCTGTCCGGTTGAAATCCTACATAGGGATGAGAGTCTGTGAGCGCTACAACTCTTGTAACCGAAGCAAGAAGACTTTATCAACACGTTTCCCTTGGTCAGATGGCTCTGACCACCAGATGTCCTTTATTGATCTATCCATGGTTTTCACCTGCAAGCACTTAACATGATCATCACTGCTTCTCAGAGGCAGCTCTTTGCACTCTATCCATTCCTTAATAGAGGGCAACTCCCCTACCCTTCTTTCCTAACTCTTCTGAAAGGTTGTAGCCTTAGATCGTTGTGTTCCAGCCATGTGAATCATCCCATCATATCCCTGTGATAGCAATTAGGTCGTATTTCCAATTGCACCATGGCTTCCAGCTCTTCCTTTTTTTTTTATTCAGGCTATGTGCATTGGTGTACAGCCAGGATATTGGTAATGTTATCTGTTATCTCCTGTTTCCTCTCATGAAAATTCCTCATGAGATCCTCTGGGACAAGTCAGAGGCTTTTCTCCATTGTGTCCCAAAGTGACAGCATTTCCCCTCCCTTCTCTGTTACGTAGAACTCCAACACCTTCCCCCCTCAAATCTACTTTAAAGACCTGGTAATCAGTTCAGCCAGCTACTTCCCAGAACACTCTTGCCTCACCTGCTCAGTTGTGTTCTATCTGATGCCCACATACTTGGTCTCAAAATCCTGTCCAAATCATAATACCCAAAACCTTGATCATGACATGATCCATGCAGCTAATCATGCATATTAATTTAAGCCAGAGATTAACTTTTAGAACTTTTCTGAGTAGGATAATGTGAGAATACATTTATAAGTTACTGTTTTGTTTTGTTCTGTTTTTTTATAAAGTAAGATGCATTTTCTAAATTTTAAATAAGAAACAAGATATTTAATGGGAAAGAAATAATAGACCACGTATGGAGAGACTTCAAAATATAAAGAATTTCCAATATTTCACAAAAATTGTTTTTAGTTAGAATGTAAGTCTAAATATTGCTGCTGGATTCAGTGGCAAAGTACATTTATATAAGCAATATAATCCATAACAAAATATCAATAAGAGATCTACCTTTAGAATCATGTTACACCGAACAGAATATCTTCTCTTTTGAAAGAAATCAAGGCAAACATACAGGTGTTTTTTCTTGATCAGAGAGGTAACCTTTGAAAATAAAGAAACAAATATGCTCAGAAGATAGGGAGAAATGAAAATGAAAGATGTAACACCTTCCAAACAAAGAGAAAGGTGTAACTCCTAGATCTTTCTTTGATGGAGTAGTTTAGAAGAATTTGAGGAAAAGCATAATACTGCTGTCTTATAGATGCACAATAAGAAACTTGTCTCAATTTTTCCCTCATTCAATCTGAATTGTGAAAGTTCAGATTAATACTGAAAACTGTAATAAGTATTTTGTACCATTTATGATTACATGAAAGGTATATTTAAGGATACTGGAATTAGAAGTAATTCAAAATTTGGCATCATCCCTAACTTGCAATAACAATTACAGTTACTGTATAGTATGGTAGACTCCTGTTACTGACCTGATTGAATATTGGTACATACTTGAAAAAAAGATTTTGAAATTTGTAAATGAACATGAGTTAAAATTGTATATGGATCTCCTAAAATTAGAGTTTTTTCTCCTGCTTTCTAATAAGGAATAAAACAGCTACAGCTAAATAAACTGTACAATAAAAGAAAGAAATACTCCTTAATACAGACCTTATCTTACTTAAGTAACAAGATAGAGAAAATCATTTATTCATCACTATTTATAGTGTTACTTCTTCGATAACAGAAGGAAAAGATTATCTCATATTCTGTCTATCCAAATATAACTTCAGACAAGTCTCAAGAGCAATTACATTTTCGTTGGATTAGAGTACAGTTACTGGCATCTGCCTTAAGATTATTTATTTGGAAGGAGTATTTTTTAGCATTTTTCCCATGTGTCTTAATTTCCTTCCAGCATTTTCATTTATACAATTTATCCAATATTGTCAAAGCAGTGAGTACATCCTTTAGGACGAGATATAAACCTGCCAATACAGTGTTATTTATTGCCATAAATATATTTGCTTCATGACATTTTCTCTTTCATTTTTCATCATCTATTGAATAAATGGATCTTTAGCCTTCACCATTTCTATCTATACAAGCCAGTTATGCAAAAATGTGCCTAGGAAATATCAAGATTTTATCAGTGATCAAAAAAAAAAACCAAACCCACTAAAATCTGAGATTATCCAGGTCTGCACATAAATACTAAAGAACTTATGAAAGAAGACCATATGCATGTTTCTACCAGCTGTCAATTTTCTGCATTCATAGTGCAAATTTACTCACATTAAATTTTGACACCTGTAAAGGTGTATTCATAATATATCAATATAAATACACAATCTCCTGACTTTGTAAAAGTAATTTTCTTTTTTTTTTTTTAATTTGGATAAAATTATAAAATCACATGGAATCACAGAATTGTTGGGGTTGGATGGGACCTTAAGAGATCATCAAGATTAGCCCCTTTGCTAGAGCAGGTTGCCTGTGATAGGTCACACAGATAGGCATCCAGATGATATTTAGGCGTCCATAGATATTTAACTGAACAAAATATGCTTACCGCACAATTCATTTGTTTGTTTTTTTCTGTGTGAATTCTTACTCCAAGTCTCTGTTTTTCTGCTACATTTTACAACATGATTAACATATTTAATTTGCAGGGAGAAATAAATGAGAAGGAATCCATTGGCTAACCTTCAGATTTATTATGAAACTAGTTGTCAGAATGACAACAGAAATATATATTTTCTCTTTAGTCACTGGGAAAAAAATTTGAAGTTAGTAATGTATGAGCTGATGGGATTCCAAAACAAGGAGGGTTTGGGAACATCAAGAAAGCTTTGGGACTTTTATATACTTTAGTGAGTTTCCAAAGTTTTTATTGCAGTGATACTTAGTGAGATCTACATGCTGTTCTTGTAACTAGAAGCTTTTGTGAATCTATGTAGTACATACTTCTCTCCAGAAGTAATGCCTCTTATTTATTCCATGGAAACTACAACAGGTACAAAGAGCATAATAACACTATTTGATACAGCAAATTCTCTGCTAAAGAACTTTTTTCAACTTAGTCACCACCATCAGCTATGCAATTTCACCAGCAATGAACAAGAGCCTGTATGCAACACCCATGAAAATCTACAATATAAGAGTGACTCACTGTCACTGTTGCCACTGCTGAAATGCACCACCCACCGCCTTGCTGTGCTCACATCCGCTGGTTGGTCTCCATTGACCTTCAGCAAGTGTCAACAAATATCAATGGGTGCATTTTTTTTCTGTGTGGGAGAATTCAGTGATACCCTTTTGCTCCATCAGGACTTCCATATCAGATGTCATTTTGTCATACTGCCCCTCTGCTACCACCGGTCACACAGTAAAAAAATTTAACAAAATATTAGCGGGAGGGTTCAACCTCTACTGCCATGTTGCCAACATTCACTTCTGACATAAAGAGCCAACTTAGTAAGATAGAAGACATTATTTTCCTAGCAGCCCTTGTACTGTTGTCCAGATTTCTGCCTTTTTTTGTTGTTCTTTGTTTGCTCGTTTTTTGTTTATTTATTTATTTATTTATTTATTTATTTATTTTCTTTGAGACAGGCAAAAAGGAAAACAAGAGTACTAGGAGTCAGAAAAGCAGTTTCTGTGTGTGTCATAAGAATTAAAATGCATGTGGAAAGTAGTTATGGGGTTTGGTGAAGGTATAGATCTTGGAAAATGCTATGAGAAAATAGTAAGATTTTAAGTGTGGTAAGTCTTACCAATCATCACACCTGAAGTCTGTTCTATAGAATTTAATCAAATAAAATATGCAGGCCACGAAGTTCACTTTTCTTCTTTGTGAATTAAACATTATTATCTTTAAAAGTATGCTGAGAATAAAGATATCTTTTTTTTTTTTTTTTTTTTTTTTTTTTCTGTCAGCAATGCATGATAAAACTGAAAACTTCTTAATTTATTTTTTTTAGTTAAGCATCCAAAGTAAATTTGTTCCCTAAAGGCACTTACAACAATGTAGTACACTGAGCATGTAAATCTTCAGATCTTAATAAGACACTCTTCTTACCATGGTTTAACAATGAATGCTCTTGTCTTCATATCAGTTTCTTACAGCTATAAGATTATGATAATGGAAAAATATTGTTACCTCACAGCAATATTTAAGTGTATTAATTTAAAATAGTGTACTGATGAACTCGTTTTTTTACCCACAGCTTTTGAGAAGTACTAGTTGCCTTAGCTTAGTCTTAGTCTTAGTCTTGTAGTATTATTGTATTGTTTGGATATTGTTTTATTTCTTTTTGAGTTTCTGTCTTAAATGCTATTTAAATAATGTTTTGAAAGTTTCAGCCTGCTGGCTTCAGATCATTTTAATTTTAAAAGACTAATTGTCCTTGAACCTAGCTCACATAGTAGATTGCAATGAGACTCAACAGTTAGGTTAGAACACTGAAAATAGGGACCGTATGAATAGGGAATAGTCTACATATTATGTTTATATGTGCATCATGTATTTGAAATTTTATGTATTTATTTTTTTGTCATTGTGCTACACACAACAAATAGTCATGTAATCGTAAATATAGCGTTAGGACAGAAACATCAGTCAATAAAGTAAAACACAAAACTCAATGAGATTGTTTAAAAAAAAAAATAAATCCAGGAATCTAGTATTTTACTGCAGAATTCATCCAGAAAAATAGTGCCACATTGTCTTTTCAGTGTTTCATAAAAAGGCTAAACTTTTTAAGAAGTTATATTCTATCTCTTCTTTAACGATTTCACTTCTCTTTTTCACACTCCATATGTTTGATATGTCACCCCTACATAGTTATACAAGCTACTTTCAGTTATCCACTTTTGGATGGATTTTGGCATGAAAAAGTATGCAAATCAACATAACCTTCTTAAAGTTACTGTGGAAACAAGGGTTCTTCGAAAAATATCAAGATCACACAGTAAAGATTCAGTCAAGATTTCCCAGTAAAGCTATACAACTTTGCACAAAATCTTGACATCAGAAAAGAATAACTATTTGCAGTACATTTGTTGCAGAGTGAACCTTTAGGAAGAACAATTACTGCTTTCTGGAGACCAGCAACTTTAAAGTTTTCTCTTGATATAGACCAGTCAGCTTGACATTACTTCTTGGTTTATCAAGAATGATGCATTAGGAAGATGTGGAAGACTTGGAGCTTTTATCAATTTTCAAGTCTTTTTTAAGTAGAAAATTGCTAACAAAATGAACTGATTTGTAGCCTCAAACCATATAACATTGTCAGGCTCGTACTCATATTGTTCCAACCTGACTGGAGCATAAGCTGCGTAATGATGACACAACTAAAATTCTTTGATCTTGATACTATGATAGAACAATACTGTGGCATTTTGCTTTTAATAAGTTCAAAGAATTTGAAATAATAAGAGATTATATTCCATCTAAATAATCAGCATGCTTTTCTTTTATTTATTTATTTGTACTTTTTGAGAGCTTCTGAAAATTCAAATAGCAATAGAAGGATTTTTTCTGGACAAATGGTGAATTAATTATACTCTCAATTATTAATATTTTGAATCCTCTCCCCCCTTGTTTCCTTTTCCTTCAGTTCCCTTCCTCATGTTTCATAAGCATTAGGCCTTTGTTTGACAATTTAATTACAGTATCTAAAATCAAATTCTAAACATTGTGATCTGATTTAAAAAATAAAGCTGAGTCACAGTTGAGCATTATAGTTATACAGAGTTATGCACTGAGTAAGAGGGCAAATAAGGAAAATATTAGTTTGGCTGAGTTTTATTTTTGAGGTCTCTGGGCTCATTCAGGCTTAGAAAAAGGAAACTTAGGCAGATCAAAACTAAATATGATCTTATCTTGACTGTGTGAAAAAAAAACTGGTGAACTTTTTTCATTTCTGAGCAGTAGAATTAAACTGCAGAAATTACCATTTGGTGCTATGTAAGCATTTAATCAGGCAAAATGGTGTCAGTCCAAGACAATTGTATTTCTTTGATTGATCACACTTTCACCTGTGTACACATTGTTCACTTTATTTCTTCTATTCTGTATCTAATTAAACTGTTCTGCTAATACAGCCCTTTGTGTTCTGCAACTTTCAGAAACCTGATTTGCTAATAAAGTAATTTACAATATCAGATTGATCATTTTATACTTTGTATGTGTTTTGTCAGACAAGTCTTAGATGGAATCTTGACTTTGAATGATACATCAAATTATCATTAAACCTCTGCTTTCTGATTCTCTTTTAGAAGTCTGTACTGATCTGTAGCTTGACATGAGGTACACAGTATCTGCTTTTAAAAAATGCAGAGAGATCTGTTCATATCATTACTTTGGAATTCATTCCTCGAGGGAACAGTTTGGCTAAAGCTTGAATCTGTTTTGTATTATTTATTTTATCTTCTTTAGCTGAATGTTAACTTCAAATTATTATTTTATGATCACATTACTGTGGGACTTTACAAGATTTTGTCACTAGCATGTGTGCCCAAGTCTTGCTGCTTTAAGATTACTATGTTGCATTGGGCAAAATACTGCCAGCAGGGTAAGGAAGGAGAACCTTATCTGCTCTTCAGCACTGATGAGGCTACATCCAGAATACTGTGTTCAGTGCTGGACAAGAGAGTTCAGTGAAGGGTCATGAAGATGATTATAAGACTGGAGCATCTCTCCTATGAGGAGAGGCTGAGAGAACTGAAACTGTACAGGCTGCAGAAGAGCAGAAACATTGTAATATTTAAATACCATAAGGGACAGTGCAAAGAAGATGGGGCCAGGCTCTTTTCATTAATGCACAGTTACAGGATAAGAGGTAATGGGCAAAAAAAATGCAACACAAGGAGTTCCATTGGAACACATCAATTCAGAGATGTCTACTGTCTGGATGATGGCGCACTGTCACACGTTGCCCAGAGAGATTATGGAGTCTCCCTCCTTGGAGATCTTTAAAACCCACCTCAACATAGTGCTGATCAAGTGGCTGTAGGTGAATGTACGTGAACAGGAGGGTGGACCGGATGATATCTAAAATTGCTTTCCAACCTTAGCCATTCAGCAATTCTCTGATGTCAAAAACCTTTTTAATAGAATGTTGTTAATCATAATAGTAATAATAGTTTCAGATTACTATAGGAATTGAAACTTTTTTATCACTCAGTATTTCCAGTTTCTTGCAATAGAAGGGCCCTAGGTATCACAAGAAAAAGGAGACAAGTGCAGGTGCTGAGTTTGATGCTTTCTTAGATAGCTTTCAGTACAGGGATTGTTTTGGCTGAATTTATAACCCGGTTATGTACAAGTAGTCACTGAAGTGTGACCACAGATTTATAGGTTATAATGGTGAAAGACTGAAGCAAGGACTTTTGATAATGTGATACATGAATCATTCTAGTTAAATTTATCCCAAATAAACCTTCACTCAAAAGCCAGTATGTTTCATTCATTTTCTATCCTACTTAGTCAAAGAAAAGAAAAACTAGGACTAGGATTCTTGCATGGAGTTCGTGATCATCAGTGGGGCTTAGTTATGGATCATTTGGATAATGCTCTCAGACATAAGGTTTGAATTTTGGGTAGTTGCGTATGGAGCCCGGACTTGGACTCCATGATCCTTGTGCATCTCTTCCAACTTGTAATACTCCATGTAACCTCTAGGTGCTGAAATTATTATTTATTTTTATTATTTTTATTATTGAAGTTTATTTTAAGCTTTGTAGAGAAAGCAATGTTAACCTAAGGTGATGTCATGTTTTTTTGTTTTTTGTTTTTTGGTATTCCACAACATAACATCATGTAGTGCACTGGGAGTTAAAGTGTTTATTCTCCAATTTCAGTTATCTGCCCCTATACATCGTGGAAGTCATGGGATCTGGCCCTTCCTGTTTGGGTGGTCTCTAACTGCCTTGCAGTGGGTGTTAGAGGGTGCTTTCCTAGCCATACCAAGCTTTTCAGGTTTGACTTGGTCTCAGGAACTTTCTCTCTCTCCTACTGTATTTGATTTATTAGTCTCAATTTCAATTAGATTGTATTATGTTGTGTTATCTTGCATTCTGATATCAGTTAGTAAAATAAGTTTTCCTCCATAGATCATTGCTGCTGTTTTGTACTTTTTTCCTTCCTTGAGCCCAGCTCCCATCTCCCTATCCCTTTCCCTTTTTCCTTCCCTTACTGTGGGGCCAGGGGTAGAAGGGTGGGGCAGAGGCCTAATGCCCCCCTGTCCCGGGCATAGATTGATCAAGTTAACTCCGTGACAGGTAAACAGTTATTTTACAAATTGTCAGATAGTTGTAAATTATAAATGATAGCAAAGAGTAGGTCTATCATGACTTATTTTATTAGTTTTTTTTATATAAAATTTTAGAATTGTGTCATTAGACTATGCAGTATTAATTTTGGATGATAACTCCATTATGAGACAATTTTAGTTTTAGATACTTTATTTATAACCATACTGGCAGAATGTTAAACCTACTCAGTTCTGCTATGCTGTTCTGAAAAAGCATGAAGAGACTGGGAATATTCCTAAAGTGATGTTGAAAGAATGCAGGTAGTAATCTGATTCTTCCTTATCAGCTAAAATTGGCATTGATAATTCAATCACACAGGAAGTAAATTTGCATTTGGCAGAAAATGGTTGGAAACATCTGTACAAGTGTTCAGAACTGCTGCTGTGCTGAATGGGCATAGAAAATAGCCCCGAAGTTTCAAAGAATATTCATTAAACGCAGCACTCATTAAGTGATCTTTGAAATTCACCAAACTAATTACACTGCTTTGAAGTCACCTCAAATACAGACTTTTTTCTTTGAAAACAGGACACAAGTGAAAATTTTAATAAAATGCTTCTGTATTTTCTATCTAATGGAAGTTGTGTAGGATTTGCTTTGCCTTTTTTTTAATACATAACTTTTGGATGAGTTAATGGCACCTGCACATAATTTTCCTCATTATAAAACTATAAATTTCTTTAAAATCATAAAGAATTGTGAGAGCTATTAACTAGTAATATATTGTATTTATTGGGACCATGAATTCCTAATTTATAATTTAGAAAAGTGCCAACACAGAGAAGAGGTTATTTACTGGCGGATATGTATAGTTTTGTACGTCTTTTACATAAAACATTCTGAATTCATTGTGTTGCTGACTACATCTTAGCTTTACAGAACCAGATTTGTTGCCTTATCACATAAATGCAGACTAATCTTGATTTTATTTTTTTTTTTGTCTCAGCAGCAGCCAAACTTGGCTACAAATTTTCTAAAAATGTTTTCAACTGTTCCATAGAAGGAAGCTATATTTTTTCATTATGTGCATTTAATTAAATATGTAATTCTGTGCAAGTGTTCATCATTTCTACATAGAATTTTTCCTAAGAAGTTTTGAAGGCTGATTGTTTAAATCACCACCCCAGACCAAGTTTGATCTCCTAGTATATCATTATTGACCCTAAATCAAGCCAGAAAAGAGGCACACATATAGATGTTCAAGATATGTAATACAGTTTTGCAGTGACTTGAAAACAGAAATAGAAGGGCTGTTCCTGTGACAGTTTATGTAGCTATCAGTGGGAAATCTTCCTTTAGGTGCTTTACTCAGTTTATCAGATAAATTAACACCACTGCAACTCCATTTTTCATTTTTTTTTCTTTTTAAATTACAGTCATTGCCCTTGTCAAGGAGACAGATACCTTAGAAATTCTAGAAAAGAAAATTTAATGTTGTTCACATTTAGTTCACTAGATGTATCCCTTAGCTGAACTTTGTCACTTTTTACAACTGAATTTGAGATACACAAGGAAAATAAAGTAGATGTGACTTCCTATAGATAGCCAATAATGACAGTGATATGGAAAATACTTTGAGTTCCATTAGAACATTTTCTAACCAGAGGTTTCTCTTTGGCTAACATCCTTCCATAGTATGAAAGGTGAAGTGCTCAAAATAAGTAAGTTTAGAGTGTCTTGACACCTTTATAGAAAACTGCTTGTTTAGTTATAATGAAGAACAATGACCAAGCCTCTTCAAGGAAAACATAGTGCCTATCAGACCAGGCTCACAATGTTCTTTCAAGTAATAGTAGTAAAATCTTCTGGATTTAAATGTTTCCATGTATTTTTCAGTTAAAAAATTCAGTTCAAGAATATAGTTACATAAGAGAAGACTTCATGTGTAGATGAGGATTTCTTTTCATGTTGATCTTTACTCATAAAGGTCAAAGCTTTAACACGAAAACACTTGAAGGGCAAGAAACAGTGTTCCATTCAGTTATTGATTTTAAAGACCCTGAGCCTTGTCTTGTATCTAGAGAGGGCACTGACAAAAGGACTGTAGTAAAAAGAGCTGAAAACTTAGTCTTCTTTTAGTGAGGGGGAAAAGATAGATAGGAAAAAAAAAAAAAAAAAAAAAAAAAAACAATAGAAAAACAGTAGAATTGCGTCTCAGATACAATCAGGAGCAGTGGAAATCCGCAATTTTTTCAGGCTAAGCACCTATTCTTTCCTTTAAAAAACTTTCATTTCCCTTTTGGCAGTGATTTATGTGGCTAGCTGATATTATAGAAGCATAGTTGCTGTTAATTAGAATGAATTAGAAGTTTTCAGAGCAAACGAAGTTATGCTGGAAAATATTGATTACAGAATTCTGATTAAAGAATACTATAAGCATTTTTTTCCTGATAAGTTGCTGGACTGTTCTCCCAAGTCTGTAGCATCTGCAGTACAATATAGGCCTGCCTTGCGTCTTTCTTCAGGACCTCTTCTACTCAACGGTAATGTTATGTCAGCCTTGCCAGGCTACCCGAATTCAGAGTACTTTGGTTTCTGAAGGACACTACACTAATCAAAGGTTCTGGATCTTTGAAAAAGGGCCAAGGACTTGTTTAACTACTGTAATTCAAGATTCATTTTGTACAGAGGGTGTTAGCTCAAATAAATGTGTGTAAGCCCATTCTAACTGAAAACACGAGAACATGGTTCATTTGCTGAGCTTATTTTTTTCTAGAGGTGCAGCTATAGCTTTTGGATGCACGGGGATGGATATCCTAACAACTTTGCCTGAACTAGAAGCTAGTGCATATCTATATCTTATCATAAAAAAAAGGCTTTCTGGACCCCTTTACCCTTAAGGAGCAACTCCCAAGGGACCCAAGGGACCCATGCTACAAGCATCCTGAACATGCCAAAGTCCGCCCTCTTGAAGTTCACGATAGCAGGTTTGCTAGTTACCCTTCTAACATCTCCAAGAATAGAGAATTCTACAATTTCTACAATTTCGCTCTGCCCAAAACAGTCCCCAGCCTTCACATCTCCCACCAGTCCTTCTCTGTTAGTGAAGAGTAGGTCTAGCAGGGCACCACCGCTGGAAGGCTCTCCTACCAGCTGCGTAAGGAAGCTTCCTTCCACACAGTCTAGAAACCTCTTGGACTGCTTTCTCTGCACTGTATTATATTTCCAACATATATCAGGGAAGTTGAAGTTTCCCACAAGAATGAGTGCTAGAGCAGCTTCTAAAAGCTGCTCATAGAATGCCTCATCCTTTTCTTCATCCTGATTAGGCGATCTATAACAGACCCTCACCAAGATGTTGCCCCTACAGGACTTTCCCCTGATCCTTACCCATACACACTTAACTTTATCATTCTCAACCCCAAAATCTTCAACATCAAAACAGTTTTTAATACAATGAGCCACACCACCACCCTTCCTTCCTCATCTATCCGTTCTGAAGAACTTGTAGCAATCCATCACAGCATTCCAATCATGGGAGTGGTCCCACCATGTTTCAGTAATAGCGACTAGGTCATAGTCAATGCACAATCCCTTCTGTCTCGCTCCAATTTATAGGAGGGAGAGGAGGTTCTTTTATTATCTATATACCCGGCATGAGATTAAGAAACAACGGTTCAAATGTTGGTCCAACCAGTTTATTACAAATCTTAATCAGGGGAAATGGGGAAGGGGAGGACGGACACTATTATGAATTAGGGTAATGGGGAAGGGAAGGAGGGCGATAGAAAAGGTAGAAAAGAAGAAGCAAGGAGTCTTTATAGGAAGCAAGAGGGAGATAGTCACCACCATGGATCCAGCGAGGTTCATAGTTCAGTCTTTGATCTTCAGTAGTGGTGGGTCGTCAGGCAGTCGTTCTATTGATGACGATGACCATGGCGAGTCAGCTGTCTTTGGAGTGACAGCTCAAATCTAAAGTGGTCGCGTCAGCTCTCCTTTGAGTGACAGCTCAAACCCAAGGTGGTTGAGTCAGTTCTCCTTGTGGTGGCAGCTTCTGGCTCTGGGATCTCAGCAGGAACCTCCTTGGTTCTTATCTTTCTGGCCTTGCCAGCAGATAAGGGGAAGAAGGGAGGCACCAACTTGTATCTTGCCTTCGCAAGATACAATGCTATCATCCCTCAGCCTCCCATACTAAGCTAGAGTGGTTTAGTCACAGGCCAGATCTTCCGCCAGTGAACACTCCTGAGCACTCTCTTCTGCTCTTCTACAGAGCAAGCAGCTCTGGGGGAAGGGGCTTTCAAATGTTCCCAAAGCGATATCGATTGTCACACAGTTAGCACCCATCACTTGCCTCCTTGACAAGTCACTCAGAGTCTTATCACAAGAAACACCTCAGGAAGCAAGCTTTGAGCCAAAAAACAAAGAAGGATTCTCACACCTTCCAGCTCCTCCTGCTTGTTGCTCATGCGGCGTGCATTGGTATAGACACATTTCAGATGAGTCAACTGCTCACCCCCAGCTCAAGCATTGTTCCCCTAGGCTCATCTCTTGTGAGGCCTGTTTTGTCCCCTTCCCTGCTGTAGCTTGTTTAAAGCTCTCTCGATAAACCTTGCTCGCTCTTGTGCTTGGATTTGTTGCCCCCTTTGAGATAGGTTGGTTCCATAGACAGACAACAGGCCAGGGGCTGAGAAAACTGCCCCATGATCAAAGAACCCAATGTTTCTGGCTCGACACCAGTCTCTGAGCCAATTATTCACTGCGTGTGCTTTCCAAGCCCGCTCCGTGTCCCTCACAAGTAGAGGACATAATATACAGCAAAAGTCAGTTGATGGGGAGGAGAAATTGGCTACTGTTTCCCTGTGGAAACATGCTTTGAAATCAGAAAATTGCAACCATCTAAGCAGTGAGATGATGAAACTATATGGTGCTGAATCACAGCATTACAGTTTGCTTTCCACAATGCAGTGAGCAAAATGCCTATAATACACCCCCTGAGAGGTAACTAAAGAATCTTCTCACAAACGGTGCGATCAAAAACCAATTGTCTGACAGTGTATGCTTGGAAAATAAAATGAACCTGAGTGTAGGAGTAGTGGTACTGCTTCTAGTAGTTTAGTTAGGAAGGCTCTAGGGACTTCAGCTCTTTCTTTAGCATCTGTGTAGTCCTACTCTGAACAGGTTTGCCTTGGCCTCTGCTTCTGTAACTTATTACTGAGAGCTTCCCAAGGACAACAGGGTCAGGGCTTCTTGTAAATGAATGTTCCCTGTGGGACCCATAATGAAGAGACTGTTAACTAATTATCGGTCTGTTTGGAAGGCATTCATTTTTTAATTGACCTCAAAGCACTCAAAGAACAAAGGAAATCTGATGAAAGATTATTTGGGTCCAGGGCAAACAAATGAGTCATTTTCTTTTATAGGGTAGTTACACATGTTTATTGGAGCCCACTAGACATGCAAGTTTTGCAAGCTCAGAGTTCCATGATTAAAACTAGGGGAGTCATGTCTGACAATGTAATCTGTATGTTACAGACAGCTTTCCCTCCCTTCTGTCAGCTGCTGTCGTTTTCTGTGCAAATACTGCTTCCATCATCACTTGACAGGCCAACATTACAAAGGAATTTAAATTAATCTAATTTAAAATAATCTGTAGCCTTTCACTTTAAATAAGAAAGTTTGATTCTATGATTTGAATGTCAGGTGCAATTTTACAGAGGCTGCTTGCAGGGCTGTTATACCCCACCGAGGAGATAATCACAAATTCAGAAGAAGCTTTGGGACTTTTGGTTAGAGGTCATGTTTTGTCCAAAAAATGTTTTCGTTTTCACTGTTCGAATGACTGCTAAGGCAATGAGAAGGTGATTAAGGTTATAATTCAGTTTTAATTGCAAAATAATTTAATTATTACTATTTTAGAAGTTTTGGCTTTTTTTAGCTTGATATAATTGTGAGCTAAATTATTCAATAGCACTTTCTCTTCACATATATGAGTGACAGAAGGTACAAATATTGGAAGAAAATTGTTTTCCAGAATAGAAAAATGGATAATGTGATCATAAAGAGTACTCCTAAGCTCTACATTTTACCAGTGGAGCACTTAAGTAATTTGAAAAACAAGTGTGCAGAAACATAAATAACCAATACAGAAAAAGTTCAACATTTCAAAAGAGTAGGCAAGGATTAAAAGTGAATGAGAGTTTGATAAATCTTTTATTCTACTAACCCTATTTTTTAAAGTAGCTGGAAAAAAATATGTATATGTAGAAATATTAAATCCAGAAACAAAACTGCAGCCAATCCAGAGAGCTATGAAATCAGAAGCTCTGAGTGGTGTAGTAAATTTTACTACTTTGTCCACAAAGGACTGAATATGAATATGAGCATGCCTGAAACAGATATATGAAGGCAATTTTTGTAATTGTAAAAAAACTTAGAAAATAATGAAGCCCAATCACATTTATCTAATTGTAAGTATGAAAAAGGGGAAACAATCTTCAATTCCTTCAGACTCTATCAATGCCTACAGTGATCAAGTTCGAAAGTATACCTTGAATTCACACATGCTGTTTATTAACTTTTATTCATTACTGGTCTTAGTGAGGTGACTGTATGTTTCAATTACCACCAGTTCTACAGTTTGTTCTATCACGCTGGGGCCAGTACTCTTTAATATCTTCATAAATGACATTTATGAAGCACTGGGGTCGAGTGCACCTGTTAGCAACTTTGCTGTTAACATGAAGCAGTGGGATGAGGTCAACTCAGAGGGACAGGATGCCGTCCTAGACAGGCTTGACCTAGACAGGCTTGAGCACTGGTCCCAGATGAACTTCATGAGGTTCAACAAATCCAAATGCAAGTTCTTGCACTTGACTTAAGGCAAGCCCCATTGCCAACACAGGCAGAGGGAGGAAAGGATTGAGTGCAGCCCTGCTGAAAAAGACCTGGGGGGAATGGTGGATGGCAAGGTGGACATGAGTCAGCAATATGCCCTTGCAGCCCAGAAAGCCAACTGTATCTTGGGCTACATCAAAGAAAGCACGGCCAACAGGGTGAGGGAGGTGATCTTGCCTTTCTTCTCTGCACTGGTGAGGCCTCACCTGGAATACTGCAACCAGATGTAGGGTCCTCAGTAAAGGAGATCTGTTAGAGCATGTCCAGAGAAGGGCCACAAAAGTGAGCCACAGAATGGAAATATGAAGACAAGCTGAGATTGCTGAGGCTCTTTAGCCTGAAGAAAAAAAATCTCCACGGTGACCTCATACTGGCCTTTCAGTATCTAAAATGGAGCTACATGAAAGAAGAGGACAGACTCTTTAGAAGAGTGTGTGGTGATTTAACAAGGGGAAATGGTTTCAAGCTAGAAGAGGGTAGATTTAGATTGGATACAAGGAAAAAAATCTATTACAGTGAGGATGGTGAGGCACTGGAACAGGTTGCCCAGTGATGTGGTTGATATCCCATCCCTGGAGACTTTCAAGATGAGGCTGATCAGGCCCTGGGCAACCTGATCTAGCTGTGAATGTCCCTGTTCATTGCAGGGGAGTTGGACTAGGTCTTTCCAACTCTGAGGATTCTATGATTTTGTACACAAAACAATATCCTAATAACATGGTAAGATGCTCCTTTCTCCTCTTTTCTTTTCCTTTCCTATATGATTAGAATAGAAACTATAAAACACCGATTGCCTCAGAAAGAATTGTGGGTTATATACATGCTGTTGGGACAGCAAACTGCAATATGTATTAATATAAAATATGTTTTATTAAATATCTTATCACACTTCAAAGAAACATAGTAGCAAAAAAACAAATTCGCCTGCAGATCTTGACAATTGGGATCATGTGACGACAGGTGTGAGATTACAGCGTTAATAAAACTGAAGTTGAATACTGAATCTCTGAATACCAGAAGATGAATTTCAGTTTGGAAATTGATTTGATTTATATAACATAGGACATAAAAAGAGGTATGTCGGTCACCATCTTTAGTTGGAAATGGTAGTTAGAAGAGTTGTGGTAGGTTGCTGGTAATTGCTGAGTTTGTACTTGCTTAGTCTGAATAAATGTGGATCATCCACCCTGCTAAAGCAAATTCTCTAAAACAGGTCACACAGATAGGTGTCCAGACAGCTCTTGAATATCTCCATAGAAAGAGACTCCACAACTTCTCTGAGCAGCCCGTTCCAGTGTTCCATAACCCTTAGCATAAAGTTCTTCTGCATGTTATTACAGAACTTCCCATGTACGAGTTTTAGGCCATTACTCCTTGTCCTATTGCTAACTTACTATGTTCAGTAAGAATAAAGGCAAAATAATAATCACTGCTTTTAAAAAGCAAATTAGGATTACTCATACAGAAAGGGTAGTTTGTCAGTGAATTTCCATCCACCATTTTCAGGAAATGGCCCAAGATTGTCAGTCTTTGGAGCCTGTAGCCACTCATGACCTGTACAAGAATGAGATCCTCAAATTCTAAAGACTTCTTTGCTTAGGGCACTTGAACATCTCAGACTGATCAGAGGACATATATTCCGTTGCCACAGAGCAAAGGAAATTGTGTTTACTTTATCTGTAATCTGACCTGAGACTTTTGTGCTGAAAATAGGAGGAGGAAAAAGCTGATCTTGAAACAGAATATAAAGAGTGGCATAATAATTTTTGTTACTCTTTCTTTACAAGAAAATTCAGTCAGAAGAACTAGAAATGTTTTAAACAATAAGATGATTATAAATTAGTGAATTATGATGAAGACAGGTAGTTAATGTAGATGATTCAGGATGACACATTGTTAGGAGAGAAAAGCAAAGAGTTGACGTAGAATTTGCAAGCACTTTATGTAATTGGAAGTTTTTTTTGTGTCAGCAGTTAAAAGCTTCATGAATGAATCTATATCCACTGAAATAAAACAAAGAAATATCATAAAAATTCATGCAAAGGCAGAACATATAAGTACAGCAGAAATCTGAATGAGTTTATGGTGTGCAAGTTGGATTTTAAAATAAATTGGTAAGCAGTTTTCGTAGTAAACTAAAACCACAACTAAAAAAGCAAGAGTGAAATTAATAGTAGTACAAAACTGACTGTTTTACTGAATTCAATATACTTTAGTATGTCATAATATTCAGCATAACATAGCACCTGTTGTAGTTTAACCCGGTAGGAAGCTGAACACCAAACAGCCATTTTGCCCCTGCCCTACTATGATATAGGAGAAAAATCGGAAAAAAAGGTAATACTTGTGGGTGGTGACAAAGACAGCTTAATAGGGCATAAAAGTAAAATAATAATTATTATGATTGAAAGACTATACAAAACAAGTAGTGAACAGTGCAATTGCTCACCACCTGCTGACTAATGCAGAGGAGGTCCTCACGCAGCAGTCCCCTCCTCTAGACAGCTCTCCCAGTTTTATTCTTCAGCATGACACCAAATGGTATGGAATATCCCTTTGGCCAGTTTGGGTCAACTGCCCTGGTACTTTTCTCTCCCAGCTACTTGTGCACTGCACTGGCAGGATACCAAGAGAAGCAGGAACATCCTTGGCTGTATGTATGTAAGCACTGCTCAGCAAGAACTAAAACCTCGCTGTGAGATCAACATTATTCTCATCCTAAATCCAAAACACAGCACCACACCAGGTACTAGGAAGGAAATGAGCTCTACACCGGTGAAATCAGAACAACTTCTTAAAAACCTAGACCTACAGCTGTTACTCAGCAAGTATAGTGCTTTAATAATGAACATTAGTTCCTTTGGAGTTTGGCAGTTCTGGAAAACAGAAAGCCAGATGGAAGAGAAAAAAAATTAATGGGAAATGAATAGAGGAAATAAAACAGAAATTTATTAAAATTCATGACTGCAACAACACTAAAGGACATTGTCGTTGCAGAAAGTGTGAACTACCACTGTGGCTGTAAGTGGAAGAACACATTTTCCCAGTGCTTCCCTAGAAAAGCTGCAGGGTATATGGGTATGTAGGAGGGTATATGTAGGAAGGGGGAGAGTCAGACGTATAGGTAAGGGTATGTTCATTTTATTTAATCAAGCATACAACACCGCTTCCAAAGATACCACATTTCAGCTTTCCTTGTGCTTCTGATGTCTAACAAAAACTCAGAACTCTGTTGTTAGAAAACACAAAAAACTTACTGTGTCTTCATATGCTGTCTCCTCAGTTGTTTGTTATCTGTTGAATAATTTCTCTTTAATGTGATAGTGGCACAGAGTCTAAACCAAGCATTTTTTTGCCACTATCTTTTATGTTTGACAGCAGTTGGCTCATGTATTTTTTTCTGGCTTAGATGCACGATCTAGGGAATGGAGAGGAATTATGTTATTGCATTGGGAGAGCATTGCAGGAAATAATTTTTACATTATTTTGATGGACACAGAGAATCTTTCTTATATAATGGTTCTTTTGTACATGACTGGGACCTATAGTAGTACTGCAGACCAGTAACTGTTAATGAAATTCTATTTCCCAAAGATGTATAGCTGTGAGATTTTTTTAAAGTCTCAAGACTGCTAGAAGTCTCTTAGCATTATAGTTCATATCTTACAAACTATTACAAAAAACAAAATTAAGTCAGGTTAAATGGGTCAGGGTTCAGGAATGACTGAGCTTCAAATCAAAAGACGTAATTTGGAAACTAAAGTAAAAATTGAAATAAAATGACAGCAAACTCAAGACAATGTTTATTCTAAGCATGTACAAACCCTTTTTGATGCTGTTTTCAAAATGACGCAGCAGCTAAATGTATTGCACCCCAGGGAAGTATAAACCTCAGGGCCTGATTCTCCTTGCTACATAATAACAATGGTGAACAGTAGCCTTAAAGTAGATATAAATTGCATTTAAATCTTCTTTATGGCTCAGCAGTGATACAAAGGAGGCTTGATATAAATGAGAATCAGGTCCCCCATATTTATTTAACCCCTGGGCTTTGTATATCATTTTGTTTGCACCTCTATGAGATTTGCAGAGGGATTTTTAATCAGGATTCAGTGTACAGAAAGCTAAATGTTTTCATTGCTTTACAAGTAGCTTTAATCATACAGGCAGATCATTCTTTTTATTTCTCAAGAGGGAATGGTAGAATTTCTTACCTTCACACAAACTGAGCTAAATGTTTCTGACACCCTAGTACAGTGTCAATTGGAAATTCACATTTCATGTAATAGCAGACCATTTTAATTTCATGAGCTAAAGAATTGGTTTCCACTTGCAAATTGTACTGAAAAAAGCAATATTGTCAGAAGAACTGGCACAGTGCTTCAAGAGATAAATCTATTGAATTAAATAAGAAGCTTTCATTACCTTTTACACAGCATTTCTGTATAACATAAGCATTAATTAAACTCTTCATTGCTTTCTCTCATTCAGTGGAGCATTTGCTAGGTTTGACAAGAAATGTTGTCCAAGAAAATATGTGGCACCCAAACACCCAGACAATTAAAATACAGTTACTCAAACAGAAGGGAAGGAAGGGGAAAGGGGGAGAATATTTTGGTGCATTTGGACAAGCAGAACCTATCTACAGAAATATGTAATTTATGATTTTCAAGTTTTGATAGAAAGAAAGCTCTGATGTCTTGTAACATGTCATCTCATTAAGCATTTCTCCAGACATTCTGAATACAAAGAGAAAGCGAGAAATTGTCTTAGGATTTTTAAGTGTACTTTTGCTTACATAGAAGACTACTTCAGTTCAAGAATCATTTGCATTGTGAGATGTTTCTGAATTATCAGAACAGCTCTGCAAAGTGTGTCTCTCCACCTCTGTGGGAAGAGCCCAGACATGGCAAAATTGTTTATTACGAACAAATTGATCCCAAAGAAGTGATCAAACCTTAAAGATATCTTTATGTAGCCCACATTCCTGAAGTGAAGGGATATGTATATTGGGTTCTGATATATTTTGATCTGTGTTATAATATTTCTAATGCCTTTTTTCTTGCAATTCCAGGGGAACACTTGAGAACCTGCCCTCAGGAATATACATGCTGCACCTCAGAAATGGAGGACAAGTTAAGTCAGCAGAGCAAACTGGAGTTTGAAAACTTGGTGGAGGAGACAAGTCACTTTGTACGCACCACTTTTGTCTCCCGGCACAAGAAGTTTGATGGTAGGCTGGATGTAATTTACTTATTTTCAAGGTTATGGGATTTTAAATGTTGGTGATCCAGAATGAATTCCAATGTTCTTTTCTTTACAATTAGGTATCATGTTTGCAGTTGTCAGTTTGGCTAAGATAAGGGTTAAGTTACAGCTGGCATGCTTATCAGCCTTATGAGTATTTCCTTTAATTACAATAACATCAAGGATCAGACTGTAAAGTGCCTGCAGGCTTGGCTAATGTTGAAAAAAAGATTAGATATGCATAGGGAGGTTTATAATTTTGTCTCCTGATTTCAAATGCAAAATTTAGGGATGCAGTTATGTTCGCTGTTGCAAGATGAACTGTGGATCTCCCATGATTTTTTTTTTTATTGGAAAGCAGATTTTTAGTACTCTGACTTTTTGTAGGTTTATGGCTGCAGTGTTTTCCTACATGACTTTCTTTTGATATGTATAGCCTTGTAGAGTACTTCTGGGGCTTTTAAACAGTCATGCCTCGATTGCATTTGAGAGGTACTTTCATGCAAGCCACTACAGATACATTAAACATATATTTGTTTTTTTACCTGGAAGGAATTGATGAAGAGAGTTTCCAGGCTTTCTTTATTTTTAATCAGTTTTGTCAGCCTTTTTAAGATTCTTTAAATTTAAGAGTTTCTTGTCTGTCATGGTTTACTAAATACTTGTCTTAAAGAATGAGCTGTTTTTGTGGATGTATCCATATTTGCAAGTCACAGTTTATTGGTCTTTTCTTATGAACTGCAGATTAATAAAGAGCAAAAGAGCTTCAGAATATTGTCATGTTTTTATCATGGAATAATTTTTTAAAAAATTTAAAATAATTTTTCTAATATTGATTACCTCAATATGACACAGCAAGTTATAAAAGGAAGGAATGGGAAATATATAACATGAGGAAGTTCTAGCGCACCAGAGCAAATGCTAATATAACTCAGAATATATCATCAATCTTTGGACTTCGGACTTGGTGTGGATGTGGATGTCTGTGCAGTGTCCTGCAATGTGATGCCTTCTATTTTTTAATGTTAATCTTGAACTTTTGTGCCCTAAGTTTTCAAAACTGTAGTTGTCCTTGAAGAACCTAAAAAAATCTAGTGGTTGTGAGCACTATAACAGGAAGTCTGCAAACAAAATAAATGTTTGAAAATATCAGCAACATTTGCAGAGCTTTCCTTGTTTTCTAGAAGGAAAGCAAGATCACTGGTGTTTAGTGAACAGTGCAGTCTAATGAAAATGCTGGGCTTGTTTATGGTAGAATTTAAGTATTATATTATTTATTTTTAGGCAACACGTGGCATTTTTGATTTGCAATGAACTTAAACACATGACTGCTTTTTCAGTAACTTGAAATACTGTGAAACCGTTGTCTTTATTGATGGTAGGGCACATAGATCAAAGCTGTTGATCTGTTAAAAATGTTGTATTTGGGAGGTTTTTATTGATCTGCTCTATAATAATTGGATTAAAAAACTGTGGCTTATTGTACATTTTTAAAGGTAATTTGCAATATTCAGTCTCAATATTATCAAAGAGCAATTGAATTTTCTCTATAGTTTTTTTTTATATTTTAATGATGTTATAAAACTATTTAAAAGTTGTTCTCTTATATGGAAAAACTATTTAATCATTCTAGGGGGCAAACACATTAGTGGAAAAATGCATTATCTAATAGGTTGTCTTTCAGTATAAAAAACACTTATACATTTCTCAGTTTAATACGGTATGACACTTTTTCCTGTAAAGCAAATATTAGATTGTAAGATAACTTTTGTATTTTAGTTCTTCAAGATCATCTCTTTTTGTTTTGTTTGATTTTAATTCGGTAGTTCAATTGCACAAGGAAGTTTTGATGCATGAATCTGCCTTTTGATGCTAGTATACTGCAAATAATAGAACAAATACAGTAGCAAATTTAAGCAATACCAGAATATATGAGCATATAAGAAATGCTGAGATAGGAAGCATATTGTGATTATTCCCTGGAGGAGTTATTCTGAACAAGTGTTGTGCAGACGTTTATGTCGGTTTGTAAACTCTTCAAAGTGATGTGGAAGTTCTTGTTGATTTTTGATATTCTAGTGTACTAGGCAGGTCTTATGATAATACTAATTTTCACAACATAAGACTTTCTAACAGTGTATGAACTCTTTGCTGAATTATGATATGATTGTTGTGTGTCTTGCTTCTGTTATCTTGCAGTAGTTTGGATCCTCGATCATTTATTTTCTGTCTCTCATTCATACACTTAAGTACAGGTTAGATGATTTTCTGATTTCCTTTGTGAGAGCTTATATAAGGTCTGTTTTCTCTTTCAGGGTTTTGCCCCTGATTACTATTCATGTTCTAATTTTCATCAATGAAATTCATTCTACTGTAGTATAAAGATTGTCTCTTTAGCCTCAGGTCAGTCACATAATCTTACACAAAATCACAGTACGGCTGAGATGTGAAGCCATCTCTGGTGGTGGTCTAATCAGTGTACCTCAGGGTCAGCCACTGCAGATTGCCCAGAACCCTGCCCACATGCCCACATGCCCACATGGCTTTTGAATATCTCCAAGAATAGATTCCACAAACTCTCTGGCAACCTGTGCCAGTGTTTAGTCACCCTCATAATGAAAATATGTGTCCAGGTGAATTTATTTTTTTAATTAAGTTGATATTTTAATTCTGTTTTTAACTACATGTGCATTCTTTCTTGTCCTGTCGCTGGGCTCTTCTGATCTCTCTCTACTCCCTTACAAGCAATTTACACACATTAATAAAATCTTCCTTTCTGTAGACTACACAGTCCAGTTTTCAGCCTTTCCACTTATGTGAGATAGTCCAGTCTGTAATAACCTTACTGGACTTCTGCTGGACTTGCACCTAGATATCCACATCCCTCTTGTACTGGGAACTGTACCCTGCACTCCATGCATCACCTTACTACTGCTGAATAGAGTAGAAGGTCCTAAATGTCTTTTCTAGGTACTTTTTAATTTCATTTTACCTGAAGTACAGTATTTTCAAAATATCTCTATTAACTAACATCTGGAATAACAGTACACAAGAAAAGCTAAAAATGAAATTATTTACAGAGAACTTTAGAAACTATTAAATGTTTTGGAACCAGTTACGTGCTTTTCGTTTTACATGGGAATTAGTTTTTGCAGCCTAAAGCTCTGCATGATCTTATTTACTTCTTACTTATTTGCAAGAAACACTTCTAAGGGAATGTTACTTTGGTGGGACTTTCAATTGCTCTACTCCCCCAGATCCAATTTTTTTCTCTGTGTTTTATTCCTAGTATTTTGTGTGGTTTTGAGATATCTGGTAGACAAAGATCTGACAGCAGTGTTTCTCATTCGTTTTGTATATGCTAAGTGAATTAATATAAATTACTATACAATATAATTTCCACTGCTACTTTTTTCTAGGCTGAGCCATTTGTTTACAGATCTGTATCTAAGGTTAATCTCTATTGCCCATGTCTGTATACTTACCAGTGCATTGTCATATGGCATAGTCATTTACAAACATTCAATATCTGGAATTTCACTGTTGGATGAATGAGGATCAAGAGAATCTCCTCCTGGTAATTTTTCCTAAGAAAGCCTTGGAATTATAAAAATTTCTGTAAAATAATAAGTGATCAATTATCTCAACAATGGGAGATACAAACCCTTCCAAATTCTAGGAAAACAAATAAACAAACTTTCACAGACAGGAAATACACAGAAAGTGAGGAGTGATAGCAGATTTTTCATCTAACTGTAGTCTGTGAGTAGGACTAATTCAAATGAGCAGACATGAAATGATCAGCTGTTTCCTGTTCCTAGAAATAGGCAAGCAATCATGCTGTAATTCCTAGGCACCCACTGCACACCCCAAAGCAGCTTAATATACATTATGTTCCCAATGTAGTTATAATAGCATCATCTTATTATCAACAATTCTCTTGCATGGTAGCATTGCTGAGCAGCTGTTTCACAGATAAGCCAGTTCTTTTAAGAACTGCTCCATCAGCAGCCCAAACCAGCCCTACCGGAAAGTTTTGACATGAATGTTAATGAGGAGACAAGTATCTGTTCAGTGACATTTTCTCGCTAATCTTTTGAATAACTACATGAAAATTATAGAAAATAAGATTATTTAAGCTTAATTGATCTGACCCTGATAAAAGAGAGACTGTCTCCTCATTCTCATTTGAAAAGGATAGGAATCTTGGCAATGGTTTTAAAAATGAGAAAACGTGTAAGAATAACTGTCATGAACTTGAATGGTTATAGATAGCCTTCAGCAGAATCTATATGGTGCCATGGAAGGAAAATAACTTCAATAGAGTAAGAGCTAATCTGCATCTGTATTGATCTATCTCACAGGGGTTATACCATTTCCCATAGTCTTTTCTTCTTCTTCCTTTTTTTTTGTTTCCCCCCAATGAAGGGAAAATAGCAATACATACCCATTAGCGCTACTTTTGTTTCATTGTCATTACCAAAAGTTGCAGTGTAAATTAAAGAGCCCAAAAAGAAAATTTCAGAATTAACCCACCAAACCAATACCTGCAAGAATAGCTAACACCACAGAAACTGCTTTCTCATGAAATCTACAGAAGAACTGGGGAAAAAAGAAAAAAAAAGGTGATTAAAGTGTTTAAGAATCTTTCCTTAATACAGGAGGTGGCAAAAATGCATTTTAAGAAGTGCTTTTCTAAGAAAAGAAGAATTCCTAAATGAGAAACTTTTGTAGCAAGGTATAACTACTCAGAATAAATTTGGCCAAAAAAAAAAAAAAAAAAAAAAAAAAAAAAAAAAGGAAACAAGAGAGTTGCTTGAAGTAAGAATACACTGAGATTCAGCTGCATGGACAGTGTAAGCTTTCTGGCCTTTGCACTTCCTCCCACTCTCTGCTAAGCCTGGCAGATCAGTTTTGGCCTGAAGCTTCAATGATGTTCATGGTCTTCAGCAGAGGAGTGTGAAGCCAGCAGGACCCCATTTGCACACTGTTGCTGTCATGTAGTGCAGCTAAAGCATGGACTTTCAGCAGGACTTTTTTCATGCTTTCCTTGCATTGGAAAAACACGATTTTCACTTGTATTTTTCCTCATTTTTTTTGGAAACAGAGAATCAAAAAAGTCTATTTCCCACAGCCGTTTGAAATTCAGGCTTCTAAGGAGTGTGGGAACATCAAATAGATACATCATCGTCTGCAAACATTATGCACCTACCCATACTATTCTAGTGTTGCGATGTCTGCAATGGAACGTAAGCTCTGCTTTATGAATGCTGTGATACCAGACATTTTGTTTTTTAGTTATGGACAAAACATTGGTGTTTTGTTTTGTTTTCTATACGTTACACAATTTCAGAGTCACTTTGCAATATGTTTCCCATTAAATGCTACATCCATTTTGGGACAGCTGGGTTTTTTAAAACTGTGCAACTGTTAAGCTGCCACAGAGTTAACAAGCCATAATTTCCACATAACTCATCTTGTGTTTTAACATACTATGCAACTTATACACACCCCAAACTGCATGACTTAAAGTTAAAAGCCTAAAAAACAGTAACATCTGCTGGCTTGTAGCATGTAATTGTTTGCAAACCTCTATAGGAGATCTGGTGCAAGTTTCTAAACTTTATGGAGATTCCTGATAAAAGATCCTTTACATGTATTTGACAGGCAACTTTCATTTCAATATAAAATTATCAAGACCTGATATGATCCCATTCAAGCTGATAACAGACTCAGAGGAATCTCTGTTGCATACAAACATTTTAGAGTGTAATTCTTCAGCATTTGCACTGCTACTACGTTTTAACATTATTTTATATTTTGTGGTAAAATTTGCCTATAAACTATGCTTATGTTAGATCAAAATAAAATACATTAAAGATCAGCTGAAAGGTGAGAGGCAAGTGAATCTTGGAAAGGAAGGATTGGCCCAATAGTAAGAACAGTTTCCTGCTCCTATAACCTTGTCGGGTGTCACGCTGGAAGGCATGAGACTGTCATGGCATGGAAACAGAAACTGTCTCCTGCACAGTCCTGCAGCCAGAGCAATGGTTTGCACCCCCTGCTCTTCTGCAGCTTCAATTGCTAGGTGCAACTCATCAGTGGAACATGTAATCCCCCATCCAACTGCATCAGGTTTGTGAAGCTACAAGGACAAGTTGCTGCACTGTGCTGAAATTTGTGGATGCTATCTGATCTCAAAATGATCCCATTTGAAAGCATGTTGTCCATGTACAGCCAAACCTAAGTAGGCACTGAGGCCAAGAATTCAGCATTTTTTCTATTAAATGGAAAGCAGAATTCAATTTGTTGAATATTAGAAGCCCACAGTGTAGTCAATAGGGAATTGTAGATGCAAGTCACTCAGATCTGAAGTTTACTCCTTAAATAAATCTGAAAAAGTCATTTCACAAAGTGCTCATTTCTGTATTGATCACAAAGGGCATTTAGTTCATGCATAGATACATATACAGTAAGGGTAAACATTTGCTCATATGAATTCCATTCTGAAGAATGTAACATAATAGTGAAACATCTAAAACATTTTTGAGACTCTGTTTATCTCTTTTAAATGTGGTCATATCCTTTCTGTTTTCTATACCATTTTGTGGGAAGAAATATATTTAAAATATTGAGACAAGTAAACACTATTGTGAGCCATTGTCTTTTCCTGGTTGAAAAGAAAAAGCACTTAAATTCAAATGACATCCAGTTTTCACTTAAGCTTTGAATACAGTGTGTGATTTTTAACATTTTACAAAAGAAATTGTTTTCTTAATTTAGTTTTCAGGCCTTAAAAATGCCAGTCCATTAGTAAAATTACTGACTCATAAGATAGCAAAGAACACTGCCTCAAGTCCATAACACTGATGTCAGACATCAGTACTCAGACAATCAGCCAACAGAGTCTCTGTTACCCATCCCTGATTCTTGCTCGGATAGTAGGTTTTCACCTGACACACAGTAAGGACAAAACCATTCTGTAAGAAATAAAAATCGTGGACTGTAAATAACAAACAAGCTTCAAAACAGTGGTAGTTACATGTATTATCAGCACCCTGGAAAATAGAAGCTATAACTTTACCAGCAAGTGTCCCCAAACCTCATTAAAAGCGGAAAAACTGTTTTTGAAATGAATGCCTTGACTGTAATATATTGGCATTGTTGTCCTTTGGCTGCTCATCTCTTGTTAATTCTTTCACCTGTGGTATCATGAGAGCACAAAAAAAAATATTCCATATATCTGAGTTGGGAAACATCAACGCACAGCTAACAGTCTATCCTTGCTGTTGAAGAGCTACACTCACAGTTAAAACATTAGACATATGTAAAAAATGAAGGAGGTGAAAACAGCTCATGTCAGTAGTGAAGTCTATCTTCAGTCAATAAAATCTCAGCAAAATCATGGAAAAAAAAAAAAAAAAAGCAACAGGAAAGAGTCATTGAATACTAATTTCAGTGAGTGGGCGCAATGCCATGTGATTTGATTTTTACTCAGATAAGAGCAACTTGGCTACACAGTACACCATACTGAGGAGTTTCTCTTCTTAGGTAACTTTCCCTTTTTCTCACATTGAAATATTTTCTTAGGACCAAGCAGTTTAAGGAAGGCGTCAACTTACAAATCCTAGTATAAAAGCTGAATCAAGGTTTGGTAGGACCATGGAGGCATTACTGGAAGACAAAGTGATCTCTGCTATCTATGAACTAGCTGCTGAAGCATGTAAAGTGTCAAGAAAAGAAAAATGTTGCATGCAATCAAGGCAAAAGGAATTGATATCTGTGAATGAATACAAACTGTATATTTGCTGTATTCTCAGAACAGGCAAACAATAACTATTTTGGTTTGTTACTTTTCAAAAAATTGTAAACAATTTTTTTAAGAAAACACCATTTCAGTAGTTGCACAAAGCAAGAAGTAAGACTTGAGGCTGAAAAATGTCAGAAAATATGCTGTACAGAGTTAGTATTTAATTTCAGTCATTTAAGGTATTTTGAAGGATTTGGAACGAATGGTGAAGGTTATTTTAGAGTGAAAACTTAACTATTTGCATTTTAAAAAAGAAACATTTTCATAAACTATTTTTGGAATTCTCTTGTTTATTGCACAATGAGATGCTATGAATTTGTGAAATGTATCAGCAGTATTGCATTTCTATTTTTAATTTTATGGATTTCTAATGTTAACCTTTTTTTCCTTCAATTTTATAATCAAATCTCAAATGCTCTCAGGAAATTATTGTTACCAAAAATCTGACCAATCTTGGAGTTGAAGGATAGAAATTGTTCTTCTGCTAATGCAGTCAATGGGAATTGTGACATTTCTAACAGAGGAATGATGTTCCTAAATTAAATAATTTTATCAACTGCTCCCTAGCTGTACTGCACACAGCCTCTACCATACTTGACATTTTTCTGTGTCAACGTGGAGCTTAAACGACATCTTTGAAGCATCACAGTGGCATGAAAACAGTTCAGAGGTATAGAAATGGATACCTGTGTGATGCTAGTAACAGTTGTCTGAATAAGCTAACTGGGAATAACCAACACCACACATTCCTATTTCTATTATACTGTATGGGATTTGTTCTTGGAATATCATTAATACAGGAAGTCCTCCGACACGTTCCTCCTTAACTCCACTTTCAATGTCAGTCATCATTTTATCAGTCCTTATTATTAAGCCATTTTAAAGATTCAATTTTATTGGTTGTATTGATTTAAAGAATTTATTTAGCAGATATGCAGTTACACTTTAAATATCAAAAAATCCATGTAATGCGTATGACATAGACAATTTGTATAAATAGATATCTCTTCAGATTCTAATACATGGATTTAAACAAATTCATATTTTGTGAATGGTTTTGTGCAAGCTGAAGTTATTCAGCAAAGGGACAAGACCAGATGTCTTTCAGCAGTGCATGGAAATAGGACTAGGGGAAACAGCTACAAACTGAAGCATAGGAAGTTCAGCACAAATCTGCATAAGAACTTCTTCACAATAAGCTTGACTGAGCACTGAAACAGGCTGCCCAGAGAGCTTGTGGAGTCTCCTTCTCTGGAGATCTGCCTGGATGTCTATCTGCACAACATGGTCCAGGGAGCCTGCTTTGGTAGGGGGGGTGGAATCAAGGTCCCTTCCATCTCCTACAGTTCTGTCATTCTATGATTTTACTGTGGTACATAGGTTCAGCATCCCATTGCCAGACTAGCTGCTCCAGCAAGCTGTGAGGTCACATCTTAAAGTTAGGGATGTAACAAAGTTCTCTGCAGATAATAATTCCTACATGACAACTTCTCTGTTAAATAAAAATAAGATGTTCAACATCAAATTTTCATTAAGTAAATTCATATTAAGAGTTTATACAGCTCTTTTATTGGAAATAACACTGCAAGAGATATTTTAACCTCCAGTTTATAGTAATAGCATCCTTCTCCTTGAATAACTATGGGCAGATCATTATTTTACACACTTTCTTGCAATTAATGTATAGATGTGATCATTGGAGCAGGGCTTGCCTTATTAAATCTGTACAGTCCTTCAAAAGTACTTCTTTTCTTGCCTAAATAAAGTATGAAGGTCTTAGAAAAGTAAAGGAGAAAAAGATAGCATTTTCAAATGAACCATGTAATAATGCTTCATGTTGAAGGAAGATATTGCAAGCCTGAGAAATCTGGCTGTACCCAAATTTTATTATTGTCTGATTTTACATAGACCTTAAAAAAAGAAAAAGCAAACACAGAATGGCTTGGATTGGAAGGGGGTCTTATAGTCTGTCTAATTCCAACCCCCTACCATGGGCAGGGATACCATCCATCAGGCCAGGCTGCCCAGGGCCCCATCCAGCCTAATCTTGAACAGCTTCAGGCAACTACAACTTCTCCGGGCAACCCACTTCAGTGCCTCACTACTTTCTAAATAAAGAATTTCCCTTTAACATCTAACCTAAATCTCACTTTTTTAGTTTAAAACTGCTCTGCCTTGTCCTATTACTATCAGGCTGTGTTAAAAGTCAGTCTCCCTCCTGTTTATAAGTTGCCTTTAAATACTGAAAGGCTGCAATAAGATCGCCCTGGAGTCTTCACCAAGCTGAACAAGCCCATATCACCCAGCTTTTCTTTATAGGAGAGTTTCTTCTCCAGCCCTAGTTCAAAGTAATAATTGATCATTTCTAACAGCAGAGCCAGGGAGACAATACTACTCTTGGCAAGATAATAAAATATTTAGCTGTTCATAGGGTAGCCTAAAAGCATAGGGAGTCTCTGACATCTTACATTCTCTTCTATAACAAGGCTATTTTTTTTTCTTAGCTGCATTCTTCCATATGCAAAGAAATCCAGGACAGCATGTAAAAATAAGAAAGATTCTGTGATAAAATGGCAAAACTGAACAAATGTACAATGTAGCAAAGTAGTGAGCCTCACTAAAAATAGAATTTGTACTGGTTCAGGTTTGCAGATAATAAAACCAAAAACTGCCTCCTCTCCTAATGTGTATTGATTAGAATGATCAAGGTCATATGCCTTTACTTAAATTTAAAACCCAATGTGTGAATAAATAAGTTGTACATCTTAGGTGAGTACTAATTTGCTTACAAGTGTACAATGACTAGTTTAAATACCAGTCCATATTCGTTTTGGTAACAAAATGGGAAGTTAAATCTCAAAGATAGACTACTTTAAAAAAAAAAAAAAAAAAAAAAAAAAAAAAAAAAAAAAAAGAGTCAGCAATATGTGCCTGTAGCTGAAGAGAACAATGATATCCTGGGGTACATTAGGAAGAACATTCCCAGCAAAATAAGGGAGGTGTTACTCCAAATCTCTCCTGCCTTCTGTCCTGTTAAGGCAACGTCTGGAGTATTTTATCTAGTTATGCACTTCTCAGTTTAAGAAAGACAAGAAACTAATGGAGAGAATCCAGCAGAGAGTGACAAATGCATTCAGGGGCCTGGAACATCTCTCTTATGAAGAAAGGCTAAGAGACCTGGGACATTTCAACCTGAAGAAGAAAAAACAAAAGGGGATCTTAACAACATACACAAATATTTTAAGAAAGATTGTCAGGAGAATAAGCCCAGATTCTTATCGGTAGTACCCCACAAGAGATGAAAGGGTAACAGACCCAAATTCAGTAGCATATTTTAACCTGGCAGACAGGTCAGTATCACACAGCTGCTCATTCACATCCCCCAAGTGGCATAAAGAAGAGAATTAGAAGAAAAATAGAACTCACAGGTTGATGTAAAAGCTACTTACTGAAACAGAAAATGAAAACTGAAACAAAAATGTGATGATAACATATATATGAAAGACATACAATGCAACTACTTGCTAACTACCCTTTAATGCTTTATAATCAGAAAAATATCAGCACAAAATCTCACCACCTAGGAAAAACCAATCCCAAACAATAACCCCCATCCTTCCAACTTAGTTGCCCCCCACAACTTTATAGCTTTCCATATGCTATCACATGGTATGGAATAACACCTGGCCTAATTCAGACCACTTTGCCAGCTGCACCCCTGCCACCATGCCATAAAAGTGGTCCCTTTCTCTAGAGACATTGATGAGCTACTTAGGTGCAATCCTGTTTAATGGGCTGTTCTGTCTGTGCAGTGAGGCTTACACTAGGTGTTCTCTAGAGGTCCCTTCCAACCATTCTGTATCTTTTTAGATGTGAGCCTTAGGACAATTTTGTGCTGCGTGCAGACATATGCAAGCCTAATATAAAGCTTTTACATAGAGATCAATGCTGACTTTAGCTAATGCACAAAATAAAGCACAGTGAGTTAAATCAACATTGTGCACATAATTTTCAAAAGTGCACTTTGGGATGAAGTTTTGTAATGCTACTTGTGCTCAGCTTGTGATGCATGTAGTTAAACTGCTGATGGGTGTGTTCCTTTGATGTGGTCTAGATTTCTGCTTATGCATCAGCAGGTTCTTATTGAATGTTTATCACAGTTGTACTATGGTAGAAGGAAGTGGTCTTATTTATCAGTTTCTAAAGAAGAGCATGGAGGAAGAGTGAGGGGACAATTAGAGGTGACAAAAGGAGAGATGAGGGCTGACTGTGCTTTTAGTAGGTATTTAATCTCATGAAAGAATGGAAAAACATTAAAACTTGGTGGTCCAAGAAAGGCCAGTTCAGTAAAGGTGTCTCACCTGGCAATCTATAGATCATTATTACTTCTGCAGACAATGAATTGATTTCTCATAGGTTGCAGAATCTGGTATAGTTTCTAAAGGTATGAGCATGGTAAGGCTGTTACCTGGGGATGGTTTGCTAGCAGGAAATTTTAACTGTTAAGAATTACGTAGTATGTAAATTTGCCTTCCTCTTGGCACCTGCTTTTCCTCTTTCACTCAAAAGATACTTCAAAGTGAAAGATGTGTCTGTAGATAAGCTTTCAAATGCACAGCTTGAAAGGAAACAATTCCAGCACTGCATAAAAACAATAACAATGATTCCTGGTTTCACTAAAATGTCTGAGTGTTAATCTCTTTAATTGGCATCTCTAATACTGTTTTTTATAAAGTGACTAAACAGGAAATATGTTATTATCCAGACTTTCAATTCTACTATCAGTGCTTTATATTTCATTGTTTTCAGTTCTTTAAGCACGTCCAACAAAGCTACAATCCATATTTAATTCATAACTAGCAATGATCTGAAGGCTCCACATAATATCTGGAATAAAAATAAATGTTACAGGATGGGGGAAAGCAGAAGCCCAGTGGGCATTTACGGGGAAGATTTTTATGCAAAAGAAGGTATTCCTGAATTTTTTGTTGATGATATATCTTGTTATTTTCATATGCACATGAAGTACAAATGTTATGAGCTTCACCTGCCTTAACATGTTCAAGAATTTTAGATGCTGAAGCTTAAGATCAAGGTCACCTTACTGTAATGATCATGCATACTTCCAACCACTTTTACACTAGCTAAAAACTTTAAGCTTGTGGAATTGTCAAAAAGATCTGCAGACTCTTTTGATAAAAGAAAGGGGAGTGCTGTTGTTTAACCCAGCAGGCAGCTAAGCATACACGGCTGTTCACTTGCTCCCCTGCAGTAGGAGGGGGAAGAGGGTTAGAAAAAGGTAAAATTCATAAGTTGAGATAAACAAAATCTTATAGGACAGAAAAAGAAGGTAAAATAACAACAGCTGTGATAATAGTAGAATATGCCAAGTAAGTGGTGTGCAATGCAATTGCTCCCCAAACAGTGGCTTCCCCTTGCCTCCTCAGCCAAGTCTTCCTCGTTTTATCATTCACCATGTTTTATGATAAGGGATATCTTTTTGTCCTGTTTGTGTCAGCTGCCCTAATTCTGTCCTCTCCCAACTCCTTGCGCACCCATAGCTCCTCACTGGCAGGGCAGCACAAGAAGCTGAAATGTACTTGGCTCTGTGTAAGCTCAGCAGTATAACCAAAATACTGGTGTGTGATCAACATTATTCTCACTCTGAGTCCAAAACACACCACCACTCTGGCCGCTATGAAGAAAGTTATTCCAGCTTGAACCAGGGCAAGCAAGAAAGGTGAGCAAGAAAAAATGAGAAAATTCAACTGACTAGTCATGTGTGTAACTCTTAGACATAAGGACAAGATAATGTCAAGAATGTGAAAAAATTAAGAGATCTGAAGTTTTGGAAAGAAATAACTTGAAAATTCAATGCTTGACTGTTTACACTGGGCATCAACACAAAAACGTTGAAGTACTAATGTAGATTTCAAACTCTTTAAAATGGGCCGTCCTCTTCTCCTACAAGTGCCCTGCCTCTTAGCCTGTTACAAAGGCTTTATTTGACTACACAGCAAGACTGCATGCTATCAAATTCACTAATAGACCATCGATGAACCAGAGCAGCAAGTTTTGCACCAGCTAAAAGGCTTCTTCTCAGCTTTTGTTTGCAAAACATGTGTGAGTTAATGGAGTATCACGTTTATACAGTGCTAGGACATTGACCCAAAGTCTCTTAAGGAAATAGGTCTAGGTTTCACCTAAGTGTACTCTGCTTTACAAGGAAAACAGCTCACATTTTCTAATAAGATGATAATGTTATTTGTTCATTAAATAATGAAGGTGAATGACAGCTTTTCTGCACCTGAATCTTTACTATTTGTACATTACTGAGTTGTTCTTTCTTGGAGAGAAGTTATCTTCCAAATAAGTCACATTTCTTTGAGTATCTGTTGGAAATTCAAAGTTTACAATAACAAATCTAATTTGTATGACTGTAGGAGAGAAAATAATCTGGTTTTCTGCAGAAGTGTTCAGTGCCATTTCAGAGGGAAATTGGGGAATGCTTTAGAAATAGCCTAAATTTTTTAGGGAGTCTATAGAGAAGAACATTTCAGATGCCATATTTCACATCAGTAATCTCAGAATCATTCTTTCCCAAAGATAGAGAATTCTTACAATGATGTTGTCAATCTATCATGTTTAAAAGTTTAACATAAATCATGCTTTTGGACTGTCAGGCTTTTTTGTTAATACTGTTAGGTAAGATAAAAAGAAAGGTTGAAAATGGATTAGAAATCAATTAAAAAATGATAATTTTGAATACGTTCCTCTGCAATATTCACTATATATATATATATATATATATATATATATATATATACAGTTCCCTCTAGTCACAAAGAAGAACTTCACACATATTATTCACAGGACGATAAATATGAAAAAGATTGTTTTCCCATTTAATTTTTTTTTTTGTCTGTGTGACACTCTTAGACACTTTTTCACTTTGTGTATCTTAATTTTACTGTTTATATTTTCTCTTAAACATTTGTAATAAGCAATCTTAATTCAGTTTTGTAATTCCTCTGTAAGCTAAATAAATATGCACATACCTATAAAGATGATGAACAAACTGAGGCACATAAGGGAAATTTTAATTTCTAGGGGCCATACAGTTCAGTAGCAACAGAATTGGAAACAGAACAAGGGCTGATTTCCAGTTGCATCATCTTAGACAGACCCTTTCCTTTCTTCATGTCAATGCTATAAAGTTTTTAGAGGAGTTTTTCTTGGTTTTCATTGATTACCTCTGTATTAGGGATTGCAGAACCTCTCATTTTGGAAGCATATACAAATTTAATTAATGGGCTGTTCAACCCTTCTTTCAGGTGATTAATAAATGATTCATTTGAGAAGAGCACACATTCTTTATCTAACACAAGCTTTTTCAGATATACTACTAACATAAATAATTGGACTGCTGAAATTCTGCCATACCCTCTCATAGTTGATCTTTCAAAACAACAGCACTCCCATTGTATCAGATTTCTGCTGTGCAACCTCATGCCAGTTTCCCAGAGCTGAAGTGGATCACTGCTCCCCAGTTATTTATCAAACAAAGGCTGCCTTTTTGTTTGGATCTGTTACCAAATTGCACCAGACTTGTGCCGTCTTAAATTCAGTGTTCATAAAATCATTTAAGGATGACTGGCAATAAAGTTGTTTCTGTGAGTATTATTACTGAACTGACTGCTGTTTTGTCTGTCCCCCTGCATGCTGCACTTCCTAATAAACCTCTAAAACATTAGATAATTACTCATCCTTGATTTGTTCAATTTTCCTCCAAAATGAACCATAAATTCATTTGTTACTTTGGAGAACTAGATTTTGGCTTTAGCTAGTAAATTGTCTGCAATGCACCATTCTGTAGTGAGCTAAATATAAATCATTAATATTGAATTTCAGAATATCTGGCAGCACTTCTTAACTACTAATTAGAACCCCCTGATTATACACTCTGTAGTAGAAACTTTGAATATAACTTCCCTAAAAGAATTTTTCAATTCCCGAAGATTTTGTATTTGCCTTATTCTAATGCAGAACAGTGATTTAAAAAAAAAAAAGGCTTTCCATGTCATACCTAGTAGTGAACAACTGTTGATCTCAGTGATGCCTACTTAGTTCTCCCATAAAGGTCATATCTTATTCATAAATATACTGCCTTTTAAGCTGGCTACAGTTTGGTATGCTGTTTTCTTCTGGCACATGCATGATTTCCAAAAGCAGCCTATAACTTTCAGAAGAGGAATAAAAGTATTACCTAACAAGACATACTCTTAGTAAAAAATATATTTTATGGCAGGTTGTAGCTTTTGCCCTTTCCTCCTTCTTTCTGGCTTTGCTGTGCTATTTGTTCTCCAGGAAAGCATTCTGATATTACAGGTGCTGAAAGTGACAGCAATTATTAAATAGTTGTATTTGGATGACAAGTATAATCTTTGATAGAATTAACTGTTTCAATCAGTGTTTACTAAAAATGACATAAATCGTTGTGACTACTTACACAAAATATTGGCACACCAATATAAAACAAAACAAAGAAACAAATAATCTCATAAATAAGTACTGCATGTCCTTAGGACAAAAAGTGAGACCAGAAATGAAAGTAGTCGTAATGGTTATAAATATTTAGGAAGAAAATATATAGGCAACAAAGCTGCAAAAAGACCTATATTCTATGTGTTCAATTGATGACAAAATGATATCTTCAAATAATACAAATATGCTTTTTTAGTATAATTCCTTCCACTCTGAGCATATGATGTGCATAATTAGCCTAGAAGCTGTCTGTACAGCACAGAACTCTGAGCTATCCAGCATCTTACAGCTCTTCTCTTAGAGAACTGGTGGAAATCAGCATATCATCTTCAGGCTTTTTTCTTGAAATATATCTGCAGAGAATACAGAGTTAAATGTTCCTATATTCCTTTTACAGCTATTGCTTGAAGATAGCTTATTAGCTAAGTGATTGATTTATGCTTTGACCTTTACTGTTCAGTAAGTGATCTGTTTCTCTTTGCCTAAAAAAAAGTGCATACCTAACAAGATAGTCCTGCCACAATTTCAAAACGTGTTACAAATGGAAAGAATAAAACCTGATATTTGAAAATGCTGCATATGAAATATAATACTAAGAATATTGGTAATGACAAAAGATACTAATAGTAATTACTGCTAATATTCCTTTTATATGATGTTGAAATATTTCCAAAATGTGTATTGTGTGTGCCTATATGCATTTAAACATGAATAGATGTTGTCATTTATTCACAGAAAATTGCAGTAAGCAGTGCTTTTAATCAGATGTCTCATAAACTACATTTAGAACACTTGAATAACTTTGAAAACTCTTTGTCTGTTTAACACTTAGAGTATTTCATCTTTTATTTGTATTCATGTGAAGGTTTGTTTCTGGATATAAAAGCCAACTCCTGAGATGTGGAGGTATTTAAAAATTGAATATTTTTATTATTGTTTGTTGAATTGTAAGTACAGTCTTGTATTATATACTGCTACATCCCTAGAAATACTGCTCTGAAATAAATAAAAAATAAATGATGTCCTGAAGAGCAGCAGGTGCTGGTTGTGTCATTCCAACATCAGTTTGGGGTTCAACAGCCTTTCAGGACTGAGATTGTCAGTTTGCAGGTGTTAAAATTAAAAGACTGTGAGGCCAGCTGCATTCAAGCACTGTGAGTGTTCACAGCAGGCATTCAAGGGCAAATCATGCTTGAACAACCTGATTGCCTTTCCAACAAAATGACTGGCTATCTGAATGAGAGAAGAGACATGGAAGTAATATACCTTGACTTTGGTAAGGTTTTTGATGCTGTCTCCCACAGTGCTCTCCTTTTGGTAGTTGATGAAACCTGGACAGCCTTATCTGGCTGCTATATGGGTAGAAAATTATCTGGAATGTCATGCTCAAAGGGTAGTGATAGGTGACTTGATGCCTGGAGATTGGTGCTGGGGCCCTTATTGTCCAGCGGCATCATCTGTGATCTCTGCAGTAACACAGAACAGATCCCTTCCAAGTCACAAAATTAGGGGAAATGCCTAATGCAAGTAGTAACTGAGCCTCAATCCAAAGGCTTATTGTGGGAAATTTGGATGACCTTGAGGCCTGAGTCAACAGGAGCCTCATGAAGTTCCGTTAAGAGAAAGCAAACTCTGTGCCTGGAATTGACAGTTAATATGCAGACTGGAAAGAAATTACCCAAGAAATATCTTAGCCGAAGGGTTGTAATAGATGCCAGGCTGAACATAAACAATGGGCTTTTTGCCTTATTGTGGCATATCCATACACTGAGATATATATGAAGAGGATCATATCCAGTGGAGAGAAGTTATGATCCTCCCTTTGTATTGATGAGGTCACACAGAATTAATTTTATGTACCCTCTTTAGCAGGATGTGGAGAGGGTACAGTAGAGGGTCACAAGAAATCAGGCAGTTCTTCAGTGTTCTTTGCACACCTAGACCTCTTTGTTCTTGCTTTAAGTTTTGTAATACAGTTATTCAGGGTGCTTCCTTCCCATTTTTAGTGATTAACTCTCTTCATCTTGTTCACTTCTCAGCTGTGTCCCAGCACTAGTCTTTCCACTGATATTTTAAACAGTGGCCTCTCCTTCTGTTATTGAAGATAATTATGTTATTGATTGTTTCCAGTTCCTGATGATTCATCTTGTTAAATACAGAGGACTTCAATGTTAATCACCCTCATGGTACTAGGACTTTTCCTTGTAGTTTTGTTCCTAGTGTTCTGAGACTTCGAAAATTCTATCCCTTCCTTCTTACCTCTCCCTCTCTATCTCATTCTTTTTCCTTTTTGAAGCAGAATGTCAGTGTGGATGACTTCATCTTATCAAACTGTCGATGCCACTGATAGTCAATGGAAAGAAGTAAGGATTAACAGGGGTCAAAAAAATATTTCTTACATCATAATAGGTTAGACATATATCTTGTGTATGTGGTTTTTCATCTCTGTTGGAGTGAAGATTAATCCTCTCAGATGCATGGCACTGATATTTTAAGTTAAGTAAGAGGATATTGCCATAGATCAGAGTGATCATAGCCAGAAAGAATTATGTTGTCACTGTTTTACATTAATAGGAGCTATTCCTATATCTCTTAATCTCTTCCCATGTCCAGTTTCCTCTACCAAAAACTGTGTTGGTTTTGGTGTTTCCCCATATTTTTAATATTTTTATTAACAGACACAGAGGATGGGAACATTGCTTTTCTGCTTTTTTTGCAGCGTATTGTGTGTGCATGGATCAGAAAGTTTCAAACCCTGAAGCTGCTCTTCAAACATTAAAATAGTTAAAGTACTGAGCACCTCACCCTTAGGTCTGTTAACACAGATTTCAGACAGCAGAAACAGAGAAAATGCTTTTGTGTGTTTATTGTCTTTCCATTTTTTACAGTCAGATTAACTTATTATCCTCCGTTATGTTGAATGACATCAATGTTCCCCACTCTGAGAAACATTATATGGTTACTGGCTGGAACAAAATGCTTGTGCTGTGTTTTAGGTATAGCAATATACAGCCAATGAGATTTTAATAACTCTTTATCACAGTTGGACTATAATAATAAATGCACCAAGATCTCAAACATTTAAATTCTCTTTATCTTTGACCTAGGACATAGCGGAATCTACATGAGAAATGTGATTAGAATATTTGATTTACAATAAAGTAGCCAATACTACAGCAGTATTTGTGGTCTCCTTGAATTTAAGCTTGCCTGACAGTATTTTATTGCACCAGAAAATCAACATTTGGCTAACTTTGTAGGTATAGCTGCACTCTTTCAAATTTTTCTTTCCAGATATTCATGAAATCTTGAGTGACTCTGAAGGAGAACTTTCCCAGTCAAATATTATAATGAAAATGTCTTCTTTACAGATGCAGGATCAACAAGAACCAATTTCCTCCTCTTCCAGATCTGTTTAAAAGCATGACTTAAATGAGGAAAGACCAACAAAAAACCCTGATTTTTTAATTAATTCTGTGGTCACTTTTTTTTTTTTTTTTTTTTCCCCTCCTTATTTATTCCAGGAATTCTTGAAGCACAAAGTACAGTCCAAGTAATATGCATACCTACTTGAGTATAAACATATATTGTTAAGCAGTATCGTACATTTGCCTTTCAAGCACATTTGCCTTTCACTTCTGTGGCATATTTTACATATATATACACACATATGTATAAAATTATAGCAATTCATGACCTGTAAGTGGCTGTGTGTTTTGTATGGCTGAAATTAGTCACATTGGGTGATAACATAAACAAAGCTAAACACTGCATTTTACAAAACAGTTTGGTAAAACCAGGTAGCACAGTCAGAGACAATTGCAAGTCAGAGAAAATACAAAACATTCTCCTAGAAGTGAAAATTCCTCATCTTTTTAAGTAAATGTTAATAGCCTTACATCTGAGGCAACTCGGTTCTCAAAGACCCATTTTACTGAGACCTGAGAACTAAAGAGTCTGATGTTGTTCATCCTGCCACAAGCTTCACTATTCTGCAATTAGTTGCTTATTCAAAGAATTTGGCCATTTGTGTGTGACGCTAGAAAGAGTGTAATGTAACAGTACTGCTTTAGCATAATACTGGATGAGCTGCACTGGAGATATTTGAACTATTTCTCTGGAACAAAGACCCAGTCACTTGGATTAAGCCTTTTATTTTATTTTTGAATGCTCAGTGAGAGGCTAAACATGTGTTAACTTTTATTTTCCCAGTGGTGAAAAATCCTTATTCCTGGGGCCAAACAATCTCCTGATTATAGCCAAAGACATTAGCTCACATCCATGTCAGCAGCTGTGTTGCATAGCCATGGCACCTGTTGGCTTTGTCAGCATATCTTCACCTGACACATACAGGGTGTGTCTGCTCCACACACTGAATGTGTGTGAATTTCCCACAGTGGCTTTCACATAGTATGTTGTTGTTGTGTTTTGTGGTTTTTTTTTTTAATCTATGATTATATCCATCATTGTGATTACAGGTTTAGGGGAGTTTCTTGATTACTTTTATTCCCTTCACAATAGTTAACATAACATGTTATTGTAATACTACAATTAAACACGAAAGTATGTTATTTTAACCCACCTTCAAAATCCGTCTTTTATATCTAGAAATTGTTATGAAAACATACGAAAGTACAAACTGCTTGGCCATAAACAAAAATTATTTTTTAGTATGAAAATGTGTTTTTAGAATCAGTACTACTACAATACGTTGTTATGAAGGGTTCAAAGAGAAAATTAGATACTGCTTTTAAGTATAGAGAAAGCAAACTATGATTTCAAAGTCACAGGCCTTAGAGGTCAGGAGGATATAGTGCTTACAGCAGTAAGAAATAGCAATAAAGAAGAGGGGAAGAAATAATAAGGAAATAATTTGGATGTTTAGAGACTTTTTTTGCCTATCAGTAAAAAAAAATGCGAAAAAAGAAATCATTTGGGGACAATGGGCTAGGAAGATAATTCATGCTTGATTAGAGCTGACGGTTTTTCTTCCTGAGAGTTGTTTTAAAAATAATATTTATTTTCCTACCCTTATTTCAAGAATGCATTTTCACTGAGGTAAAAGTCAGAATCTGCATATAAATGGAAAACCTTCAACACCATCATGGGAAAATTTCATTTTCTTGTGCAAGGGTAATATTATTATATACACTCCTTAATACCGAATGAAGTGTAAAACAGAATATTTTATTTAAATGTAAATTTTGAAAAATGAATGCAGTGGTATCTCTAAGCTCACTCAGCATCAAAACGCCAGTATTGGATAATAAACACCTAAAATATCCATACTTTAGTTTCTCTGTTTTTAATATAAAATTTTAATAACTGAAAGCAATGCCATTCAAGAAAACTTTATTTATGAAAAGCAATTTGTAGCAAGTAAAGATGTAAGCCCATTACTCACAAGTTTGCTTCTGTTGTGTATTTAAAGGGGGAGGGGGGAAAGTACTTTCAGTGTTCTTACCATAGACAATATTTATCAAGGAAATGAGTCTTGGTGTTGATGCCAGTGTGATGCAAGACTCATCTTATTCCCAATTTCCTCCCAGTTAAGTATTACTGACTTCTCTGTCTGTTCCACAAATCTACTATTGTATATTTACACCTGGAAACAATATATTGAGTTAGACATTTTTATTTTCCTTGCATTTTTACTTAAATAAATAACTGCTTTGGCTTTTTAATCCAGATGAGGATTCATTCAAAAAATGGTAGTGCCCTTCTCCTCTTTCACTGCATAATTTACAAAGTAGGTTCAATAACAGTTTCTGACTTAATGAAAAGGCACTGTTTTCAGAATGTTTTTTTTTCTTAACTGTGTCACACATTCATTGTGACTTTCACAGCCACTCTTGGCAGTTTCTGTTCCCTGTTTTTAGATGGGGCAGCATTTATTAACTTCACTAAGTTTGGAGATATTTAGATAAAGTGGGTACAAAGTATTGCTGATATTCTCTTGCTAGTTTTAATAATTCAAAAAGCACAGATTTGGGTAGTAAGAACAGAATTGTTAAAATCTGACATGTTTTATTACTGTTTACAGATAAAACACCTGTGAATAATTGTGTATGAACAGGCTAGGTCTGAAATTAAAAAAAAAGAAATTATATAGAAAATATGTATAAAAACAGATTGTACCAATACAAAATTATACAATACAGCACTTGTAAAATAACAAAAATAGCAGCAGCCTGTCAGAGGAATTAGTGTTGATGTCATTACAGCTTTCTCACTTTGTTTATTGTGCAGTGATCTGTGACATTCCACTCTCTTCAAGACTTCATCTATCATCTATGCAGTACTGAAATCTATAATATATCCAAACTGACTAATTCAAATCCTTTGAATATAAAATCAATACATCACCATGTCAATCATCCATTCCTGCAAGCAGAGGCAACTTTTATTTAGGAAACAGAGCCTTTAGCAGAAAGGTTTGAGATGCTTGGAACCTGAGAGTAACCTCCAGTTCTTTACTGTTCATAGGTAGGAGGATCAGCATCTGTCTCCACTAGGCATCTGAGAATTTCCACTCTCTAAAGCCCTTGTACAAGGAAGATTTTGAAAGGTGTCACTGAATTGTAGAAGGGAGTATTAAAAAAAAAACAACACACGCACAAGGAAAAATGGTTAACTATTGCATTACTTGACATGATAACGAATACTACATGAAAAATTGTCTTATTAGAAATCTTTTGGAAAACTGCAGTATGATATGGCACTTCTTTCAAAAACATAAACACATAAATTGAATCAAGGAATAAATGAATAGATTTGAATAGCAGCATTTATCCAAATACAGTTTTCAACGATCAAGTAGGCTTGGCATATGATATTTTGTAAAGGAGTGAACAGGAATAAAAAATATGCAATGAAAATCATATGAATTGGCAATAATGGGTACATGCTGTCCTTTTGTTGAGAACTCAGTTCTGATAATTTTGCAGGGACACTTCCTTGGACTGCATTAAGTTTCATTTATATTATGCAACACTGATTTGAAGATACAATATTAGGGAGTCCTGTGCTTAGAAGGGATCCTTTCCACAGGGTTTGCTTTCAGTTTATTAGGATAATGAAGATTAACCTTTTACCAATTGTAATATGGTCGAGCGTTATAAAAAGTTTTGTAAACTCTATTTAGTGCACTTCTGATCTTCTGTTATAACTTACCAACACAGTATTACTGCAAATCCAAATATACTCCCTAGTGATTACAGATTACAGTCGCAAATCCAAAAGGTACAACACAATATACTTTTCTTAGCTAAATTAATTATTTCAGTTCTGGGCAACTCAATAGTAAGAACTGAACCACCAGCTGGCAAATATATACAGTGAAAACATTTAGCAGCAGGTTTTTACATTAGTAACAGCAAGAATCCATTTCACAGAAAACAACAGAGAATAAATGATTCTCATTTTAAGAGTCCTTAAGGCTAAAGTGCTTTATTCTCCTTAAATGTTCTGACTAACTAGCTCCATGTGATGTCATGAAGATTAATTTTATGTGGCTAGTTTCTGCTGCAGAGATACAGGAGAAATGTGCACAAGTCTATGAGAAGTAGGGATGACAGAGTAGAATAATCGCATAAAACAAAATTGTCCAATTTCATAAGCAAGCTTTACATGGTTCGCTTTTGAGTGTGAGGATATCTACTTTTTTAATAATTTCTAACGTTGTGATTATAAGCTCAAAGATGGAACATACCAGATACCTCCCTGTTTACAGAAATTTTGTGTTCCATAAGTGAAAATGTAGGCTTGAAATTTTTTTGAGACTGATTTGCAAAGAAGTGGTGTCAGCACTCTTCTAGAAGACATACATACATAAATAAATAAATAAGCAGTATATCCAGGAACATAAAACAGTAGTTTGGAATTCTGCTGGGACAGCAAAGAGATAGGGTAAAGTGTTTTTTTTTTTTTTAATGTTTGTTTGTTTTGTAGAAAACACCTTTTATTACCTTGTTTGAAGGAAACTTAACTAGTTGTTACAAAGCTTCTTGTTCAACTGTATGAACTTCCATTATATGTCAAAGGAAACAAAAATCAGTTTTGTAAGCATCACTTCCTAGAGCAATTTCACAGAATCACAGAATCACAGAATGGTCAGGATTGGAAGGGACCTCAAGGATCATGAATCTCCAACCCCACATGCAGGGCCACCAACCTCCACATTTAATACTAGACCAGGCTGCCCAGGGCCCCATCCAACCTGGCCTTGAACACCTCCAGGGATGGGGCATCTACAACCTCTCTGGGCAGCCTGTGCCAGCACCTCACCACTCTCTCTGTGAAGAATTTCCCCCTGACATCTAACCTAAATCCCCCCTCCCTCAACTTAAAACCATTTCCCCTCATCCTGCAGTTATCAACACTTTCTAAGGGTTGATTTGCCTCCTGTCTGTAGGCTCCCTTTAGGTATTGAAAGGCAATGAGGTCACTGCTCAACCTTCTTTTCTCCAGGCTGAACAAGCCCAGTTCCCTCAGCCTGTCTTCATAGGGGAGGTGCTCCAGTGCCCTGATCATCTTTGTGGCCCTCCTCTGGACCCTCTCCAACAGTTCCCTGTCTTTTTTGTACTGGGAGCTCCAGACCTGGACACAGTACTCCAGATGGGGCCTCACAAGAGCAGAGTAGAGGGGGACAATCACCTCCCTGTCCCTGCTGGCCACCCCTTTTCTGATGGAGCCCAGGATACCATTTGCCTTCTGGGCCGCAAGGGCACACTACTGCCTCATGTTAAGTTTTTCATCTATCAAGACCCCTAGGTCCTTCTCCACAGGACTGTTCTCAAAGACTGCTCCTTCCAGTCTATATGGATGCCTGGGATTCCTCCGGCCCAAGTGCAAAACTCTGCACTTTGCCATGTTGAACTTCATCAGGTTTACTCGGGCCCACCTTTCAAGCCTTTCAAGTTGAGGTCCCTCTGAATGGCATCCCTTCCTTCCGCCATGTCAACTGCACCACTCAGCTTGGTGTTGTAAGCAAACTTGCTGAGGGTTCACTCGATTCCGTCATCTATGTCATTGATAAAGATGTTAAAGAGAACCAGTCCCAAGACAGACCCCTGGGGGACGCTGCTCGTTACTGGCCTCCACCTGGACATGGAGCCATTGATGACCACCCTCTGTCTGTGGCCTTTCAAGTAGTTTCTTATCCATTGAGTGGTCCACCCATCAAATGCACATCCCTCCAATTTGGAGATAAGGATGTGGTGGGGGACCATGTCAAAGGCCTTGCTCAATTGCACGAACATGACATCAGTCACCTTTCCTTTGTCCAGCAATGCCATAACTCAATCATAGAAGGCCACCAGATTGGTTAAGCATGACCTTCCCCTGGTAAAGCTGTGCTGGCTGTCTCGAATCATACGCCCTATCCTCATGTGATCCGCATGTCATCCAGGATGATCTGTTCTATGATCTTCCCAGGCACAGAGGTGAAACTCACCTGCCTGTAGTCCCCGGGGTGCTCCTTGCTCCCTTTCTTACAAATGGGAGTGACGTGACCCTTCCTCCAGTCATCCCGGACCTCACCTGACAGCCACGACTTTTCAAATATGATGGACAGCGGCTCAGCAACCATCTCAGTCAGCTCCATCAGAACCCCTGATGCATGCCATTCGGCTTGTATACATTCAGTCTCATGAGACGTTCTTGGACCTGCTCTGCCCTCAGAGTGGGGGGAGGATTTACCACCCCAGTGCCCACCTAGAGGTTTAGGGATGCAGGGCTCAGGGACATGAGAAGTACTGGAATCCTGGCTGCCAGTGAATACTGAGGCAAAGAACTCATTCAGCATCTCAGCCTCCTCTTTGCCCGTGGAAGCCAGTCTTCCTTTTACATTTACCAAAGGAGGTACACCTGCTTTGGCCTGTCTCTTCTGGCCAATGTACCTGTAGAAAGTCTTCCTATTGTTTTTCACATCCCTCGCCAAGTTCAGTTCCACTTGCGCCCTGGCTTTCCTGATCCCACATCTGCAAGTCTGGACGGCATCCCTGTATTCTTCCCAGGTGACATGCCCTTGAAATTTGAGAACAGCCAGAATACTTGAAATATATAATATATAATATTATATACTTGAAATATAACACTTGAAAATACAAATATACTTGAAATAACTGACACGACAACGTTCCATTAGAAACATTTTAAGTCTGCTTTATTTTGTTTTTTTCATAATAACACTGATCTAGCCTTGTTGCAATCATAGGAATCTCTGTACTAATTACAATGAAAAGGTATGACATAGAACATTTTGGAGATTTGCATTCCTCTAATCTGACATTTTGAAGCTACAGATTAGAATAATGCATTTAAAATGGCAGGGGATGCCTGTGTTTAAATGATTGAACTTGCAATCTAGCCAAAATTGTCAGTGGAAGCTGGCATTTCTTCAGCTATCTGCTAGGATAAACTGGGTATGTTTCCAGGTCCACTGAACTCATTCATTTGCTTAAACACAGTTATCTAAATGCACGAAGATTCTTTGTGTCAAATTCTATGTGAGATGTCCAAAATGATCCAAGACACATCCTAGGTTATTTCAATTGCATTACTTTTTTTACAACAGATTTTAAGCATTTAAATTGAAACTCATCAGCTTCCCACATCTTCAGTCAATGTAACAAGAGGCCTTCCTGTCCTTAGAAGAGGTCTCAGACACGTTGGGATGATTGAAATTAGACACAAAATTAGACACTTGCTGTAGAGGCACCTCTATTTCCATTTTCCAGTCTGAATCTAATGCTTGGTGTGGACACAAATTGATGTTCAAATCTGGGAACTTAACACAGGACTTGATGCTCCCTAAAATTCAACAAAGTAAAGACAGTAGGATATTCCTCAGGGAATCTGAGTTAAAGCACTATGTGTTTTCTCTCTCTGTGTTATATGGATATCTAAAGTTACGGTGGCCAAAAGTCAGTTGTCTGTCCAGGCTATTTGAGATTCTCTGGATTATATGCTGGTAGATAAACCTCAGCTAGGAATAGTATTTTGAGGCATTTTAGTGTGCTCTAGACACTACGTCAGGCATTTTCTTGTATGGCCAAATTTAAGAAACTCTGTACACTTTTAGAGTTCAAAACAGTTTACTATCTAATACATGTAACACATAGCAGAGACTAATGAGCTACTAGATTAAGCATTTATATGGTCCTGCAATGAGATACCAAGAAAATCTCAGGTGGCAACCATTCAGTAGTCAGATAGGGAACAGGCTGATCCCCAATATTGATAGATTTCCATTTGTGATTTGTTTTTTGTTTTTTTTTTCCCTTTGCTTTTCATACTTTCCTGATTCAGTATTTTATTTCTTGAATCATTGATTTGCTAAACAATTGCTAAACCATCCCAATGTTTATATTCCTTATAATGCACGATGTAGGTGACAGGCTTTCTCACACTTCTGCAAGAATTTTCTCTCTAAGACTGAGCTAGTATCATTCACCACTGCACCATACTGGGCTTGACTCAAGAAAGCATTTTGCCTGGGCTGAGAGTAACAGAATTGAGCATGAAATGTACAGAAGACTTAAGTTATTCTCAGGAGGTAGCTGAAGGACATGAAGGACACCAAATGTGCTTGATATAATGCTTAATTTGGGCAACAATTCCTCCTTGATAAAAAAAAGTGCTGTCCTAATGAAGTCACTAGAATTTTGTCCTGTCTAAACCAATTTGAAAAAACTTTCAAGTTGTTTCGAGAAATGTCAGTTTTACAACATATTCATGAAGTCATAGGTAATAGAGCTTACTGAAATAGTTGCAAGAATGTTTTGAAACCAAGTTATAGGCTGCACATTGAGTACTGTGTTCATTTTCGGGTACCTCACTACAAGAAAAATACTGGAGCATGTTCAGAGAAGGGCAACAAAGCTGGTGAGGGGATGGGAATACAAGTCTTATGAGTAGAAGCTGAGGAAACTGGGATTATTTAGTCTGGAGAAGAGAAGGTTCAGGATTGACTTCATTGCTCTCTACAACTACCTGAAGGATGATTGTACCAAAGTGGAGTTTGCATCTTCTCTAATGTAACTAGTAATAGGACAAGAGGGAATGGCACCAGCAGAGATTTGGGTAGGGCATCAGGAAAAAATTCTTCTCCGAAGGAGTGGTCAGGCACTGGAATGGCTGACCAAGGAGTTAGTGGAGTCACTATCTCTGGAATTATTCAAGAAATGTTTAGATGTTGTGCTGAGGACATGGCTTAGTGGGAAATACAGGTAATAGGTGGATGGTCCAACTGGATGATTTTGGAGGTCTTTTCCGAACTTAGTGATTCTATGATTCTGTATCACAGTGAGAAACAATGACCAAGAAGAAGGTAAAGACACTTCTGAAGCATACAAATAACTTCTGGAAGAATATGTTAGAAACATTGTTTTTAATATTTTCATTATATAAATTCCACATTATATGTGTTCCACATAGCCTACATCCATCTAATTAGCCATTAAATATCTACATAGACTTCTTTTTTTCTCAGACAGAAGATGATTTTGCTTTGTTGAGAGCTGGGAAGGTTCCACTGAATGCCAGCATACAGGATTATATTCCTGTGAAGAGTAGCAACAACTATTATCTGTTCATTTTTTATAAACCTGCCAGTGGATTGCCAGCATATTAGCATATTAAAATACTGCCAGATTAAAAGTTTTCCCACAAGTATTGCTATGAAATTATGATAAGTGTGTTAAATAAGTTTCTTAAACAAAATTAAAAGACTATTTCAGAAACTGATGGAAGAAGCTGAATATTTTTCAACCTACTTAAGCACTTTGATGGCTGTTTTATTCTTCTATCACTGGAAAAGATCATTTTTCTACTTCATGAAGATTCAAATGGAAATTTGAATTGAATTGAATTTTCATGTTTTGCTGTGGTGGAAATCATTTGCAATGTTGCCATAATGCCCCATGCCAGGACAGGAGGCCATGGGCACAAACTATCCCAGGAGGTTCCCTCTGAACACAGAGTGCTGTGCTGTGTGGGTGCTGGAGCACTGGCACAGGCTGCCCAGAGTCTGTGGGGTCTCCTCCCTGCAGCTCTCCAGAAGCCTCCTGACCGTGGGCCTGGGCACCCTGCTCTGGGCTGGAGCAGGGGCTGGAACACACGGACATAGGGAGTTCTGCACTCTGATCCAATGATTCTGTGAGAAAAAATCATTAGACTAAAGGAAGTGCAGTGATATTTTAATGTCAGTTATTTGTACAGCTAAGAACTAAAAAAAAAGTTATTGTCATTAGTAAGTCAGTAAGTTTATGTCAATCAGCAAAGCATCTGTTGCTTTTAACCAGCGCTCTCTCTGCTATTGCCGCTTAACTTGAAGAGTATGTGTAGATTCACTTAAGTACTTTGTGAAGTGGTTGTGAGAATATTATTGTAAATTACATAAAATAATTGTGTCTAAGAAAATGCAGTCAAATACCTGAAGTTTTCAGAAGACCTTGTAAGAAGTCTTTGCCAAATGTACACACCTAATTTAGTATAATATACTCACATCCCAACAAGAAACAAAGATATTTTATGAGATAACTTTAAATTTAAAATACTGTTTATCTCCATACGAAACTTTTCTTAGCCACTTGTTCACAAAAAAGTTATGTGATTGTGAAAGGAAGAAAAGCAGTCCTGTAAGAGATCTTAAATTATACACTGTGAAAAATATATCTCTAGACAGTTGGGAGTATTCAGTCATCTAATGAACTTTTAGTACATAAAAGACCAAGTTTGAGTTTCATCAGCATTTTCAATTTAGTCAAGCAACTTAGGAAAATCTGTTGTATTTATAACAATAAAAATACAGCAGCATTATTTTGTAATACAATTTCCATTTGTACAGTTGTTTTTTATATAGCTGGGATTTTTGTCCCTTTTATTTAAGTGAAATAGCTGCTACTGAATCAGAACTAGCAGTCAGAACCCAAACTAGGTCCCTTCCGTCACATTGCAAAATAAAAATATGAAAGAATTCTTTTTCATCTTGTGATTTATATTCTTGTGAGAAAAGTTCCACGGAAGCAAGAAATAAATGTACTTCTACAGAAGTACAAAATAGGTACATTTAACTTTGAATGGCATGCAGGGAAAACGCTTTTCAGCGTGTCTTTCAATTCATGCCAATTTGCATTAGAAAAGTGTCTAAGTATTTAACATATTTAAATAAAGTCTTTGAAGGGAGTTTTTATGTTCTGCATAGAAGATAGGTATGCAGCAGTATTTACTGAATTTTTTAAAGCTTTGAGTGTTAGAGAGTATCTTTCAGGAAGAAAATCTATTTCTTCAAAAACATGCCTGAAGGTTTTTTATGTGGATACTTTATGTACTATCTCAAATGCTTGAGTTGGAGCTGATAATTTACAGAAACAATCAAACGGTATAAAAGTGGAGTTTTCAGGTTTCTTTTATTTAGAAGGCCTGTGCGTGTAGTCTTGTCAAATGCAACTTCAGTAGTGTTTGAGGTGTTATTTCTAGCTATGTTCATTAATGAAAATATTGCTGAAAACCCCAAGTTCTATAAATTTTAGAACTAAATTTTTATTTGAAAACTTGTTAAAAGAATCTGAGATGACAACTTGACTTTCATAAAGATGACTAGCAGCATTGCAAATATCTATTACAGAGTCCACTTCAAATCTAAATACTGTTTTGAAGAATAGCTTGCACACCATGAGCTCATGATATACACATGTTTGATTGTATCCTGTTGACCCCATTTTGATGGGACATTAACTTCCATTAGGAGTTCACTTGTATTTCACCTGACATGTCAGCCACAGTCTATAGTAAAGACTCAAGGCTTCACAGAGTATTCATATAATATAACCAAGATTTGCTGGGAGATCAAGACCAAGTATTTGCTCTGAAGCACACAGCAGAATGGTCTTAGTGTAAATAAAGTTGTGCAAGGAAGCATGAAATTGAGAGAGTTATTGAAGCATCTGGGAGTGGAGGGAGCTAGTGTTTCTGCTACATTTGACACACTTGGTTGGGTGATTTGTCTTTAAAATGGGGTGAAATAAGATAAGAAATCAAGAAATGTCCATTATGCAGACCCTGTTACTTAGAAGGTTATAATGCTGGGAGCCAGTAGAATGCATGGGCATGGGAGAAACTATCAAAAAAATGTTATGGTGATGTGAAGGGAGTGTATCAGAAATTTTACTGCAATTTAATTGCAGGTGATCTTTTTTTTCTTTTCTGAAATAAATACATTCACTGTCATTACTAGCAAAAATCTTCATTATTATCTGTGCTGTACTGCTTTAATTATTTGAGGCACTTCAAAAGTGGTACTTACGAATTGTTTTTTTTTAAATGGATTCCTTGCCCACAAGGTATATCACTGCAGCTGAGACAGATTGTGCAACAAAATTAATTAACACATTCTCTGAAAGAGAGACATTACAGAGTATCTGGAAAAAAAAATGCATCTGTGCAAAGTGCTGCAAGGTAAGAGATAGGTGGGGCTGTGCTTGAAGAGAGTTCATTCAGCTGTAGATTTATTCTCCATACATTCTTTCAGTGAAATCTTAGCAGTCCAGTCAGAATGGATAATCAGTGACTGCAGATCAAGAAATTTGTAATAAACAGGATTTTTCAGACTCTGTTTCTTACATTTTAGTAAGCCACCTGTATTCTTAAAGTAGTTTTATTTGGAAGGGCGAGACAGAGAAGAAACTAATTTATTTGTTGATCTTGTGTATGGACATTCTATTCTTATTTTAGAACCTTTTGCTTCTCAGAGTTTGTCATGCATAGTTTTGAGCATTTTTTTCAAATGATAATGTCTGTGATCATGCTGAAATTGATGGCTTAATTAAAATGCCTACATATAGTCAGCCACTTGAAATGCCAAATTATACCGCATATGACCTTCACCTATCACTTCAGAAAAGCACAGGCTGTGATATATCCCATGGTATAATGCCTCATATTTTGAGTATCCTAGAATCCCAAACCGCATTTGATATTTTTTATTTAGGCACCCAAACTGATACCAAAGTTATTTTACACTACTGGAGGTGGATCTGATTGCTTAAATATAGATGCTTAATGCTGTTCTAGAGGGTGAGCAGTACTGTAGAGTATCTTGAAAATAACTAAAAAAATATGTTTAGGAACCAGTGTATGATTTGGATAGAACTCAATTTCAAATTAAGTTGCCAAAATATAGGCATATACCATACAGGTGCTTACAAGCCAGCCAAGCATTTAAATTCCTATCAAATTCAAGAGTGGTTTACTCAGTACAGACAATGGAGATTAACAACTTTCTTACTGGTGTAAATTTAAATGTCTATGCTTGACATCTCAGAAGGCAACAAACACTCTGTTTAGGTAATCAAACCATGATCAGGGATTAGATTTCAGAGTTGTCCTGACAATGTCGGTACACCTCCTGACTGCCTGCACATATGTATTTACTGTTACTTGTGCCACTGTGGGCTTTCTGAAACGTTTTTCCAGACCTGCCAGATAAGAGACAGCACTTATGCAACTTCCGGAGTAGCAGCTGAAGGGCCAACGGGATACCCCAGAGAATTTCAAATCTTGCTAGACAACTTATGCTCAAGCAAATGAGTAAAATAAAATTTACATCCCTGCTGATGACAGTGAGAACCAAAGCACATAAGAATATGTGGTATCCTTAGTCATGATGTGAATGTCATCCTTTGGTTCTGTTTTTTTGTTGTTGTTATTATTGTTGTGTATTTTTTTTTGCCTAATACAATTGTCTGTGCTGTTTGATATGTCTATGATATTCTGCCTGTCCTTTATCTATGAGACCAGAATCTCTTGATAGGTCTTGCATTGTGTCAACCAGCATCATGCCAATGTCTCAAATAAAATAGAGCATGCTGAAGAGCCCTAGACACTTGAGATTAGGCAACTGTTGGAAATGCTTAGTACTTATATCAATGAATTGACAACATCTCAGAAGCTTCAAAACCATAAAGTAACCTGCAGTAAGGTATAATCACAAGTAATTTGTAAATGTATGATCAGAGCATTTAGAAACAGGAAAAAAGTCAGTCATATCTGCATATTTATTAAAAATAATAAATATTATTTTTAAAGTATTATCCTTCCAAAAATTATTGAAATCAGCCATCTACTAAGTAAAATTTAGTGGAGATTTTCACAGTGAAAAAAAATAATCATACCATTTTATAAATGTGTGGTACACACAGCTGTTTAACATAGACTCCAGTTTATGTGATCTGGGAAACAATCAGATTGAAACACAAAGATTCCCTGAAGGAAAGAAACTGCAATTTATTACAGAAATGATAGTAGTATAAAAGTTGATTGATAATCTAGAATACTTAATGAGGCTATGTCTCACCTCAAGGAGAGGAGTGGAAGGACACCTAATTACATATTTTCCCACCAACTGAGGTGTTGAATGCTGTTGAATGCCTGTTGCATTTTCAATCAAATTACTTAACTGAGGTCTTGAATCTCCTCTAGGAACATTTGGAAAATGAGACATGACTTTCTTACTAGGTATTGAATTTAAGGGCATGGATACTATTAAGTTTAACAGAGAAGAGGGAATAATTATTTATTTTTCACTAAGTGTAAAGGGCAGTCTTTATTCATAGCACAATGAGCGCTAAGGCGTCAACTAAGCACGAATAACTCTCTTCTGCTAGTAACAGAGTTTTAAAAAAATGGCAAGGAGATACATTTGGCTTTAACAGGTGAAGTACAGGTAGAATCTCAATGAACTGAGACAATACAAAAACAAGAATATGTAGAAAAAGTGATTACTGTATAAGGGCATTGCTCTGTTATGGTTCGGAGTTGTACTTCTTTCAATTTACAAATATTTGCTACCATAAAGAAAGCCAGTTAACGTTGTCAAATATCTGGTTATTAATTCTAAATCTGGACTGTCTTTTCCTCTTATGCTTTGTGAAGTTCTTGATCACAGTCTACCCAGTAATCCAGCCAAATCTATCACTAATCAAAACTGCTAGTTAGAAGAGTATTTTCATTACATATTGATGGTGAAATGCTTTTATAACTGTTTATTATTCATTGTTTCAAATTTTTGACTATTTCACTGCAATTAGCCAGACAATAAGTACATTAGATTCTTGATAAATTCTTTTACCTTTGACATATTGGCTTTGATTGATTTGCTAAATGCTTTCCATAATTCTTTGTAGGTTTTGTTTCTTTGAGTCTGCCACATTCTTTTGGACTGAATCAATAGTAACGATTTGATTACTTTATCCCTATTACAGTCTGTCTTTAGGTTTCTGACATTCAGCATTTACCTTGATGGAAAAGCTTGATTTTAATTGCAACTTCCTTCATTATAAAAATAAGATGCAGTTACATTGGCTGCCTGTATGTAGGTTACTTGAGACTCTGATTGACATTAATAATAAAAAACGGATTTGAATAAAAATTGCCTGGGTTAAAAATGTATTATCATCTTTAGACAGAAATATAATTTTTATAATTAGACTAAAACTCATATTCTCCATTACTAATAGTGAAATTTTGGATTCAACATATAATTAAAAATATGCTTTATTTGCCTACTGAGAGACTAAGATAAATTCAGTGTTCAGCTCTGACCTTATAATTGTTTTCTTTATTATCATTATTATTTTGTTGGTTGCTTGCTTGGTTTGATTTTTTTGCCTTCCCTCCCTTAAATTGGCTCTGTTTAATACTGAATTAATGTGCTGTCTCTCCCTTGGTCCTAATTTCTACATAAAAATTCTACTTCTAATGTCATACATTATTGTATTTCCAAACTGCTGCTATTCTGGGTGATGTGAGTTGATACCATGTGTGAAGGACTTGGATCAAAGTAGAATTTTATTTATACTTACATCTCACAGAATTAAAAAAAAAAAAGAAAAAGAAAAAAGAAAAGAAAACAAAACCAAAAACTGTAAGAAATTGGTAAAGGTTATAGAGAGCAAGACATTTGAAGGACAGCTGAGTTTTTTTTTAAAGAGATGCACCCTGAATTCTTTGCAAAGTAGAGAGACACAGATGGCTGTCAAGTGATCTTGTTTGAATTTGTTAAAATAAAATGACAGATGTACCTTAGAAATTGAATACAGGTGTTGCGGAGAGAAAGTTATTACTTTGTGTCTGACTTTGTTTGGAGACAGCTGGTGATCCCTCTTTTTTTCCAATTTTTTTTATAATGGGAATTCAGACATTTTATTTGCTCTCGTTTTATATGTCACTTTCATAACATAGTTAAGAGGTTCTAATATTGACTACCAACTGCAATAAATAAAGACTTGATTTTCAGAGTTGCCAAGGATCTGAAAGTTTCAGTGATTTTTGCATGTGTTTTCCAATTGAGCTCCTCAATCAAAAATAATGAAATGGAAATTTCAAATATTTCTCTGTGTTTGCACCTGAGTCCAAGTTACCTAGTACAAGCATGGTTAGAATGCCTACATATTTTGCAAATTGATGATTTGGAGTACATCGAAACACTTGAGAATTACAATTCTGTACTTTCTTCATTGTATTGCATGTTGTATTTTTAATTCCCATTTACTAGTAACACTGAACAGAGTAAATTGTGGAGTTATACTTTATATTATTAAATCAATCCAGGAATATTCTGTGGGACCATGTATCCATCCCAAATCATCACACTTTACAAATCAGAAAAACAGTTAGGGTCTTTTAAAAGACCGTCTGAGCTGACTGGAAACTGGGCTGTAATATATAGCTTTATGTGGAAACTAAAAACTGAAGGGTGAAAACTTAGTTATCAGAAACAGTTACATTTAGTTTCATTCTGTTAATTAGTAAAGCAATTTAAGAGGAAAGAGTGGTTGGCAATTGGTGAAAGAAGGAGATATTAATAAAGCAGGGGTGAAGGCCTATGATATGTTCAGGGGTAGTTGGCATGATGTCATGGGGAAAAAAATGGAATGTGCAATATCTTTATTCAGTCCACTTTTACTGTCCGGTGTAATAATGGGATTTAGTTTCCAGACTCATCTGTTGAAGTTATTTTATAGGTCTCAGCTGAAGCTCAAGAAAGAGAGTGATAGATTGTTCTGTGAAAAAGAACCTAACTGTGCCACTTTCACTTTAGTTATTTGAATATTCTCCTGATCCCATACACGAACAACTCAGGAAATACTAAGAGACATTCAAATAGTCATTCAATTTAAAAAAAAATCCCTTTCAAATATCCTACCAATAATGATGAAAAATCTCACAACAAATACTTAATTTGGAACACCTTAAAATTACGGCATCTTAAATAATCATTCTTCTTTGAAACATACCAGTTTTTTTTATCATTAATTTACCAAGATTCTCCTATACATATATATATATATATAAACACTGCATGTTTCTTCTTTAATGTTCTCAATTTGCTTATACTTTATCCTCTAGTAGAACTCAACATCACTTACACAGAAAAATGAGTTGCTCTCTGTGTTTTTGTAAAATAATTTAAAAAAAAAGAAAAAAGAAATATTCTAGTGTATAGATACATGTGTGGTAATTATGCTGTTAGATCTGGAAAAAAATACTGTTATTTATTCATTTCTCTGTAAATAGTACTGGAAATTAGTGGGTACTTTGATTAATCACAGGTAAAAGTAGAATTTTTTGAGGCAACAATAATGTAATACCAGTATTCATAGATCCCAATAGACATAAAACCTCTAGAAATGTATCTTCATTTTTCTATCTAGAATTAGTGTACATGGTACTAAGAAATAAACTTTAGGATGGTAAGGAATTTATCTGGTAGCTGATTTTGAAATTGATGATATACTGGTAGTATCCAAAACGTCTAGTTCTGAAGAATAAATACGTGATTTATGATTTCTTCTTATTGCTTAATTTGACTGTATTTTTCAGTCATAATTCTTCAAGCTAGGAATAATATTTCCATCTGAGACTATAGGCAAATGTTTGTTCTTTAATGCTGTTATATTAGTCATTCTGAATATTGTTGATTAGTTCTGCTTTTTTAAGTGATAAATATTTATATTTTTTTCCTGGAAGGATTATAAGTGAACAGAGTGAAACAGAAATCTCATTACACATAATAGGTCTCAAAAATACACTTGATTACCCTACATGGGCAGTTGTAGCCTTGCTCTGCTTCACACTTGCTGTCATTGGCCATGATTTGTAAAGAGTTTAAGTTGTTAGTGAGCACATTTGTTCCAAAAGCATGAGTAATTGTTTATTAATAACCTGGGAAAAAAATGAAAAAAAAAAACCAAGCATACTCATTTGATCTCTAAAATGATTAAGATTAATATTTCAATATGACAAACATACTATTTGTAAGGGTGTAGAAGAGCCAATTACAGTTTCAAAATAAATATTTTTTTTTCCACCTAGCTACAAGAATGATGCTAGGAGGTTATAGTGAAGTGTGTGCACAGTAGTTAACAGTCAGGATATTTCAGCCTCCAGATTTTTTTCAATGAGTACAATGGTGATAAGTCCTGTTACAGACATTTGAAGTAATAATGGTAATAATCCTTTAAATGAGATAGACAAATGGCAATGGGAAGGGCAGTATTGCATGAAATGCACCTTGCTTGCTTGCTGCATTCTTACACATATCTATGATGGACAAGCAAAATTTTCAGCAGTTGAACTGCAGGTCAAAAGCACCAATATGGTCATTCTTTTCTCATGAAATCTTTGCTAATTTTACTGACATAACACCTCCCTTGCTCCTTATGTATTTTGATACAAGAGTGACTTTAATGATGTGCTGCATCAAAAAATATGTTCCGTTATTGCACTAGAATCCATTGTGTTGGGGTTATGACAGTAGAAGTGCACCAGTTGATGTCTATAACTTGTTTTTATATGCATGCAGCTTTCCTATCTTTATAAAGTTTCTTATTAAATGAAGCCCTCCTCAGACTAAACCATCAGGCCATCTGAGAAGGCCAGTTCATATTACCGGATCAGAAGTCCTCTACAGTTACTGGAAGCTGATGGACATTTTGTCTGCAATTACAAGTTTCTGTCTAATGAAATTAGAACAATAAATTATCATTTTTGCAAGTGTAATGATTATTGATATATTGAACTTCATTTCAGGGTAGAGTTTTGTTGGAGAGATATTGATAAGAGGAAGTGATTATAAATGGTATTATTTGCCTTCTTTTAGTCAACAAGAATTATTCATCATCAATTGTTCTGCTTCTCTTTGATATAACATGACCATAATTCCAAAACACTATTTGCATAGCATCCCAGATCATGACTGTTGGCAAATCTATCTTGCTTCTGTGGAGTTTAAAGATTATTTTGGAGAAAAATATGGTTTTGACCCATACTTTTCAAAGGGTTTCCTTTCTTTCCTTTTTTTTTTTTTTTTTCCTTATTTTTTGTTTCCTTCCTTTTTTTCCCCCATTTTTAACATTTTTCTTCTTCAGCTCTGTTATGCAGAGCCAGATTCTTTTTTTTCTGGTCCCTTCATATTTCATTACTCCTGACAGAGTGTGCCTCAGGAGACTCTGCATCACTCCAGGTAATTTCATCAATGTTGAAATGGATGTTAGACAGTGGCCTTGACACTGCAAGTTAGTCTTTTATGAAAGATTTAAACAGACAACAATAAGGCATAGGATAGTATCTTTAGACTAGGCTGGGGAGAACTCATGTGTCAGAAACATACACTATTCCCTTTAGTGTTTTTCAAATTTTCTTGAAGGTTTTACATTTGCAACAAGACACATACTTTGAAAAATCAAAGCAGTATTAGTAATTTCCAACAAGTTGTCAAATTTACATTTCAGAATCTCTCCTCTTTTCTGATGTAATAAAATGCCATAAAGTCTGTCATCCACATGTACTAACTCCCTGTGAAATAAAACCACTTACACTGAAGTACTGACTTTTACTTCCTGTATGTTTAGTGTAGTAACCAAAAAAACTGCAGCATTCTATCTGTACAGAAAAAATATTAAATTAGTGTGTGGACAGAAAGAAAGAAAATAATTTTGAGTCTTTAATATATTTAAACTGATATATTAAATATTATTTAGTTTATTAATATACAGGATTAAAAGGCTTCTACAACTGAGATGTGTATCATTAATGTTTATTTTTATGTTGTATTTTTACAATTTGTAGCACAAATCAGCTCAAAATATTGCATATTATTTAACATTTTAGAACATATCCAATATGTTTCATTTTTGGCATGTACTGATAATTCCTTGGATGAAGAAACAAACAAATGTATGAATACACATTGTATCAAAACACTGGAGTACTCATTCTGCACATAACTAATTTTGTTCCATTTCCAAGAAGTTGTTTTTCATCATATTTTGAACATAGACCATTAATGCTATTAAAGTAAATGATCTGTGTGCATGGATAATGAGTTATTCAAGTTGACCTGGTAACAGCCTGTAAGTTTGCTGTCTTATTTAGGGATTAGTAAATAATAGGGATGCAGCTTTACTTGGTTGGGGCTGCAGATGCAGAAAACCTAAGTTTGGGAGATCTGCATTAGGGTAAGATTTTTTCAAAAAAACAAGAGCAGATTTCTGGTCTTCTGACTAGATTCTATTCACAAAATTTAACATTACAGTAAGGATGATCTAAGACTTATAATAGTAGTTATAAGCTTGAAAATAATAGAAAATTTACTTATTTTAAAACAATTTTCCTTTTATCAGCTTCCCTTATAAACCTAACTTTATTTTAGGGTCTCTGTTTTTGGCAAGTCAATAATCCTTCATCTGTTGGAACTATTAATGCTGCTTACCAGTTGGTTACCATGGAAAAACTGTCTACAGTCTGGCTAGATTTAAAGAATCAGAGGTGCCCAATTTTTTTCTTGAACAGATCTCTCCTTTGTATTCATTACCTACAACACTTCTAAAAGAAAGCTGAGAGCTTGTATTGAAATCTTAGTTTGGGTGCTCTAGGCTCAATGAGAGACACCTGTCAAAGAAGAGAAAAGAAGCTTTCTCTCTTTTTTATTTTTAATTTAATATACTGTATTTTTAAGTTTTCATTGTTGTAGTTTATGCATTTGACATATTTAAGTGTGACAGTACTCTCAGTTTACATATATTACAGTGATGGAAAGAGCGATAAAGAAAAACAGTATTCAGAAAGAATGGAAAACACGAAATAGCTTTTTACTTATTTTTAATGCTTTTAAGGAAATATATGATTTAGCAGCATACATGGAAACACTTTTTTATGTTTTTAAACATAAACGTAGGAAAAAAATATAAAAGAGATTAATCTTCTCAACCTTGACACATCTAAGGCATAGATGCATAAGTCTGAGCCAGTTCGCTCAGCTCCTTTTATAGTCTGAAGAGATAAGCAAGGCAGAGAGTAATTCATCTTACTCCTCTTAGATACCTTTCTTGACATGACATTATTTTCCCTTCATGGACTGTAAAGGGAGCCTAGAATGACTAGCTGTGATTCAAATGGAGATACCTGAATTACAGCTAACTAACTGTCTGACCATTTAAGGCAGAAGACACTGCTGAACTATTCGGTCTGAATTTTTAGATATCCATTTCACTGAGTTGCTGAATCCAGCAACTTTAGATAAAAATGACATGAAACTGACCTGATCTTGAGCTTAGCTTTAGCTTATCTATTGTAGAGGGCCTTGTCATAATATACTAAGGTGAATTCCAAGATCCACAGGGACATCCACCTCTGCAACAAATTAGGAGGATGAACACATAGCCTTGTTTTTCTATTTCTGATGTTGAGATATAACAAAATCTGTCTCCTACGCAAGTGTGCCAGGTTTTCTGATTTTGAAGTTATGAATACAGAGTATTATTCTATCGCAGATACTAAGATCCTGTTTCATTCTAATCGATTGTCCTGCCTACCTGTTGTCTGGTTCCAGACAGAAGATAATTGTATCAAATGTGGTACTGTGCCCTACTTCACGTGTACTAGCTTTTTACCCTCCCAGGAAATATCTTTCAGTGTCCTCTCAAAACACCATTTCTGGCTATTACGTGTGGAAAAGACTGTCTGAACACTATGATTTCCAATCTGTTTTTGAGAATCTGGTGTTTGGTGTTTCTTAAGTTTCATTTTCCCAACTTTAAAATACTATTATATTGAGACACAGTTAATACTAAATACAGTGACTCAAATCCCCTCTGATTCTTGTCTGCCTCATTATATTACATCTGTTCAAAAATATATCTTTACTAGCTTTCTATAAAATTTCTTACAGACTTCAAAGTTTTCTTTCACTTAGAAATGCTTTCACAATAGTGTTCCAGGATTCTGTGGCTCTCTGGCCATCTTTTATAAAATGCTGCCAGTTCTCCAGCTAGGATTGCATGCATCATACTGTTATTTGAAAGATTCTCATTATCAAGTGGAAACATTGAATTTAGTCAGGCCCTGACTGCGTGATCCAAATTTAGCAAACTGACACTAGCCTCTTTTTAAAGTTGACATTTAAGGAACATAGGTGTACTGGAGATTTTTAATGAGTTTTTAACCCATGAAATACACTTTGTCTACTGTGAAGAAAGCTCTTGATGTCCGTGATTGGAGCACTGATAACATCTAGGATTTAATTTATAATGTAATAATTAGCAGCCACTGGAGGAAATAACATGACATTATTTGGGGTTGTTTCTTAAAATATGCTAAATTTCAGTGAATAATTTACTTCACCTGGTTTCTGAGATAAGGGAAGCTCAATAAGTTAACCACTCATCTATTCTCATTATCTCAAAATATAGTGTAACTTAAAATATGCAATACCTTTAGAATTATTTCTCAGTTGGATGATTAACAGACTTCCTATGCCTTCAGATGATCTTTTATTATTATTATTATTATTATTATTATTATTATTATTAGTCATGTTTTCATACTGATCTACAGACATGACAGCAAGCTTTATTCTGATTCCTCAAGGCAGTCTCACCACCAGAATGCCTAATGGACATATGTTGGTTGCATTTATCTATACCAATTTCAAACAGTACACTCTTTGACTAACTTTGACTAACTAACTTATGTGCTCTTGTTTAGCCTCTTTCTCCTCCAGCTTGCTTGGTTTTGCAGATTTTTCACCCCTGTGTACTCAACCCCAGATAACTCAATAAATATCAGCAACTAAACACAATTGAAATCACAGGGTTCATCAGTGTTCAGATTTCTGTCAGACCTGAACATTGTAAATTTTATTTATGTGAATTTTGCAGGACACAGAAAGGAAATATTTAATGATCAAAATCTCCTCCTCTTATGCCTTTGACATATCTTAATGTTAGTTATTGCTTTTTTCCTTTTGGCCTTTTGTTCAAGCTCTGCTCTGATTATTCTGACATTCCATAAGAATTACATCTATTGATCAGCCATCAAATTAGCAGCTTGTGAGAGATTTCCCATAGCACCTGTAGTAGAAGGCTCTCTGCTTGGGCTCCATCTCACCCATCAGTGACTGGGTGAATATATAGATAAATAGTCATGGAAAAAATGAAGGATTTTCATATAAGAAGTACAGAAGTTCAAACCTGCCAGGCCTGCATAACTTCATAAGTCCAAAAAGTCAAAATATCTAATTATGAAGAAGGATCACCAGAATGTGGAGAAAGAAAATAATGTATAAATTCAGATACAAGTTAGCAGGTACTGGGATATTTTCACTACAAGAAAGACATTGAGGCCCTGGAGCGTGTCCAGAGAAGGGCAACGAAACTGGTGAGGGGTCTGGAGCACAAGTCTTATGAGGAGCGGCTGAAGGAGCTGGGATTGTTCAGTCTGGAGAAGAGGAGGCTCAGGGGAGACCTCATTGCACTCTACAACTTCCTGAAGGGAGGTTGTGGTGCAAAAGGGTCTGGCCTCTTCTCCCAGGCAAATAGTAGGACCCGAGGAAATGGCAAGAAGTTGTACCAGAGGAGGTTTAGGTTGGATATTAGGAGAAACTTTTTCTCTCAGAGGGTGGTCAGGCACTGGAATGGCCTGCCTAGGGAGGTGGTGGAGTCGCCATCCCTGACAGTGTTCAAGAGGCGCCTGGATGAGGAGCTACGAGAGATGGTTTAGTAGCTTGTGGCACTGATAGGAATGGGAGGGTGGTTGGACTAGATGATCTTGCAGGTCGTTTCCAACCTTGTGATTCTGTGATTCTGTGATATCACATGGTTTAGATAGTTCTTATTTAGCAGCAATAAGTACTTGATACAAGTAGAAAGTTTGAGTATTTTCTTTAATGCACCAATTCCCTGTTTGTACCAATCAGGGTTTTGCCTTTTTTTGCAGCTACATCCATTTGCTAATTTATGTATTAATACTTGTAGGGGAACTATTAGGTCATTGCCTGAACTGATGATGAGCAGCTGGTAAAGTGGGTGGCTGGCCCAGGAAGCACAGGTACAAACAGTTTATAAGTGCTTCCCAGTGATCCAAGATCCAGCCTTCACAGGCTCTTTTAAGGGTTAGCCTCTGAGGAGGGGGAAAGGGAAAGGGAAAGGGAAAGGGAAAGGGAAAGGGAAAGGGAAAGGGAAAGGGAAAGGGAAAGGGAAATTTCCTTGATGAAGGCTACTCCCTCACAAAGGACTGTTTTAAGCCAAAGAGTCTCATCAGCTGTTGGGTGAGCCAAACTTTTTTTCTGTATATAGCTATTGGTATTCCCTACAGTACTTTGCCTGTTATTGTAAAAAGATAATCTATTAACCAATGAGAATTATAGCATTAAAATATTTTATGAGATATTCAGTGATATTTGCTTATGGTCATAGCTAGTCGATATAAATAAACCTCAGTTTAGGTGTGTATTTATCTTTATATATGTGTCTCACATATAAATACATCAGATTTTTTAGAAAGAATAGTGGGAGACATTACTGATTTTTTACTTGGAACTAGAGCTTGGTATACTTAACATTAGCAATTGCTATAATTACAGTGGTCTGCACCCATGAATAATTATACACGGAATGATGTTTACCTTTTATGATCACAAAAACTTATAATAGAGGCCTTTCTCCATTGCCTCATTCTTTCAGGCAATATCAAAAGAAAATCCTGTCTGCAGGATGTTATGTTCATGTGTTTTTCAAGATGTACAGCAACTGAGACAGGACTGATGAACATGAAATGAAATGCTACTGCTATTAATGAACCCACAGTAAAATTAAGGAGAAAAAGAAAAAAAAAAAAAAGTAGAGATTTTGGTGACATATGTCCTTTTCTCATTCTTAAATCGAAGCAGTAGAATATACCTGTTGAGAACAATTGTTGAAGTATTTGTCAGTTACACCACTTCTGAAGAAAAGGATAGCAGAAAAGCAGTGAGAAGAGAAAATAAGAGGTGATAGCATAGTTATTTCCTGGGGGAAGGTGAGGGATTAACTGTAAAGCATGGTAGAACTTGGAAGGGAGAAAAATTCCTGGAACCTAGCTTTTAGGAATATGTCTTTCATGTACTCCATAAAGTGTCTTTGTAACTATGTCTCTTACTTTCTGGATGACCATGAGAGTTAGATATACAGAACTGTTGTGTAAATTGTAAATGTTAACATATGAAGAAGTCATGACAAGCCTCATGATCAGAATCGTATACCTGTAGTTAGTAGACATATTAATACAATAGTGCTTAATTCTCAAACTGAAAAATGGTTGTAATAAAATCTCTTTAATTTCAGGTATTTGTATTAATAAACGTTAATTTACTATTCCAAAAATACCACGGAAAAAGTAATTAAAATATAATTTTGCTTTCAAAACAAGGGTTTAGTAATCTGTGCTAAATAAGGTATGGGATCAAAAGCTGAGGAAAAGAAACAAATCTTGGATACCAATAAGTGTGACTAGAAGCTTTGGGGAAGATATGTAATGATTTGTAACTAAAACACTATGATGAATGTGTCAAAGAGGCTATAAAATTGCAAATGTATGGGCAATATTTCTGACAAACTTCTAAGTGTTTGAATATGTAATAATGCCATTTTGCTCACAAAAGGGTGTGTGTATTTCAGATTAACATAATTTTCATACGTTTCTAACTTATAAAGCAATCTGGAATGTGATCAGCTATAATTGTGTTGATAATGAATTAGGATCATCATCGCTCTTCCCAATTAGTGACAAACTCATGCAGCTTCAAGTAGAGGAGTAATAAGTAGCAGTACTGGACTATTTTTCATTTGTGTACCAGCTGCAGTGGACAATACAACATAAGGGATCCAAAATGTAAAAATATTAAGGACCTTTGAAGTTCAATTACAATTTCTTTAAGGAAGTATATGTTGGTGATTAGAGATACTTCTACCTATACTACGCTGGCTAATACGGTCATCTGTTTCCATAAATCTGCATTCCTTTTTCTCTATCACAAATTCTATTTCTCACTCTTCCGCAGAGTATTTAGGCAATTGCCTCTATCATTTCATGTTTGTGCCAGTCAGAGCTGTTATGAGAGCATAACCTCCATGATTACTCACTTTATTTTCAGTGGCACCCAAGTTCTCAGTTATCACGAGGTGAGGTTGCATATCTGGATAGTTTAGTAGTAGAAGAAACCATGAACAGTACAGTCTAAATTTAGCTGCAAAATTACAGTGTCTCTGTATGAGTTAGGTGCATAAATTTCAGCTATGGTTAAAGGGGAACATAGTTCATCTACCTTCATCTCAGCATCTACTATCATTTGAGACACTCTGGATTATTCAAAGTGTCCATGTGGGGTTAGCTGGTAGGATGACCTAGTGATGACCATGTCCTTCTGAATCATCTATAGGTCAGGCAGATTATACTGAGACATTTGGACATTTCAGATGGCAATGTTTGCTTATGTTTAAACTGCTTATTTAAGATTCTACATTTAAGCAAGCTTGTTGTCTGGAGCTAGATCCCAATCTATAACATAAAAAAAAAAAAAAAAAAGAAATAAAAAAGATTACTTTGAAGACATTGTCAATTTTCCAAGATAAGAGGATACTGGAGCTTCTCAACAAAATATTAGTGAAAATATTATTGTTCTTCTTTAATTTTTGCTTCACTTATATTCTCAGAAATGGTGATCAGTCTTTCTCCAGTGTATTTTAAAAAAATTACCCTGAGGAATAAGAGTCAGGACAAGTTTCTGAGTGAATTATGGGTTTTATGTACCTATAATAAATGGGACCAAGATCTTACAATTTAAAGACTTGAACAAGTTGAAATCTAGGCAGTTCTTCTGACTTGTTCTTTCCATGTATGTCAGTTTAACTATTACTTGCATTCTCTCTTCTTCACTCCCATTTTTTGTCCTTTTATTTTAGATTAATAATGCTCCCAACAACAGCTAGTCTTTTCATCGTGGAATTCAAACACGTTGTTCAGTCACAATTTACAATTAGTGATCCCATGGTGGCTGTTCCCCTACCCCTTCTCTACTTGGAATTAGATTCCAGGAGGATTTGCTCCTGGAATTTGCACTAGGATATGCGTAAGACTGACCAACCTGTCTGTAGTTTTCTAAGGAATAAACAGCTGTATTAAAAAGACACAAGAATGAGCACCTCAGTCAATCTTTTAGTCTCTCAATTCATTCAACAGAATAAGCATAAAGATTTTAGCTTTCTTGAGTGTGACACAGGACTTAAGATGAATTGAAAGCCTTTCTCAGAACAAAGCAAAAAATCTTCACATCAACTTAAAAACTTTTCTACTGACAAAGCTTATTGCTATTGGAGCAGGATACTAATCATAATATGGGCATTTGAGATGTTATATAATAAAAGGAAATTAACTGATATTTAAAGTGTGTTTATTGCTATTATTAATTATGTTATTAGTCGTTTTGTACAGAACTTACTTTGGTTTGGTACCAAAGACAATCAACTTCTCACAGTCTTTATTATACTTCAGTAGTAAATCAGTTTCTGTTAGTTTAGTGGAGGAAATTAAGATCTGTCTGTAGATTGAAACGAATGTGTATATTCCTTTATTGTACTTTAAAATAAAGGATCTGTTGGTTAAATCACAAATTAAATTGGAACATTATATTGGAATGTATACTATATGAGAAGCATGCTATTATGGGCAGTATGACCAAAAGTATGACCTCTCCAGAGCCTTTTCCAGACTGAACATCCTCAGTTTTCTCAGATTTAATCCTATAAAGGAATTCCTCTGTCTGGAGTTTCCCGGACTCCACTCTAGTGAAAGTGGTGCAGAAGATTTAAAAAATAAAATAAAATTAAAAATAAAATTAAAAAAAAAAAAGAACTGTGTACAATTGCAAATTCTGTTATGAAGATATAATATCAACATTTTTATGGCCATTTGTTTATCTTTATAATATGGTGACTAATTAAGGCACAAAAAAAGGTGCAGGGAGACCGAGTGAAGATGGTGAAAATCAAGATATGGTGAAAGCTGTGCTCTGAAATCACTGTCATCTTGGCAATATCATGCTGTTTTGGTGATGGATATAATCTATCTGAGACAGATTTAAAAATATTTCTGAAAAAAAATGAGAATATCTAAGGATATGCATCTGTCCAGTCATCAGATATGTTGGTGTTCTTTTATCACCATCAGAGTTCAAGTTTGTTTAATCCTGTTTCAAACTGGATAGCAGATAATGTTACCATACAATGGATATTTTTCTTTTTTGTTTTAATTTTTTAGATTTTGATTCTTGGTAGGCTTGATCACTGGGAAAGCATAGGATTTGGAAACCTACAGATTTCTGTCTAATGAAAGCAAGTGGGATAACTTGCGTTATTATTGTGGTTTTGGGGATTTTTCATTGTTGGTTTTGGTTGAGTTTGGCTTGGTTTTATTTATTCCCCCTCCCCCCCCCACAGCACTGTATGACTACAACATATTAGCAAGACATTGAGATTTTGGAAAGGGTCCAGAGGAGGGCGACTAAGATGATCAGGGGGCTGGAGCACCTCCCCTATGAGGACAGGCTGAGGGAGTTGGGCTTGTTCAGCCTGGAGAAGAGAAGGCTGCGGGGTGACCTCATTGCAGCCTATCAATACCTGAAGGGAACCTACACCCAGGAGGGGAGTAAACTCTTCAAAAGGGCTGATAACAGCAGGACTAGGGGAAATGGTTTTAAGTTGAAGGAGGGAAGATTTAGGTTGGATGTTAGGGGGAAGTTCTTTACTAGGAGAGTGGTTAGGCCCTGGAACGGGCTGCCCAGGGAGGTTGTGGATGCCCCGTCCTTGGACGTGTTTAAGGCCAGGTTGGATGGGGTCCTAGGCAACCTGATCTAAATGTGTATGTTTGGTGGCCCTGCTAGGCAGGGGGGTTGGAACTACATGATCCTTGGGGTCCCTTCCAACCCGGGTGATTCTGTGATTCTGTGATTCTGTGATTCTGTGATTCTGTGATTCTGTGATTCTGTGATTCTGTGATTCTGTGATTCTGTGATTCTGTGATTCTGTGATTCTGTGATTCTGTGATTCTGTGATTCTGTGATTCTGTGATTCTGTGATTCTGTTCGCTTTCATTATATTTTTAACTTTACAGTAACTGCACAACTGCCGTTAGTGAAAAAACTTTCCTGTGTTCAGATGGATGTACAGTGATGTTATACACAGACTTTATATTTAGAGTTCTGAAACACCATACTTTTTTACTCTCGTCTGAAATGCCATCAGTTCTGTGATGTGGCCAAATGTCACAAAAACTGGCTCAATGCCAATATAAACCATTATACTGTATAGAGAAGCGCATTTGTCCTTTGTGACAGTCTTAAAATAAACAATTAGTGTGATACATTGTTCAGAAATCATCCATGATTTTAATACATTTGTACTTGCCCTTTTTCATTAAAAGGGCATAAGTACTTGTTCTGGTTTTAGTCAAGTCAATGATAACAGAACTACAATTTTTTTGTCAGTGCTGAGCAAAGGGAGCATGTCCAGAAGAGCTGCTGACTTTTTGGCCCAGCATCAGGGGATGGGGTGGAGCCTAAATTAGGTCTAGGTGGCCTGAATTACTACATGCTATCAAGGCAATATAACTAAGGTGTTGGGTAGCAGTGCATTGCTGCTCAGAGGTTGCTGATTGTCAGTCAATGGCTAATGAGAGATTGAGTTACTAACAGGGTGTTTGACAGTGGGAAGTTGTCCTGATAGCTGGGCATAGGTCAACTGTGTCATGTCCTGCCTGAGGGTGTAAAGGGAACTAGTTTCACAAATGCTCTTTGTTAGATTAAGTTGGAATAAGGTCCAAACACAATCATCAATTTCAATGAGAATCTCTGTACTACAATTATCTTCAAAGTATTAGCAATCTTACAATTATATCTGTTCAAGCTGAGGCTAAAGTATGTGACAAAAAAAAAAAAATTGAAATAATGCTTCTGCTATTTAACTTTAAGAGAATAAAAGAAAGAGAGAAGGGAGAGGGTGGAAAGAGACGGTAAGAAAAAGAAATCATCTGTATGGGTTCCATTGTTGGCCTACCCAATGCAGGGATCCTCAGTTTGTGAGAAAGTGCTCATCCAGTAGTTCCTATTTTCTGAAGTTTCAAGTCTTCTGAATTTCTCTCAGGCATCCTTTTATGCCTGCTAGGTTTGCAGAGTTCATTGTCAACAAATTCATTATCAACAACTCCACAGTCAAAACCTCCACTTGAACAGCACAGTTTTAGAGAGCAAGGCTGAGTCCTCTCTCCCCAGGGCTCCCTCCTCTGACCACATCTTCAGCAGCTGACCTGTTGTCATGGTGATGGTTTTATCCTGAAAGTGTTTGAGACAATTCCAGGCATATCACAGATGTTTTTCATTGGTCTGCTATGGGCAGGTAGCAAATACTTGTGTTGTGGTTATAAATACACAGATATAGTTATCAACACATCTTTGTTTGTGTTTTCCTTTTCTGTCTCAGTAAATTGCCGTGGTTTTTTTGTTTTGTTTTGTTTTGTTTTTTAAACTCAGCTCTTGTTCTATTTTGCTTCCACTTCTTTTCCACATCTCACATATGGGGACCAAGCAAACTGGAGATTAGATGCCTGCCTTAAAACTACAAAATACTCAAAGTAGTATTATTCTTGAATGATTTTAGAACTACTGATAATCCTACAAGCTGTCTTGTCCATATATTTCTTGTCAATCAAAAGCAGATGCTACATTGTGGCAATCCTGCTTAATCATCTGGTAGACTACATTCTCACTCTGAAGCCCAAATCTTTGACTCCTTGTTATATTTTAAATTAGTAGATTTGTCTTACTACTGATAAGCCTTGGAACACTGCACATTTTATTTTACTTAAAAACATTTGCTCATAAAGTTACAGAATCACCAAGTTTGGAAAAGACCTACAAGATCATCCAGTCCAGCCATCCACCTATCACTAATAGTTCTCACTAAACCATATCCCTCTACACAAAATCCAAATGTTTCTTGAGCACCTCAGGGTTGGTGACTCCAGTCAAACATCGTTTGTTTGGTTTTTTTTAAATCACATAAATCATACCTTATTTTCTCACTTTAATACATATTTTTCTACTGTACTAATAAGCATTTATGGTGGACTACTTTACAGGATGATGAAATTCTACTGTATTAATTCTCTTCCCATCCCCTTTCAATCCATTTTGTTTTACTGTGTCTAAGCCGAGAATTTATTAATGTATTTAATTGCTATGCTGATCTATACTCCTGTAAATTGAACTGTGTTGCAGTACTGCTAGAAGTGGAATTTAATTCAGAAAACTGTTAAATATATATGTTTGCCTAGTGTAGTTCCAGAATCATCAAACATGAGACACATCTTTTGAAGTGACACAATTTCGATTCAAGAAATGTTATGAAGATAAAAAGCAACTAACAAGACTAAGATATCTGGAGGAAATACTAGATCAAATAATGACATAAAAATAACTTTTATATTACATATCTACTTCTAAATCAACTCTTATTTCTTTCATTAACAAGATCACATCTGAACGCTAAGAGCCACTTAAGTAATACCATGGGCCTCTTTCCATTACCTTAGGGAAGGAGTGCCACAAATCCCAAAATTCACTGCAACAGTGAAACAGGAAAGTTACCTGTAGCATAGAGTAGAAATGTGCTGCTAAAAGCAGGCATGTAGACTTGGTTTAAAACAGACATAGCTAGAATTCAGCACGTGCTTATCTGCTAAAATATCACAGAACTAGACAACAAAGTAAAATACCCAGTCTATCCAATAAGAATTCAAGGTAGCAATATCTGAGCTACTGAGTAGATCACAGACCTGAAATTTGTGCAAATATTCATAGTCAAACTATATGTTACAATGCTAACATAAAGCAGTACTTGCATACACCTTTGGTAGACTAGGGAGCATGTCAGAGGCAGGAAAATATGCCGTCAGAAGTGAAGAAGAGGAATATTATTTAGATGAGATTTATTTGAGTGCAACGAATTTCACATTTTGTATGAAAGGAACAAAAAAAGTTCTTTATCTGAAGAAGGAAAGAAATTTCTTCTAAATCCAGAAGAATCAGTGTGATTTTATTTATTTATTTATTTATTTATTTCTTGGAGTGCTTATATGAAGTGTGAAACATCCTAAGTATGATGAGCTAGCAAGACTGTGTTCAGAATCTGTTCTTTCTCAATTTTTTTTTTTTTTTTTTTTTTTTTTTTTTTTTTTTTTTGTAACACCCAAAAGCCAAACAGAGGCAGGCTCATGATTCCCTCTCTGCATGCAGCATGGGAAGTTAGTGATAGCAAGGTAATTTTGAAAGCTTTGCTGGAATGTAATTTCCACATATGTTTTAAATCTATTCACCTGTTCCTGATCTACAATGTTAGTTTACCATTGTTTTCTTCTGGATGAAATTAGTTAGGGATTGTAAGAGAGAACTGTTAAATGGAAGGGATTACTATTCTAGATTAGAATGTAAGAATGCAAGGAACTTCTGTGTGATAGAGAAAGAATTAAAGGAGGAAGGACATAAATATGATTTAACACACTTTTCAATATCATTACAAACCAACATGATTTGCCAGCAGTTTAAAAACTTTAGGGTAGTTTAGATGTTTGAATCAGTTTCACTTATTTAGCTGAAATTTTTCACTTTCATATTTCATTTCAGAAGTCTAAAGCTGGATATGTCTGAGGTTCCAGGAAGGCTTCCAACCCCAGATTTTTACTGCTACGGTCTCTGCATCCAGGTGTAAATGTGCAAGTGCATGTCAGCTCATCTGGACTTTTGGCAGTATCTGAAACTAATTCAGTGTCTCCTCCTTTGTGTATTCTGGCAATGCCAAGGGGCTGGGCTGCCATATGCTTTCTATATTAATTTTGGCAAGACTAGTATTGCTTCAGCGCACATTGCACAACACACTCATAATGGAGAAACTACTGTTGTCCTAGGGGTGCTGCTGAGGACATAACTTTGAAATCCTAGAGGTAAAGCAATAGTTTTTAAAAATATGTATGTATGTATAAATATATATTCATTTTAAGTGTTGTGAGGGAAAGTCATAGCTTGTAAAATATTCCATATTTCTATAAGATATAAGAACTCAAAAACAAAGTTCTGGGTTTGTCTTTGGATATGAGACATTTGATTAGTCAGTGTAGGTGAAGATAGATGAGTTTGCTTGTTTGAACCATGGGATAATGTCAGTAAATTTCCTGGGGTTTAGAATAAATCTGATTAAAGTTTCAACATTTTTTCTTGTTCCTAGTAAAGCCAAAATTCTTTGCTTAAACTCCCTTCGACACAAAAAAAGATTTTATCTATCCATACATATCTGCTAATGAATACAAGTCAACTGTTTTCTGCAAATGCAATAAGTATAGTCTCACTTTTTCATGATTATACTACACAGTAAGCAGTTTGGACAGTTTTGACAGATCAAAGTAAAAATTTTGATAGAAAAAATGTTCATATATCTGATTCAGATTCCTCAAAGAACATTTCTTACTTTTTTTCTTGAAATAACTATTTATGAATGAAAAACATGGTAGAAGTTTCAAGTCCTTTACATTTATCAATATTCTTGCAAGTTTCTACTTTTAGTGAACAATGCTTTGTGAAAACACACTTTAAAATTGACTGTTGACTGTGGTAACCAGCTTTGGTTTTTTGGTGTTCATAAAAATGTTTTAATAGAATGTGTTGTTTTATAGGTAATTCCTTCTTAGCATGTCTCCGTGCAAGGTAGCTTTTGTTTAAATGAGAACTCTCCATTCTTATTTTATTGTATATGCAGGTAGGAAAAAAGTAACATTTTAATTCCGTATAACAAATAATGCTACCAAGAAGCTGAGCATATACTTGAAATGACTATAAAAATCTAATTACTCAACCATAATGATTTTACTTAACCATTTTGTCTTTTGCTAGGACTAAATGAAATCAGTGCAACTCAAAACATTGTGGAACAGTGAGGAACACTGAAAATTAGTCTCCTCTAGACTGTTACTGTTTGGCAATAATTATATAACATTAATGTAAACATTTTCTTGACTATAGTCATTACCTCTAAATAATTCAGGTTACAAATTGTAGCAAACAGCATAGTAGTATGTAAAATGTATAGCATGCAGAAGAAATATATCCTTTTTTATGAAGACATATTCAGCTACATGGTGTAGTATCTATAGAAGAGCATATTTAAACAATCTTTCTGAAATTTTTTTGGGAAAAAAAAAAAAGTCTGCTTAATACTGTTGAAGGAAGTTTTCTCAATAGACTGTTGAAGTTAATCCAAAGTGATTTATGGAATGTTTTGGAGAGGAAAACTTACCTGACATTTTTCTCTGCAAATTAATGCAAGTTTTAGCATAGTCAGATGGAATCCATTTTCTGTACATGCCTCATTAAACCAAGTGGAACTGTACAACTGTATTTTCAAAAGAATATGTAAAAATATCATGGAGAAGTATTCATTCATTTGGAGTTGAATATGTAAGTCCATCATCCATCTGAAAAATCTGGGTTAAAGATATTTTATTGATTTTCCTACTTCAAGATTTTGCACTGTAGGCTTCCAGATGCTATTTCTTGTATTCCTTTTATTTCTAAGTTCTTAATATTAAATCTATGTTGGCTGAAGTCAAACGTAAGGATTGAGGTTTAGAAGGTCACTTTATCTTCCATTTTGGGTCCAAGAGCTTAAGTTGTACTGTTAGTCTTGTTACACTTTTTCCAGTGTGTAAGCCCACATCTGTTAGTTGATCATTTGTTTTTCAACAAGAAGTGACAAAGAATAATGGGAAATTAACACAGAGATATGTACTGGAGAGGTGAATATTTATCAGAAAAGTTTCAGAACCACAGCTGTATGTTTTTATTAAACTTGAATTTTAAATTATATTATGAAGTAAATTGTAGCACTGAGCATTGAAAATGATTCAGCACAGAATAATATTAGCTAAGATATATTTCCATATTCAGTCTCACATTGAGAGCAAAATCAAGGTTAAAATTCTTCCTGTCTGGATAGCAATGAGCAACTGAAATAAGTTTTCAGTCTACGTACACAACCTCAGTATTGAGGAATGGGGAAACGTAAAATGTGTTAGCAAAAGCCAAATGAAGTTCATTGACAGTAGGACAGGTGTCACAAAATGTTATGTCTTCATAGAGTGGAAAGTTGAGGCCTGGGTGACATTTGCTTATCTGAGACATTACAGATCTTTTTCAGTGAGCTAAATCAGAACTGTGTTCTGCCAATTGTACTGAAGGTATGCCTAGTTTGTAGCTTATGAGAAAAAAATGCCACATGGTCATATTTCCAGCAAATAAAGTTAGTTGTAGAACTGCCTAATTTCCAGACATACGACAATTTTAAAGGCAGTATATTAGGTATAACATTCCCTTAGTATTTCTTCTCCTTTATTCTATCCTTATAATGCAATTGCATTTTTACACTAGCATGTATTTTACATCCCTCAACAGTTCTGTAGTCATGCAAGAAATTACCTGGAATAAACACATTCTCCTCCTAGTTTCAGTCAGTATTGTTTTTCTTACTGGCAATACTCTTATTTGAGTGAGAGTTTGTCTTGTGCCCTGCCCAATGTGTCAGCTAAATGATGGAAAACCCACTGGTATTCAGTAGTCTAATTTTAAAATCATTTTAATCCGGACTGGTAAACTTAAATGCAGAGATGCAGTCAAAGTCTTAAGTTTGGAAGAGTTTGCACATTTTTTTAATTAAAACAATGACCTCAAATATTTTATATTTAAGAGTGGACTAAAGATAATGCACAACTGTACTCAGTAAGGATTATTTTGCTCAATGGAACTCAGAGCAAAAAGGGGGATGGTATATAACATGCTTGTCTTTGCCTAGTTTAATACCACTGAACACATAGCTTCTACAACTTAACTGAGAGATCGAGACTAGCAAAAGGCATTATTTATGTACTTACTGCTTTTTTATACTTAATGCTCTGTATATAAATACATATGCACTGACATGGGTTTTTAGTTTTGCTGTAGTTTCTTTATTTAATTTTACATTGTTTCATCTTAACATTAATTTCTGGAATTCATAACTTTGGATTTGAAACCCCAGCAGTCATAATTTCCTTTCCTTTGTATAATATCTAGTTTGATTTAAACAAAAAAAAAAACAAAAAAAAAACAAAAAAAAAAACAAAACAAACAAACAAACAAACAAAAAAAAACCACCACTTTCTTAACACTAAGTTTTTGGTCTTGTGAAGTCAGTGAAATACCTCTTTTCTTTCTTTTTTTTATTTTTTTCCAGAGACAACTATTTTCAACAGACAACCCTAAACTCTTCATATTTTTCTTTACAGTTCATGAGAACAGAAACTACTTTTTCCTCTGCACTCTAAAAATACAAAACATGGAACTAGTCCAAATACCTAATGAAAATAAAGTTATAGGTGTAGCTGGTACTTCATTTCAGTATATAATTATAAACATTATAATAATGATTATAGACCTTTTGAAAGAGAAATAGTGAATAGAAACCATTGTAAGGAAGTGTGGAGGAAGAAATGAATTTTCCAAGAGAAAAAATATTCTATGCTTGACATCTCATTTTTCTTCCCACATATAATTTGGAAGCTTTCACCACTCCACTGGGGAAAACTATGTTTTTAGATATCTGTGTATTGTACATTAAAGTGCCATCTTAAATTAAAAGTAAAGATTCTGAATACAATTTGAGGAATGTATATTGATCAGTAACTACGTCCTTCATATTTTTAAACAATTTTTATGTTTAAAAAGACTACACATTATCAGATTATCTATTATAGATTTTATTTTCTATCCTTCTATGTGTAGAAAACCTTACTCAGCAGAACATATGCATCTTTTCCAATTAAATAATAAAATGTTGTATCTAAAACTAAGTTCTGAAATGAACTGGGGCTCTTATTGACTGTTACATAGAAAGATTATGGAATCTCCTGTTATTCATGTTTTCTCTTAATATAAAAATGTTTTCTCTACCTTGGAAAATACAGAAAATCATGCTCCTTTAGTATCATTTACAAAGGAGGATGAGTATTTGGAAAATGTGTTGAGAATCTTATTGAGGTCTTCTTTCCTGAGAGGTTCTGAAGCTGTTGAAACTGTGGACATAGGAGAAAAATTCTCAGTATAGATTTCATATAGAATAAAAATACTAGTGGAAAAAAATAACAGCTGAACATAGATACAAAGAGCCTGATACGTTGTCCAGTTTACAGTACAGAAATCAGATTATGGAGCACAGACGCATATATCATAAGAAGAAATTACTTGTATTTCAACAAGATAAATTACAAGCAAATAAACTATGATCTTAAACACCTGTGATTGTTGTCTAATCCAGTCTCAAGTATCTCTCAATTCACCAGGTGAGAAAAATACCTTCTTTCCCTGAATGGAGTTTCTGTGACTTGTAGATTCTTCTATGGGATGAGAAGTTACTACAATAGTGAGAGGGCTTTCAATGTGAAGATTATTTTGGCAATGAAAAAGTGCAGATGAAGAGTCACATCAAATTACTGATAAGGAGTGGCCAAGTAGCAAGACTGTAGCACTCCTCTGAAAAAGGCGTTCTATTTTAAAAAGCAGTAATACTTTCTCTATCAATGAATTGTTTAGAAGTTGGATGGCTGACAGATTAAAATAATGGTGTATTATCCTAGAACAAAGCATGTGTGACTCTGTTATTAAATGCTGTTTGGGAACTGCTGAATCACGGCCTGAACCTCTGATTGATCACCTGAGATGAGCAATGAGTCAGCCCTGGAAGCACAGGTGAAGGCAATTCACCAGTGTTGCTGGAAGGGGTGGAGCCTGGCTGCACCTCTCCTAAACCCATTTAAGAGCTGACTACCAGTGAGGGAGGATCTCTTTTTGGAGATCCCTCCTTTGGAGTTTTGCAGCAAGCCTAGAATTAAGGGTAAGTGCTCTTATTTATTCTCTTTTAGTTATAATAACCTGCTTAGGCAAAGTCTCTTGTTTATTTCATAATTATAATGTGTATATCCATTGATTATACAAATGTCTATTACTAAAATGAAAATAATGTTTAGAAAAAATATGTATTGAATGGTCAGATATGATTTAACACTGCAACTTTATCTAGAGAGTCTGAGCTGAAATAAACACTGAATGTTGTAATATCAAGTGTATTTAGTACTGAGAAGGATCTTGGGGTTAAGGTTGAGTACAAGCTAATAGCGCAGGGCTAGAGATAACAAATAGGAACTAATGGGAGTAATTTCCAGGAGAAAAAATGGGACTGGGGAAAATGTGTTATTTAGTATGCCACATAATTGGTACTGTTACTGAAGCTCTTGTGGTGATGATTTAAAAGCTATTGATAAATTCCTGGAGGATTAAAGAATGTTTAAATTCATATTTCTCTTTCATGATTTTAACGTAGGTGTTAATGGTTTTTAACAAGTAGAAAGCTAATAATGGCTTACTTGAAGGCTCTAAATGAATAAGTGACTTCTTAACAGAAAACTTCTCTATCAGAAGTAAAAATAGTTTGTAGAAACTGAACCTAGAGTAAAGCTGAGACTATGTTTTCATACTTAATCATTGGGAAAATGTTTAGAGAGGTGATGGCTGTTCTACAACCTTAAATCTACTATTCAAACTACTGCGTTTCTCCCAAACACGTATGATAATCCTGAAATAAATAAGGGGCTTAGTTCACCAATTATTATGTGATTTGTTTATATTGTATGTTATGAAAAGAAACAAGACAACTATGTTTTGAGCTTTAAACCTAAACCTCTATGGAAGTTAATGGGAGGAGGGGGGGGGGAATAAAAACACTAAAAAAACCTCAGTAAAATTGTTCCTGATGATGGGATCTAAACCCAAGTTGGATATTAGGAGAAAATTATTCTCAGTACATAGTAGTACGTTAGAACAGGCTGCCCAGACAGGCAGAGGAATCGTCATGCTTAGATGCATTCATGAAAAGTGTAGATGTGGAACTGAGGGGCATTATTTAGCAGGCATGTGGCTGTGGTGGCTTGATGGTTGGGCTGGGTAATCTTAGAGGTCACATGCAACCTTAATGATTCTGCGATTCTATGAAAAGAAGTGAATGAAATATTCATGCAGTGCAGGAAGTGAATTTTCTTCTGTATTGGCTAATTTTATGCTATGTACCTAAGCTTTTAAAACATAGTCCATACATCATTCAAAATATGAACAGGCTGATTTTTACTGACAATCAGAATATAGTGGTACATTAAAAATGTCATCTAATTAAATCAGTTTCCATATGTGCCTTTATAAGTTGTTTTTATTGAAAAAAAAAAAAGTATTAGATTCATAATTGTTAGAATACATCATGACCTAAATTATCAGATATTAGAAGTATTTTGTTCAACTTAAGTCATTTATTCTTGAATGTTTTTTAGGAATATGAGCTCGAGTATTTGAAGGTTTTGTCACGAAGCTGTAGTTGTCTGGTGAAACTTTCACTTGTCATGTAGTTTTACTGCTGTGTCTAACAAGGATAATTAGATATTTTGAAATCCAAGCTGAAATTTAGATGCTGTGAATTAATAGTACTAGATATGATCTGAAAACAGGCAAGTCTTGTAGTATTTATTTTACTAATTTTTATATATAACTGAACTGCGTGAGTATTTAAAGCAGTGGATAACACTGATGTACTGATGGAGCTATAGCTCATCTACAATCATAAACACAGATGGGAAGCAGGAAAGAGATACCCATTTTATGTTAATCAAAATCACCTTGACGACTGCAGAAATCCCTTTATAGACTTCTTAGCATTCATTTACATGTAATTAAAATATTATTTGAGAAGACTTGAGCTTATTTCAGGAAGCCATACAAATGTTATTCTTTTTGTTATAAGTACATTTGAAATGTTGTATGAATGCTTTTTTCCCTAGTGATGCAGGTTTCCAAAAATTCTTTGTTGTGAACAAATTAAAAAAAATAAAAATATATTAGTTAAAAAAAAAGGATATTTTTCTTGGTTATCTTTTTGAAGTTTTTTTTTAAATAAATAGCTATTTTCTCTTTTATGGAATATATTTAGTATATTTAAAGACAGGACCAAATATGCAGGACCATCCTGTTTGGATGACCACACTTCAAACAACCAATTATTTGTTTCCTACAGTAGGAGTTACTATCAGTGCCTCTTGTTCACCTTCCACAAACCCACAATCCACAATATTGAAAAAATATGTTAAAGGCCATCTGAGAGTAAGCCTGCCAGCCTGTAATGCACAAGCCTAGTCATCAAGCATTTCTCTCACCTTTCCTTGCTCTAGTTTTGTGGCTTATCTTCCATATCAATGTTGCCACTGCTAAAACACACCACCCATCATTTCTCTGTGCTCACAAAAGACAAAACTTTTGCTTCCATAAATGTTCAGCAAGTATCAGTGAATGTCAGTGGGTGCCCTTGTGTCTGCATGGAGGAATTTGGTGACACCCCTTTACTTCATACGCACTTCTATGTCAGACACCAGTTTGTCGGCCTGCACTTCTGCTGCCATCCATCACGGAGCAGCTATGTGTAATAGGATATCAGGGAGAAGGTTCAACCATTACTGCCATAACACCAATATCTGCCTTTGATATTGTGAGCCAAAACAATAAAACAGGAGGCATTATTTTAAGGGTAGCCCTCATATCTCTTTACAAGCAAGTCATGATTCATTGTCATTAATGGTTTCTAAGTCAAAAAAAAAAAAAAAATAAGCATAGTAGAAACAAATTAGTCAAGAATGCATAACAGAAACTTACAGCAGACAACACAACTTCTTGTTCTTTTTAATGTGTCAAAAGCTTGAGTACATTAAAACAAAGATCTACAGAATCGTAGATCTACCTCATTGAGGAAAACAGGATGCTGAAGTAAAAATAGCTTTAAATTCTTTTAAAACAAGATTCTGGAACACTTCTTTTTACTTTCCAGTAATTCTATGATCTGTGATTGGGAAATTCCAGAGCCTGGGGTCTTGTCCTTACATTAAGTGGCCTTTGGATTATTTCTGTGTCCCTTTTGGCATTATATACATGCCATCCCTTCAGCACGTGGTAGAAAGGGAAAACAAGGGAAACAGGATGCAAAGGAGCTAATTTGCACTGATCAAATGGAGGTGACAGACCAAACTGTAGGAAGGAAAATTTAGAATAAATACATTAACAGTGTTTTGTGCGTGTAGCAGTTCTATATCTGTACAACTATGTCAGCTTTTTGAAGTAAACTATTTATAGTTTATAAACTATTTACAGTTTATATCATTTATAAAAACTAAACATAAGAGTCTGTTTTATCTTTATTAAAACATGTGTTTTTCATGCTGTCAACACAGAAATTATTGGTGGGAACTCAGCTGTATTAACACACAGAGCTGAAGCTTAGTGTATTTTCAATTACCAAGGGGTGAATTCTTGTATTTGTCTATGATATGGGAGTTGATGCTTTTAAATGAAAACATGCAGTGTATTTTTACTAACTAAGCTTGCCCAGAACTTGAGTTGTATTTCACTCCTGAAATATGATGTCTCCTGCATACCTGTCCTGATGCTGCCATGTTCAACAGGTGTTCTGTCAAAACAGAAATGCAGCTGTACTAGCTGAGCACAGAGGTCCATCTAGCCCAGATTTGTCTCTGGCGGTTGCCAGCAATGGATGATTATAAGAACAGAATATATAAGTAATGGAAATAATAATCACTACCCTGTTTAGATTTTTGCCTGTCACAAAAAAATATCAGTATTGCAGGCAAACGTGCTGAATTTTGACATATTTTAAAGCTAGCACTTTCTGATACGAGGAACCACAGGTATCACTTTAGCTGTTTTCTTGAGCAGTGAGAATACTGAGGGCAGCTATACAATGAAATCTCTTACAAGCATTGTGCATTGCATATATTTGTTGAAGTGCTATCTGGTGGTATTTAGGGACTCCTCATTTCTATTTATTTTTATTTGAACTGTTTTTGTAAGTGGGCTAGGCTGTACATAGAGTAATTTTTCCCCCACTGCCTCTGGTGATAAACACCAGCTGTCAACAGTGAATGCCGTGACATGAGAAGCATACGCTGATTTTCAAGACAAGGTCAAATGACAGGTAGTTAAATAATGTAGAGAGCATAATCTTCTGAACAAGCAGAAATCTGAGGTTGGCTCAATTTTTTTCATAAAATTTACAATCTGCAGATGGTAATGCAGAGGTCAAGCTCCCAGACAGAATATATCATGTATCTGAATAAATAATTTCTGTATAAGTGGAGTTCTAGGGAAACTATTTTTTACCTACATGACCTTGTGATGTTACTCTTAACATTCTATTAATTGCTGTCTGAATTATGTTATAAGGATATTCTTCTTGCATTCATATGTTACTAGTAAAGACAGATTTATGTTAATTTATACAAATATGTTTAAAGATTGAATGATTTCAAAAGCCAAAATCTTGTGTTTCCTCCACTTAGTAAGTTGTCGTATGTCCCTAAAAGTGTCTTAATGTTGGGAACAAGATAGTAATCCTATTCTTTGGAATTTAAGCCAAATGCTTAATGGTTCTAGGATCAATCTAGTGACTATCCTTGCATATTCTTTTTCCATTTAGATCTCACTTCCCGTGACTCACAGTGCATCCTAAGAAGTTTTTCTTCACCTTGTGTAAAATTCTACATTTAACTGTCATAAAACTAGTGGTGTTCTATACTACATTGAAGGCTTAATTTCATTTATTCTTTAAACAAAATTTCTTTATGTTTTTGTAAAGTTAAAGAATTGCATAGACTTATGCAAAAGTTCAAATGAGCTCAGTAAATATTTTCTTACTACCCTTTGGGAACAAAAATGAATGCAGGCATTTCTGAAGTTGATATCTGAGGTACATTTTAAAAATGTTGTAAGGCAGTAATCTAATATCAGACTGTAACCAAAGCCACAGTGAGCTGTGACAGACGTAATAACATAATGTCAATGGAAGATCTTTTAATGGAAATGTCAAATACAATTGTATTAATAGGAAGTTAGCTCTCTATGACAATGTAAGTACCATTTCATTGTCAGCTAGGAGCTTAGAAGATTCCTTTACTTTTATATATTTTAGTTTAATAAAGGAAATTAAAATATCAATCAAAATCTGTGCTAAAATCGTGTTAAGGGTTTTAAGGAAATAGGCAGTGTAGGAAAATTCGCAGATAAAGCTGCCACAATACCCGGAGATTAAAAGCAGTAAAACAACCCCCAGAACTGCTTGCCTTTCCTGAATTGTCAGTTGATGAGCTGATAGCAAAGTGAAATATTTCTTCCCACTATGCTGAAGGTGTGATATTGACTTCTGAAGGTGCAAAGACAACTTGATTAGACTGAATTTATTCTGAATTTGCTTTCTAGTTTTAAAGAGACAGACTCCTTTCAGTAAGCAGAATCTTGTACATTATATTGTTTTAAGCACCCAGGATCTTTTCCAAAATAAGGAAACATTTATGAACTACTAGACCTTAAAGATCACAAAATCTTTGACCGTAATGACACAGAGGACAGTTTTGAAAATATAATTCACAGTACAATTTGCTTTTATTCTCACCCATCGTGTCATTATTTTTCCTCTATCTTCCAGAGTTGTGGTAGTTATTTTATATGATTTTTTTATTTTCTGATGAAATTTTTATCCATAATCAATGGAATATAACAGAATGAAATGGAACAGAACAGTTGGAAGCAGCCTCCAAAGATGTTGTCATTTAACCTGGCAAGCATCTAAACACCTCACAGCCTTTTGCTCACCCCTGCGCCCATTCTCAGTAGACAGAAAAGGAAGAGGCAAATAATAGTAATTATATGTATTTTTATATATTTACAAAACAGATGATGCACAAAACAATTGCTCACTACCTGCCAACTGATGCCCAACCAGATGCTTATTGTTACCTGAACATCCTCTGGTACAGCTTTGTGCCATTCCTTTGCATCCTGTCATTGCTTACCAGGGAGAAGAGACTGGTGCCTGTGTTTAAAAATTATTTCATTGAATATAATTTCTAATTTAGATGTAACAGTTCAGTATCATGCAGTATACCGAAGAAGTAGCCTTCTATGGCTTTTTATGCGTTTTGAGATCTAATATTTAGCAAAAATAGATGAGAACAAGAAAAACCTTTTTATTATAGCATGATGAATTTAATACGTATATTGAATTTATGAATGACTGAAAAATGTAAGTTCCATCAGATGAATGTACAAAAAACTATGCGGTATCTTATCAGTCCATAAAAAGATGATGTCTGGACAAATACCTATGAATTAGATAATTTCTGAAAAAAGGATAGTTGGCAAAATATATGAGAAATGTCACAGGAGTAGATAGGCAAAAGTGCACTTATTGGAAAAGCACTTTCAAAATGAAATTAAATAAGGTAAAGGTAACTTTTTTCTTTTTTTTTTTTTTTCCCTCTCCCCTAGTACTACTACAAAATAAACTAAATATAAATTAACTTGAAAAAAACTTAAGAACGGTAACAATATATATAGAACATACACCAGGATAAAAGATTTGGGAAACAAAATCACAGTGCCATCATGCAATGCATCTAAGATGAACAAATCCAGTGGCACCACACTGAATTTTCAGGGGTGTGCTCATTTCAAACTAGAATACATTAAAATATATTCTTTGCTTTATTGGAAGAAGACATTGACCTCAAAGAAGTGTTCTTGTCTTTCACCAGTTTCAGAATTTGGCTTGTGTATGCTCAGTTGTGCTGATTTTCAGAGTATAGCTTTTCAAGAATAACAGTTCTGCCACAGCCATCTGAATTGCTTGAATGATGTAGTGGAAGGGATTATGATCAAGGCTGCATAGAAATGCAGTGATTAGGACCACACTCATTATATTTTCTACAGAAGTAACTATACAATCAGGCTACATTTTCCATCTTCCTTCTGTGGCAGAATCATGAAGAAAATGTGGCTAATATTTAACGTTATTTTTCACTCTGAAAATGTAGCAGACCTGAAATGTAGCAGATAGCATGGGAGGAGATGCACATAATTTGTGTTGGGAATGATTCTGTGCTGAAAAATACAGTAGAGGCAAGTAGTGTTAACAAGGAAGAAGTCTCAACCCATTTCAGACTCAAAGCTCTGCATACACATCTCCACTTCAGAAGCAAAAATGTTCTGTACGTGAAAGTCACTTTTATCTACATTAGTGGCTAAGCATGCTAAAATTATAACACACGCATCAGCTCACCTCTTACTGAACGCTTTCTGTATGGAAGCTGCCTCCACATCCTTGACAATCACATGTTTTCTTTACTTTTATTGTTTTTTAGTTGTGCAGGGAAACATTTGTGTACAAAGATATCTTTGGAATGGATAACGTTCTATTTTTATTTCTTGAAAACACTGTAAATATAATTTAAAAAAATAGAAATAAAAAGAAACAAAGAGGAAAGAGAGTTAAAAATACTTCAGTAGCAATAAACATATTCAGTCAACACGTTTTGACAACAATTATAGTCATATTCTTAAACTAATGCCCACTACATGGGCCACAGAGCATTTTCCAAAGTTTAAATGTGACATATGACAAAAGGTGTAGCTTCTACTTTACTGAGTTTCAAACTAAGATTTTCTTTAAAACCAGTGTTTCAAAGTATATACCTCTCTCTAATTGCATGCAAAGTATGAGAATATAAAAAATAATCGAGCTAAGAAATTTAATGTATATGATTACTTGCTTTTGGATACGAAGAATATGATGTTTTCATTACCTACTTTCTCGGTGTTGTGTTTAAGACCCATGTCTAAACGCTTTTATTAACTATTTAACCAGCACACTATATTGTGAATCTGATTAAGCTGAAGGCTTGAACTGCCAGAGCCAGGCTAGAAAAAAAAGACAACTTTTCTCTTACAACATCATAATACCAGGCCTCATAACAATTTGAAGACTGTGGAGCCCATTGCAAGTCTTGGCTGGACTGTCCTATCACATCCATCATATAGTCCAGATTTTGTGTCTTCTGGCATTCATTTGGGTTGCTGAAAAATGGACTGTATGGGTAACATTTTCCTAGCAACAATGTCATGATAGCAGCTCTGAAACAATGGGTCACCTCCAATGATGCAGATTATTACAAGCATTTCATGGCAGGCTTTTGTTCATCTGTGACAAACATATACAACTATGTTTAAGGAAGAGTGTTTTGTAGCTGAGAATTTGTTCTGTCAAACAGTGTTATTGTATTTTTTGTATTTGTTGTAGTTTCTATGGGCATAAATAGGAGATGTTACTTCCAGAGCAAACTACATTACAATGTAAGCATCTGCAAAAAAAGAAACAACCAACAATTAACAGGGTGCTGGTTAAACAGTACAATTAGTGAGAGGTGTATACTTTTAAACATTTGTTTGAAAGAAAGTCTTAGCCTGAAACTGAGTCACTGCACTTAGTACATTTACACTTCGCAAAACAGCAATTACAAGTAAAAACTGTAAACTTTATCTAGGCCACTGTCAGGAAGTGATGAATGAGGTCACTGGTGGTGTAACCCCAGCTCTTTTCCCATGGGTGATATTGGCTCCCTTGAAAGTATTCATATGATGGATTTCTGAATATGCAAGGATTTCTACTGAATGGCTGAGGAACAGTAGATTTTATACAAATTCTGCAGTATTACCTTGTCAATCAGAAGGGAACAGTGTATTCACTGGAGTGCTGCTTTTAATGGTCTGCATAGTACTTTTTGTCATAAATAGAAGTAGGGAGTTGTTTCTTGTACATCAGCTTATGCATAGTAATGGGTCTGCCTATCAGTTCTAAGAACTAAGATCTGCATTACAGAAAATCACAAAGTCAATATTAGAACACTTTATCAAGATTCTTCCGTACCTCCTCTTGTGACTTTTTGAAATACCAAATCTATTCTGAATCAATGGAGATATGGTAAAAATAAGTGATATATTAATTTTACTGAAATGTTACCCAGTGTGAATTTTTATCATCCGTGTAAAGTAGCAATTAAATGCATAATTTTCTATTTAATTTATACATTCCCTTTTGATACCAACAGGTTGCAGTGGCATAAATGGGCTAATGCAAAATTAAGGGTTGAATGGGTTTGCAGTAGTCAAATCAAAGGTTTTTTTTTGTTTGTTTGTTTGTTTGTTTTTTTTTAAGAGAAGAATGCAAGACAGGTGGGATTTTAGGACCTTAGGGCCTTCAGTATAATGATCCTTTGATGAGCTGATTTCAGGTCCATGTGATTCTTTGACTCAAATACACGTTTTTTTTTCCAGAGTAGACAGGGGTGTTCTCCAAAAGTCCTATACAAATCAATTCCACATCATGTCTTTAAAAAGCACTGCTGGTATATGTAAACAGAAGGAAAGTATGCAATGAAGATCTGTGCTTGCATGTTGAAAGTATGCTTAATTTTTGTAATATTCAGTTTTGTGTTTACCATTGCATAAAAATGCTCAGTATGTTCCAATGCAGAGAATACTTCTCTCATTTCAAAAACCATGACTTTCCAAGAGAAAAAAGAAAAAAAATCAGATGATGAACATTTAATCCATTCATTATAGTGGCCTTTTTTTCTTTCTACTAGGAAAAAAATCCAGCACCAGTTAGTAGGGTTTAAATGAAGAGGAAGATGGAGAAAAAATAATAATAATTCATCTATCGGTATCTGTAGAAAGATAACAGTGTCCTTTGATTTCGTTCATGCCTCTGGCAGAAATGTAAGAAATCAATATCTCAGTTTGTATGGCAATAATATATTTTTTAAAAAGGAGTTACTGTTATTTTTTTCATTCCAAATAAGAACGAAAAGAGAAAAGACATGCAAACAAAACCCAATCAAATAAAATTTAGAAGTCCCAAGTGATCTTAATAAAACAAGGATTCATTTTTCTACAAGATGCAAAAGGGCACAGGTAAGTTTTTTCTGAAATAGTACTGAAAAGTATATAGCATCTTGGCTCCCAGTGCCTTGTTTTATAAATTTTTTTTCTGGTATAGAATAATGATATAAGTAAGCAAGAGTAGGAGTAGAGATGGCGACTGCATGACTGGACTAAGTGTTATGCTTTTGAAGACCTTCTGGCTTATTCTGCCCATTAATGCACATCCTCTATCCAGATTCAACTCGTTTCTTTAGCAATTAGCAGCATCCAATACTTTACAAGCCCCATGCTCTGTAATGTGTGATGCCAAGTGTGATTAGGCTGTTATCAGTTACCAATTCAGCTGGCTGGTGAAGTAAATATACTTAAGTTTATTACTTTCCATGACAAACTGACAATAGGTTTCAGCATTCTTCAAAAAGACATCTTCCCATCAACCGCTACTAAATTCTGTACCATCTTTGTATGTGTGCATGTGTACATATGCTGTAATAGTGAAACAGAAAGAACAGGGTCGTCTTCTTTGGAAACATTCAAAGCCCACCTGGACATGTTCCTCTGTGATCTGATCTAGGTGTTCCTGCTTCAGCAGGGGGATTGGACTAGATGATCTTTTGAAGTCCCTTCCACTCCCTGACATTCTGTGAATCTGTCAACAGAACTGAAAAGCCTTCTTCAGTCCAATTAGTGCTGAAAATTATTTAAGAAACAAATGTTCATGCTACTCCATGTAGTGAGAAGACTTAAAATGTCATGTTCTGGTGGCTTGAAAGATTTTTGTTTCTGTTTTTGATCGCAGCTGTGATTGGATAATTTGAAATCCTTATTTTTTCTCCTCTACCTTTCCTTTTGGATGTGTCTCTCTCCTTCCTGCATTCAGCCCTTTTCTGCCATCAGTCCCCTGAGTCAGATAGAACCAGCATGACCTTGAGGAATGATCAATGCAGATGTAGTAAATTTACATAGTATTGTGCAGTTTTCCTTGAAAATGTATCACCTAGTGGGAAATGGGGACATCTATGTGCCTAGACAACCTGAAATGCAGGACAACTTAAACTAGAGGCTTTTGACATATCAAACTGTTATTTGTGGGAAATTACTAACTTGTGCAACTTGTTTCTCCCATCTGCAATAGCAACATTAAAGTCAGTAAATTGGTATACAGAGTGCTGCTGAATGAGACCTACTCACATAAGAAAGAACCACAAGGTTTTGTGTGTGCAGCGTGACCTCACAAATTTAAAAGTCAATTGACTTAAAAGGGTTTTGCCCCTTAACACTCACTCTATCATGCACACACCACTATCCAAAATGTTTTTTTCACATTTAATTTCATATTTTCCTTAATTATATGTGTGAGCCTATATAATAAATACTTCCACTTTTATACTGTGAGGGAAAGAACAGTACTACAGTTTGTTAATTCACAGGCCATTCGAAATTCTTTTTAATGTTAATAAAATGCATTTTCAGAAACTTTGTGCTATGAATCTATGAAGAAATTGATTCAGAAGAAATACGGAATACAAAAATTACTCTGCCTCACTGACCTGAAAGAGATATTAGACATAAGAGATGAGTAAAAAGGAACTATATTACAGCATTCAAGGCAGAAATCATAGTCTGTTAACTGATGTCTATGGCCAAGGATTTTGTATCATGCCAGAATGATTTTTTTTCATGGATTTGGAATAAGAAGTTGTTCATGAGATGTTGGATGAAGAAAACCTAAAGATATTTATTGAAAACTTTAGGGGTGGATAAAGAGGGTTAGGTGAAGATGAGTCAACCAAATGAGGAATGTCAGTTCTGATGCACTGCTTCAGTCAATCAGTAAGAAGGGTAATTGGCAGAAGGTAATGCAATCAAATGTCCTCACTAAAATTATTTATTTATTTACTTAATCCACGTACTTTGACTGTAATGACAAAAAAAAAAAAAAAAAAAAAAAAACCACACACACAGAAATAGACAACTTACTGTTCAGTATCTGAACTGTTTGCTGGTAAAGCTACAGAGCTGAGGACTGACCTTCATTCTGAGTAACTGTCACTTTTCACCCTGTGGGCTGGCTAGAGTCTGTCATTTTGGAAAATGAAGTTTAGAAACTGCTCTTTACATTTCAAATCTTAAAAAATGAAAAGCTAATATGTTAGTGTTATAGGTCAGTACATGCTGTCAAGATTTGCAGCAGTCAGTACCATTTACAGATGTCTTGCTTATGTCTTTGCATTGTTCCTTGCTATTGCTTATATGGCCATCACCTGAAATACTAGGAAGAGTAGCATAGTAGAGAGCTCAGACTTTCTGGCACTGTTGAATGACTGAGTCTTATTTGCCTAGCAAGCAAAGCTAGAGCTCTAGCCTAGTATTCTAGCAAAATTCAGGAAAGATAAAAAATAATGTCCTTCTTGAAATGGAGTGGTACAGATGTTCCTATGTTATAGCTGTCTTCAAATACCAAATGCCAAACTACCCTGAAATCAAGAAAAGAGACTGTGAAAGTTTAAGTATAATCTCCTTGTGAAATAAATTAGATTCCTAAATGTTTCCTGAAACTTTTACAATCGTTATTGTTGAAATTGTATATCAAGCCAATTGTGTACTGATGGAAACAACATGACAAGAGCTTGGGGGTTATCAGTGTACACAAATTATCTCCTGTTCTACAGTATATGGCTATGATATATTGTTGTTCTTGGCAGTTTTTGGAATAGATTAACTTGGCACTGAAATGCATATTCTCCTTATCTCTACTATTTGAATACACAAAGAGGGGCTGCAAAAACACGTAAAATTTTACATAGGTTGATATTGGTAGACTACTTATTTGAAACAGAGAATAAGTTGGTGCTGACTAATGAGTTATGACATATGTTCGGCATATATTTAGTTTGAACAAGAAATCCTGTAGTATTTGATAAAATAGTGTGTTAAAGTAGTTTATTCTGGTGACAGAATGTGGTTAGATTTTTTTTTTTAATTTGGTCTGAATTCCATTAAAGAGTAGGATCGGATGCTAACAGAAATCTGCTTTGCTCCCCCAGGACTCTTATTAAGACACATCTGAAATAAAATGTGAATTAATTTATTGTTTATGGTGGGAAAGTGCTTTGAATTGATTGATTTTATTTATGTCTTATTTGAATTCATTATGAAAGAATGCAGAAAGAACTTAAAGTAAGGATTCATAACAATTCGAAGATTTCTTAATTTCATGGACATTGAAAATTGCTACACACTAGCAGTTTCATGAATTTTCCACGTTGTGTAATCACAATACTTTTTTGACTAGGAGTCTCTGCTCTATTCATAACTAGTACTCATCACATAACAATTTTTCTAGTTCATTTATTTGTCAGTTATTCTATTTCTTATAGCCACAAGATTCCAGGAATCTAAACTTCTCTCCTAAACTAATATGAATATATTCTTCACAAATAAATAGGGAAACTCTAAAAACAGATTGTGCTGACCAAAGAAGTATTGAGAAGTATTGTGAGTTTTTTTGGTTGGTTGGTTGGTTGGTTGTGGGTTTTTTTTTTGTTTTTGTTTTTGTTTTTTTTTTTTAATTCTGATTTGTTTTGGTTTAATTCCATACAAAAAACAGATATCATTTAGACTGAAAATTGTCTTCATTCTTAGGAAAGCTGTGAATACAGAGTAGATACATTTCTTTTTGGAGAATAAATGAATAAATCCATACTTCACTACTGCTAGTAACAGTAGAAGGAAGAGCAGTTCAGCAGCTTTATTCTGTGATTTCCAGCAGTGAGTCATGCATTCCCTCACAATCTGTTTGGAAATACAAGTGATCCTGTCCTGATATCTTAATGATGTAAAATGAAACCAAATGGGAAGTTGACCAACATTCTGCTGAAGTCACAATAAAATTCTTCCATGAGGTTGATACTATGCCAGAACACCTCAGAGCCAGACCATGAGGAGTAGTGTGCTAGTGGAAAATGTAAAGCTAGGTTAGGCCATAGGAACAGTCCATTACTGATAAATCAAAGAGGTCTACTTCTTGTCCATGAGGGTGAGTGGTGTGGACTGTCTCACTGTTATGCTGCCTAGGACTTCCCTACCTCTCGCATCATTCCTGTCTTGAAAAAATCTGTTTGGAGGAGCCCAGAATGGAATCTGAAAGTAGACTAAACACCACAAAAAAAATGTGGTGTATGATGATAAGACTTGCTTGGCCCCTAAGCCTAGCCTCAAGGGGCTTTTTTCTTTTTTTTTGGCTTCACGAGCAGTCCCAGCTGGCTCATCTTCCCAGGACAGCCTGGGAACCTCCTCTTCCTCCCAGCTAGTCCTCTGCCATGTACACCATGCCATGATGCACATCCCTACCACAAGTACTTTAATGCCTTTCAACAAATGATTGTTCCTACCACAGTAATTTTTGTTGTGATTTGATTCCAACCACAACTTAAGTCTTTGAGGCTTTGTACTGCACACGTCATACGTCATACTTGCACTTTTTGTGGCTATTATGTATTGAGGACTAATAAAAAACAAATTCTACCAAAGGCATAATCGGAATAGAAGAATTACTGGATTTGTAACTTCTAAAAATTTCCATCTCCAAGATTATGGTTGCAAGTCCTAGTAGATAATTTAGGTTTTCAGTAGACCCATGTGAGTTATAGCAAACTTTAAAGCTATATATTATATCCATTCTTTCATCACTTTGAAATTATTGGCTCCTCACTTTGTAAAGCTGTATTTATGTAAGACAGTATCTTACTATGAAAATAATGAGACCAATCAATAAAAGAACAAACAAGTGAGGCACACCTGCAAATTTCATTCAAGGGAAAGAGAAAACAAATTATTATTAAAAGACAAAATGAAGTTTTTGCAGTAGTCTGACACTGTTAGTATGCATATGCTTATGGCGTGGTTGTATTTGAAAGCACTGTAAATTACACAAAACTGCGCGTTAATTGTTCATATCAGTGCAGTTGTTGCAAGAATTTTTTTTGAGTTGTGTGTATTGTTTGCGCTCTGCTTGAGCATGTTTTCATTCACTATAATTGTTATTTTCCTATATAGGTCTGTTTTTTTTTTTACCTACACTATTTCTGTATGTGACTACCTCTGATATCTGGTATTTAAAGATATATCTCATAGATCTCAACTTCTCTACTTCCTACATCTACAAGTTTATGTTCTCTTTAGTTGAGTATGGAGAACTGTATGAGTACCCTATTTTGTGTCACAAAATTTTCTCTATCATGAATGACAAAAATATTATAATAAAGACAGAAATTCAGAGCAGAATCAAGTGTTTACATGAAGGAGAAATCTTGTTATTTGTGCCGTCTGCAAAAGGGACTTCTACAATTTCAGTAGCTTTACATTATAACCTATAGCTACATGGATATATTAGATAATTCCCTTCCCTTACTACAGGAGATGAATGCTGAAGCTTTATGCTCAGAGCATATACAGTCATCTTTACTCTTTTGCATTGCTAACATACTCATCATGTAAATGAGCACACTGTGCATGAAACAGCACTGTATATATGGGTGCTGGCAAATTTTCTTGCGTACAGATATCTTTGCTGTTCCTAATTTCTCATTTGTAATTTAGGAGAAAAAAATTATGGTGCAGCTTAATTAGCCTGCAAAGATTATAGATTCTCGTGCAAATAAATATGTAGCAGTGAATAATACCAAAAGCCCTGGGGTCTGACAGAAAGAGAATTTTGTGGGGGACTTTGTATGTGGCTAGTCTTGTTTAACATTTCTTATCACTGATCAGATTTAAGAATGGAAGGTGTCATTAGCAAGTGTGCTGATTATACCAAACTGGAATGTGCTGTTGATATTCTCAAGGATTGGGAGGCCTTGCAGAGGGACCTGGATATACTGGAACATTAGGAGATTAGCAATGGCATGAAATTCAAAAAGGGAAAATGATGTTTGCAGCACCTAGGATGGATTAGCACTGGACAAAGACTGAGAAACAAATGGTTGAATAGCATCTCAGCAGAAAGAGACCTGGGTGACAGCTGCTTCAGTGTGAGCCAACAGCATGTCATGGCAGCCAAGAAGGCAAACCACATTTTGGGGTCCATTGAACAAAGCACAGCCAGGCAGTCAAAAGAGGCAATTTTCCCACTATGTTTAGCACTGGTGTGGCACCACCTTGAATATTGCAAGTAGTTCTGGGCTCCACATCTCCCTGGTAACCACTGATCAAACACTAGAGAATGGCACAAAGCTAAGCCAGAGAAGGTTCAGACTGGATATAAGGACAAATTTCTTTATCATGAGGTTGATCAAATACTGGAACAGGCTGAGCAAATGTACTAGTAAAACGTCTTGCCTGCTAGGTCTGAGCAAGTATGGTTGTTTTGTGGCATTTTTTCCTAAAAGACCATATTAAATGTTTTTAGGAATGCTTAATAATGAGTATATGTACAAACTGTTGTTCGAATTAATCTTTCTGAGTAGGATTCCAGCAGTTTAAAACATAATTACTAAGTAAAAAATAATTCTCAGTACATATATCAAGTTTTAATTGCTAGAATAATTACAGAAAGACAAGAAACCTTTGAAATTATTTGACTGAACAATTTAACCAATGTTGGGTTTGCATTTTTCCTTATCCTCTCCTAACTCCTTTGCAAATCATATACGACTTTACATAGTTATTTAATAATAACTTCTTACTTAGATGTTTAACTTTTTGGATAAGACTAACAAACCACTGCGTTGCATTAATATGGTACTTGGTACATTAAGAGGACTGGAAATGATTGAGGTCTTAAAGTGTTTATTTCTGTTTAGCTTTCAGCCAATGCAGGTAGTAAGAAGCCAAAGTTTAAAGAGTACATTGTAAAAAAAAAAAAAAAAAAAAAAAAAAAAACTAAAATTGAAAAAACTTTTAAAAACGTTAAGAAAAAAAAGAGTATTTCAAGGCCTTGAATATTTTTAACTGAAATAAGACATTCTCAGTGAAGTATAATTTTATTTATTTGTGAGGTTTTTGCTAATTAAGCCAACCAAAATACTAAAGACACTGTCGTTCAGCAACTCAGACTTTTTCTCGGACTATGTAAAACAGTAGAGAATCTTAAGGAAAGGCAAGATGTATTCTAATGATATACTTTTCTATCACCCCAGGAATAATGCTGAATGGGAACTCTGTTACAACTCTTGAATGTCATAGGATATCTGCAGAAGGTTTTATAAGTAAATTAAAGAAATAAATTTAAACATAAAATATTTTATAGCTACAGGAAAAGAAGCTGCCTTACAAGAACCAGGATTAAACTGAGTTATGAATTTCTTAAAATGTGAAAGTCATATTTTATATCCCGATATTATATTTTCAATAAACTCTTGGTTAACTTTCAGAAACAGGAAATAAGTATTTAAAATATGCACTCTAAGATTCATTTTTATTATAAGATACAGTGTAAGGTCAGCTAATCTGGTTACATAAAACATCACAGAACTGTGTACTTTAAGAACCTGTTTGAAATAGTACAAATAATATACAAGGAGCATAGGGCAGCTCTTTTTGAAGGAGGTATCTTTTTTATTTTTAAGCGAAAAACAGGTATAGAGATTTTCAGATATTAAGAGAGAAATACAAGAGACAGATGTTGAATACAATAAGGAGATAATGATGTATGTATGATTAATATATCACTAAGTATGGTTTGGGACAGTTCTGTATGACCTCTTTATTCCGATTAAAAGCATGTGCTCTAAATAACGGTAGGCTTTTAAATTAATCAGCATTTGTCTTTAAACTGCCAGGACTCAAACGGAAATGTCATGGGCATTTAGGTTGATGAGACCCTGCAGTTGCTATATCATTCTTGTTAAGAACAGTAAATGACTAGATATTTGACCTTTCCTGCTATACCCAGTTACACTGCAGACTGAAAAATTACAGAAGCTGTGGAAAGTTGTCATTATCTACTTTGCTAATACAAATCAAATTATATTTTTTTAATATCTACTTAATTGAGATAAAATCAGTTGTTGTTCACATGGATTCACATCCCACCCTATTTTCTCAAGACTAGATTTAAATGTATATGAAATATACTTTTTAGCATAGATGAGGCGTACCAATCCTAAATGAAGCCATATATTAGAGGCTTGATATCACAATGCCAGATTGTTCATCAATGTGGGAAAAATTCTATGCCTTGGAAATTAAATTCTGTGCCTTCAGATTAAAGCCCTGAGTTTGATTGAAATAGAACATAGAAAAATACACAAAATCTTTGTTTTAATTCAGGCTTCACCTTGACTCAAAATGCATAAAAGAGTGTGTTGTGGACCACTGCTTTCTATTTTTTTATTTGTTTATTTATTTAATTTTCTTTCTTTCTTTCCTCCTTTCTTTCTTTCCTTCTTTCTTATTTTGGGGTCATCCAAAATGTATTGCAATAGACCCGGCTAAGTGCAGTCAAACTAGTTGTATATTCTGTGAGTTGCATCATGTTATTGACAAATAATACAAGCCAGAAGATTACTTTTAAGAATCAAAAGGTATTGATAGAGCTCTGCTGCACTGAGGGAAGGCAGCTATTTATGCACATCTATGACAGTGCACTCTTCTCTTAAAAACCTGAATACCAGCTTTGGCATCTGCAGTCTAACTATAAATCAGTACACTAGGCCAGATGGAGGTGTCTAAGTATAGATATAGACATTTGAATTAGGTGCCTGTATTATGTGAAAGTTAATCAAAATCTAGTGTCAGATTAGGCCTAAACATAAGTGTCCTCTGACACTCATTCACACCAGATATCTTTTCATGATTTTTTTTTACACTGCGTTCTTAGTTACTATCTGAGGTACTGCAGGGCCATTCATGTAGCAATGGAGACCTATATGGTACCTTTATAATCAAGGGAATGATTCATCTACTTGATAATGGGAGAGATAATCCTAACATCAATAGAAAAAAAGATGAGTAATACACATGACAAACCTGCTCGCAGCACAACATACTAGAAAAAGCTGAAGCCTACCATTTCAAGTTTCTCTTGAAATATCTGAATAGATTTAATAAGGTTTTCAAAAGAGACTAAAAAATATGTTACAACTAAATGAATTCTTTAAGCAGACTTATAATGAAGTTCATGTGGGTCTTAAATATGCAATGCATCTGTATTTCCAGATTAAATATCAACTATGGTAGGTTTGATTTTGTTTTCTTGAGTGTAATAATCAGAAGAAAAAATCTTTTTAATAAAATAGAAAAGCATGAGTTAATGAATTTCAATTCATTTCTACTTGTCAAAAATTATTTCATATTATTTATTCCAAGAAAATAATCTTTATGATTGTTCTGATGTATAGACTTTGCAGTATTTTTTGAGCGTACAGACATCTCTGTCAATCTTATACCTATTTCTCAATTCAAACTAAATTAGAAATTGTACAATATAGAGAAAACTTCAGTTGTTTTGTCAAAATACAGTGCAAGTAAACTTACTTGCAAGTAAAGTAAAACATATACCCACTGCAATGAATGCAGACTTTAAGGTAGTATCTCAAATTCATGAAAGAATGAGGTTTTGGATGGAAAACTGCAGTCTCATTTCCAAGCTTTCATTGTTAGTGCTAAATATCACAAAATCACAGAATTGGAGAGGTTGGAAGGGACATCGAGATCATTGAGTCCAAGTGTTCTGCCAAAGCAGGTTTCCTACAATATGTCACACAGGTAGGTGTCCAGATTTCTACTTGTCAAAAATTATTTCATATTATTTTTTCTGAGAAAATAATCTTTTTAATTGCTCTGATGTATAGACTTTGCAGTACTTTTTTAACTGTACAGATATCTCTGAATTTCTCCGTAAAAGAAAACTCCACAATTTCTTTGTGCAGCCTGTTTCAGTGCTCCATCACTCTGACTGTAAAAAAAGTTCTTCCTTGTATTAGTATGAAACCTCCTATGTTCCAGTTTATGCCTGTTGCGGTTTGTTCTATTGGTTTAATGTAATGAGTTTGCATGTCAAATATATAAATATATATATATCTATATGTATATTAGCTGTCCTTTAAAAAAAAGTATTGCATAAGTGTAGTAGAGAGCTAGGCAGCCATTATGTGGGAAGTGTTTAAGGGTATATATTTGATTAAATCCAATGGTAGATGTCATTTACCCTAAGAGATGCCTAAAAGTTTGGTATCTGGGCTTCAGCTACTGACAATAAGTTTTAAGGTAGATATTTCTGAGAGTCTTCTTCCTTTTGGATCTTTATTTTAGGATAAATGATTTTATTTTTTTTTTTTTAGATCTATCTATTTGTCATCAGAGACTACGAGGGGACTTTATGTTTCTAGCTCTTACTAAAATGATTAGATTACCTGTCACAAGATGTTGGAATCAATATGGCCTAACTGATCTTCAGGTGCCTAAAGGTCACTAGAATCAGTAGAAGTAAGTTCCAAACTCATTTTCAGGTGAATTATCAATTTTTTTCTGCACAAATGAGTTGGGCTGCTACAGAAATAAAGGTCAAAGGTAAAGTGATTATACATTTAGCATTCAGGGCAGTCAATTAGCCAGACTAAGATATGGGTTAGCCACTGACATTATTGTTGATCTTAGTTCTGCATCCTTCATCTTTATCTTTCTTCTTTCATTCCCTTGTTCTATTCCCTCTTCAAGCTTTGAGTTATCTTTCAACATCTTGTGAGAAATAAGTATCTGTTGTATAGGTATAGGTGTAATCATTTCCTGGGATCTTTTTTTTATGATGGAAAATGAGATTGTAGTTTTGAAATTAAATACCTTTATTTCTTATATCTATGTCTGTTGTCAGAATTTTTTTGTACATACAGCATGAATGGGAATTTTTAAACATATCTCAACATATTGGTGAAATTGTTAAAAGTGAAAATGTGAAGAAGCTGTCTTTCCAGTGAATGTAAATCTCAGAACTGAGCTAAAACGATGATGAGTTATCATAATCATTGTGTAAAAGGGAAAGATGATAAAAGTTACAAATAAAAGAAGTGCTTGGAATAAAGGAAAATAGAAGTGATTTTCATCTCAGATGTCAAGTATTCTCACAAACACCTTTTGAACGCCAGATTTAGGCAGTGAGGCAAGAACATTTTTTTAAAAAGAAAAACTTTGCCTTGTATCTATTAATGTAATAAACATAGTGACGGATGCTGTCTCTTGCTCTTGTCCAATCTCAGACTGTAATATATTGCTTAGTGCACAAGCAGTGGCCATGTCACGTCAGTGAACCTTCAGAAATCAATAACTGTTTGTGTATAGAGATGCAAATTTAAAGAGGAACTATATTATTTCTTGTACTCATTGTAGGTATAAATACAAATAGATAAACTGAGTAGTGGGAATAATATAGTTCCTGGCTGAATTTATTGTGGACGGTTGACACTGATATTAGAGCATCCTATTGCAATCAGTATTTTCAGTAGGTTGAATAACTGTGAGATCCAAACATTTGCTTTCTTCTAAAGAATGGCATTAATCTTTTAAGATTTTATTGAAACTTAGTCATGGCATATTCTTGAACTATTATTCTTCTTACAAGGTTGGAGGTTTTCTCATTTTGTATGGCAACATAGTTTAATCAGCAAGAAAACACATAGTTAGATGTGTTCCGGTTTTGGCTGGGATAGAGTTAATTTTCTTCCCAGTAGACAGTATGGTGCCGTGTTCTGGATTGAGGAAGAGAATAATCTTGGTCACATAGCAGTATTTTATTTGTTGCTGAGCAGCACTATACAGAGCCAAGGATGTTTCAGCTTCTCATGCTGTTCTGCAAACTAAGAGCTGGAGTACAGAAGAAGCTGGAAGGGGTCATAACCAGGACTGTTGACCTAAACTGGCCAAAGACATACTGCATACCATATGGCATCATTCTGAATGATAAAAGGGGGATGAGTTGGCTGGGATGGCTACTGCTGCACAAGGGCTGGCTGGGCATAGATCAGTGGGTGGTGAGCACTTGTTTTGTATATTTAATATTATTATTTATTTATTTATTGTCTCTTCATTTTTTTTGTCCCATTAAACAGTCTTTGTCTCAACTCAAGAGTTTTACCTTTTTCCAGATACTCCCCATCCCAGTACAGGAAAATGAGTGAATGGCTTTGTGGCCAGGTTAAAGCACAACAATACAACTAGCAAAACATGTGCAGTATTTTATTATGCACTTTCATAATGAAATACATGTAAGGCTTGCACACTTCATCATCTTTCCTGGCAAGAGCTGGAAATATTGAAAGAAATAAGGCTTCTCCCTTGTGTATTCAAAGAAGAAAGGCTTGCCTTTTTTTTTTTGTTTGGATAAAATATCTTACTGCTTCACAAAATAAGTCCTATAATTGTCACATTAGCACTTACGGAATATGATGACATTTTCTCATACATATATATTCTCATGTATATCATCGAAGAGACTTTGATACTATTAAGTGAGTAAGAAAGAAAAATTTTAGTGAAGTACTAGAAATGCTATATTTCTTCAGAGAAATATAAAATGAGTTTACTCATCTAAGGGTATATGTGGTTAATCTTGGAGAAAAAAATAACATCAAATTATTCTGTAAACTGAAATGCATCATAAATGAATACTTTCTTGTGGTCACATGTTATTTTTTTAACATAAATGAGGAACCAGAGAATCTTATTCCCTTTCTGCCTAAGTGGCCAGAATATTACTTTCCCTTAATTAACTCTTACATCTACTCAGACGTGCTGCCTGCATTAGGCAGAGAACATCAGGTGACCTCTTCTCCAAACTTTCTTTGTACTTTTGTTGTTGCTTTTGTGATATCCTGTCTGATTTCAACAACTGTGGTAAATATTGTGGTTTTTATAGGGAATGCAGGAGAAATCCAACTAACAGATTGTCTTCACATGCCAACCACAGGCCAGCTAAACTAAAATATGAAGTGGTTTATGGAGCATTAAATTGAAACCATCCCGGTTAAAATACAATCAAATGACAGTGCACAGGCGTGTTTTATTTTAGTTCATTTCCTACCTGTCAGGAAATATTGGGGATATCACTCCTCCTCTCTGTTTGATTATTCTATTATCAAAAGAATGGGGAGTTTCAGAAACACAAATGTTGATTTAGTGTTGCACTGATGAAACCATTTTGTTTGTGTGATGTGTCATTTTTCATTGCTTTCTTATCAAGGTGCTTCAGCTGCACCCAAACCAGGTCTTACAATTGCTTCAGTTGCTTCTCATAAAGTTATGTCAATGTCAATTGCTAAATAACTTTTGACTGCTTCACGTTGGATCAGTTGGAAGAGTGTAGTATGGACTTTTACATATGCATGGCGTTTTACTTCTTATAATAAAAGATTACCTCCTACATAAGAGTGTGGCTGCTCCTATATGTATTAAATATAACGTATTTAAAAGGAAACTCTGATGTAGGGTTCAGAGGAGTGAAAAAATAAGTTTATATTGAAAACATCTATGAAGCAATGTGGGTATCATATGATATGCTTGTGAAATACCTCACTGAAATCAGTAGGCAAACCCTATTATCCTTAGTAGATAAAACTGCATTTCAGTGATAGATATGTCACCAGCTCAACATGCAGCACTCACCCAAAAGTAGAGATAATACACATCTAAGCATCCTATACAGCCATTCCTGTATTTATTTGAAATGCAGTAGGAAAGGGCTATGCATCAGTGATTAGCAGTTACTGGAATGTGGAAGTTTGTTCCTCCTGCTGAGTAGACAGCTGCTGAAGCAGATTTAGGAAGACACCATGATTTTTCCTGATGCCCATAAAGAGAGCAAGAAATTCAAATTCTTATGTAAGCCCTACATTAGTTTGATATCATATATGAAATGTTTTCCATTATGCACTATGGACAGTATGTTCTAGTAGAAGTAGAAATCTTGGTTCAGTTTCATTCTATGATCCTATGATTCTGTGGAGCTGAAATTACTATGATTTTCTAATTTTGTAGAACTCAGTCTTTAACTCAAAAATAATGTTTTCTACACATGCACACACCCACACAGCACTGGAATAAATTCTACCTCCTCTTGCTTGCCAATCTAATTTTCTGGGGGAAACAATTATGAATATATTGTACTTACTAGATATGTATATACTTTAATCTGTACTTTAATGGCAAACACCAGAACTCTCTAGTGCCTTAGGGAGAACATGTACCTGTAACATGTAACTCCATGTTACAGACTTACTTTCACTTACATAGAGCAGAGTGATGATATAAATTCTTCAAGATATGATACCTGTGTGAAGATGTCTATGATCCCAGGCCATCCACGTTCTCTGTCAAAATCACAGAATCATAGAATGGTTTGGGTTGGAAGGAACCAGTAAGATCACCTAGTTCCAAACACCCTGGCAGGAACATCTCCCACTAGACCAGGAGACTAGGTTGCTCGTAGCTCCATCCAACCTTGCAAAAAGAAATATGATAACATTGCCTTCTGCAAGTAGTAGCTCAGTTCTGCCGTACAGACCAGGAAAATGATCTGATTTCAATTTTATGACCCCACCAAAGTTTTGAATTCCCTCCACTCAAAACTCTTCAAGAATTTGTCCGCTTTTCTTTCTCCCTGCCCAGCTTATCCCCATCCTGTATATGATTTGCTGTTATTTTTGTAAATCACTACTGCATTTATGTTATGCTATACTCTAAACTAAAATTGGTAACGCCTCTGAAGATACTGATATCAAGATTTTGTTATGTGTCCAAGATGTTTCCATGAGGATCTATATTTGTATTCTTTTGAAACAGAAATGAGCCATTCCATCATCTCCATGTTGGAAGAATATTGTTCAAGTGATGTACAAAATAGTGACATTTACTACTTGGAACATTTATATTTGGTAGATTTAGGTGAAAAGATTCTGTAGCTCCTATTAATAACTTCTCGAAAAGTGAAGCTTTCAGTACAGGAACATGTCCTGAAAATCTTTTGAATCATTTTTAAATTGTTTTGAATTATATTTTTGTTATTTCATTTCTGAGGTATGATTTTAGAAGGATACTCTTCAAGTTTAACTCAATGGAATATAGGTATTTCAGGCCTTCTTCTTTGGCATAATTTCATTTCTCTTCGTTTAAATCAAATGTGTTCTTAAATCTTCAGAATAATATGCAAGTTCTGATCTGTATGATGAATATAGAAACAAAACAAGCAATGTCTCAGCTGAATTAAAGCAGTGAAATATTCTCTCCTCGATTTCCATGTTTTAGCTAAATAACTATATTCTTGTATGCCAACATTTTCATGATAACTCCACTTCTTATGTTAGTGCATTCAACTTTCCAAACTGATTTTATACATATGGCCCTTCATTGCAGGGGACTTGGACTTGATGGCCTTCAGAAGTCCCTTCCAGCCCTAAGGATTCTATGATTCTAAGTTCAGTTAATTGTCTTGATTTTCAATATAATAATTTTAAAAGAATGTATTTCCAATTCTTTCCCTGAATAAACTTTACTTTCCTGGTGGTTTTAAATTTTATTTTTTCTTTGATGTGCATTGACATGTGCTTATTGTGAGATATCTACAAAGCTGTTGGACAACAAGAGAAAATGGGAGATGTAAATATCTCTTTCTAGTTCTGTTATCCATTTCTAAACTGAATGAGTTGTCAAGCAAGCTTATTTAATTAAGACTATGTGTTTTAATGGACAATTTTTGCTGCACAGTATTGATTGTTCTCTTGAAGGCAAGTGAAAACCTTTCAAAAAATCCTCAATTTTAGTTGTGCATCTTTTGTTTAACGTGCAGTGCTCAGTTGCTCAGACTGCGTTGTGTGCATTTCTGTAGCAGATTCCTCTTTTCATGGTTATTTCACTGTTCATGTTCTTCATTACCGTGCTTCTGGGAGGGAGGCAATTAGAAAGGTGTAAAATGCTGACTGCTATGGACAGTGATGCATCTTGAATGACTATACCTGAAAGAATAAAACCAAGTTACAAATGCAATATGTATATATAAATAGACACGTTTGTTTGCAACAAGCACCAAGACTATGACAGCTGAATCTATATTTACAATGAAGTCTCAAGAATTATAGAATCACACAATCATTAAGGTTGGAAAAGACCACTAAGATCATCTAGTCCAAGCCTCAAGACCATCCAGGCCTTTCTCAGGTACAGCACCATGCTGTCCTGTCCCTGTGGGAAAGGCTTTGTTCCTCTTTCTCTGCAGGTATTGGCAGTGGCTATCTAGAGCACCCTCCTCCAGTAGAGCCATTCCCCCAACGCATTCTCTCATCTGTGCACCATACTGCCTGCTACATCCTGTAAGTGGGAATGGCTGAAGCAGCCCATCCCAGCTCTGCATCTCAAGTGGGCTAGGTCCACCAAGAAGCTCAGCAGAAGTTTCCCCTGCATGCACTGCAACTCCCAGCAGAGTCCAACTGCAGCAGCCAAAGAGCCAGGTTTATCTCCCTCACTATCCCCAGCTGGATGGTGGGGAGCAAAAAGCAGAACTTTCTACCATTTTGATTCTGATAGGAGTCATACATTATATTCTTTCAAACTGAAATGGAAAAGGTGTATCATGGAAGGAATCCACACAATTCCATTGCTGTGGAATTTTGCTGTTCTCACTGTGGTTGCACTTGCATTGTCAGATTGAATCATTTCATTTTTTAGTCCAGAAAAATGTTTTCCCTGATTGTTCACAATTTATGCATGCAGAATCACTCTTGAAATTCATTTTGGAATGGAACAACTGTGCCTTCCTGCAGATAAGACTCAGGAGGGGCCCTGTGCAGACTGATCCAAGGATTGCTCCAGCAGGTGGGAAGGCTGCCATGTTGTTCAGCAGACAGCACGTGCTTTCAGCTTCCTGCAATAGAAGCAAAAATTTTACAGGCATCAAGAATTCCAATTAGCATATCAATTTCATGAACAAGTATTTAAAGAATTATAAACATATTGTTGAAGCATCTCATACCTTAAAACTAAAGGTACCTCTGTTAAAGCCTTGATGAGAATTGGTGTTGCGTGGTGAGATAATGCTATGTATGGTGTACTGAGTATGTTGAAGTTTGTGGAATGTCTCTTACATCCAAATTATAAATAGCTTGAGTATGCTTCCAGGCTAATTTACAAAGAGCAGGATGGGCTTGACTCATTCAAAACTAATTTAGTTAAGGGAAGAGTCACTCTCTGGAGCATATTGCAAGGACCATGTAACCAAGATCTATAAATATATCTAAATATATGTACATGCATATAGATGGGTAGAAATATTTTTTTTTTCCTCAGAATGGATATATAAATCTAAATCTTAAGTACTGGCCAAATTGTTGAAATGCTACTGAAGAATGAAATTATTCAAAAGATAAACATTATGCTATGGAGTACTATCACCACAGTGTTTGGAGAAAAACAAAACAAACAAAATATTCTCTCTTTTCTGGTTGAAGACCACTAAACAAGTGGACAAACTGAAATCTGATGGCATAATTTCTTTTCACTATGAAGAGATTCCAATGGGATCTCTCAGAAATGGCTGATAGCTGTTAGGTGTCAAGAACAAGATTCAGAAGTTAGCACGTTGAAATCTGACTGGTAATTTAGGAGAAAATCTCCATGTTTGAAGGTGATCCAAAATTATTTAGGTTATTAAAAAAAAAAAAAAAAAAAAAAAAAAAGAACTTAATAGAAAAGTAGGCAGATTAAGAAAATGGGATTATAATTTCAGATAAATAAGCTGTTGAGAAATGCTAGCAAGTCTACTTAAAGAATATGTGAGGTTTTTAACAGCTCAAACTTCATTGTGTAGATTCAAGAGAATAATAACTTCAGGGAGAAAAATGGAATAGGCAAGACCCAAGTAATAATAAAAAAATCTTCTTACTTGAAATATACAAATGAAATGATTAAAATTCTCAGAAGGAAAAGGGAGGAAGAATGCAGAAGGTTGATCAGACACTGTGAACAGGGTGTTCTATGTGTTAGAAGTTATAGTCAACAAAAATCTTGTGCATTTTGTACAAGGAAATGTAGAGATTACAGCAACCTATAATTGTCCTTTCTTTCAAGTTCTCCCAGGGAAACTGGATCTTAAATTGCAACTTATTTTTGGAAGTTTAGGTGAGGGTTTACTTTAAAGTAGGGTGTTTTGTTTTGTTTTTCTGAAAATGAACATAAAGTTTATAGCTATAAAAATATTAATCATTATTTATAAATACTTGTTCTCTTTTACATATAATCATGAAAACACTTGCCATAATGGACTTGTTATTTCTGTTGTCTTCCTCATGAGTCAAGATGGACTATGAAAATATATCCTCCTCATGATTTGTTATCTACTTGGAAATTGAGATTAACCTTTCCATTAACCTGAAGGGAGGTCTGGGATTAGATTTGCTGTAATAGTTTCAGCACCACATCACGTCTTCATGTGAAGTGGCATTTGCACCCTTTGCTGCTCCCTGGCAGGTACCATGCACAAGTACTGAACCAGCTGCTGGGGAATAATGCATCCACCTTACTGCTGGGCCTCGCAGGAAGCTCAACCTTTACTTCTTCCACAAGGCAAATCTCTTCTATGGGCAAACGTGCTACAAGCAACTGTAGATAAAGGGATTAACCTGAAAGGAGCTCTTCCTTCTTCATAGCCACTAAAAATACAGTTCTGGGAGAAGACCAGCTGTTAATTGTAGCACAGTATGTGATAATAATGTGCACTAATGTTTATTGTATATAAAATAACCTGAGATATAATTCATATATTTTACGTACATGTGCATTGTGTTCATCACTGTGCAGGAAATAACGGATTAAAACTCTATTTCTAGAGGTAGTAAGGATTTACAAATGAAATACATTTTATGAAAAGAAATGGTCACTTTCTGAAGATTAAAGTTTTCTGTTATTGTAATGTATTTTCAGTTACATTGAATTGTTATTTAGAAAATGTTTATAGATAGGCTAAATTTGCTTAAACTCAGTCTTCATAGATAGAAGTAATGAAGAGTTATATGGTATCTGAAGATTTATGTATATTGTTATTTACATTCGTTTTGTGAAAATATCAACAGACTTCAGGTTTCATTGCTTTATGTTCAGCCAGTGTCTTCTGTGCATTTAATCAAAACACAGACTCCAGTCCTAATTTTCACTGTCCATTTGTAAGTGTAGAAAGTGTTATTAACTTACTTTTTAATCCTGCCTGTGTATATGGCCTGCAGAGCTTGTAATATATATTACTTATTAATGTTTGTCTCCTTAGTTTAAATTCCATTCTCCACTACCTCTAGCCTCTCCCTCTGATCCTTTTTTAGTTTGCTTTATAGATCAAAATAGGCTACTTCTTGGCAGTACACAGTAATATTTGACTTTTCTGTAGTTGATTTACCTGTATATCTATTTCTTCATCAGTGACCTTGATGAGGGGATAGTGACCACCCTCAGCAAGTTTGCTGATGATAAGAAGTTGGGAGGATTGACTGACATGCCTGAAGGCTGTACTGCCATTCAGCGAGACCTGGACAGGCTGGAGAGCTGGGCAGTAAGAAACCGGATGAGGTTTAACAAAAGTAAGTGTAGAGTCTTGCATCTGGGGAGGAATAATTGCATGCACCAGTACAGACCTGCTGGAGAGGAGCTCTGCAGAGAGGGACCTGGGCGTCCTGGTGGACGACAGGTTGGCTATGAGCCAGCAGTGTGCCCTTGTGACCAAGAGGGCCAGTGGCATCCTGGGGTGCATTAAAAAGAGCGTGTCCAGCAGGTTGAGGGAGGTGATCCTCCCCCTCTACTCTGCCCTGGTAAGGCCTCATCTGGAGTACTGTGTCCAGTTCTGGGCTCCCCAGTACAAAAAAGACAGGGATCTCTTGGAAAGAGTCCAGCGGAAGGCCACAAAACTGGTGAAGGGCCTGGAGCATCTCTCCTATGAAGAAAGGCTGAGTGAACTGGGTCTATTTAGCCTTGAGAAAAGAAGACTGAGAGGAGACCTGATCCAGGTTTATAAATATCTGAGGTGTGGGGGGCAGAATGGCGAGGCCGGACTCTTTTCAGTGGTGAGTGGAGACAGGACAAGGGGAAATGGCTGGAAACTGCAGCATAGGAAGTTCCGCACAAATGTGCGCAAGAACTTCTTTACAGTGTGGTGACGGAGCACTGGAACAGGCTGCCCAGGGAGGTGGTGGAGTCTCCTTCTCTGGAGATGTTCAAGACCTGCCTGGATGCCTACCTGTGCGACCTGGTGTAGGGAACCTGCTTTGGCAGGGGGGTTGGAAGGGGAGGTCCCTTCCAACCCCTACAATTCTGTGATTCTGTGAAAATGAGAGAAGAATAACTGTGAAAGTTTCTGGTGTCAAAAGGCTAGGTCCACACAAGGGGCAAAATGTTTATGTTTTTAGATAAAGCTTCATAGTATTTCTGTAGTGTCCTCATATGTGGAACATCTGCAAGTAAAATTCAGCAGATTAGTTTATCATGTAACCTCAGTAACACAAGCTCCTCAGTCCACCCTCCTCCTTAAATGTCAGAAAAGCTAAATAGCCTGTGTGGTTCACCAAATGTGGGGCAAACAACATTCGTTATTATATATTGTCTGTCTTCAGAACTGGACAGCATTTATTTTTTCAAAATTAATAGGTCGTTTATGCCTAGGAAACCATATTTATTTTTTAACCTTTTATTTAAATATTCAGAGTAAGTCAGCACATAATAATCTTTTCAACACTAAAATATGTATCTTCTTAGTATATTTTCCAGGCTTTACACACATCACAGACTTGTTTGTGACTGGCACTATAAAATTTAATCTCATCAACAATTAAAAAAGCAAGCACACGTTTTTGAAGATTTTGTCTATTAGATAAATATTTATTTACTGAGTGTGTCTGCTGTGTTTTAGTGTACAGTACTACACAAATTATTTTTGAATTTTGTTGTAAATTAATACTATAGATATTAGTGCTTTCTTGATCCATTTTATTAAACTTGGATAAGTTTAGGAAAAAATATTTCATAGCAGTATTAAAATTTATATTAAAAATGTTAATCTATGCTGTTAATATTCTAACAGGTAAGGATAAAGTATTTTTCTATGTGAAAATGTATTCAGAGGCATGCAGCTGTTTGCAGCTAGGCTTAAGATAAAAGAGTTTCTGAACATTCTGCAATGAGAATGTAATCCAGGAAAATTATTCATTCTTAAGCATAGGTTCTTTAATATGTTTTTGTAACCTCCTCAATATGGTGAGTGTACTTGAAAGGACAGAAATCATTATTTTCCAAAGATGTAAATGTTTCTCTGACTGAGACTGGGAAAAATTTGTGTATCTGAGGATTAATGAAAGAGATGGGAAAGTAATAAACTCATATTTTACACTCAGCTTAACTTGTAGAAAACGTTTATTAACTCTCTGGAATAACTGTGGGAAGGAAACATTTTAAGAAGTTAGAAGTTTATATTAGCAGATGACTGTTTCAGATATGAGCTTGCATCTGACACTTGCCAAATGCTTCATGTTTGTAGGTAATCTTACAAAAGCAAAATAGTTACTACCATATAAATTCTGGAGGAGCACTGGGAGGTGGTTCTCCCTGTCTGGGAGATGATCCTCCCCCTCTACTCTGTTCTGATGAGGCCACATTTAGAATACTGTTTCCATTTCTGGGCTTCCCAGTTTAAAAGGACAGGGATCTCCTAGAAGGGGTCCAGTGCACGGCCACAAATATTGTAAAGGGCCTGCAGCATCTTCTGTATGAGGAAAGACTAAGACACCTGGGTCTGTTTGGCCAGAGGAAAAATAGACTGAAAGGGGATCTGATGAATATTTATAAGCATATAAAAGGAGGCGGGAAGCAAATGGGTGAGGTCAGACTCTTCTCAGTGGTGTGCACTGATAGGACAAGGAGTAATGGCCTAAAATTTGAATATAGGAAGTTCAATGGTAACATGAGAAAGAAATTCTCTACAGTAAGGATGATGGAGCACTCAGCCAAGAGAGGTTGTGGAGTCTCTTTATCTGGAGATACTCAAGACCTGCCTGGATACCTACCTGTGCAACCTGGTCTAGGGAGCCTGCTTTGACAGGGGAGTTGGACTTGGTGATCTCTTGAGGTCTCTTCCAACTTCTGAAATTCTGTGATTCTGTGGTTTAAGATTCAATAATTTTTATATTTGCAAATATTGCTCCCAAGTATATTCCCAAATACATTTTTTTCATGGCTCTCCTCACAGCCATGAAAAAAAAAAAAAAAAAAAAAAGAAGTCTTGCAAAGGTGGAGCATAGATTCCTTAGTTAAATCAAAGTGAAGATTTTTTTTCTTAGATTTGTTTTGAATGTTATTAAATAAATAAATAATTGAAAGGTAAAAGGTATGCTTATTGAAACAATGTGTTTAAAATGTGAAATTGTTTGTTCATAACATCTTATGTTATGCCCTCTGCCACTGATAATCCCCCTTAGATGAGTTACCTATTTGCTGCTGAGTCAATAAGAAGTGACATTTGTGGCTTCTAGATCCATATCTAATTTATTATCTGAATTTTGATTTGAATTTAATTGTGCATTGTTTTGAAACTATTAAGTCTTCAAACATAAGGACGTTGCAAAAGGTGATTGCTAAGATTTAAAAGAGAATATTTAATATATCTTAAGTGCCACAAGAAAGTCTTCTTAAAACTGATCTACCCTTCACAGTACCAGCACAATAAATGTGAAAAAATAAAAATAAAATTTAAATTATCATTTGAGAGTGTTGAGCAGGTAGTTTGTTTAAAGATGCTGGGGCTGGATACATGACTGAAAGATAGGTAGGTAAGAGTGTGTGTGGAGCAGCATCAGTATTCTGTGTTAGAACACAAGGTTTTAAGCTCTACTTGCCTGATAATTCGCACTTTATTATTTTTATTGCGATTTACATGCAATGACTGCATGGCTGCTATGTACGGGTCTATAACTGATGGTAATAGAGGACTGCTAAGAATGCAGATCAGTAGGGCTTGAAGATGAAAATAAAAATAATTCATAGTTTATTATTTCTTCACAAATTTGGGACTTTAAATACTTTTAGGATCTTGATTCCTCATATTCAAAAATATGCAGTCATCTTGCTGTTTTACATCTGTGAGATTCTCATGACTATGTGAAGCAGAGAAAACTAAAAGAAAACAAAGCATCTTCATTATTTTTTAAAGGAAGATCCATCTTTTAGCATTCCCATTTAACCAAAAATAGACAGTCTGTGAACTCGTACCTATTCCCTAACTTTTCAAGGTGAAGAGAAGGGAAAACATTAGAAACATAAGAAAGTTAGACACTTTCTTAAATAACCTTTTGAGACAATAAAGTCTAAGGATAGGACAGCCACAGTATCTATAATAAATAATAAGGTTTCATCCTAACTATTCTCTGCATTGCAAAATATTACAAATTCTAGTGTTGGTGCAAACCTGTGTTATTTTCAGGTAAATGACCTGGTTGCACCAATCTTTATTGTGTATTGCACATATAAGATTCTCATAGAAGAGATAAATAGATCTGGATTAATGTTGTGAGTTGATTTATTGCTTTGCATGTATTTTCCTAAACATCCCTACCTTTCTGTTTCACTCTTTGTCTTCATACATTCCATATTAATTGTTTCTGAGAGAAGTTCTAATTTTTTACTGTTTGCCTTTTCTCATTGAGTCATCAGGTTGAGCCAAGTACATTTGACCTAGTCACTGGCTTTGTCTGTACTTCTTAATAAAGCATAGCCATAAACCAGTCTTGAGGACTGGACTGCTGGTCATTATCTACTGCCCGTTTCCTGGCATACATATGGCCTATGTCACTTCCTGGATTCTGTGCAAGACAGTGCTTGTGGAGTACATCTGAGGGACCATTTCTAGTATGGGACATGAGAAGCACTAGGCTTGTATTTCTCTGACTTGCAGTATCTGTGCCCTATGGCAATGCCAGTAATGCCTCATTTGACCTCTTGCTGCCTTTTGGCACTTGCAAAACAAGCTTCAGTTTAATGCTGTAAAAATATCACTCTAGTGAATTGCACCACAGTGCTGTATCAGACATTCCAAAATGTAAAAACCAAAAAAGGTGGATTCAGCTCTGGGACCTCAGCACAGGAACGACTCGAATCTGTTAGTGTGGTTGACAAAAATGAAAAGAGGGTCGAAGAAGAAAGGCTGAGAGAGCTGGGGTTCTTTATCCTGAAGAAGGCTCTGGGAAGATCTTACTGTGGCCTCAAAGCACTTAAAGGGGTCTTATAAGAAAGATGAAGAAGTACTTTTTTACAAAGGCACACTGTGATAGGAAAAGGGATAATGGTTTTAAACTGAAAGAAAGAAGGTTTAGACTAAATGTAAGGAAGAAATTCTTCACTCTGAGGATGGTGAGGTACTGGCACATGCTGTCCAGAGAAGTTGTGATTACTACATCTCTGGAGATATTCAAGACCAGGTTTTATGAGCCCCTGGGCAATCAGTCCCCATCCATGGCAGGAGGGTCAGAACTGAAAGGTGTTCTAGGTCTCTTCCAACTCAAGCTATTCTGTGGTTCTATAAAAATAAAACAAATCTATAAATAATAGCAATTAATAACAACTAGGTAGTGCTATGCAGTGTCTCATGTGACCTGAAGGCCAGAGAATGCTCTGTGACCATGTTTTGTCCAGCACTGCTGGTATTGTCTCTTTTTGATCAGTAGGGTAAAATAGGCACTTCTTAAATGAAACTAATCTCAATCTGCTATGAAGTTCAATTCATTTTATTTAAATTCTGCTATAGGAGAGATTAGGTGACATCAGTTCTACTCTGAATGCAGGATTTTTTTTCCTATTCACACCTTTGTGTTTCTTGTTTTTTTTTTGTTTTTTGGATGGGATTTTTAGAAGGATTTACAGATAGTCTTTTGCAGTTGCTACATAGATTTCCCCTGTTGGGAGAATTGTGCCTGTTCAGGAGTGCTCCTACGGATTGTACGTGATATACTGAGATCCCACTACTAATGGTTCTTCCTTTGTGCACTGGAAGAGAATTTGCCCTTGCATAAGAAAGAAAAATTAAAACAAAACAAAACAAAATTTCACTTGCAGTGCCACAGGTGTTGAATCTTATCTTGTTAGAACAAATGTACAGATAAGCCCCTACAGTGTGATCTCAGGTTCAATAAACAGCTTAGTTCTTAAGGTTAAACAGTGGTCCTGAGAGATATGCTAATGACCACTTTATTTTTAACAAATACAGTCTTGTTGAACAGTTTTGCATTCTGAAGGGACACTGGGTTGGAATTACTCACAGTGGGATGATTAACTATTTGAGAAATTCTTTCCAAGAAAGGTTTATATACTAAGTAACCTTTAAGTAAGATGTTAAAAATCAAGTACATTTTATTTAGTAATTAGACTATCATGTATATATTTTTAAAATCCAAATAAGTAAAGAAAAATACTCAGCTTCATTGAAATTGCTTCTTTGCAATGATTACATTTCCGACCCAAGTAAAAAGTTATTTTTCCTCTCGTATGGTAGAAGTATTACAGTTAAGCACTGGCATAAGTTCAAGACAGGAATTGAATTAACAGTTAATGCAGTTTAAGTAATGCTTTGATTTAGAATTGAAAAGATTTAAATACTGAATCTATTGTAAAATGTAAGAGGTTTCCTAATACTTCTCCTGTATCAGTGATGATATCTAAGCATAGAGGAAAGCTGCCATAGAAGGTGAAACAGAAGTATTAAAAAACTTTCTTGATAATGCTATGTTACTCCTGAGTATAGAAAACAGCAACACTAAGAAATATTCAGAACTTCATTATTTAAGTAGAATTATTTTGGAGTAAATCTTTCTTTCAAATATTCTTGGCTAGAGGCAGCAGCATGGAAGTTTTTGAGTGTCTAATGAAGCCTGTGATACTTCTGGCCCAGAGATACTACAGTATAAAACACTAACAAGCAGCCCACGCTTCAGCTGAGTAAATAATACCTGTAGCAGCTTCCAAAAACAGCACAGAGGGATTCAGAAACTGCCATACATTACTATTTTTTTTAGACAAATTGTTGTTTTTGCATGCAAAAGTGATGATATAAAATCAGAGCTGCAGAATAAGTACAGGCTCTGTTCATCAAGGTGAATAGTCTTCCTGCCATAAACCTCCTATCAGCAGACAGCAGAGAAGTTGCACAAGTTTGGCCAGAGTGATAAGTTAAAGTAAACTCAGATATATTAGTTTCATTTAACTTAAAAATTCTGTCCTACTGAACACAGATGGGATGAAAACCAGCAGCTTTTGTTGTCAGATCACAAGGGGAACACATAATCAGATAATATACTTTATTTCAGTTTGCAAGAAGTACAATTTTATGCAGAATGAGAAGACCCAGTATTTAGAAAACAAGAGAAAGACATTTTTATGAAGTTCATTTTAAAGTTCAAAACTCTGCTCAAGATTTGTTTCCCAGAAGCAGTCTTAAAATTTCAGTGCTCAGCTCTGTGAAACACAGTGAAGCTGTGAAGACAATAATGACACAAGCATAAACATGAGAGTATGCTGTCATTTCAATTCATGATCAGCTTTAGATACTCATTCTTGCAAAGCATAGTTGAACCTGAAGGATCAAGTATTTAATCAGAGGCATTAATTAATTTGTTCTGATGGTTGTGTTAAATGGAAGATTAAGGTGAATGAACTGCAGCAGCCATTCCTTAACCTGTAAGTGACACTTGCATCACTATTACAGAAGCAAGCATCCACTGCATACTTTGTAAATATCATCACTTTGGAAATATTGCAAATACATCCTTAAACGCTATAAATGCAACTTTTTAAGGTTAAATTTTCACAAAAATAAAAGTCAAAACTATAGAAGAAAATGTATCAGATAACTTAAATAGTGTAAATCCTGATGTTCTGTCCATTTGAATGTTATGTTCTCTCACTGTAATAGTATTACACATATGAGCGCTGCTTTGAAAGTAATGCCTCCTATTTAATTATGGCCCAAAATGTCAGAGATGGATGTTGGTGGTGTGACAGTAGAGGCTGAACTTTCCCACCAGTATTCTATTACATGTTGTTGCCACGTGACAGATGGCAGCAGAGGGGCAGTCTGACAAAATGATGTCTGACATAGCAGAGAGTATGAAGCACAGGGGTGTCACTGAATTGTGGCACCCACTGACATTCTGTCACTGACACTGACATTGACACTTGCTGAACGTTTATGGACACCAAAGAGTAGATATGAGCATAGTGAGATGATGGGTAGTGCATTTCATCAATGGCAACGGCAACATGAATGAAAAGCCACATTCCAGAAAGACATACAGAGCTATTACACCACGAAATGAAGATCATCTCAATCAGCTGATCCATGCAAATTGGTGAATTACAAGAGAACTGTGTACAGAGCTGAATATTGGCTCAGTGCATTGGAAATAATTGTGACAGAATTGGGATGCTGCAGAATTTGCACCATCTGGGTCCCAGAAATGCTCACACAGGAACAGAAAGAACATTGTCTGCCTGTTAGTCAGAAATTAATGAACCAATCCGAGGCTGAAGGTGACAGTTTCCTGGATAGCATCGTTACTGGTAGTGAGACGTGGTGTTACCACGACAAGCCAGAGTCAAAACAACAGACTGTGGAGCAGCAACATGTGAATTCCTCATTGAAGAAAATGTTTAAGAGACAACTCTATGCAGGTAAAGTGATGTATACCATCTTTTGGAATAGGGAAGAGGTGATCCTTCTGGATTTCCTGAAACCCAAACCATCGCTGCTTTGCGATGTGGACTAAACTGAAGTCTTGAACTTCCAGAGTCGGGCCAGAGAAGAAGACAACCTTTGTCTTACCAACATGATAACAGCAGGCCCCATACCAATTTGAAGACGGTAGAGCACATTGCCAAACATTCGCTGTCCTGCCATATCACCATATAGTCTGCATTTGGCACCTTCTGTCTTCCACGTGTGTGGGCTGATGAAAAATTGACTGTACGGGCAACGTTTTCCTAGAAAGGCTGCAATCATAGCAACTGTGACTCAGTTTGTTACTTCTACTGGCGCAGATTTTTATTACTGCAGCACGCAGGCTCTTGTTCATCACTGGCAAAAATGCGTAGTTAATGGTAGTGACTATGTTGATTGCAGACATTTCTTTCAGAGCAACCTATGTTCATTTATATACATGTCAACATATTTAGGTTAGTTATATAAATAATCTTACCATCTTATTTGTTCGGCGAAAGGTGTGACACTGCAATTGTAAGGAAGTATTTACTAGTAATGGAGTTTTATCCTGTTGATTGTCAGTATGAAATTTGCACAACATATTTTTTTCCAATGCACTTGAAAGCTTTATAAGTGTAAGACAATTAAAAGGTATATTGAAGCAGCTTCTCTGTAAATGGTGTTTAACACAGATCATGGAACACAAAATAAACAAAATGAGAATAGTCCAAGTACAGATTTATCCTTTGCATATCAGAATTTTCTTCACAAATCCATCAAGGCAATTTTTTCCTCCCAGGACACAGCTGTTGTCTGTATGTTTGTAAATTTATCCATGGATGTGTAAGAAGGAATAGGAATACTCAAAACTTATAATTTCCATTAAGCAAAACATACAAGAAACTGGGGAAGAGAAGAAGGAGAAGGGGGGGAGGGGGTATATGGGTAGGGGGAAGCAAAGCAGAAAAGAGGTTTTTTGCTGAAATCTGAATAGTTTTCTTTTCCTGCACTGTAGATTGTCTTTTCAAGAGCTCAAAACATTCGTTTAATATGAATAATGAATAATTGTCTAATTTTTAAATGAAAAAAGTAGCCATTTGTAACCCTGATATACCAAGGATATATCAATATATACCAATAACTAAAACAACTGCATTTAGGTTTATTCTCATCACTTGTGTCTTCATCGTGCTTGCAAACTCCACATTTGTCTAATTATCATTGATAATTATCAGTTATTTTCTCTCGGGAGTTATGTGATAATCCTTAGGTCCTCTGGCATTTCACTTCAAAGTCTAAGTAATCCTTGAGAAAGCCTTCTTAACTACATAGATTATCTTTATGCTTCTCTCTGACAGTTCTAGAGGAATCAGAGTTTTACTACAGACTTTGTTATTACTATGATTTAGTTACAAATGCTTAGACCATTTTGTGTTGTAAAGTCGGGAAAGGGGCTTATTTCATAGAGGAAGTTAGGAAAATACAAGAGATTTGTTTTTCTTGGATAACAGGTTATGACGTGACACTTCGTTATTCTCAATTGACTTTCCTTTTAGTAATGGAGTGCTCTTGTCCAGATAATTTGTGTTGTTGTAGTATGGTGGAGAGTTGGTTTCAGAGCAATCAGATGTCAGGTCATCCTGTACCAATAATGGGATAGAGTCTTATGATCAATGCAAATTACATTCTTCATTCATTTATTAAATCTTGTTACTGATGAGCAGTCTAAAAGTTTTCCTAAACTGTGGATCACGATGACTAGTTGCAGACGTGCTTTAAAAGAAAGTGAGCAGCTAATTTTTCCCTACCTCTTTCCTTGACACATTACTCACAGTATGCATAACAGTCATTGCCCAATAACATGATCTTTTCCTTGGAGCTTTTGTTAATTTAATTCAGTCTCATAACAAAGGGAGTTTGGGAGTGTGGAGAAAGGCTTTAAACTAAAAGTTTCTTCTTCCATGAAGAAGGTATATAAATCTGTAATCTCATAAATTATTCATTTATGGTGCTTAGCTGTGCACTGTAGCAAACTGTACATTTTATTGATGCATGTTTTAGAATGCTTAATAAAAGCTACAAAATGTTTTTAGGAGTACACAGGTTACAGAACAGAAGCTTAATACCATACGCCTTGGGATAGTGAAAAGGATGCCTGAATGGGAAAGAACAGTTATATACTTCAGAGTAGCAGCCATATTTTTTCCAGGTTTATTCTATCAAAGATGAACACTCATGCAGGCAAAACTTAGAAGAAACACTCGTAGAGGAGATTAATGGAATAAATCTCTCAATAGCACTAATTTGAATTTAAAAGAATGAACAGATGGTCTTTATGTGAGTGGAAGTATGAGGACAAAATTCAGCACGTGTTTTTGCTAAGACAGCTCTGCTCCAAGAAAACACACCTGTTTACTTTTTTGATAAGAAAAATGTTGTTAATACAGTTTTTATTTACAGTCATCTTTGCAGTTAAATTACTCTGCAGTGTTTTAGTCCCTTTTGTATCTGGGCAGATAATTAGCTTTAAACTACTTAATATTATTTATATAAGAGTTTTTCCCCATGAGTCCAATAAAATTAATCATGACATCAGAATAGCAAGGCGATCTTTTCAGTTTTCTCAATCCTATTTACACCATATAGCAAATAAAGTATAACTAGGAATAGAAAAAATATTGTATATCCACAATTGGAAAGTAGATTTTCCTCCAACAAACAATAAATCAAAGCTGGAATGTAAAGATAAAAGATCTCAATATTGCTTATCTTCCTAATAATGATGGAATTGAAATATATCTAAAACTTCACCAAGCTTCAGTACATTTCCCAAAAAAGGAACATGCATTAAGTACTTTTCCCTAACTCAGCCAATTTGCATGAGTGTTACTGTGACAAAGGGGTCATAGGTTGTCACCCTCTGTCTGTCCCTTCTTAGTCAACCGCTAAAAAGTGTTGGTTATAAAAGAGTTTGCTACAGAAAGACACAGTTACAAGGGCTACCCAGAAAAAAAATATATCTCTTGTTTTATTAAGTTGGCCCATAGTGTCAGAGGCAGATGTCGGTGTTATGACAGTAGAAGTTGAACCTTCCCACCAATATTCCGTTACATTTTATCAGTGTGTGACAGATGGCAGCAGAGGAGCAGTCTGACAGAATGGCATCTGACATGGAAATACATATGAAGCAAAGGGGTATAATTGAATTCCTCCATGTAGAAAAAAATGGCACCCACTGACATTCACTGGTGCTGAATGCAGACCAACCAGTGGATGTCAGCATAGTGAGGCAGAGTAGGTGGTGTGTTTCAGTAGTGATGACAGACTTTTACAAGTGTGGAATGCAGACTCTTGTTCATTGCTGGTGAAAATGCACAGATAATGGTGGTGACAACATTAGAAAAGAGTGTTTTGTAGCGAGAATTTACTCTTATCAAATAATGCTATTGTGTTCTCTGTATCAGTTATCAATTCCCCGGAAATAAATAGGAGGCATTACTTTTGGAGTGCCATACGTATTTCCAATTCAGAATGAAACAAGACCCAGTCTCAAGGATTCCAATTTCATTCTGATGTTCAGAAACCCGAGCTGTGAGTGCAGCATAGCTTTATTACAATTCTGAGGAAAGAGATTGCCATGAGATTGCATACTTCTTTGAAAAAGTCTACTCAACTGAAAACAGACTTGTCAATAAAACTAATATATAAGTATTTAGCCAGCAAGTTTGGAACTCAGTTGTGAAGAACATGTGTACTCTTTTCCTGCCTTCTTCCATCCTTTCTACAAGTTCTAGACCTTCTGATGTCATCAGAAACATATGCTGCACTTTTTAGCCCAGGTCATGTGAAGGGACTTTCATTTTTTTCACAGGAGCACTCTATCCACTAGTTAAATGGAAACACAATATCATTCTTTTTAAGCTTGCTAGCTTAGTGTTTATATGGAAAAGTGACATAAAAAAAAGGTATTAAACATATTTTTAAGAGCAATGTGACACTAGAAAATGAAAGGACAAAACTACTGATGCTCTATAAATTGCTCTTATATATTATACAAAACTTTCCACACAACTGTGGTGGATTGCTCCTCATCTGTGCTCTTACTTACATTACAAATAAGACAAGAAATTTGAATCCTAATATGCACATAAATGATTTTCTCTGAAATAGTTTATGTTTAAAAATATAGATGTGAAAATGCAGTGCTTTCTAGCTGCTGGAAATTCTGTAATTTAAAAATACTTATACATAATTAGGTCTATTGAAGATTTAATGCAGTAAAACTTCATGACTCCTTGACAGTTGGTCCCATTTCAGGTAAACAGTTTAAAAATCAGGTCAGAATCAAATGAAGAATATACATGCCCTTAAGCCAAGAAACGTGTTCTCTATATCATCTTCAGAAACATAACAAACCATGGGTAGCAAGTTATAGAAAAAAAGAAAAAAAAATCAGAATATCAGAATAGAACAAAAGCAATTAGAAGATAATTTAGCCCCAAATATGTCCCATAGAGGTTAGCAGTTAGAGATCAGCCCACACTGTGAGTAAATTTCATTTAAGCTTTCTTATCTTGCTTTGGAGATTAGAGTGCCAAAAATATACCCTGTTAATAGACATCAGGCTTCATTTCACCCCACTGAAAACTTTTCTTATTCTGTAGTAAATCTTATTATCCTTATGATTCTCATTTGAGTTTATAGCTACCCCATTTATCTCTTATCTTCCTTTAGTTTTATGCATAAATAATATGATTTCAGAAAACCCCATTCTTGTCTCCTGTCACTACATGTAAGAAGAATAAAATTAGCTAGAAGAAGCATAGGTTTGCACAGATGGCAAAGTGCTGTCTGACGATGGTACTTACGATGTCTTTCATCACTACCTGGATATATATTACTGCATAAATACACACACACACACACAAATATATATACTCCTTCTCATTGCAGTTCTCTCATCTTGTTGGCAAGAGATCTAATTCTAATGCCTTGATCAGCTTCAAATTTTCTTTGCCATATTGCCAGTTCTATAATGCATTTAAGTCAGGCATAAGTGAAAGTATTTATGCATCATATGATTCTATGGGCTTACATATAGACTGGGGGCAAAATGAGTTTCAAATGAGAAGCTTTCCTTTGAAAGGGATTGAATCTTAATGTTAAAGATGTCCTAAGTGTTTTGCTGAATCAGGAAGAAGTTCAAAGGGTGAAGAAGTGATTTTCTTCTAAATTTGATACTGTATTATTCTCTTTTTCCCAGAGGTTTTTGTGATGTCTTGCAAGAAATCCAAATAGATAGGTAACTCATTCAATCAATTAAGACTCATTTTGGGGGAAGGGGGGGTTTGTATTTTCAGCTTCTTTAACTGCTTTTAGAACTGCTTAGAAGATGTTCTTTAGCAATTTGTGATTCTGTGAATTTCCCATGGGATCAATTTGTACCTTATGTATTATTTCCATGGTAACTTCAGAGAACAGGAATAGAGTTGCATGCTTTGTGACATCCATCTCAATTTAGTTCAGGACATACTGTGTTGTTTTCTTTTTTTTTCCCAGGGTCAGTTTTCATTTAAGAAAATATTAAATGGCCTGTAAAATGAAGATTAAAAAGGCAGATGTCCTTTAATATAATACTGTACTGAAGTTCTTTTTCACAGTACATTAGTTTTCATCTTTGAATCTAATACCAGGGATCTTTTTATTATTATTATTTTTAGCAAAGCAGCAACTGAAATATGTTATAAGCTTTGTGTGACAGAAATAATGTGGAATTTACCATGAGCCACTTGGAAATTTCCTCCTGACCTTTTCGCTGCACTATTCCTTGTTAATGGAAGTACTAGTCACGGATAGAAGCAACTTTATTCAAGTTAATCCAAGCAGCTAATTGGTTTGAGATATTCTCAGGAGACATCCTTAGGTGTGTCTGGTTTTGCTTCCTTTTAAATTGTAGCACTGAAACACTTTTCCATATTGCTATGTGGCTAGTATTCCCACACATATTTCCATTACGATTAAAAATTTTTGATTTCTGTACTCTCTGTACAATTTTCTCTGTACTGCCTATCAATCCTAGTTTCATTGAACACAATATTTTTCATACTCTTTTTATTACCAATTCTGTAAATACTTACAAATATGTATCGCTAAATGGGACTCCATGTTCAACTGGTGCTACTACTTAGCGTTGTTGCATAGGTGAAGTAATTATCTCCAGGATCAGTTTTTTATAGGTTGTCTCCATATTTGTAGCCTTTGGTCAAATATGTATTAGTTTATAAGTAGATTGCGTAAGAAGTGTTGAGATTCATTACAGAGGCTGTAATGAATGTTACTATGAGAAATGAAAACAGCAGGTACTACAGCTAAGAGGCTGACATGCTGTCATGAGACATCTACTAGAATATTACATTTAATTTGTTTGTTTCTATGTATGTCCTCCTAAACATTAAGAAATACTATTTAAGGCGCAGTACACCTTCATCATGAAGTTGTCAGGTTACAAAAGCACACCTTGCAGATCCTAAAATATACTGGATGGAAGGCATTTTTACAAAATATCAATAGAAAATATAGCATGGACAACTGTTGCGCTGTGTAGAGGCAGAATTGATCTCCATTAAGATGTCACCAGTCACAGATAGATTCCATGAAGTCATTTCCTATGTGCAGTGGGGAAACTAGTCAGATATGTGATGTAAACAACTGCATTTAATTATATATAATATTAATGTACTGATAATATAATAAGGACTGTATCTCAAGTATGACTTCAGAATGTTTACATATTTGTTTCACAGTGGTACCTTTTTTTTCAATAGAAAACAACAGGAAATTTAACATAACTCTTCATTTTGAAATTCAGATTTAGACTAAAAAAATTCAAGAAAGAAAACAGCTGAAAATTGAAAAACACCTTTCAACAAAACTTTTCAAAACTAAATGTTTCTACTGAAGTCATTCATTTTTCTGATTTCTGTAGGGAGACTGATTTGTATTTGTTGATTTCTTAATTCTTTTTTTCCATCCTTGAAATATTCCTATACATTTCACACTCACTCCTGTTTTAGAGCACATTGATCTAGTCACATTTCAAGTCTGTGGAGGAAGTTGTGGCACATTAAGTCACTTTTTTGGCTGAAGCAGTGGAACGTGGATGTATGATTTTGTAGGAAGTGTTTGCTGTAGCAAGTAACACCTTTCTCTGTAAAGATACTTTTGGCTCAGCTCTCTTCTACTCCTCACGGTGTTCTCTGAATTCTTACAAGGGCTTCCACTGTTTGCTCAGTTAGGTGCCTAGACAGAAGCAATGGTAAGGGCTGGACATATTTGTGTTCATTATGTGCTCTTTTATTGTGGCATTCCTTCCTATACTTCATTCAGGTTTTAAAAACTACATTCAGACTCACTTTCCTGTGGAAAACAGTCCTTCTTAAGAAACTGTGATACAGAATAAAAGCACGGTCTTTGCACCTCAGCTCTATAAATAATTGAAAAAAAGGAAAGGGGAGAGAGTTTGTGATGCCATGTTCACGTATTGTGCATATATCACAAATCCAAAAGGCCTGACTAAATATGGATATTGTGGTAAAACAAAAACATTAATTACAAACACTGTATGAAAATCACAAGGGCTTTGGTAGCTTTTTTCTTTTTTTTTTTCCTGAATCCTTGTGAATAATTTTAATGCCTATCTAGAAGTAGCATTGCCATTAATTAAAAGAAAACTTTAACAATTACCTGGCATGTAATAGTTTTTTCTTGAAAGTATAAACTTTGAATTTGCTATTTGTTCAAAACACGTGTTATTCCAGTCCATGTAGATTGAGAATATAAGTTGAATTCCCTCCATTTTATGAAAGATAACTTTTATTCGTCTTGAGGTTCTTATGGAAGATTCAGAATCATTGCTATAAAGTAATAATCGAATGTTAGCCAAGGTAGAATTGAAGTAAATTTGAAATAAGTTTGCTAAGTACAGACACTTCTCAAAAAACACCTTTTTGTAATCATTTAATTTGGCATCATCTTTGTCTTTTAAAATGAGTTTTTCAGTCTGTTTTTTCAATAAGATGTTTTATCAGAGGTGGTGTTCAACCCCTTTTTTCACAATCTCCCATTTAGGAACCATGTTAAGAAGTAGTGTGAGAAACGCTCATGCCCAATATCCAGGTTCAGGCAGAATTTGCTATGAATCACAGTTCATTTTACATTTTTGCGAAGATGGGCCTCCTAGTGGATGTAGGGCATAACACACTGGTACCACCACCCCCCCACACACACTTTGTTTCCTTTGTTCATACATACTTTGTAATCTAAATTCAAAGTTTGTTGCTTTCTCTAACCAGAGTTATCTTTGTGTGTTTTTTGACTAAGTCCATCCTCCCTCTGTTCTTAAAGCAAGCAGAATTTACAAGTAGTAGTTGCCAAGATAGTGTCTCCTGCAATATATCTCCAAGTGTCTTTAACTAGTTCTTCTCAGATTTTATTTTGCAGGAACTTCTTCTCCTTTCTTCTTTCATCCCAATTCCCCCTCTTCCTATTTGTCATCTAACTGTTATTGCACACATTCTTTGAGCCTACCACAAGCAGAAACTCATCCTGAATCACGAGTTCTGAAGTTCATCCCTTTGGTTTCACAACATTCTGTTGCTATGCAAAAACAACATCTCTTCCCCCACAGCATGGACCATAAGTTCTGCTACCAGCTTTTTCTACAGTGATTTAATTTCATATTTTCCAAGTCTGGAGAAAGTTCTTGAATCCATGTCATTGTATTGCCAGAAATATAGGACACATGGGAACTCTAAGGAAGCCTGATCTTTTGTTACTCTGAGCAAGTACCAAGATTGCCTTTTTCCCCATGATTTTTAATACAAATGAATATGAAATGCCTGCAGTGTGGATCATAAGATAGCATGACTTTCTTCCGTGGGACCTCTCATTCTCGTACTTTGTCCTTTTGGTGTGTGGGATCTGTAAAATTTGGTGTGCTTTCACTTTTAATGATTATTATAATATGTAAGGAGATAAACCTTAGCCAGCACATCATTACCACACCTTTGAGAACAGACAAAGCCTCTAAAGTCAATCTGACCTATCTACAGCAACCTTGAACTTCATTTTGAGAAAAAGACCTGAAGAACTGCATTGCACCACACCATTACAAGTAAATTCTTTTGAGAATTTAAGAGTCAAAATCCAAGCAACTATTGAATGTATCAGAAATGTAGTTTTTCAGAACCCTGTAATTATGTTTGCCTTTTGGGAGATGTAAATTAAGAATGACAGAAATCACTCAGTGGCATAAAAATCACTCAGCAGCTATGCAGATGACTCTCCATATTCTTGCAGTAGATTGTGAAATTGGGGTCACTGTTTAAACTTTTCCTTTAATTTTTGATTTCTGCACTTGAAAATGTTGAGCTCTAAACTAGCTTTTGGAATTCTCTTACCTGCAGTGCAGTGACTGTCTGCCAACTCTCATTAAGATTTATTTACTATCATTTGCAAAAGTAAAACTAGGCCATTAATCCTCCCTTGTAGTGTGACCTACACTTAGCAGCTACTGCTGTAGCCATTGTCAGTGTCTTTAGTCTGAAGGTGACAAAATGCATTAAAGATGCTAATAAGATAGGATTCCTGACACCCCTGCAAGATAATTAGACAACTTTATTCCGTATTGTAGAAGGAAGAGATTTGAGTACATTAAGGACTGATTATTTTTTCTAATATACATATTATTTTTATATATAATAATTTATAGGGCCAGAATTGAACAAAGGCTTATGTGCATCATCATTCCCTATTATTGTAAGATATTACAGATGCATATTAGTGTGAGAATGTTTACTTTCTAATTTTCCAATCCTGTGCAGATTCAAATGTTTTTCAAAATAGGGTTCTGAATTGTCCAAAAATGAAATCTACTTCTGAAATTACATTTGGGTCTAACATAAACAAGATTGCTTATATATAAGTAAAAAAAAACTAGGTAGCATCTCTGTCCTTGGAGATTTTCAAGACTAGATTGGACAGAGCCCAAAGCAATCTTGTCTGACCTCATGGTTGATCCTGCTTTGAGCAGGAGATTGGACTAAAACTTCCTGCATTATCCTGTGAAACTATCATAAAGTTATAGAATTGTTTGAGTTGGAAGTCACCTTTAAAGTCCATCTACTCCTACTTCCCTGCAATGAACAGGGACACACACGACCTAGGTCAAGTTGCTCAGAGCCTCGTCCAGCCTGACCTTGAATGGCTTCAGGGATGGGTCATCTACCTCCTCTCTGGGTAACCTCTTCCAGTGCCTCACCACTCTCACTGTAAAAAAACTGTATATCCACTCAAAATCTACCCTCCTTTAGTATGAAACCATTTCCCCTTGTCCTGTCAGAGCAGACCCTGATAAGGTGTCTGTCCCCTTCTTTCTTATAGCTCCCCTTTATATACTGAAGGGCCACTACTAGGTCACAGCCTTCTCTTCTTCAGGCAAAACCCCAGCTCTCTTGGCCTGTACTTGTAGGAGAGGTGTTCCATCCCTTGGATCATTTTTGTAGTCCTTATCTGGACACACTCCAACAGGTCCACGTATCTCCTATACTGAGGACTCCACATCTGGATGCAGTACTCCAGGTGAGTCCCCACCAGCACAGAGTAGAGGGGCAGGATCACCTCCTTCACCCTGCTGATCACGCTTCTTTTGATACAGCCCAGGGTGTGGTTGGCTTTCTGGGCTGTGAGGACACATTGCTGGCTCATGTCCAGCTTTCCATCCACCAGTACACCCAAGGTCTCTGCTCTATCCTTACATCCCCCAGCTTGTACCAATAGTATTGTTTGCCATGATTTAGGTGAAAGACTGTGCTTATTCATACTATGACTTACTGAATCTCATGAGGGGGGATCTCTTGGATCCACTGATCAAGCCTGTCTAGATATCTTTTTATGGCATCTTGTCCCTGAGGCGAGTCGACCATGACACACAAAATCTATGGGGTCTTTTGTACTATTTATTTACTGCTAGAAGCTGCATGTCAGTGACAAGCATATCTATGTATCATTAGCACATTATCGTGTGTAGGAACTTAATATTCAAAGTAAGACTCATGTTGAATGCATTCTATTAATTGTAATAAAATGCCATAGCACTAGAACTTCTTAGCATTAAAGAAATGACTGCGCCTCGTCGAAACTCTCTTGCATTAAATAAGCAAATGACTTAATTATACCTAAAAGGCTTCATAACAGAAACAGATAATAGTCATGGAAACTGGAATCAGGAGATGTAAAATGTAAATGGCTCAGAATCTATTCTGAGTGCCTGCAGCACACATTTTCAAATAGATTTAAAAATTAGTACAAATCTGAAATCAAATTATGATTCATCTGTTGCTTACAGAATTGTGTAATATGTTTTGTTGGTGGCTGTAAGTTATGCATAATGTATTATATGATTGTAAATGAGTTCATTTTTAGTATAAATTTATAATTCACTTGCACCATCCAGATCTCTTAAGACTTGGGACTGCAGCCTAAATAGCATATCCTTTCTGCAGATTAATAGCTTTCTTGACACAAAATGTATGTCAGATTGTTTATTTCATGAAATCCATGATCTGTGGGTGAATAAACACATTAAAATATCACAAGGAGTGTCTAACACTTTTTCTTCCTTTAATTCCTGGAACTTCTTAACATTAATTACTGATTTTCTTTTAATATTAATTCTTGATTATTTTCACGACTCTTCAAGCTTAAGGCAGAAGTAGTCTGTAATTAGGGATATCTAGGGAACCCCTGGAATCAGGGTTGCACTCTCTGACTCAGCCTAACTTGAACTGTCAGTAGGGGACCAAGAAGAAAGTCTTGTGATGCTGTGTGTCACCTTGGCAGACTGAAATGCTGTCCTTCGTATTTGAAAGATAATTTCACCTCCTGCCTGTGTAGGAAAGCTATCTTAAAAGTCAACTGTTTCAGGGTGAACAATTATATCTAGGCTTTTCTGCTAGGTCCTTTCACAGTGAGGAAGAGAAATTAAAAGGCTGAATACTCTATTTGAATGTGCAGTTCACAGTGCAAAACCTGCAACTTGTCACTCTTCTGAGAAAATAGTGCTGGTGAAAGTTGTTACAGAGATCAGTACCAAGAGACTACAAGAAAATAAACTCACTTAAGAAGTAGTAAAGGAAAAGTTATAGAAAAGTTGTACTAAGAAAAAAAAATGGTGCCTGTTGCAATAGCATGCTGCTTGTAAGGCTTCACAGGCATTGAATCTGCTTAGTGTTAACTGTGTATAGGCACTGTCAAGGTCTCTTCTTCAAAGAATGACTAAGAAGTTATTAAAGGAAAAATGAGTCTGACTGTAGTACACCTAAACTATATCATCTGTCCTCAGTTGTCAAAGTTAAACCAAAGAGCATAATCTGATTTTATTTCCACCAAAGACAATATATTTGGAAGAGATAAAAGAGCATAACAGAACGCAAAGCAATTGCTTCCTTTGATTTTGCTTACATAAAATATTTATAACTTGCATTCACTTTCTGTTTTCCACTCATGTTGAAAGCATACAACTTAATACTTATGTGGAAAGCATGCATCTTAATATTTGTCATCCTGTGAATGGACCACAGTAGCAATCTGAAATCTCACCTTCTGTCTTTTTGTCTGGATTCTTAATTGGAGCTGTTGTGACACAGAACTGCAAAAGGAAGAATGTTTAAAATTCTCTACTTTTTTTGCATGCATTATGTATACTTGATTATTGCTGTGAATAAAAATAGTCCAACTGTGCCTATACAGCTATAGCTAACCTAGAAACTTCTTTTTTTCTTAAAGGGAGACATTTGGATACTGTAGATTCCCTGTTCAGAACATGTTCCATGATAGGAGGGATGCACCACTCTAATAATATGGTGACCACTCAGTTTGAGTATCCTGTTTCACTCATCAGTTATTCTATAAATATATTCATACATCATCAATATTAGTTCTGCATGAGGACGTACAAGTTTAGCCATTAGCAAACTGTCAGGCTCTCATCCAATGAACTTAAAGCTTGCAAGATACCTGTGCTGGGATTTCCATCACTGATTTTCATCACTGATAGCATCAGTGACCAGAACCAGAATCAATAACAAAGGCTAATTACTAAAAAAAAATAGTCCTGAAATAAACATGACCTTGAAGAGATTTCCTACATGGCAGGAGTTCCCTTTTTTTCCCCCTTCAAATAAGCTTGGGATGTGTATATGGAGCTGGATGACATGCACCCCAGGGTCCTGAAGAACCCGGCTGATTTGGTAGCCAAAACACTGTCCATTATATTTGAAAAGTCATGGCTGTCAGGCAAAGTCCCTGGTGACTGGAAAAAGGGAAATACCACTCCAATTTGGAAAAAGAGGAGGAAGGAGGACCTGGGGAACTACAGGCTGGTGAGCCTCACCTCTGTGCCTGGCTAAGTCATGGAACAGATCCTGCCTGCTATGATGGAGTGAGCATTAGTGGAAGAAGGAATGGAAAATTATATTTTGTATCTGGATTTATGCAAGGCCTTCAATATGGTCCCACAATACAGTCTTATCTCTAAATTGGAGGATGTGGACTTGCTCAGTGCATAAAAGTAGGTTGGAACGTTGTGCCACAGAGTTGCTGTCAATGGCTGTATATCCAGATGAGAGCCTATGATGAGGAGCTTCCATCTTCTCATCATATGATGAGGAGGTCCACCTTGGGACCAGTGTTCTTCAATATCTTCATCAGTGACGTAGCTAATGGGAACAAGTGCACCCTCATAAGGCCCCATCTGGAGTATTGTGTCCAGGTCTGGAGCCCCAACAGAGGAAAGATGATGTTGAACTTTATTCGTAATACCTTCAGAGGTAGTACCCTGAAATTAAATCACAGAACAAGTTTTTATTTCCTCTAAGTGATAATAGGATGCCCTTTGGATCTGGAATATCCTGGGGAGCCTCCTCCTGAAACCTAGTTGTTGGATAGATCTTCAGCAAAAGGACAACAGGTAACAACAGGTGGCAGAAAAATCTAGTCCCCATGCTGCCTTCTCTCATGTTGTCTAATTTTCGCATCAGTCTTGGGAATTAGAGCATTTTGTCCATAGCCATAATTAGAAAGTTCATTCATAGGTCTGCTGCACAAGCTTTGCAATCCATGCTTAGGGATTTTTATGGTAGTATGTGAATCTTTTTTTTCCCTTTCTATAGCAACTAGCAGTTTCAATACAGATCAATAAATTTCAGTTATCTGCAAAAGCTTAAAATAACAAGGCTTAAAATCTATAGAGCAGCTTCTAGAATGTTCATTTATCTTTTTTTTTGTTTTGTTTTATTTTGCTTTTAAAGTGAGGTAGAAAGTAAGCAAATATTTGTATCATTCTGTCAGATCAAAAATTCTTTATTTGTATTCTTTTTGTCTTTTTAACTGATATACTTTCAATTTAATGACATAACTGAGCTCCTGTAGAAGAACAGCATTCACCAAGGAAACTATTCTCTGCAAGCTGTTGTGCTTTGTAGGTGCTTTTCTATTCTCTATTGGGATTTAACCTGAGGTCAGACAACATATGAGCTAAGCTGATGCTTCATATACAATACTTGGACTTTTAATATATTAAATGGAGCTTATAGGAAAGATTTAGCAGGTATATAGTGTGTACTTCTACAAAATAAATAAACACATACATACATATATAAATGAATAGAAATAGCTAAAGCTGAACGTCTATCAAGGCTGTGGGAGATATAAATTCAAATCTCTTTCTTTTCATGGATATTGGGAGCTTGTATTTATATTTCCTTATAAGCAGGTCATACTGACTTTACGGAAATTGTTACACAATAATCTCACATTTCTCCTTTGGAAATTTGTGTATTAATACTGAACTCTTTCTTAAAGCTGTTTGTTTCTGGGCCTGATTCTTTCCATAAGATTTCCCTAACCACATGGAACTATTCACCTGAAAACCTAGACATGTATTTTTTTCTTTTCTATAACATGGCAACTTTCCACATCAAGGTCTATTTTCAGATGGATCTTTATTTCCAGATATTCCACATGAATCAGAAAGACAGAAGATTAAATAACCTGTAGTGTCATCACTAATATTACCATTTCTATTCCTTCCTTGTGTACATTTCAAATTAAATGCAAGATTACCATGGTCTAAATAATTTTTTCTATATAGAACATTGGATCAGATCCTCATCAATTTCAATTTCTGGTTAGAGCTCTTTAAATTCAAAGGAATCCCTTATGTTTAATGTTTCTTGTACAACAAGAACAATTTGGAAACAGAAGAAATGCACCGTACTGGTGAAACTTCCTACATTAGCTGACATAACTGGCATCAGCAAGTCACACATTCTTTCTGATCTCAAGAGGAGGTGAGAGGTTACATGTTGTCCTTTCCTATCTGCATCTGAAATCTATATGTTGTATATTTTCAGTGGTTGCACCTATTAATATTTAGCATTATTTTGCATTTTCAGTAACATTGGTTTCAATTTTTACTAACCCACGAGGAACTGAATCACTAATCCGTTTCCTAATGGTCTCCTATCTTTGTTAAAAATATACACTGTGATGTGTTACTTCTGCACACACTAATTTGTTGTTTCTGTGGTGCTTTGATTTATCATTCTGAGTGAAGCACCAATTGTTTAGAAAACAACTTCTGCCTCCCATTGCAAAAAACAATTTGAAATACGTGGGTAGATGGGCAGTGTCCAAGTCAGCATATCCATCAAATTTATGACTCAGAAACTTCACTATTAATAGTTTCACTGTCAAGTTTTAAGATCAAAGAGGAAATTAGAACACAATTTTTTAACACACTCCAGGATGCTTTATTAAATAGCGCGTAAATTGAGGTCAGGTGGAAGGATAGCAGTACTTTAGAGGCTTAGCAACTTGATACTCCAGCTTACTGCTGGGATAAGAGCCTCTCGTCCAAGACTGCTTGCAGCTGACAGCACTATCAACAACTGCAGCTCATTAAGACAACAATAGCAATAACAGTAAAAAAAAAAAAAAAAAAAAAAAAAAAAGTATTGGAGATATAGGTAAAACCAATGATTTTGTTTATCTCAAGCAAAAAGGCAAGGAAAAGGGACCCCTGGGACATCTGAGGGAAGAAATTCTGATGCTAATTGACATGATTTAGAAAGATGGCTCTGTTATTGCCAGCAGTCTAATTTAGTCATTAACTCCCCAATGCTGAAGCAATCAAACCAGTTGTTATAATTTTAGTAGATGGTTAACAAGGTATGCCTTAGAGTATTGATGTATATGCTAGAAGGTAGGCTAAAGGAATGTGAAAAGATGTTTCTAATAGCTATATTTTGTATATCTGGTTATGAAACACCGGTGCTTAATGTTATTTGTCTGCTGAATGAGCTTTATTATATTTTGGGCAAATATGTAGAAGTATTTGTCATGAAGCCACAGGAAAAAAGCAAAGCCAAACAGAACTGTATGCATCCCCTTAATTTCACCATTTCTCAAATTAAAATACTTACATTTTTACATAAAAATAAATATTTGTTAGAAAGAAAAGCTTTACGTTGTATTTCTTTTCCTTCTTGTATTGTACGCTTGCACTGAGACCTGTATTAGAGTCCCTGTATTAAAGAACTCTGATTGATTTTTTTTTTTTCCTGTACTGTTTCCTTTGCAGAAAATGCCCCTATATATAAGAATTCTAATGTACACCTGGAAGATATCAAGTCTGTGAGAATTAAAAAGTAACTTTTCTGTAATTAGAGGCAAATGTAACTGTTTATCTTAGCAGAAAGGTTCAGATCAATACAGTCCTAGAATCTGAAAGTGTCCAATCAGTTTCATGTTTTTTTTTTTGTTTTTTTTTTCCACAGAATTAACACCCTTTTTTGACATTACTATGCATTATCTCTGAGTGGTATAAATGTGCATTAGAAAATGATGCTGTCAAGGATGGATTAAGAGAATTGACTTGCATAAGGCTTCAAATCTCTGACCTCTTCTTTGATTTACCTCTCATGAGTGCTACAGTCCACTGGGAGAAAGATGGAAGTGATAGCCTTTGTGGAGCAGAGCAAATGAGTGCTCTTGTAGATGGAAGGGCTTTTGGAAAGTTGAATTGCATACAGGTCAGGACAATCACAATTTACTGCTGTCTACTGCTAGGGCAATTTGCATAGGGTGGATTCTTATAAAGCTTTTTAAAACAAGTGCAAAGGACTCACTGTGAGATGGGACAATAAAAGATAAGAATACCAACAAGCCATGAATCTGTCATTCACTGTCTGATTATTTTTTTTCCTAATAATAAATTAAAGTATAAACTAGTTATATTTTTCAGCATGCAGAATGGGCAAATGCTTTACTTTCCTTCCTCTCATACAAATACATCCAGAGAAGACCTTTACATTGGGACAATTCTAGCTTCACAGCAAGGAGGACCCCAATAAGGCAGAAGACATATTCAAATGGCAGTTCGCTCTGCTTGATTAAAAACTTTGCCCATATTCTTCGCTGATGTCTCCAAGGAGAGATAGAGAAGAAAAAAGGGCTGGAGGAGAGCTGTGCAGTCATCCCTAATCACAAGCACTGTCATGAATCACAGCTGATTTTCTGTGAGGTTCCCATTTCTCTAAGTGTAGAAAGATGCATTATGCAGTTGGTCATTTTGGCACAAGTTAAAAACAGCCATAATTCACACCTGGATGTCAGTAAAGTACTTTGATGAAGAATTCAATGACACCCCTTTGCTTCATATGCACTTCCATGTCAGATGTCATCCTGTCAGATTGCCCCTCTTGTCCCATCTGTCACACAGCAAAAACATGGGATGGGATATTGGTGGGCAGGTTCAGTCTCCATTGCCATTACAACATCTGCCTCTGACTTCATGGGCTAACATAATAAAATAGGAGACATTACTTTTGGAGCAGCCCTCATAGATGGTCTGTGAGGTCCCTTCCAATCCCACTCATTCTATTATTCATTCTATGAATATTGTTACCTTAATGAAATGCCAGATACACGAGTTCTATTATTGTCATACAGAGTTAGGTGACTGTGAAAATATGACTGTCTATAAATACACATCTTAATTATCTTCCTGATGTGTCTATGATATTAGGTGATTACAAAGGCAAAGGAGTTTTTAGGGCTTCATTTTTTCATAAAAATGCTCAAATGGAAAAAAAAAAAAAAATAGGGCTCATGCTTACATCATTCTTAACTGAGGAAAGGCTGTAGAAAAAAAACATATCCTAGACAGTAATTTGAAGGAGAATTTTTCCATGAAGTAGGATTTCAGAAAACAGTTTTGCTTTTTTTTTTTTTTTTTTTTTTTTTTTAATAATGGAATCTACATTAGTCACTATCTGGAAGGCATCAATTTTTAGTCTAATGTAGTCATCAAAGTCTGTAGTAATTCACTTTTTGGCATTAACATTTTTATATTTGCATAATGCCTTGAGAGTACGTGAAAGGCTACAGAGACAAGCAGTAACAATTTTGCATTGGAGAGTTAAAAATCCATCTGGGTTCTAACAAGTAAGGGAGTGAGGAAAACAATGCGCCATCAATGTGAAAAAATGCAAATTTTTCTGAAATATCTGCAAAATAAAGTTGAAAATTGTAGGTTTTAGAGTACACGAGATAGTTGGATTTAGGTCTTACAGTTAAAATACAGGACTCCTGAAAGAAGACTAGTTATGACAATGACTGACACCTTAAATTATTTTTTCTTAACTACTAGTATTTCAATAGACATTATTTTATTGTTTCTAGAATATTCAGAGTTTCTACGCTATGTGTCTTTAAGCAACTCAATGATTAACCTAATTAATCATTAGCACTTTTAAGGTGCATGCTTCTTAAGTGAAGTGCAACAACTGCAAGCCACATGGCAAGAGGACTTCCAGTGGTAAAGCAGTAAGCAAACAAATGGAGCAAGAACTTGTTTTAATGTACTACATTACGAGATGAGGAAGATAAGGTTGAGTGCAAGTAGATAAACAATCCAATACTCCAGTGGGATGTTGGGCATCAGAGACAGAATACAGTGCAGACCCTTTGAGATGAGAGTAGCCTGATCATATTTCTCAGCTCTCAGCAGAAAACAAAGAACAGTGTATTTAAACATGCAGACTATCATGCTGAATTTGGGAAACTGGGTGGAATGTCAGCAAGAAATAGGTAAGGTAGAAGTAGGAAAGGAGGGAGAGAATGATGCACAAGTTCTCCAGCCCAAGTGCATTAATGGAAGAAAGTCTGACCCTGTGATAACATTTGTCTGAGAAATGAATTTGTTAAGATATTGTCTTTCATATTAAGTTCTGCAAATAGTCACAGATCAGCTGCTCAAACTTTTTAATCATTTTTCAACCATTTTATCTAAACAGTGAATTTCAGTACCACTTAAGAGATCTGTTAGAAAAATAAAAGTAAAAAAACAATAACCAGCAACACACTTCTAGGTCTCTGAATTTTTAGCTGCAATTTGTGGATTACAGAATATTTTAATGGCTTCATGAAGTGCAGGACAAAATGACAATAGAAAGTAATGACACTTCTTCACATTTTCCTTGTCATTTCTTATTTAAGAGGAAATATGTGACCACTAGCTGTTAAAGTGACCTGCATATCTTTTATAATATCATCATATGCATAGGACCTGATATTGCCAGTAAGACACTGAAAATTATTCTCACATAAAAGGTTAATCATGTGCATAAGTGTTCACAGGAAAAAGCTATTAAAATGTGCACCATATGCTCCCAAGTAGCAAGGGAAACCTTGAAGAAAAATGAGACAGAAAAATTCCATTCTTTAGATCATGACACTTATCTGGCTGTTTCTTAGTCTTCAGCTCACACACCTGTAGTCTGGAGAAACAGCAAACAAAGGGAGAGATATCAGCATTACAATTATTTTGAATACTTCATATCAAAGCATATAAAGTGACTAAGAAATAATCAGGACCAACGTCTCACTGCTAATACAGGCATTGGCTCTTCAAGGTTAAATACCCTCTACTCTTTGTGGTTTCAGAAACCACATAATGAACTATTTGTGTAGGTGCGGAAAACACATTATGACAATTGTCCTAATACACTATAACATGCCTACTTGAGAAAACCATCAGATATTATCTCAGTCTATGTTACAGTAGAGTTAGTAACATAATCTATTCTTGCCTGCAACTAGTAGTTTCATCATATTCTGTTCTCACACAAAATATTTTTAAGATCCCCAAATCCAAAAGGTAGTTTTCATTTACTATGTTGAAAATCAGTACAGACAGAAATTCAAAACCATATGTAAGAACATGAGCTGATAAAACTAGGGACAGATTTGTCTATAGTAAGTATGGTAGTATTTAATGTAATTATAAATATTTTCATTCTGCTTTTCTTCTAATTAGATCAAAAGCGGAGGTTGTATCCTACAACTCAAATTTCTGTCTTTTAAATTCTCATCTGAGTAATACTCCAGTAGCAGAACACAGTAACATGTCAGGCTAAAATGTTTGATTTCTTAACTGCCTTAAAAGGTCATAGAATCATACAATAGCTTGGTTTGAAAAGGACCACAATGACCATATATTTTCAATCCCCCTGCTATGTTCAGGGTTGCCAACCACTAGACCAGGCTGCCCAGAGCCACATCCAGCCTGTCCTTGAATGCCTCCAGGGATGGGGCATCCACAACCTCGTTGGGCAACCTGTTCCAGTGTATCAGCACCCTCTGTGAAAAACTTCCTCCTAATATCTGACCTAATCTTTCCCATCAAAGTTTAAATCCATTTCCCCTTATGTCTCTCTCAGCGCACTGTATGCAAAACATTCCAGATTTCAACTATTTTGTGGATACATTTGTGTCCTGGTTTTACTGGTTTGACTGATTTTGTATCTAGGCTTATGAAATATTTTTTTTCAAATCCAGTTACAACTTTCTCTTTTTTCATCCATATTTATCCAAGGAAGTTGAGAATATTCACTAAGGTAGCACTGTGCCAAACTCTCAAAGCACTTTCTGCAAATCTGCATTTTCTAGACAAGGTTTGCTAGACCCTTCTACTTTCCCTTTAGATGAGCACTGCCTGAGTCACCACCGATGCAAGAGCATAATTCTGACTTTGCACTCCCGGTAGGAACTAGGCAGGGTAAAGCTGCATGGTTTTAGTTTAAAATGCCTAAGCGCTGCAGATTTTTCTAAAGCATTTACAGCCCTCATCATACTAATATATTGCAGGACACTGAACAACATTAGAGCAGCACACTTGCTGTGCAAAGAGCAGAAGTACCCAGTAAGAAAGAAGATGCTATATCCATTCTGGTAGCAGGCGTGGGCTCAGAGTTCAATGTTCTGACACAGCTGTGCTCACACAATTAAATAGTTACACACACTCCAGATTCAAATACCAAGACCTAACTCTGTACAAAAAGCTGCCACTATGGAAACTACCTTTTTCCCTTTTATTAAACATGAAATATAAACAAACAAACTGAAACTAAAGTGGCCTGAAAATGCACGATATTCAATAGATGTTACAATTCTAATGGCCTCAAGAATTTTGAAAAAGAAGTCGTTCTGCTTCACAATTTTCGGACAGTAATGCTAATAATTATTACTGTCCTTCTGGAGAAAAGATAAAAGATCAAGTGAGATGAGATGGAACTTCCACTACTACAGTTTTATCTTGTTTCCTTGAAAAGAAAATACATCAAACAATGCAGATATGAGAGGAACAGAGAGCCCAAGCAGAAAATACAGCATCAGTGAGGAGGGCTAAGTCATACAGTATAGCTTTAAAAAAAAAAAAAGAAGGAAAAAAAAAAAGACAGATATTACTTGCTATCTGCTAGCTCGTCACTCACTAAACTTTTGGCAGTGTCAAGCTGCCACAGATAGTACCATTATTACCATTTGCTGCCTTTCTAGTGATAAGCTGATAAGCTTATTGCAATCAAACAAAATAGAACATAATGAGTATCTAAGACCAGCAAAGTTGCAAAGAAATGGATTAGAAGTAATAATCTGCTAAACACATCTGTTTTGACATAACCAGCTAACAAACTTTTATATCAGGCAGCTAAAAAAAGAGATAATTCAGCCATTAATTAAAGGAGATCTAATGTGTTAAACATTTTTCAATCCAAACCTATTAAGTGAAACCCAATTCTGGCATAGATTTTAACACAGCAATAAGTCAAAGAGTTGGTGAACACTGTCGAACAAAAAAAAGGTCTGGTCATCTGTGTTTTACTTCCGAAAGCTCTAGTCGACTTCCTGTTTTACTTGCATTTAACTTTAAGTCAGTTTTCAACGACAGTGGTGGTTTTTTTGTGTTGACAGAAAATATCTTAGAAGTTGCTGGTGTGGCTCTGTAACTGGGAAGGTTTGAAGAGAAGAAACAGGTGGTGAAGATGAAAAGGGTACATGAAAGCAAGTGTTGTCAGGAACTTATATGTCACATTTCAAATCTGAGATCTAATTGAATCCAGGTAAGATGATGATATCCTCTACATGACTTTTTAGTTTTGGTCTGGTTAGATCATTTCTAAGGGTCAAAATGAGGTAGAGATGTTAGTTTGTAGGGAGGAAAGAGATTAAAAGAAAATCCAGCTAATAGTAGAGTCAATGGATAATTCTCATTCTATTACTGTCTGACCATGAATCCTGATGACTAGGACACTTCCTTCTTCTTTTTCATTTGTTCACTAGTTAGAACTCACATAAATTTTATCAGTTAAAAGAAAATAATTTCTGATTTCTCTTATCTATGTTCCATAGTTATTAAATTATAGAAGTAGAAAATCTTTGAAAGATTCTTCTTTTATATTGCAATTGTTGACTGAATTTACAAAACACTTTCTGCAAGTAGATGAGTCAGGATTTTTTATTACCTTGGGTAGCTAAAATAATTTTTACAATAATAATATACTTTCCATTATTTGTTGTGAATGTATCTAGAGATTAGTTAGAATGAAATTAGTTTAGACACTATTTGTTTTGTAGCAACATTGAAATATTTTGGGAAAGAATCCAACCATACTCAAGATATAACTACAGAAGAATATATAAGCTCAAGTTTAGCATTAATTAGATTAATGTAAAATGAACTCAAACCCAGAATGTTGTCAGCATCTAGATACTGACCTCAAGATGGAAAAGTCCACACAATGTTGGGTAAAACTGAGAGAAAGCTAGGAAGACACATCAAGAAATATCCTGATTGTACTCCAAGGAATGTAGCCATCTAGTCCTCTGCAGGATGTCTTGTTGCATTGGCAACAAGAGGCCAAGGAAATTATCATCACTAAGATCCTTCTGCTGAAAGTAGCCAGGAAATTCTCTTTAAAGAATGTGAAAGAAGTATGTAGGTCAACTGGAGAAAGAGATAGATTGATGAAAAAAGTCTTTAGTTATTTTGTGTGATAAGCCTCACTGGATCCTAAAAAGCAGAGAAAGGATTAAGTACTGTCTTAAGAGAAGTCAAAAATAATAGAGAACTGGAAGAGTTAAGATAACAGATGGCTGATGTAACTACAGTGCATGAGCAGGTTAGCTTCCATTCCTGTGTAAATAAAGAGCAGTAAGAATGTAAGAATGTCTAAAAGAACAAAAACATTCTTAATGTATTTATCATTATTATTATCATTATACTTTGAATGCTTGTTTCCATTACTTGTAAACACTTCATGAAATGGGTCTTAATATTAATATCTTAATATTATACATATTATATATATATTACATTATATATTAAGTATGTACACATATATATATAATGTTCCTAGTCTGTATGTTAGTATACATATATATATATATATATATAGTATGCAAAAAAAAGTCAATTATTTCCCAACAGAATGTTTCATGACTAATTTTGGTAAGTCTTAGGAAAAAGAGTCTGCTGCAATTAGACATATGCTTTTACCTCTCTGCCCAAAAGACTGAGGCTTGCCTTTTATTTCCAATCCAGTTGATTAAATTCCTCTCTATGGAAGACTGAAACTTGTTTTAAAATATGGTTGATTTTTCTGATCTCCTTGGTATTACATCTCCAATTGCAAGCTGTTTTAAATTCCTTTTTAAAATCAGTAACAATAACGGAAGCATGCAAAACTCTATCATCCAACTGTCACTCTGCTGAATCACCCTGTCCTTACCTGTACATTACTGCTTTAAATCTCAACAACTTGGAGTACCTTTTCCATACGGTATCTAACTTCTTCCTTTTTTATGACAGCCATACAAGGTCTATGAACAGAAAGTTAAGATATGTTAGCAGAGATTCCTTCTTGGTGAAGTCCGAGATAAATTGAGATTCCTAAGTGTTAAAAAAAATATTCCATGGATGGATTTTGGTAGAGCAGATGGTGTCTGTAACAAGGAAAAAAGATAAAAATCAACACCATCACCAACTAAAACAATTTGAAAATCCTCAGAGATGGAAGTTTAAGAGGCAAAGTTAAGAGAAAAAGATCTAATGCTAAATAATAATCCCAAATTTTCTGGATACTGAGAAATAAATGAGTTAAATGAATCCGTGGCTCACTACAAGTAAGTTTTATTATTAAAGTAAAAAGATGGAAAGGAAAAAAAAAAAAGAAAAAAAAACAGATTTAGGAAAAAAAAGTAATGTAAAAATCAGGAATGCCTAATTCCTCTTTCTATTAGAACCACTGGAATATCTGTGTCAATTCTGTGTCCACTAGTATATATGGAATGCATAATTAATTTGCTCTTTTCACTTGGAAGGGATCATCTCTTTCTCTGACAGCTTTGATCAGAACAAATCATCAGACCTCTTTAACTACCTCCTGCTATGAATGATTAACAGTCAGAATTATAATAAAGTGAAAAAATAATTCTGCATACGTTTTTCATAGCTGTAGCTAAATACACTATCCCCAACTTATGTCTTCTGTCATATTAAGGCTATATTTTTACACTTATATGTGTCCTGAAATGTCAGCAATCATAGCAATCATAATACATAACACTGTCAACTTCAAACGCTTTGCAAAGGTGTCAAAGTACTTTTTCTACACATTTCAATATAAATGCATAACTAAAGTTATGGCCTTTTCTTTTCCTTGCATTGCCTTAGCTTCCCTTGTCTGCCTTGTTGCCTTGCCTCTTACCTTGCCTCTTTCCTGTCTTTTCCTTGCCTTACCCTGTCTTGCATTTGGATAGTATCTTGATGTTTACCTTACATCATGGATTCTACAAGATGGTCTCAGACTGAAGCAATATAAAAAAGGTCCAATAAAAAAATACTGCTTATCTACCACAAGGTATAAAAATAAAAGAAAATTTTTCACATCATGCATTTTAAATAAAATTGAATATTTTGTGTATTATGTTTGAGTAGATTATGAATTATAATTTAAAATTTTAATTATAAATTTTTGAAAATATAATTATTCTCATCTGGGTGTTAATACAGGAAGATTTATGTTGCTTGCTTTGCTTTAGCATTTAGACCAACATTGCCATCTTTAAATTCAAAGAAATATTATTGGTCATTAGAAATTAAGACATTTTGGGAATGAAATAAAATAAAGCAAATAAATGTGTATTTAGTGGAAACAGGCACCCAACAGACTCTATCCATGTTGTTTCATTAATTCAATAAAGTATTAAGCATTACAATTGTGATGAATTTTAAAAGCTTCCTTAAAATAAGATTATATTGCTAATGGTGGCATCTATTATTTGGATTTTATCTAACATTCATAATCTCCAATGTCCAAACACATTTAATTGAATTCAGCTCATCTACCCACATACACAAATTCCATATTGGCTGAAGTGCTTGCTGGATGAGACTATTGCTTGGATAGTATTACATATCCAAATGTTTGTGCTTTTATTGCCAATTTGTTTTCCCCAGTTCCTCCCAAGATACCCTCCTGAAATACTGACATTATTTACAGGACTTTTACCATTTTGTGTCTTTTACATAAAATAGAGTGTTATTTACATATGTTTCAAATACCTATGCTGTTTAAAATTGAATTTTACCACATGATATGAACTTGTATGAAACAAAATTGTAGTGTGTAATGTCAAGACACATTACATGAGAGTAACCATAAATCAGTATTGATGTTTGCTTTTGTAGAGAAATAACAGTAATTCTGTTTTCTAACTTTTATTTGAGTCACTGCTGTGACTATCAGTAGGGGGTTTGTCTAATTATTCTCTGAAATGACTTGAAGCTTGAGTTTCTTTTATATAGTTGATACCAATTCACCATACTAGCATTGTAAAATAGAGACACTATTTCCAGTAATTACTTATAATCAGTTGTTTGTTCTCTAAACCACATACACCTGCTTCTTACAGTAAAGCATTCCAGTTGCTGAAATACAAAGCTGTTAGCTTTCTATTTGCTTACCTGACCTCATATTTTGATACCGTAAATATTCACAAATAAATGGATTCCTTGCTTACAGACTCTCCTGCAGAACTTGAATATAAATCTTCTTATGTGATTCAGACCTTTTGCAAATTGTCAAACATGGTGTTAAACGTAAAGAATTGACTAATGTTCATTTACATTGTAGTCATCTTACATTCTATTGGACATATATTAAAAATTTCACATGGGCACTCTTTGAGACAATCAAAGCTAACAGGTCACAGATTTCATGTTAAACAAATCTCACATTAGTCACAAAAAGGAAAGACTATGGTTATGCAAGATCTTGGGGTTTTGTTTGCTTGTTTGTTTTTTAAGGAGACTGGCCACTATTATAAAAATAATTGCATCTTGAAACTTCCTTCTAGTAATGGCCTCTCCAGAATGTGTTTCTGTACAGAAACTGAGCTTTCTTCATCAAGTTAATATTCAGTGAATGTCCTGACTTGCAGTGCTGAAGAATTCTGTAATCAAGAGGTTTCTTCCTTCTGAATCTTTATGTGAAAGTGAACCCACAAGTTTTGAAAAAGAACTTTAGATGATTTTCTCTCCCTTCTCAGGACACATATTATTAGCATAGCTTGCTTCCAATTACATTAAGAACTGTGACAATTACTGGTCGGATACATATCAGCAGTGACATAATTTTTAGAGTAATTTTACAGCACAACTGAGCAATGTCCCTAGTCTGCTACTGAAGGTTGTGAATTAATGATCAAATCAATTCAACAAATTGTCATACATTATCTTGTAACTGAATCATAGAATCATAGAATCACAGAATCATAGAATCACAAGATTGGAAACGACCTGCAAGATCATCTAGTCCAACTATCTACCCATTACCATTGCTACCACAAGCACTAAACCATATCTCGTAGCTCCTCATCCAAACATCTCCTGAGCACTGCCAGGGATGGCAACTCCATGATCTCCCTTGGCAGGCCATTCCACTCTCTGAACGAAAAAGTTTTTCCTTATGTCTAACCTAAACCTCCTCAGGTACAACTTGTGGCCATTTCCTCAGGTCCTGTTTGTTGCCTGGGAGAAGAGGCCCAATGCCTCTTCATCCCAACCTCCCTTCAGGAAGTTGCAGAGTGCAATGAGGTCTCCTCTGAGCTTCCTCTTCTCCAGACTAAACAAACCCAGCTTCCTCAGCCTCTCCTCTTAAGACTTGTGCTCCAGACACCTCACCAGTTTCGTTGCCCTTCTCTGGACACGTTCCAGAGCCTCATGTCTCTTTTGTAGCGAGGGGCCCAAAACTGAACACGATACTTGAGGTGTGGCCTCCCCAGTGCTGAGTACAGGGGAATAATGACCTCCCTGCTCCTGCTGGCCACACAATTTCACAATTTCTAATGCAGGCCAGGATGCCGTTGGCCCTCTTGGACACCTGGGCACACTGTCAGCTCATGTTCAGCCCCCCGGTCCCTTTCCTCTTCACAGTCATCCAGCCACTCACCCCAAGTGTATAGTGCTGCATGGGGTTATGGTGGCCAAAATACAAGACCCAGCACTTAGCCTTGTTGAATATCAACTGGTCTTAATGTTAGAGATGGAACTGATCCAGGAGGTGTTTTGTACATATTAGAAGTGGCAAAGTACAGGAAAGCTTTTGCTGGTAAAGCTTTCCCAGTTCCATAGTGAAACTTCTGACTAAACCCAGAAACAGTGAAAGAGAAAACAGTAAATATGTAGGATTATGGTGTCCAGAATGAGAGTGCCATGACAAACAGGCTATTCACTTTTATGTTTAAAGTACATATTGTTCAGGTTTTCTTTTAGAGCTGTTGCACTTCATATGTCCAATTAAATATTAATTGATGAATACCTCAAGTCTCTCATCTCCCAAGTAACTCACCTGTCTACTGAATTTACGCTTATTTTTATCCAAAGTAGAAATTCTTCAAAAAATTATGGGCATTTTAAATAAGAAGCAATTCAGTAACTTAACAAATCTATCAGTTGATGCTGCAACAAAAACTGATATGAGCCAGTCATAATCAAAAAGAAACCTCAGGGAGTGCTGAAGGCTGGATATAAATCTCTCAGTCATTAACACAGTGGTTGGCAGTTGGACTGAAGTTGAAAAAACTTTTATGGCACCTGAGGATGGGAAAGAACTAAACTCAACTGAATACTGTTCTCTTGCACACTACTCACAACTTAGTCTCTTTGCTAAGGATCTCTAGGCACTGTCCTGATCTGCAGAGAATTCTTGGAGTATATTATGCCACCAACTTTTCATTTCTCCCTTTCACAACGTTTTTTTATGTTTTTGTTGTCATTTAGCCACTCATCAGTATTTTTGCTCTGTTTTCGTGCAATCAGGTACAAGAGAGCTTGAATTTCTGGAAACTACAGTTTGAGGTAATCCACTAAGTGGGTTAAGCAGAATGACTGTGGGATCTTGGCTGAGATGCCAAGATTTTATTCCCCCAATATTATTTCCCCAAATAATGACTACAAATTTGATGTCATAATAACAGCTGTCAACAAACAGCGTGTAAAAGAGTTTTTGAAGTCACAATTACTTGGTAACCTCTGTTCCCATTGTGTACCAGAGGCATGTTTGATGTGCCTTCTGTTGCCCTCCTGCCTAGCATCATCACGGTTTTAGGCACTGTACATGCCTGCTGCTGCTTGCAAGATGATTCATGCAGTTCAGCACAGCTTATACTTCTGCTGTGGAAAATGAATAAAAGTGACACCAGCATGCTGGCTATATAAGATGTACTTAAGCCGATGCCTTTTCAGTACAGCAGGAAACTGTTTTCCTTTGCATTTGGGATTGGTGTTGGCAGCAGGTTGGAAGTGACCGCTCCATGATAGCTTTTGTCTGTAATTGGCCTTTGCTATCCTGACATAGTTGATCTCAGTGGGAATAATTAAACTTTCACCCACTCAGGGTATTGACTGGGTAGTCAAAGCTTAGAGAGATCAGCTAGAATTGTTCTGAGTCACCAGTAAATTGGCACGGGGAGAGGTGGGATGAGAAGAGATAGAGATCTTCTATGAGTATGAATGTAAGATCATGCAGTGAAAGAAAACAGTACATACCTTTGCTTTTCTTACAGAGTAGCAGAACAAAATATTTTCAAAATTAACAACCTAAAATGTTGAATTGATTGAGATCTGCTGGATATGAAGGAAAATATTCTTTGCTCTGTTTAGAAGGTAGATATCTAATACTGAAAGGAGATGCACGATTCTTTAAAATTTGGAAGGTGATTACCTAAAAATAGCATCCATGTGAGATGATTAAATATATATATGTATATTGAAAACCTATTATAGCTTCAGTAACATATTTTCTTGCTGCTGTTTCTCTTTGCATTTAAATTCCATCATTTTAAGTCCTTTAAATGTTACATAAATCAAGAAATCCACTATTCTGAGAATATCTGAAAGGCATGAGGATACACATTTTGACAGTGCAGTGAGTAAAATTTATTCAGCCAATTCTTCACAAAAAGCAAGTGCAGGAGAAAAGGCTCTCAAGTGTTCTTTCTTGTGCTCCCTATGTTTCAGTAGTTGGTAGAGGAAAGCCACTGAAAATGGGAAACTTGCTTTGGGTCCTCTAACAGCTTCTTGTTTACAGTAAGTAGTCAGAGACAAAAAGGAGAAATTATGTTTTTTTCTCTGTTATCCATTTTTCTATTGCTTTGTCCCAAGGATGAAGCTAGTTATCCTTCCAGTGTGATCACAGTGAATGGTAAGTCTTTCATGCTGTTTGAAAGACTTACTGTAGGGTTTTTGTTGTTTTTTTTTATCCTAAGTTGATCAGATCAGGATACACTACATGGCACCATCTGACATTAAAATCATACTTAACTCTTTGTAAGCCCAAAAAGATGTCCATAAAGATTTGAATGCAATAGGAAAAATTCAGGAGGCCAATTCAAAGCAGTGTTAACTATCTTCATCTCTAGAATGTGAATGTATCCAAAATCCTTGTTCTGCATACAGGAATTTAGACAGAAATTCAATTAAGTATTTTCCAAACCAACCTTGCTATTGAGGGTAGGATTTTCCATACATAAAATTTCAGGACAAGCATAAAAATAAAAATAAAATAAAATAAATAATAAAGTATAATTCACTGTAAGCATACATGACAGAACAATAATTGATTTAGTCTTCTTGGTTTATTATGCACTATTCTGTTTGGCTTTGAAGCCAGGGCTGGTCCTAAACTGGGAACTTTCAGTTTTCGGCTTTCTATTTCAAATTATTTTTATTTCAGAATTTCTTTTACTGTTATAGGCTGAAAAGTTGTGTGTATTTCTTTTTTAATTTTAGATGAGATCTTGCTTTCAACATGAATATCTTCATTTTTTGTTATAAATTAATATAATGTTCATTCCAAATTGATTTTACATTTTTGTTAGCAAAACCACAAAAAAAAAGAAACACACATTGCTTTTCAATGCAACAGACACAAACTATCTAGTAAATTGTGCAAAAATAGTGCAGCATGATTTTTGCTTTTTCATAAGTTTCATTCTGAAATGTGTTTATGTTTGTATCCGTAGGCAAGGAGTTCCGACACCTTAAGTGCTTGTAGAACACTGTTGTAAGAAATAGATGTTTTTCTCTTTTGTCTCCTTCATTCAAATTTCATGATCTTACTACCTGTACTCAAGCACTGACAGTTTCCCTCTCCTCTCCTCTCCTCTCCTCTCCTCTCCTCTCCTCTCCTCTCCTCTCCTCTCCTCTCCTCTCCTCTCCTCTCCTCTCCTCTCCTCTCCTCTCCTCTCCTCTCCTCTCCTCTCCTCTCCTCTCCTCTCCTCTCCTCTCCTCTCCTCTCCCCTCCTCTCCTCTCCCCTCCTCTCCCCTCCTCTCCCCTCCTCTCCCCTCCTCTCCTCTCCTCTCCTCTCCTCTCCTCTCCTCTCCTCTCCTCTCCTCTCCTCTCCTCTCCTCTCCTCTCCTCTCCTCTCCTCTCCTCTCCTCTCCTCTCCTCTCCTCTCCTCTCCTCTCCCCTCCTCTCCCCTCCTCTCCCCCTCCTCTCCTCTCCTCTCCCCTCCCCTCCTCTCCTCTCCTCTCCTCTCCTCTCCTCTCCTCTCCTCTCCTCTCCTCTCCTCTCCCCTCCTCTCCCCTCCTCTCCTCTCCTCTCCCCTCCTCTCCTCTCCTCTCCTCTCCTCTCCTCTCCTCTCCTCTCCTCTCCTCTCCTCTCCTCTCCTCTCCTCTCCTCTCCTCTCCTCTCCTCTCCTCTCCTCTCCTCTCCTCTCCTCTCCTCTCCTCTCCTCTCCTCTCCTCTCCTCTCCTCCCCTTCCCTTTTTCCTCCCCTCCCCTTCCTTCCCTTTTCCTTTTCCTTTTCCTTTTCCTTTTCCTTTTCCTTTTCCTTTTCCTTTTCCTTTTCCTTTTCCTTTTCCTTTTCCTTTTCCTTTTCCTCTTCCTTTTCCTTTTCCTTTTCCTTTTCCTTTTCCTTTTCCTTTCCCTTTCCCTTTCCCTTTCCCTTTCCCTTTCCCTTTCCCTTTCCCTTTCCCTTTCCCTTTCTTAGGAGAAGGTTAGAAGGAAATTCCCAGACATTCGACAGTCATACAAATTTAATTATTGTTTTAACCAACCAAAAATTTCCTCCAAACCAAAACAAATAATGGTCCTTCTGGCTTAACTTTTTCAGCAAGAAAAATATAAAACATATGTAATGTTTTATGGTTGCATAGTGGATCTGTGTGTTTTATGTGTGAAAATCTTACCATTACCTTTTCAGTGTAATAGATGATAGTGAGAGCAAATAACAGATAATTGCAAAATCTAAAAACAAGTGAAATCGTAATGATAATAGAAGATTCAGTTATTTGAATTTATAGCATCTTCTTCTGTTCTAATCTTCTAATCTCTCAGTAGTACAGTGTATAGAAAAGACAGACATGTTAAGACTGTCCTTAAACAAAGAAAAGGTGTTTTGTTCAGAAATCACAGCTTGCCCAGGTTATCCAGGGTTCAGATAAAGTTCATGAAAGTGAAACTTTACCTCAGCTATTTTTTTACGTTTTAGAAACAGCATTTCTTTATTTTTTTGTCTAACCTTCCTTGGAGATCTTATTAAAGTTTCACAACTTGCTCCTTTATCCCTGCTGAGGTTTATTGTTTTTCTGAACATTTAACAAATAAGGTTTAGAAAGTTTGGGGTTTGGGATTTCTCTAAGGTACAAATTAAACAATTCTCATTTCCTTCCAAAATCTTCTCAATAGAATGTCAGTAACTTGTTGCTGCTACAGTTTCATGTCTTCCTTTACTTTAAAAAGCATAAATTTAATCTGCACAATGCTAAGGTAAAGAATATGTTGTAAGGTAAAAGTTAGAAACAAGATATGCCCCGGGGCCATGTCAAAACTATTAAGTCATTGTAAAACTAATCTTTTGCGATTCTTCCCAGAAGCAATAGACTGTGATCTCATTGTGCTTTATAAGTTAAGAAAGGTCAGGCCAGTATCCTTTGTCATTTAGTGAATGAAAACCTAAGAACTCACCAGTGATTAGGATTATGCTGAGTAAGTTAGTGTAAAGACAAATAAGATCTAGCTAGAGCAGTTTGAATTTACCTTACACTGCTGTTTCTTTCTGCTTCTCTAGGTTTACAGTCCCTACAGCTGAGGTACAACAACAGCTTGTGGAATTCCTCCCACTTTTAGTGCAAGCCAGCCATATTTATTTTAATCAGTAGAGAAGATAGCTCTGTCTAACATAAACAGTGACTTAATGACACTCAGTTCTCGACACCTGGTGCCATTATTGCTATTTCTGAAGTGAACATTTTATGGTTCTCTAAGATATAAACTTTGTCAAAGGTACTGACAGGAGAAGATACTAGAGAACCCCAGACTGATTTGGGAAACTAGATTCTCATGTTTGAGAGCTCTGGTTCTTCAAAACATGAAAATGAAGACTTTCTGTACAGTTAATGGCATTAAGTGCCAGCATGATTCAAATTGTCTCATGTCATTCTTTTGTTTTAAAATTAGCTCCTTTTTTTTTCTTCTCTTCACCTCGAAAGAACTGATTGGATTTATTTTTTTTCTTTATGCAAAGGAAAAGTAGTGCTGCTTAATGCAAAGGATGAGTGGGGCTTACTTTAAAAGTATTTTAAGTTTCTCACTTTTCTTTTTCTTTTTTTTTTGGTCAATCTCTAATGCCAATACTCTGATCAAATTTGATCTAAAGTGCAATTTATTTTTTGGTTTGCGAAGTATCATCTTTATATAAATGGGAATTATTAGTAGTATTTCTGCTCTAAATTACTGCATGCTGTTGATGAATTCTGTTAGATATTCTTCGTGATCAAAGTTATCTATGTTATTAATTGAAAGAGACTCAGGAAATCAGCTTGGGTTGGTCAGCCCCTGTTCATACACACCATCTAGTTTTTAAGTTAGTCTTTTGATCTGTTTTGGACATTTGTAATTAGCTCTCCCTAATAGCACTAAGCATTGTGGACATAGTGCTCACAAGTAAAAATTTATTTGTATAGTTTCTTGAACACTGATATTTTAGGATAAGCTAACTGACAGAAATTATTTAATCAGTTTATTGAACTATTTGTGCATGTGCTTACTATATTTCAGCTTTGCTTTTTCACTCAACTTACTTTAATGATCTTTTTCTGGAAGTTCTCTGGAAATCACCGTTATCCTGTGACCTTGTCTTCCACATATAAAATTTTATGGATGGAGAACAGGAAAGAGAAAGTGACGTTCTTGCTTTTATCACTTGTATAGAAACAGGGACAGATGATTGCTGTTTTGACCCTCACAAATGATTAAGTATATGCAATTCTTGCATAATTCTTATTCTCAAAGACATCAAGACTCTGTCAAAAGAAGGAATGAATTGCTGCCAGCACCGTCTTTCTGCTGGCCATTGCTAAGGGATTCAAAGTATTCCCTCAGGGCTATGGTTGCTGCTGTTTCCTGTGCAAGGAAACTGGAAAAAACATATTTGATATTTTTCTCTTGTGTACGCCAAAAGAATTTAAAAAGATCTCAAAGATCTACAACCTTTGGAGAGATTCTTAATTACATTTATAGTGACTGAGCTGCAGTCTCTGAAGTATGAAATGGTGCTTGTAGATATGTGTGCATCTATATATATGTGTATACATGTGCATATGTATTCACATATACAGATATAGGTATAGATACAGATACATGTAAATATATGACAGGTTGCAATGATGTCAAGGAAATGACTACTTTATAATGGGCCCTTTCCTTTTTATCCTAAAGAAGTTTAAAAATAGCTATAAAGAATTGCATACAATAATGTCATCGTTGGATTGGTGCTGTATTTTAAAAATTTGTTCCAACTAAATTGCCTTCATTCATTTTCATTTGTATCAGAATAGGGAAATGGCCTGCAAAGATCTGTGGATCATTTTGTTACTTTAGTTTGGGACACTGATGAACAAGCATCTCAGTGATCTGCCTGCATGGAAATGATTATACTGATTGAGATTCATAAATAGTATCCACTGGTCATGCTATTTTAGAGCAACACTCAATCTAGGTAATTATGGTCTGTTGCCTCTGCTGAAAACAGGCACTACATAAATCCTTCAGTTGTGGTGGGCTCGACAGTCTGAGAATAATGTGCAGGTCCTCAAAAAGGATTTATATTCAAGGTCCATTTAGTAGGTGTGTCGTCCCATTTTTCATTTCTCAGAACTGACAACAAACTGAACTAGTTGGTTATTTCTCTCAGATGCTATTATACTGATGGGATGATCAACCATCTGTGATTAATCCAGAGTCACTCAGATGTTAGTACTAGCAGTTTCAGCCATGTTACTTAATGTATTGGTTTCTTGTTTAACTTTTAAAAAAGAAACATACCTGATATGGTGATGCAATAAACACTCTTGTTTGCCTTCTTCATGTAGAAAACAGCCCCATGCCGTAATGTTAATTTGAAACACATATGCTAACCCCTGCTTGGGAATAGTATTATTTTGCTTATTCCATTTCTCATTTTTGATGGGTTTAAATTCAGTTAAAATAAAAGCTGTATTAATTAGAGTATGTCCCTTAATAATACATAAGGTACACATGCTACTGCATGTATTCTGGCTTTGCAAGGCCTTGCAATCCCAAGGGTGGAGAGATCAAGGAATGTTTTGCTTTGTTATCCATTAAAAAAAAAAAAGCATCTTATGATCAGCTTAACTAAGGAAGTACATAGTGCCATTTGACAAAATAGATGCTCATTATTATCATATTTTAGAAATAATAAATTTTTGTTTTCCCGAGAAGAGTCTTAAATCATTTTTTTTAAAGTATGTTTTCCATTGTAATCTGTATAAAGATTATGAAGCAAGAAACATGTACTGTTAGACTAACTGAGGTTGTGGTAGGAATACATGGAAATTAATCTAATGGGAATGAGAAATAATAAAAATATTAGTGCACAATCCAAGATTTTTTCCCATTATAATACCTTTTTTGATAATGCTTTATATTTGGAAATATCAGAAAAACAGTCTGTAAGGTTTAACGAGGCCTAAGGATATGAAAAATAGCCTTTAGTATATAGAATCATACAATCATAGAATCACAAGGTTGGAAACAACCTATAAGATCATCTAGTCCAACCGTCTCCCCATCACCACTGCCACCACAAGCACTAAACCATATCACGCAGCACGTCGTCCAGATGTCTCTTGAACACTGCCAGGAACGGCAACTCCACCACCTCTCTGGGCAGCCAATCCAGTGTCTGACCACTCTCTGAGAGAAAAAGTTCTTCCTTATGTCCAAACTAAACCTCCTCTGATACAACTTATGGCCATTGCCCCGTGTCCTGCTCACTGCCGGGGAGAAGAGGCCAAATCGCTCTTCACCACAGCCTCCCTTTAGGAAGTTGTAGAGTGCAATGAGGTCTCCCCTGAGCCTCCTCTTCTCCAGGCTGAAAAAAGAGGGAGTTAGTTTATTGTAGTAAAAATAAAAAGAAAAAGTTATTCTCTGTAACTTGTGGCAAATCACTGTTCTGATAGTGTGTTAGTGTGTACTTGACATCTACAAAACAATGAAGAATTTTAAGCAAATTGAAAAGATTTGTGGTTAAAATGAAACTAATTCACTTCTCCTTCTTATTACTGAAATCATCAAACTGTACAATATGTTGATCATTTTTCAAAAAGAATTCCCCCTTGGGAAATCTGGTAAAACATATTTATTCAGCTACCCAATTTCATTTGAATAATGAAATTATTTTCATGAAGCCAAATCATAACAAAGCAAAACCTCCCATAACATTATATTAAAAAATAGATATCAGCTTAACTGAAGGCCAAACAAATGTGCTGCAAATAGCATTAAAAACAATGAGATCATTTTTTTTATAATTGGATTCAGTTGTTTGATTGTGGTTTTGAGTGCACTTTGGTGGTGGTGGTCGTCGTTTTTTGGGGAGTGTTTGTCTCTTTTTGGGTTGAAGATTGGCAGACTCCTCTGTGGGATACAAAAATTATACAAGACTAACCTAAGTTTGTTTTTCCTTATTTTTTTTCTTTCTGTCATCAGATATCAAGCTGAATTTATTAGTATCTCTATTCTTCTGTCTTATTAATATGCATCAAACTCACTATATTCCATGTAGCAAAATGCATGATTTTAGCAGATAAATATGCAGCTGCATATACATGATGAAATCAGCATGCTGCATGCAAAGCAACCATCTAAACTCAATGAGAATGCATTCAAAATTATCTACAGAGATGATATTTTCAGTAGAGAAAGTGGTACATCTTCAACAAATATTGCAATCAAAGCAAAAATATCCATCTCACTTTGGTCATATTTCATTACTGTTTTTGATGAAAGTTGTTTTTTGCCAACTCTTGTCCAATTTGAAGGCATCAGCCACTTCAGTACTGCATCCTAACACAAAGACCACTGTATATTGTAGGAGGAATGGAAAGGTTCCCCCTATCAGCAGCTAGTTGCAGAAAGATGGTAAATTTTACAGTATAATTTTGTGATTATGGCTCCCTCTTGACCACAACAGTACTAATTCTTTCCTAACAAGAATTTATCCACCACTTTGAAAAATGTGCAAGTCTCAGGTGGTTCTACCTTCTGCCTGTATGGCACAAAGTCAGCATGACGTTAAAGTAAGCATTTAATTGAAAATGTTGTGATGAAAATTTATGTCTAACAACAGTTTGTAAGGAATATTATGGTTTATTATCCACTTTTTTATTCATTATGTGTAACATTAAATCTAAGGTTCTAATCTCACATCCTAACATGGTGATAATCTAATCTTCAAAGTATTGCTGACTTTTGGAAACTTTTCAAAGCACTTGACTTAGGCCATGTTTATTTTTGGAAAGTATTCACAAATAAGAATACTTAACTTCTTCCTTCATGTACTAAAGCTAGGTTTATTCCCATGTAATTTAGTCATCTAATCAAAATATCAATGTCAGGAAACTTATTTTCCCTACAATCCCACAAAGTCAGTGAGGGGAAAAAAAACGCATTTCCGAAGATTCAAATCTTACATTTCAACAAATTGCAGAAAACACCATATAATGTCTGGAAAAGTTATGTTCATTATTTAGTTTCCTGAAAAGGAGCTGAATGAATCTGGTACCAATGTACACTGATGTATTTTGATGTCCCATATCTCTTATGAAGAAGGAAATTATTCTGCAGAAAGATGGTTAAGCTGTTATGATTTTTGGTGCACAATATATCAAGTGTATGGTGGTCTTGAACATAACACTAGTGAGAGAGTCACCAGAAAAAGATCAGCCAGAAAAAAGTATGTAAAAATTTGGTAGGAAGAGTGAGTTAAAGTACCAGTGAAGTTGTCCTTTATGTTCATAGAACTCATTGAGAAGTGAAGAACGTGGTTGCTAATTTGTGATTCAGACTTGAACTTTTTCTAGTTAGTATCTATTGCACTGGCAGATGCCTTTCAGTTTCCTGACAGCCTGATTCTGTGGATTATGCAGCTAGGCTAAGAGATCTTAGTAGGCATAGAAAAGGAAGCTGTAAACATTATGACAGCAATAATCCCAATAGCATGAAAATCCCAGGCAGGGAATTTTATTATAGTGTTAAATCATACCTAGTGGTGGTCCAGAATGTTTTTGTATTGGTTATTCATGCCCTTTCTCATCCTAAAGCAAAACATGAATTTACTGCTTTTGGTTTGCTTGTTTGTTTGTCTAGTCTACAGACAATAAGTTAAAGAAAGGAATACGACATTTAAAAGGAAGAACGGAATGATGGGAAAGCACAGGTCCAGCAACCCAAGTACTCAGAGGTTAACAGATTTACCAGAGTATGCAAATGGAAGTCCATCTGATGGCTTACTAATGAAATGACATGCAATATTCTATGATTGCCCTCAATTACCCTATGCAAAGCAAGAATTAATTACTTGTATTGAAGAAGTTCACCTTTGTCCCTCATTTCAGGCTCTCATTTATACTGAGTGTTTCTGAGGTGATATTAATAGAGGTCCAAGTACTTGATAGCTATTGCGTATCTTCCTTTTTTTTTCCCTTGTAACGGAGCTGATCTTTTTACATGATAACTGTAGTCTAATCAATCAATGGCTAGAGCAAGCATTAAGGTATATACAGAGCATTTTAAAAGTGCTGAACCTACCTATGTACTGTTTGGCACTTTGTTGTCTGGAATTGTATTACACAGAATGGTTAATTTGATCCATTTGTTTTGCAACAAATACTGCCACTGCCAAGTTATTTTAATGTAATGCTATAAATCAACTTGAAAGTGGCATAAAAAAAATAAATAAGTCAAATAAAAACAACCTAGAGATTCATCACTTTTTGTCTGTTTCTCTTGTTTCAATTGAGATGCATTTCTAAAAACAAAACAAAACAAAACAAAACAAAAAATATATTATTAAGTTTGTAGAATGGACTGGCTGCTTGTGATTTTAAGATACACTGTATCTATGCACATTTAGTGCAAGTCTGTACATAAATGCAGAGACAGAATCAGAAATTTAAACAGAAATTATTTTTAAAAAATGAATATTGTGATCATTTATTGTGAGGTTGGCTATTTATTCAGATCAAATTTAACAGGTTGATAGAATACTGTTGTAATTGAGGACAGTGTAATTATATAAGAGAACAGACAGAAACATATTTGATTCTAGGCATATTTTTTCAAGCAAAAAAGGCTTTTAGAGCTTAGGAGGCGTGTATCAGGCGGTTAAGGATAATGTTGAGGTACATTAGGATTTTTTTGCATTTGCTGATATAATGTTGAGTTGCATACTAAGGCTGACAGATACAGAAAGAGTAAAAGTAGTGGTTGAGAAATAAATTCCAAAGACACTGAAGCTTCAAAACTTTCCAATCCCCAGTGTCAGCTGGGAAGAGCTAGTAGCGAATTGCTAGTGAAGCAAGAGCAGCTTCCAAAATCAGTTGTTCAAATTAACCTGCGTGACTCTGCTGTGAAAGGTACTGTAAATAGTCATTCACTCAGCAAAGAGTGAGAGGAAGTTTAAAAAATCCCTTGCTCTTTTTCTTCTGCAAAATTCCATGGAAGGAGGCCTCTCATCTATGGAGACATCTATAATACATTGTCTGTGTCTAAGGTAATCAGACAAGCTTTCTTTACAGAAAAAGTATAGGCACTTCTAGAATGCCATTAAATTCATTTCTAAGGTAGAGATATAATAGAGACCAATATAATTGCTTTTATAAGTCCCTACTTCTCACTGTCACTAAAAGAGGAATTCTAGGAAATTAAATCTGTTCTAGGTGTCCTCATAGGTGTTAAGTTTGATAAGATAAATCCCATTTCCCGCAAGTGACTTAGGCGTGGATACTGATGGGATGCATCCAAATGTGTTGAGGGAGTTGGCAGAGATGATTGTTGAACCATTCTCTAGCAAATTTGAGAGGCCTTGGATAATGGGAGAGGTGCCTGAAGACTGGAGGATTGCCAGCGTCACTCCAGTCTTCAAAAAGGGCAAGAAGGAAAATCTGGGAAACTACAGGTCAGTCATCTTCACCTATGTCCCTGGAAAGGTGATGGAACAGCTTGTTCTGGATGCCTTCTCCAGGCAATTGGAAGAGGATTATCAGAAGTAGTCATCATGGATACACCATGGGAGGTCATGCTTAACCGACCTGGTAGCCTTCTATGATGTCATCACCAGCTGGGTGGATGGGGGGAGAAGAGTGGATGTAGTCTACCTTGATTTCAGTAAGGCATTTGACACTGTCTCCCACAGCATCCTTATAATGAACCTGAGGAAGTGTGGAATAGATGAGTGAATGGTGAGGTGGATTGAGAACTGGCTGATTGGCAGAGCTCAGATTGATGTGATTGGTGGTGGAGAGTCCAGTTGGAGGCCTGTATCTAGTGGTGTTCCTCAGGGGTTGGTGCTCATTTTGGTCCTGTTCAACATCTTCATCAATGACCTTGATGAGGGAATAGTGTCCAGCCGCAGCAATTCTGCTGATGATAAAAAGTTGAGAAGAATGACTGACACCCAGAGGGCTGTGCTGCCATTCAGCAAGACCTGGATGGGCTGGAGAGCTGGGCAGAGAGGACCCAGATGAGGTTTAACATGAACAAGTGTAGAGTCTTGCATCTAGAGGGGAATAACTGCATGAACCAGGACAGGTTGGGGAGAGGATCTCTGCAGAGAGGGACCTAGGTGTCCTGGTGTACAACAGATTGGCCACAGTGTGGCCAGCAGTGTGCCCTGGTGGCCAAGAAGGCCAATGGCTTCCTGAGGTGCATTAAAAGGAGCATGGCCAACAGATCAAGGAAGGTGTTCCTCCCCTTCTATTCTGCCCTGGTCAGGCCTCACCTGTAGTACTGTGTCCAGTTCTGGGCTCCCCAGTACAAAAAGACAGGGATCTCCTGGAAAGAGACCAGCAGAGTGCCACAAAGATGATAAAAGGTCTGGAACACCTGTCTTATGAGGAAAAGCTGAGTGAACAAGGTCTATTCAGAATTGAGAAAAGAAGACTCAGAGAGAATCTGATCAATGTCTATAAATATCTCAGGTGGAGCAGGCAAGGGGACAAGGGAAGACTCTTTTCAGCAATGTACATCAATAGGCCCAATTCAGTTGGGCCTAACTGAAGCATAGGAAGTTCACACAAATGTGCATAAGAACTTCTGTGATGAAGCACTGGAATAGGCTGCCTAGAGAGGTTGTGGAGTCTTCTTATCTGAAGACACTGAAGACCTGCTTGGATGCCTGCCTGTGCAGCTTGCTACAGGGAGCCTGCTTTATCAGAGGGATTGGACTTGATGTTCTCTGGAGGTCCCTTCCACCCCCTACAATTCTTTTTGGTGCTAAAACCGTTACTTTGAGTGTTCTCTGAAGATTTAGGAAGCTGATCTCATTCATTTTCAATAGTTACAAGATTTCAGCTGAAAATCTTTTAAAATAAGCTGTCTGCCTTTGTACTGAAAAAGACTGTTATTTATTACAAATCAGATATATTCAAGAAATACTTCAGAAGGCATCTCTCATCAAGAAAGCAGTGTTTGACCATAACAAAGCACATGGAAATCCATGTCAGTTTGGCATAATAACCAGCCTATTGTGAATAAGTTCAGGATAGACAGCCAAGTCACCTACTCACATAAATATATTTCTAATTGCTTCTAAATAAAATATAGCAACAGAGGTGCTCAAACAAGACAGAAACATATTCAGCCACTAGTCACAATAAATACCCACTCACAGGAGACCAGATAATTTTATATACTGTACTTGTTCTCTTCTTTGTCATTGTTTGATGCTAGCAAATGGTACCAGAAAAATATGTCATTGTTGATTTTTCCTTTTCCCAATAACTCAGTATTTTTCAATAACTCCAGCTTCTTCTCACCTTCTTGTTTTCTAACTTAAGGGAATTTATTCAAGACTTTTTTCTGCTGAAGAAGGTTTTTTAAAAAATGGTTGAAATGCATGAAATCAAAGGATTACAGAAGACAGGCAATAACGGTGGAAGATAGGCTGAATTTTCATGGAGAGAAAAAATAAAATCCTTCTCTTTCCCATGGAAGTCAAGTTTTAACCTAGCAGCAGCCTCTAAAAGTGTTAATGTCTGAATTATTCCTCTTTAGAGACTGTATATGCTGATGAATAGGAGATTTTATAGGCTTCAAATGAGAAATAGCTGTTTGCAGATTTTTCTTTATGACATCATCATGGTTTACATGATAAGAAACAAATTCAAAATCTGATACTGAAACCATAAGCAATAAATATTACTTGCTGTCTTACAGGTTCAGGTTAAAATTAAATTTTAAGAAGAAGTTAAATATATCATTAGAACAGTGATAACATCTGACATATTTCATCAGTAAGTGAATTCCAGTTAAACAACTGGTAAAAATAGGAGCTGCTGAAAGAATAGATTTCCACCAGTTTTCAGGAATCTTTGTATGTAGTGAAACTTCCCTTATGTATGTCCATTCTGAACAGAAAATAATTAAATAACTAAAAGTTCAGAGTAGTAAATTGTGAGATAAATTGATTTTCTGACCTGCACGCACAGTAAATTTTTCACACTAGGGCAACTAACAAAGTTTTTTTTTGTAGTTAACTTTTCAGATTTCAGACTGAAATAACTGAGAAAAAGTTTTCAGAATCTCCTTCCAGAGCAATCTTTTGGAGGTGACCTTTGAATTGGAAAGGACATTTAAAGCTCCTCTTCAAGTATAACAAAATCACAATTTTTTCCTAGGGAACAGGGTACTTTTAGTGTTTGGCCTAGTAGCTAAGGTGATGAAATACAATATTAAAAATAACATGCTTCAGAAATAGTCAGCCTTAAAAAAAAAATAATTCTTTACTTCTTAAGTTCTTTGGATGAGGATTGAGGGAAGACTATGAAACAACTTTCTTACTGAAAAGCTGGGGTCTTTCCTGCTAATATGCTTGCAGAGTCTATCATTAACTGAGTGGTTCTCTGCATAAAGGTTTTGGTCAGGAAGCTTTGTGTTTGGTCTTCATACTGCAAATAAACATTTTGGCTGAATCTAGCTCTTTTCACGTGTCATGTGAAAAGAATAGCCAGCTGATTGTCTCATTGACTTATGATGCAAGTTTCAGTATTTTTCAAACTCTACTTTTCATTATAGAAAACTACCTCAGGAGCTGAGAGAGGGATAAAATAAAACAAGAATTTAGCATTAAATATCTTATCTCCTTGAGAAAATGTTCCTGCTCAGAAAAAAAATTATTGAGAACTTTTTCCATGCATGTACATTGTAATGTGGTAGGAGAGGACATTTACATCGCTGGGTGAAACACTGGCTGGATGACAGGGCCCAAAGAGTTGTCAATAGAGTTAAATCCAACTGACCAGTCACAAGTGGCGTCCCCTGGGCTTGGTACTGGGGCCACTTCTGTTTAACATTTTTATTAACGATCTTGATGAGGGGATTGAAGGACCCTTAGTTAGTTTGCAGGTGACACCAAGTTGGAAGTGAGTATTGATCTGCCTGAGGGGAGAAGTGCACTAGAGAGGCTTCTGGATAGACTGGATTGATGGGCCAAGGTTAACTGTATGAGTTTCAATAGGGCCAATTGTTGGGTCCTGCATTTTGATCACAACAACCCCAGGCAACCATACAAGCTTGGGGAGGACTGACTGGAAAGCTGCCTGATGAAAAGGGACCTTGGTGTACTGATGGACAGTCAGCTGAATATGAGCCAGCAGTGTGCCCACGTGGCCAAGAAGGCCAATGGCATCCTGGCTTGTATGAGGAATGGTGTGGTGAGCAGGACTGGGGAAGAACAAACTAAAAACACATTCTTTCATTCACTTTTTTTCTACCTCTCCCCACTTAGCGACTTAGAGGAGTGAGGAACAGGAACAATGACCAGTCCATCCCTGCTGTTCCTCCATGGTACCTCTCTGCCCCTGCAGCAGCGTAAGGTTCTTCCCATGGGATGCTGTCATTCTTGATGTCATCCTGTGTGGGCTTCCCAAAGACTGCAGCTCTCCCAGCACTACTCCAACATGGCTCTATACCATGGGGCCCACCCTTCAGACACTGCTCCACATGAGTTCCCACAGATGGCAGCAACCCCAGCCCTCTTGCCCCACTGCAGGCTGTACTCCACAGGCTGCACCACCAGCCTAGGATGTCCTGCAGGGGTTCTCCATAGTCTGTGATGTCCTGCAGGCTCCATGCACTGCTGCACCGTGGGCTCCTCCATGGCTGCATGGAGAGATCTGCTCTGCACCTAGACCACTGACCTAGGTGGTTGCCGGCATGTTCTCTCACACTCTTTACTCCTCTCTACTGTTCTCTACTCCTCAGCTGCTGTTCTGCAGCAGATTTTCCCTTTCTTAAATCTGCTGTTGCAGAAGCACAACCAGCATCTCTCAGAGCTCACCTCTGGCAGTGGCGGGTCCCTTTTGGAGCAGCTGTGTGTCTTACCTGACATAGGGAAGCTTCTGTGTGAGTAGAGCCCAGTCCCATAGCACCTCAGCTCTCAAAACTTTGTCACATAAACCCAGTGCAGTGTCATGATCCCTTCAATTTACCACTTGCAGTTCAGACGGAAAGATTCCTACAGAATCTCTCATTTGCCATATTTTCTGTTAACTATGTTTTAGTTTCCAAATCTGTTATGTCCACCTTGTTTTATAATCATCTCACTTTGTTCCGATGCTGAATTTCAGTAGTGTTTCTCTCTCACTCTCTGAACTGTAAAAGTGTTAGTATATTATTTTTAACATGTATATTTATGTCTGTATATTATACTTGTATGTAGTATAAAACACAGAAATGCAAAAATAATTTGAAGGTAATGAACTTATTTTGAATTTCATTAATCACATATTTATAACCTGTGCATTAATTTGCATTTTTTTATGTGAATCATGCCTAGGAAATAGTGTGCAGCTAGCAATTAACAGTTAGGTTATGCAGAACAGGATCTTAGCAGTACTTGTTATGATGTTTGTGAGTGGCACTTGGAAATGACCTATTGTACAGAAACCTTATTCCATTATTGTTAGTTTCTGAACTATGTATCTCCTCAGTCTCTTCTCTGCCTCTGAGCCTTTTGGATTAAGACTGGGTAAAATAATTTCAGTTTAGCAAATCAACCTACTGCTATGGTTCATTGTTAAGAGGCACTGAATTATGCTTTCAAGTTTGTAAATATCAACTGATCCGGTGAAAACATTTCTTCTGATACAGAAGAAATACAAACTAAAGCATTCACTGAAATGCTTGAGTAAGTGTAATGATGTGCGAGAGAGGACAAGACAGCCTTGTTTACAGAGAAAAAAATCTTACAGATTATATTGTTAAATGTAAAAAATAATAGTTTTTAATCCATCATTAAGAATTTTCTCGAGTTCTATGCTTGAAGTGATGTCTCAGGAATACGGGTGAGCAGACAAAATATATCTGTTATAGACACTGTAAAAGAGAACAAAGAGAAAAAGCTGGATTTTGGCAGCAGACTTTTGAAAGAAAAGATGCATTTAACCCCTGTGCTGAAATTACTACTGACTAAATTGGATTAAAAGTGATCACACTCATCAGGAGTGTATTTTGAGCACTTTCCTAATATTATTTTACACTAACCCAATTTTAAACTGCAAATGACATATGAAATAAGGAGAGCAAGTTCAAGCCATTTTCTGCTGAGGAGACCAGCATACTGGTGAAAGTGTATTAGATAATGATCCTATGTTGCTGGGAATTGTCACAGCCTCAAATGTATGGTTGTGATGTTGTTGTTTTGAGCTGCAATAATAAAGGTTTTTTTGAGAAAGATCCAATTAAAGGCCTAAGTAGGATTTGGACAGTATTTAAACATGCACTTGCAAAACTGCAAATATGAAGATTTCCTGATTTTCCTGCCCAGTACTGTGAGAAATGGAGTTCCCTGCATATATCTTACTTTCAGACCTTAAATACTTGCATTTCTATGCCACTTAACAGCAGAGTGCCCCAAATCAAGTGAGAAACATAAAATGCTATTCCTTCTCAGTCCAAATCCACAGAAATTCTAACTAATGTTTATTTTTGGAACATCCCTCACATGAGCTGCATGACATTCTTCACAAAAGGCAGCAGTGATTTCTGCTTCCTTTCATGATATATGAGACAGAAGCAGCGGTAGTCATGATAGCAGTGCTCTGTGATGTAAATGTTTGCAGCTGAAGTAGACTCCCAGAAGAACCTAATTTCTGCATCTACTCTGGTGTAATCCTGTATTACTCAGGTTCTGAAAGGAGCAGAAGTGTCATGAGAATACTGATGTTTCTTCTGTTGAAGCTGTATGACTGTAGAGAAGAATCCAAGAGGGAGACTGAGTATAAAGAGATGAAGCCTAAGAAGGACTGACATTTCAGCCTCAGCATTTTTTGCATTGGAAAACACTTCCAGAACTCTTGTACACTATTTGGCTTGGAAAAATTCTGCTTAATGCTCAGATTTTCAAGGTGGAGTTCATTCAGTGTTACTTTTAGACACAGATAAAACCAGTTTTGGTGCAGAAAACTTTTCTTTATGTTGACAGTGAAGGACCGTTTATAGGGAGAGTGCAAGAAAGTATTTTCAGGTAAACAACCTTCTTTTTGTTCCCTATGTTTGGGAGCAGCAGCCAAGCAGGCTGCCAGAGATCCAACAGCGCTTTGCAGCGCACAGAGGGATGTGATGGGGAAGGGCCGTCCTTACTGCCATGCAAAAGTGAGTTTCTTCAGTCCTTTGTCATGAAGTATAGAGGAATGCATTTTGAGTATGTTATGTTTTCAAATTTTGTTTCATTTTTCTTCCCACCCTCCTCTATGCTTTTTTAAGGAGATGAATAGGAAATGAAATTAAAGATGCCGGTACCAAACATTTCTCTTATCACGCTCTCCTTTAAAACTGTTATTTTGAATCTTTTGAAGTATTGTTTTTGTCTTTCAACTCTATAAATGTTTTCTGAAGTTGGCAAGCATATTTCAAGGAAGTATACTTCACGATGTTTTAAATTCTGTTGTCCAAAAAACACAGTGACATCCAAGACTGAACCCATTAAATTAATGTAAAATGGACACTGCTTCTGTATCTCCAATCAGTTCTTGTCTGTATAAAGTGTCATACACCTATAAACACCTCCCTGCTGAGATATTATTCCCAGCAGTGAGGGAAACATTCAGATCGATAAGGATATCACCTTAAATCATCAGCTGGCAGCCAGAAACTTTTCTTGGTTACGTTCAAATTGCTTTTCACCATACTGAAATATGAATGAAATGGCATAACAGACAATATTTTAAACAATGGAAATTCTAGTGAGATTGATAAAAGACTGGTAAAACAAGAAGCACCTCTTCAAGCAGCACAGTTTTCTCTTTCCTTCTGAACTAGCTGACTGCATTCCTTTTCCTGTTGCAATATTCACTGGCAGTTTAAGATTTTTCAGTTTTTCTGGTTAGCACTTTAAGCTGAATGCAGCTGTTCAGTATGACCTATCTTTGCTGTCCATTTCTGTCTTTCCATTGATGGTTTCTATTTGCCATTCCTGAGACAAAATAAGCGATGTATGTCTCATCTCTCTTTCAACAACTGTGTTTTTCTAACTTTGTAAAAAAGATATACAGAATGATCACATTCTTGTCTTCTTCATTGATCCCTTTCTCTCCATGAGAAGCCAAGAAGCAGTCTTCCTCTTCTGAGGCTCTTGTCATTCAGGGCCCTCCTAAGAAAGGATATGACTGAGTCTTCATGGAGGGGGATTCATCTCAATTCTCATCATCCACTAATTTCAGTTAACTTGCTACTTGGCATCAAAGGTTACTGAGTTGTGCAGTATTGTCACTACTGATCCAGACATTCTGTGATATAAACAAAGACAGAAGATCTGTACTTGATGCATTTTGGAGGTCTATATCAAAGGAGAGATCATCTTGAGAACAATACAAATAAGGTCAGTATTCAAGTAAGAAATCTTCAAGAAGGAAATCCATGGAATATTGATTTTTTTCAATAACTATTATAGTGGCTTTAGTAATGAAGGACCATAGAGCACTTTAACCTCAGCAGTACTGCTGTTCATAGCTATTGATCTGCATTCATCATGACTAAGGGAAATATAGCCTGGGCCTATGCTTTAATTGAAAAAAAGGGGAGGAAAAGGAATACAATTCATAAACTCATGTTGTGATATCACAGAGTTTTAAAGTGGTTCAGGTTGAAAGGGACATTATAGATCATTTAGTTTCTTTCTTCCTGCTATGGGTAGGAATATCTTGCATTAGATCAATTTACTCAAAGCTCCCTTCAACTTGACCTTGAAAAATGGGGCACACACAACTCTAGGTGGCCCGTTCCAGTGACTCACTATGCTCATATGAATAATTTCTCCCTTATATCTAACCTAAATCTACTTTCTTTCAATTTAAAGTCATTAACCCTTGTCCTATTTACATTCCCTTGTAAAACGCGTCTCTCCAGCTTTCCTCTAGCTCCCCTTTAGATATTGGAAGACTGCTGTAAGGTCTCCTCTTCTCTAGGCTGAATAGTCACAGCTTCCACATCCTGTCTTCACTGGAGAGGTGGTCCAGGCCTCTGATGGTGTTCATGACCCTCCTCTGGGCCCACTTCAATAGGTCCATGTCTCTGCTGTACTAACAATTCCACATTTGGACACTGTATTCCAGTGTTTTCATGCAATATTTACATCTGTTTTCTCATTTTAATAGGGAAAAAGCTAGGCCTTGTTTCAGTTGTTATTCTTGGACATTTATGCTTATTCAAGATTACCTAGCATATCCACAAAATTGGCAGGTGCAACACAATAGCTAAAGTTGTGTACATAGCCTCACGTATCATTTTTTGACTGTAATGGAAGTTTGGACACAAAGCTAAGATGTAGAAATCTAGATGAATTTGTCTTATTCTGAGAGATCAAACCTATCTTTTTCATTTAGCTTTCAGGTTTTTAAAGGGAAATCAGCATTATTTATCTTGACTGATGGGGAATTCTGGGCTATAGTACTGACCCGGGAGATGGTAGATTGTAAGAGAAAATGTGGGGATTGGTGAGGGGTTCTTGCAAAACCACATAGGAGTTACAGGATTCTTCTGATCTTACTAGTGGAGAAATGTTAAAAGACTGGGTAATTCAGTTCACCAAAATAGGATAGTGGAGAGAACCTATACAAGAGTACATGTTGGTTGACTTACATAGACTTAAGAAATATGTGGAGAGTGCTTTACTATCCCTGTTATATTATTTATTTCTCAAGTGTAGTTGATTTTAAAATGGCACTGACAAGAGGAAATGTAATTCCATTCGGTTTAAATCTATGTATCATGCCCAAAAATACACTAGTGAGTGGATAATCTGAGATGGTATGTGGTTCATCTACAGTCATACATTCTTAAAATAGGAGAAGATAAATAGGAACAGAGAAAATAGAATGATTCCTTACAGAAATAGATTGTCTGTGGGTGGCTGTGTCTACAACAGAACACTACAAGAAGCATATTTATGCTCCAAGAGTGTTTTAGAAGATGAGATAACAAAATGCATGAAATGAAAATTAGTCGGTGCCAAGTACTACATGAAGTGTAGCAGAACTAAAGAAATTCTATATTGTTGTGTTCCTTGCAATGTACTTCACTATTTTGTCATTTTATAATGCGTTCTGATTGTAGATTTAAATAAATAAATAAATAAATAAATAAATAAATAAATTCTAGCATTAAGTTCATATCTTGACATGGACACTGAATGATTTACCACAACTTAGCATTCAATTCCTGCCAGTTTTGAAATCCTTAGAAAGCAAAGTCTGAGCAGTTTTAGTCTAAAAATGTCAACAGTTTTTAATAATAGTAAAAGAAGTGAGCATCCCCAAATGCACTGACATGGGAGCTCATTTGAGGGTAGATGTTGTGCTATGAAGTTTGACTCTCATTCTGTGTTTGAAATGGGTTGTGATATGCAATTGGGAATTCCTTTTGTGATGCCTATTTCATAGGATTCTAGAATCAATAACTAGATGGGCTTAAGTGTCTTTTTTTTTTCACATGTACATGCATTTAAGCAGTGTTTACATTAAATAAAAAAATATGTGGATGTCTCTTGCCTTAGTAATTTTACTGGATTTGCCCTTTCAGGAATTCTTACAATTTATGAATGGAAGAAAACTGGACTTATCAAAAGTGCTGAATGGGTTCAGGTACAGCAGGGATCTGTGCTGAAAAGATTTGCATGGAGAAATATTTAGGGCTATACAAAGATATGTAATAATTTACATATAAATTGATTTTTTTATGGCAAAAATGCTAGCTTTCAGGACTTTGAGTGAACAGACATAACACAAATTATACTTCATTGACGGCTGAAGAAGTTCAAAAATGAAATTATAAAAATGAAATTTTAAAAAACAAAGGCATTTGGAAAGACACAGAAATTAGTTGCTAAAACAGGGGACCTTAGTTTTAGAACTTTGACAAAAATAAAAGTTTAGAGTCTTTCTTTCCTGTGAGTTTTCAGAAACTAAGAAGGTTATTTAAAGATGTGTGACATACAGTGAATGGTATTTTGTTCTATGAGAAGTTTTAGGCTCATCTTTTCTTTTTATATATTAATATATTAATATGTGTGTTCTGGATATGATTCCAGATCTTTCAAATTCATATTTTTCTTAGCATTTTCCAAAACCTCCCAATATTTAAGAATGTTGACTGTGTCTCTGTAGAGTCACATCTAACAAAATATAGAACATGTGTCAGGGAGTATGGAATAGCAGAACTGCTACTCTAATATATTCCTTGAAGGAAAAAGAAGTAATACCCTACTAGCAGATGCTTTTATTTTTCATTACTGGAAGATACAATATTTTTTTAGTCTCAATTTAAAAACACGTGTCCAACCATGTTACACATTCTGGTGTCTCATTATAAATTTAGTATACATAAAAGGGAAATCATACGCAACTTAAGGAAGGAAGGAAGGAAGGAAGGAAGGAAGGAAGGAAGGAAGGAAGGAAGGAAGGAAGGAAGGAAGGAAGGAAGGAAGGAAGGAAGGAAGGAAGGAAGATCTCATTGCTAACATTTGTCAGCCTTAATCATTAAGGAAAACTTTTTTTCTCAACCTCTGTCTCTCTTTAGAGCAATTATGTTTCAGAATCACAAGGATTAAGAATGTAGTAATAATGCTGTATCACTTTACGTCCTTGCCAAAAGATCAGGTCTCAGCAATGTGGAAATAAGATTGCCCATTTTATACTGATCGTGAACTGCTTGCAACACAGTGCATTTTAGTGAGTTTGGAAAATCCTTACAAGGCATGAGTTTGGAAAATTGTTTATTTTAAAACATACACAGTCAGGAAATTTAGCAATAAACTCTCCAAAGAAGCATCTATACGACAGGCAAGCAAAAAAGTTGAGAAAAAGATTTTCAGGTGAAAATGGTAACCAGATAAAAACTCCTAGATCTGTAAGTAAACAATTTTTTTGTTTTGTTTTGTTTTTTCTGTTCTATTGTCTAGGGGAAGTCCTGAAGGAAGCACTTGTCATTGTATGTTTCTTTTGCCAGTGCAAACAATTCCCCCTGCTTCTGACTAGCATTTACCCTCCTTTATTAAGAACAAATGTCCTAAATAACAGCTTTCAGCTTCTGATTTCTGAGTAGGAGTAAAATGAAAAAACAACATTCCTACCAAGAGACAGTTGTTAATTCCCCATATTTTCAGTATTTCAGAAAATATTGGGCTAAGTATTTTATTTTATTCTCTGTTATTTATATACCTTGAACTTTGAGATCTGCCTGTTATTACTGTTGTGAAAATCTAAAACTGAGCAGGAAAAATTAAGTTCTTAAATACCTGTTCAGTTCTCAGTTTTCAGTTGCACAAATAGAATATAATGTTTCCTTGTGTGTAGACACATAAGTCTTTCTGAATATGACGGGAATGAATTCTCATTCTGACTCAACGGCTATACAGCAGATCTTATTTCTTTACCTTGTTTCAAAGCTATGAAATTTAGAATCACTATTGAGAGTAAGAAGTTTGATTTTTAAATCCTTTAAAATCAGGTCAAGCAACAAACACCTTGTAAAACCAAGATTAAACAGCAAGTGATAACATTTAATCCAATTCTGTTAGATTTTGCACCAGAAAAAACACCTGAGAAATATAAATCCTGTGCTCCGTTTTACTCCAAGACTTACTGTTCCTTCTCCAGTTCCTTTCACAAGAAATATTAAAAACATTAAAGCTTCAGAAATTATATGTTTGTATAGTATTTAAAACTTAGCTTCCTGGCCTAAATGTATTAGTTCTGTCACTATAATATCTAAGTACCTCATATATAGGTTCTGTTTTCAAACCTTCTCTGAGGAATGCGAAATCTGATCATTGCAATTGTTATGATGAGGAAGTAAAGCATAAAGTTAGGTATAGTTCTTTTCAAGTGGAAATGTCACTCTGTTGGACTTACAATCCTAAGCGTCATCTAGGTCATTTAGGTGTGATTTTAACATAAATTTAATGTACTTTGCATCTGTAGCATCAGCTGAACAAGGATGCATACAGATGTGATACAGATGTGATATCCTTGCAGGAGGTTGTGGAGTCATATCTTAAACTGAAAACACAGCTGTAAAGAAAATCAAAGGCAGAGCTAGGTTTTCAGCCTTGCACACCTACTTTTTATTTTTTGTATGAACACCTAATGTTGTTTTTATCTGATGTTACAGAAAATGAGACAGGTACTTATTGCATATTCTTTAGGAACAGTAATCCTCTAGATCTAGGGGCAGTGATATATAATGCTGCATGTAACTGCATAACATACCTATACATGCTGAAGAAATGAGTTGTGAATTTTCATGGTCTATATATGCTCTGTTAGTGAACAGAAACACACTTTTCCTATCTGGTTTCTGTGATTTCGCTTACTCTCTTAGTGGCAAATTACCATCCTCTGTACAAACAGTGTCCTAGTGGAGATGAAACAATGTATGGAATTGGAGCGGGTCCAGAGGAGAGCCACAAAGATGATAAGAGGACTGGAGCACCTCCCCTACAAGGACAGACTGAGAAAGCTGGGGATGCTCAGTCTGAAGAGAAGGCTCCAAGAGGGATGTTATACTGACCTACCAGTATCTGAAGGGAGCCAGCAGGAAAGCTGCAGAGGGACTTTTTACAAGGACCTATAGGGAAAAAGAAGTAATGGTTACAAACTGGAATAGGATATATTTAGAGAAGTTATAAGGAAGAAATTCTTCACTCTGAGGCCAGTGAGACACTGGAACTGGTTGAGAGAAGTACTGGGTACCCCATCTGGAAGTGTTCAAGGCCAGGCTGGATGAAGCTCTGAGCAGCCTGGTCTAGATGGAGGTGTCCTTGCACATGGCAGTGGGGTTGGAAGTAGATGATCTTAAAGGTCCCTTCCAACTCAAACCATTCTATGATGTGATTCTATGAATGCCATCAGAAAAATCTTTGTATTGTTGCAGTATATTTCTAAGACAAAATCATGATTCTTCCCTTAAAATTTAAAAAGCCATTGTTTTCACAAACTGCCCATATGCTTTTGATTTTAACTTCACAGAGATTGAGGCATTTTGGCTTCTCATGATAGCATGTCAGAAATACTTAGCTATGACAAATAGGTATGTGTGGCATGCATCACAAAACTAAAAATTATTCTGGAAGACAAAAATTTGTATAGCTATGCTATGGACACTGTCCTTTGTCCCATTAAATACAAACTTCCAAAATCTTAGAATTTAGGAACTCATCCATGTCTCTATTTTTTCTTGTTTGATGTTAGTCTGTCACATTTTGGTTCTTAGTAGCTTTTGGTTTTGGATATAAGTCTTTGGAAGAATCAGATGTTATATCACAACAGCTGTTTATTTTTCATATGGTGTCATACTATTGTAAAATCCTGTTTATGAATCTTTCAGTTCTAGATTACTCTTTCCACTGTATATTTGCTTATTTGTTTTGTGATTGTTGTTTTTTTTAAACTGCTGTAAATATTTACTTGAACAGGAAAAAATATTGTTATCCACTGCTATTTATTATAGAAAAATTATGTTTTTTTCGAAGCATCAATATAATCATGAGTGGGAATAATTTTTTTTAGTGATTTGGAATGGAAGATTCTGTGTAGAAAATGTTCAGCAGTTTTCAGTGTAAATCAGAAGACCATTGGTCATCCATTTCTACAACTTAAACTTACTTCTTAAAAGCCTTCTTCAGCTTTATTTCCTTGATACTTTTATGGGTAATTTGTTGCAGAAAGTCTCTGTTCTGCTTATTAGAAGTACTCTAATTCCTCTAGTTCTAAGCTGCATTAATGGTCTTTTGTTCTTTTGCCTATTTTATCCATCATCTTAAATAGCTGTCTTTTGTCCCTGGTGTTTAACTCTATTATGTACTAGGAAGTAATCATATCTGGCCCCAGTCCATCCTTCATAATATCAGGTTATGCATGACAACCTCTTTTAGTGTCTTGTGATATGACAGGTTCTCAATTCTTTTGATTATTACAGTGGTCACATTAAAATGGCCTATGAGTCCCTCGTTGATATTCTTAATTTGCTATTGTATTTCTTCTCAAAATGCTGAGGAGATGATCATAAAAAAATGAAATCCATAAAAAAATGAAATCCATTCATTGCACACTCCTTCCAGTGGCCCTTTCTCCCTGTCCTTACTTAATAGAAAGCTATCAAATAACCCCTAAACACATTTATGACATTCATAAGCTGTGGTTATAATCAAATGAACATCAGGAGGCAGCTATGATTCACCAGCTTGTTGCTTCCCATTGGAACACTTTGCTCCTTTTCAGTCAAATCAGCAATTGCTGGAGTGGTTCACACAAATGGAACTCTGATACACTAAGTTCGATCTTATTTTAAGGTAGTTTCAGCACAACATTTTCTTGTCAGCTTGATTCCCAAATTGTTGTTGATCACTATGCTTTTCCAGCTGGATATTCACAAGGTCTGTTCCATGGAAAACCCCAAATCTCCATTACCCTGAAGTTAGAAGTATAGTTTCTGTTCCTACGGAATGGCTCACATTATAGAGTGTACTTGTTGCTCAGTCAAGCCTGTTAGTATATGTCAGCTTGCCTTTCTCATATCTCAGGGTTTGCAATGTTTTTTGTCATCTTTAGATATACTTAATAGGAATGTAATTAATGGAATGAAGCTCCAATGGCAATGACATTAACACAGTATACAGAACTGCCAGAGCTACATTTTGTGTTGTTTTTTTTTCCTTCTCCTCTCAGATATTCTTCAAAAGCTCCCGTAGTTGGAAACAGCTTGCAGAGTATTTTAAGATCATTGGGTGAAGAACATTAAATAAATGTAAATAATTAGTTAATTTTCTTTGAGATAGAATCATGTGTGTTAATATGCCTATTTAGAAGGCAGAACAATAATTTCAGTAAAATACAAATACTGTGGGACTGATAAAGTATGGGAAAAAAACTACTGTGCTATGTTAATATCTCCCTTCCCCCCCCCCCCCCCCCCCCCCCATTCTAATTTGTGGCAGTGGCATAAAGTTTTAGAATGTTTTCTTGGTGGGAAAAACTGAGGAACAATCAATCTCTTAACATTAATCTGAGCAATCTGCATAGGTTAAGTCATTAAAAGGGCTGAACAGTCTAACTGACAATCTGTGGTTTAGCTTTTCCTATAGGGAGAGCTCACACACTGAATCTGATTTTCCTTACCATGTGCACTGCAGATATCTTCATCTCTTCTAGTCATTCTTTGTATTTTTATTGTCAGTGAAGAGCTTCAGGGTGCGTTTTATATATTCTTAATGTGTAAACCCCATTAGGTCAGATCAGCTGCATTCTGAGAAGCACAATAGTGTTGTGTGACTGGCTTAAAAGGGACCATTCTGTGACCAATTTGGATATAAATGTCAGCACCAACAGCATCCAACATTAGAAGAGATGAATCCAAACTTATAAATAATGAAGTCATAGATCGAATTAGTTGGAGGTCACTGCATACCTAAGTTTGTTCCCAAACTCACTCTGTATCTTGCAGTCTAAACAAACAGGCAAAAGTGAGTACTATATGACCTGTCCTTCTGTGTCAGGAATTGTGGCAGAATACCGAAAACATCATTTTCAGAGCATTTGGAAAGCAATCACATGGCTAATGAGCTGCACAGAATTAGCACAGGCATCACCTCCCATGTATATCTTCTACGAATGGTTTGTGCACGTGTATGGCACACTTTCCCCCCCACATAGCACAGTATACACTATTTTAATATATCTATCTAGAACAAAGTTCTAGTAGAAAGGAAAATTCAAGGAGTTTCTACCAGTTTTATTGTTCTATCAATTTTTCTTGTATATACAAGTTGGTCATTGTAACCTGGATTACTTGTAATAATACCAGAGACCACTGAAACAAAGCTCGCTGTATATCACACTCAGGTATTTCTCCAGAGACAATTTAGAAGTGCTGTATTAGAGAAACTAGCCTTTAGGATTTAAGGAAAAAAAAAGGAAAAAAGAAAAAAAAAAAAAAAAGGGGGTAAGAAGATTCATAAGAGGTTAAGAACTCAGTTAAAATTTAGCATTCGATAACTGACTATAAATGTTCAAAGTACTGTTGAAAGTGATGAATGAAGAAAACCTGCTAGTATGAAATAATGGATCAGTTAGAGTTTCTGACTACATATTTGTAGAAACAAACATTTTCTTGTCAACTAGGCAGTTTTCTGGAAAGAAGTGCACTTTTTCATATTTAGCCTACACAGTGCGAAGAAGTTTACAATGCATGTTATTCCAGGACATTGAGTTTAACAGTCAAGATTTTTAACATTATTTTTATTGTGGCATGAAAAGATTTGCAATTAAAGTTTACAGTTGTGTATCTAAGTAATGATAGTCTTAAAAGATGGCAATGAATCTGTAGTCATGCCTGTTTAAAACACTCATAGATTTATGGGTTCCTGCATTTTTATGAGAAAGATCTATAACTGTTCTATCTGATTGATGCACACTTCTATACTTTATGCACACTTACTAAGATTGCTGTGGCTATGTCAATGTAAATAAAAATACATAATACTGACTTTAAAAGTTACACCTCTAGCACATACATACCCATGAGAGACCGAGCATAATATGGGAGGTATACAGCAATGCCATGTTAATCAGTAGATTATTATCTGCTTTGCCCAAACTTTCAAAGCCACATAATTTTGTAAGGGTGGATTTTTTATTAATGGTGTAGGTGATGTGTCACAAGTCGCACTGAGAGGAAAATGGGAAAGAATCAACTGCTTTGATTCCTGTGACTCACTCTGCAAAGTTCATATTGCTTCAGACCTCTTCCTGAGCTCCTAGAGTTTTGTTTAATTGTTTGTTTGAGCTGGATTTCATGTTGTGTGTGGTTTGTCTGCTCATTTATTTATTTAATATGTTTATTTAAAAGAATACCATACTTCCTTTAACTTCATGGTGGTCTTCATTATTTTGGACAGTGATGGATGAGCATAACCTTTTAAGATTGCAGACTCCAACTCCAAAAGAATTGTGTGAATGAATTCCTTGCTATAATATGATATAAATATTTGTAATTATTTTCTCTGTGCCGTTCCTTTTCCTTCTGTCTATGAACTGCTTGTATTTTGAATGTTTTTAGCAAACCTTCGTGGAAAAGAGAACAGCATGCTCTACTGAAAATTAAAAGCATCTGATTTTTATATCACATTTGCAAATGATCAGATCAGTAATACAAGTTGTTAAATATGTTTAATAAGAATTGGGCCACTAAAATACTTTATTTCTCACCTTGTAGACACTTATGGACACCTTCGTTAGAGTTTTTTTTCTGGAGGAAAGTTAGACTGAATGGAATCAGTGAAGAGAATTGTATTAGTTTTGTGGCAGGACAGAACAATAGAACAGTAGCTGGGCAGGGCTCTGAGCAACCTGACTTAGTTACAGGTGTCTGTTCATTGAAGGAGGTTGGACTGGTTGACCTTCAAAGGTTCCTTCCAACTCAAAGGTTCTTCCAATTCAAAGGTTCTTCCAACTCAACTACTATTCTATGAAATAAAAAGCAGAATGGGACAGCAGATGAGAACAAGAAATGATAACGTGGAAGAGCAGGTAACGTTTCTATACTTTAGAGGACCAATAGCTTTTTCCTGTTCTGATCCTTTCGAGTGTCTCAGTCTTTACCAAGTTAATGAGCAGTAATTATCAAGTTAAGGTGCATGACAGAAAGTCTCCCATATCACATCATCAAGGCTCACCTCAGAAATTTAAAACTATTTCATTAGCAGTTTCCTGAAAGACTGGATAAAAAATAAAAATCAATTTGGCTGCCAGTTCAAAGATCAGTATGTTACTGGATAAGGCAGGGAAGAAAACAAAGAAGTTTTGGGGCCCCTCTGGGCTTCTTTTGGAGGATAATATGACAGTTTGTAATAGCAGAAACACTTGCACAGTTGATTTTCTGAGCTTTTAAAACCTATGCATAAACTTCTCTCTGATAACAGCTGCTACATTACATGCTATCATAATGAGACAGTGTCATTCTGTAGTTTAATCTAGGATTGATGTATCATTTGAGGGGCAGCAATTCACCATCAGATTCATGGTTGTTTTCTTTAAATTAAGCATTTAGGATGTTTTTTTCTTGTTATTTGAACTGTCAAAGTTTTGTCAGAGGTTTGAGCCTAAGGTGATGTGTTTCTTAAGTGTAAGTTTACTGGCAATGTGGTTTTTGGTTCATCAGAACTTTTTCCAGCACTTGCTCAAATGCCTGTGGCCAAAAAAAAAAATTGATGTCAGAATACTGTGCTAACAAGAATCATTGCCAAATGATAAAATATTAATTCTTTTACTTTATATGCAATTATGAGAGAAGAAGCAATTATCTCTACTTTAATTGTTTCATAGATGAGTACAATTATGATGTTACTCATTCCGTTTGCGGACTGAATGTAAAAAATAATATCCACATCATATAGTCAGAGATTTCATTTTAAAGTAAACCTTACCAGTGTTAGATATATTAAAGCAATAAAACAAGAGATTAAACTTTCATAAACAATAAGAGCTCATTGTTTTGTAAATGGATGTATAATAACGCCTTTGTAGCTCAAATGAAACCATAAAACTGACTGGGCCCCTTAGTCTTCCCGAAAACTTTTGATTTATCTTTTTAATCATTGGTTAACGCTTTTTTTTTTATGGCAATTAGGTATTGAAAATGGGCTCCAGTCTTTTTGCTGCATTATTCTTCTCTTATTGAACCGCTGCCACTTCTTTATGATGACAAACAATTTAGAGGTGAAAAAAAAAACAAAAACAAAAACCGATGTGTGTGCAGATCCCACACTACAGGAGTTTGTTACTAATGAATAAAGCAGTAGCTGCTGTTGGAATGTGAGACTTAGCTTTGTCTGTGACATGTGCAGCAGAATGTGAAACAGTAGGTATGGCCGATATGATTGAGGCTTCTGAAAATCCCTGATTTCTTTCAAGTTCTTCAACAATGTCTTATGATCAACTTTCTTATTTTCTTTTTCTTTCTTCATCTTTTTTTTTTTTCCTTTTCTCACCCCTCTTATTTATTTATTTGTTTGTTTGTTTGTTGGGAAAAAAAAAAAGAAAGAGATCAAGAGGGGTTGCTCAAAGCTAGGCAGAGTTAGTAGCACCTTCTCTGTCCCCCTCATCATGTTATGTTATGACTTCAGGGCTAACAGGAATAAAGGGCGCTAAGAACATCTTTTGTCATTGAACAAATCTGTTGACTCAAACTGCTATTATTTATTTGTTTGTTTGTTTGTTTGTTTGTTTATTTTTGTGGACACTTCTTAGAGTAGAACAGCACTCCAGAGAAAACTGTTCTCTGAAAGAAGAAAAGTAATAGCAACAATGGTATTTCACTTCTTATTTCCTACTTCAATCCAACCACATGGAAATGCTATCCATCGCTGTGTCATCAGTCTACAAAGAAGAGAGAATTTTAACCCAGGGATGTTTAAATGCTGACATAATCAAGTCCCTCATATTTTTGAAGCTTAAATGCTCTCAGTACCTTTTTTTCTTGCTTTGTTTTTCATGTCCAACATCTTGTCTTCATTTAGTTTTTTATTAAACTATTCATTGAATTTCACATTAATGTATTTGAGTGCATTATTTTAGCCTCTCACATCAATTACTATCTCCATTCATTTCTTTTCTGTCTTCCTGACAAATATAATTAGCATGGCTGTGCAAATAAATCTGACCTGAAAGTAAACCAAATAATATTTAGATATCACAAAAGAACAAAGCAAATTGCAAAACAGCATAATCTTTGATTTTTTGCATTTTTGTGTGATTTTAGATGATCCACAAATCATGTCAGTCTCTCTTCGTGTTGCTGGGGTACCTTTTGAATGCATGATATTCATTTAAATGCTGATAATTGTGTGCTAATAGTGTAGTAGGGAATGAATAAAGAGGAGTTTCAGGGCTGAGTGTAAGATTTTTCCTTTCATTTGTCTAAGCTACTGACACTGTTTGGATGTCACTTTTATGGTATATAATTACTTTTAGTTCAGCTGACATTGTGGTGGGTTAGCAGTGCAGATAATGACATATGACAGTTCCTTTTGTGGAAGTTAAGAACTAGCTGATTAATTGTTGTTGTGTTAAACTCTAGAGGAAACCTTGTAATTAAACCACAGAAAGCTACATTAACATATTGTTAAGGGTCTGACTTAATCCCACAAAAGCAAGAAAATTCAAATTTAACAATGAAAAGCACAATGTTACTTGTTTTAGGCCAACTGTTGTTCCTCCAAATGCACTTAATCTATTATTGTTGTTTCTATATGTCATTAGAGCAGCTGCATTTAAATCAAATTAAGTCCTTTGATTTTTCTTTGTTTGGGCTTACAGATCAGGCTTTGTATTTGGAGCTAGGTTTGATGCTAGACTTCATGCTTCTGGATATATTGCTTTACAACTGAAACAGACAATGAGCTCCTTTGTAATTCTTTCATTTGCAAGTTTATTTCCTGATAGTCTACTGGAGTACTATTAGTATATTTCTGTGCTGTATTTTGATTTATAAGGAAAAAAAAAAAAACCTATTTATTTACTTCTTTGGAAGAAGAGGTGCCTGGTTTACTTCATGGAATGCTTTTCTAGAAGCTAAAATGTTCCAAGTTTAAATACTTGTTATTTTGGACATTTCTGTAAATTATTTCTGTGATCACGCCTTCCTGTCTTGTTTCACATCTCTTCAGCTTTTTTATCTCACCTGTATGTACTGACTGAAAATTTCAAACACATGTGCAAACATACTACTGAGATGAATTGTACCACTAACATTTGTGTAGTGCAGTACTTGTGGTAATTCAGGCACTGCTGTGGAGAGGTGTCCAAAGTGGCTTCCTACCACTTTCCACACCACCATCCCTCCATCCAAGCCTTGACTCTTGGAGAGCTGCAGGATCCACCTGCAGCCCAGGTTGTTTGTTGCCATAACCTTCTCCATGGTAGCTGGTTGGGAGCCTTGATATTCCTAAAAGGGCATGATTTGCTGTAGCTCCATTCTGTGTGAATAGTTTTGGTAACATACATCTAAATTCCCTGTTCTTTAGCTTGTATATTCCGATGGCAAATTTATAGCTTGTTTTGCATCTGTCATGGGTAGAAAATTACACATATCTTGGTCTTGAAAATTCACACCCTCTATCAGAAAGAGATAGCTCCTTCAGCTTCAACATCCTTCTATCTCATATGCCTGAAGACTATTTTCACATACATTTACAGAAAAGTAATGTCTAGTGCTTAGTCTAAACAAGAGACAGAAACAAATAAGTGCATCATTTCCTGACTAGATCACAAGATTAACATGTAGTGCGTTATTTCTTTGTCAAAGAAAGTTATTTCTTCTTAAAAATATGTACTACGAAATTATTTTCAAGAATTTCTTACTATAAGGGACAATAATGTCAAATGAATATATATATTTAGAACTTGTTCAATCATGAAATTTAAACAATGCCAATGGGTTCCAGAGGTATGACTGCAGTTCTAGGAATTGACTTGATTGTGAGCTACCAAAGACAAAACATTCATTTTTCATGTCGTTCTAAGGCTTTAAAACAGTAAAAGTTAATGTTACTTTCTAGTATCTAGATTTCACACTTAGTCCAGTATACATTTTAAATACATATTCTATCAACTTTTTACAACTTAGTTATTATGCAAGCTTCTCAACCACTGATTTTTAAATATGATATAGTGGTCCTTCCCTTGGGAAGCTGAAATAATGTAATCGTACCTGAAAATGGGTTAGTAATTCTAAACCCCTACCCCCCTCTACATGCAGAAATTAAATTCTGTAGAAGAAAGACAGTTCTAAATATTTTTGAAAGGGAAAAATATTAATTCCTAGAGCATACAGTTTTGCAGTGATGTTCTGGAAAGGAGCACACAACATCCCTCTGGCTTTCTCTGAATTTTCCTGACTGCTCTTAAGTAAGCTTCTAGGGTGTTTCATCTGCTTTTCCTCCTCTCTGCCCATCTCTCAGAGAGTGGTCCTGCTGTTAGCATCTGCGCACACAAATCAGGCCCGCACACCCAGCCTTCTGGTTAACTTCTGGAAATGCTGTTGTTTGCATAGACTTACATTTGCTATCTCCAGCAGGTGAGTTACACTATTTTACTTCCTTAAAATGCAGAGCTACATTTTCTGGTATTTCTGAACAGGTGCAAGCTACAACCTCAGAAGCTGCAGGAGTTTTCACCTACTTTATCTCATAGGATTCCCACTTGATGTATGGGTCACTGAAGACAGAAACTGTCATCTAGAGGAATCTTGTCTCAGTACCTGTAATAATCACATCTCCGCATTTGTAAATACACGACATAAATATTTGATATTTAAACACATTTACATAGCTTTGCTTGGCTATTGCATTAAAAATGGTCCCTCCCAAGCTGCAGATCTCTAAACTCTTAACTACTCTACAAACTGTATGGTTGCCATGATGCTAGTAAGATTTTTTTGCTTTATGATCAAACAGGTGTATAAAATTCAAAGCATTCAATATGCTTATCATTATTGTAATTTCTATGTCTTCCTGTAAATGCTAAGAAAAACTTTTCCACCATTCAAGCACCACACACCGAAGATGCACTTTTAGCAAAGTTGTCAGCTGCATGCTGAATGAGTATCTCACTATTTTTGCTGAAGCTAGACCCTTGCCGAACTCTGCCTTTTGGGGCCCACTTAATTTGAAATAGTTGGAGCGCTGCACAGAAGCTAGACGCAGAAGGATACAAAAACTACATTGGCAAATGATCTGTCAAGTGACCCATGAACAAAATCGAGATTGAGTTGCCCTTTGAAATAAACCTATTTGAATTTTATTATCTCTAGAGCACCTTGTGTCTCTAATCTTGTGAAAGGTTAGTATTCCATCCATCAGAGCAAGATTAGAGCCCTAGCTGATGCCTGTGCTTGATGATAACTGAACGCAGCAGTTAGGACTGGAGAAGAGATTCATCAGCATTACCATCAGCAGTTCAAACAAAGAATGGGTAAACAGATGAGCAGGAAAGTAGGTTCACAGTACTGACCATGTATATTCCGGGTCAGGATAGCAGAAATCAAAGGAGCAGAATGTCAGTGGAGATTTAAACCATTTAACAATAACCCAAGTAAGGCAATGTTGTCTTACTCTCATCCTTTTATTTTGTGCCACTGATTAGCGGACCCAAAAGTCTGCTGCCTACCAGGTTGAAATTATAACTACTTTCTCTGCGTATCTATCAAGAAATAAAAAAGCTAAAATTAAAGGAATAAAAGAGAAAAACTTTTTTCAAAAGTATTCAGGACTCATGAGCAGATTAGGTATCTGTCCAACAGAACAACATGCATAGGCAGAAGTGTGGGAAGCAGATTCTGTGATATTAAAAAATAATGATCTATTTTTATTAATTCAGAAATTTTCCTTTTCCTACCTTAGGTAAAAATCATTTCTCACGTTATTTCTTTGAAAGCACACGTGACATTTTGAATAAGCTTTAGTGAAGGGGCCTTGTTTTTCTATGTCCTTACTTATCTGAACTTTCCAAATTTTATATTATGCTCTGAATTGTCTCTATGATTGAGTTAATAATAGTGTGACCTCATTTCTCCATTTAAAAACAGAAATATGATTAAGTTCTTCATTGTACTGTTGAAAAGTCACTTCAAACTATGCGTTACTTCAAGAATAGAAGCATAATCTAAAGGATGAGAATGTATATATTTTTCTAATCTTTTAGTTCCTCTTAATAGACCTGGATACTTGCCTCTGGCTTTTTCATCCATCCAGAACAGATCACGTATTTACAGATCTCACATTTGGCAGTAAAGAATAACAAGAAGTCCTTCAGACCTCACGCCAGTGTATCAGCCAGCAGCAAAATAACATGAGACTAAATATTTTATTTGCTGTCAAACTTCACAGCAATGCAAAGGAAAAAAAAAAAAAAAGAAAGAAAAAAGTAGGAAAAAAAAAAGGAGAGCGTATCTGAGATTTTTCAAAGACAAGAGTATGTTATGTTAATACAATAAAATAGTAGTATACAAAGCAGCTTCTACAGATTAGTCACAACATGAACAGCAATAATGCCAAAGTACATTTCAATTTGCAATAGGTTGTATTAATGCTAGGAATATAAGAAATGATGATTTCCATCTAAATCAGCCTAAATCAGAGTCTGTGAGAGAATGTACAAACTTTGACGGCTCCACAAAATAAGCATAAATATTTAGAAGAGGTCAAAGGAACAAGAACACTTCTCCTACAAGGAGAGGCTGAGAAAGCTGTAACTGTTCAGCTTGAAGAAGAGGAGGGTGCAAAACTGCAGGTTCTGTTTGGTGGTGCCCCATGCCAGGACAGGAGACCATGGGCACAAACTGTAGCCCAGGAGGCTCCCCCTGAACACCAGGAGCAGTGCTGTGCTGTGCGGGTGCCGGAGCACTGGCAGCACTGGCACAGGCTGCCCAGAGGCTGTGGGGTCTCCTCCCTGCAGCTCTCCAGAACCGCCTGGCCGTGGGCCTGGGCACCCTGCTCTGGGTGGTGCTGCTGGAGCAGGGGCTGGGACACAGGGACATACAGGGTTCTGCCAACCTCAGCCAGGCTGGGGTGCTGTGCATTTTAAAGCAAAAATATGTAGTAACAACTGCAACTAACACAAATAAGCATGGATTTGTAATGTTAACTAAATGCTTCATGACTAGAATCATAAAATCATGGAATCATGGAATTGCTCAGGTTGAGAAAGACCTTAAAGATCATCAAGTCCAACCGCAACCTAGCCATACAACCCTCACAACCCTCCACTAAATCATGTCTCTGAGCATCACATCCAAATGGTTTTAAACATATGCAGTGACTCAACCACCTTCCTGGGGAGCCTATTCCAGTGCTTAACCACCCTCCCTGTAAAGAAGTTTTTCCAGATATCCAGCCTAAATTTCCATCGGCACAGCTTGAGGCCATTTCCCCTTGTCTGTCACCTGTCACCAGTGAGAAGACACCAACCAAATTAAATACATATTGTGGCCATATGGCATCTATTGCAATTATTGTGGCATTAAACAACAACAACAATAAATCAATTGAAATGTATTATAGTTATACATATTATGGTCAAATCTGAGTGAATATCTATTCTGTACAAGAGTGGTATATATTACTAATAAAATTTTTTTTTTCAATGAAAGTGGAAAATATTTCCTAGATAATGGCTTGAATGAACAATATAATTTAACACTGAACCCTAATATAAAAATCACCTGTTGGAACACATTTTTAGTTATATGACTTGTAAAAGAAGTACTTACAGTATAAGACCATCTAGGGTACATAAAATTATAATGTACTACTTATGATGTTTCTTATTGTGGAAAGGGAACAAGTGTCACCTGGTAGATAACACACCTAATTTTTCAATTTTAATGAAGTTTACAGTTCTTTTAATGAGAGCATTAATGAGAGCATAAATGACATAATGTCATCTATGTTCTCAAACAAGGAAATGTGTTGTCTCAATTGAAATTCAGAAGAGTATTTTTGTTTCTGTCCTTTCCAAAGCATCAATATTGTCAATTTGTGGTTAATCACCTCAATGTAAAAAAAGCTAATTAGATTTCAGTGTTTTAGTCTGGCCAGTCAGAACCTCCTCTCATGCAAGTAAACCCTCCCTTAGTCAAACTACCTTCTCTGAGAATAATCAAGAAGGCATTCAGTAGCTTCAATTCCACATTACTACCCAGCAGAGCACCTTATCCCTGTGTGCCCAACCTGTTGGCTTGCCTGGGCTGCATTTAGCAAATAGGAATTGTCTGGGGCCACATATAAAATATAGAGTAAATTTAATGTGTATAAATAATAAAAGTGTTTTTTTTAATGTATTTTTTTATCAAGACATAAAAAAACAGAGAACATAAACATAAAACTGGTGGGATGTCTAAGCTTATTTTGTGAAAGTAACATATCAGGTTGGTTCAATGGCAGTGGTTGCCATTTCTAGTGAGTTCTCAAGGTGTTCGTAAGAGATTTTTGATAAATACTACTATTCCTGTGCTTCATTCTTGACAATAATAATTCACAAGTGTACATATTGCCCAATAGCGATGACATGAATAAGGCACGACTGTTAGGGGTATTTTTCTCTGATAAGAGAGATAAAAATCTGGTAAAGAGATATGATCAATTTTTTCTTTGAGTTGAATGTCTGATTGCAGTTCTATGTAGCCCTTGTGAAAATTCACAGGTTATGTATTTATGCTGATTTCATTGATATTATATTTGTTATCAATACCTTTAATGAAAATGGCAAGTAGAACTATATCTGTAGCATCAGAACTACCACCATGATGATGCAGCAGTAGGGGGTGGGCCACAGCATTCACACTAGCTGTGCTGGGCCTCATGCAGCCCACAGGCCACAGATTAGACATGCCTGACCTTACTTTTGATCACCACAGAAAACTGAGTTTAATAGTAAATAGCACTTCTGCTCTGGGACTTGCTTGTTAAAACAGTGTCACTTTTTCCCTCTTCTTTACCAGTGTCTTGTGCTCCAAATCATACTTTCCCATATTTAAATAAATAAATAAATAAATAATCTTCCAGTAAGTTTAAAAGATTGTTTTGGGTTTTCATTCAGAGTGTTAGATGATAAATCTGCCTAACTATTAAACTGAATATTTAATAGCCTCTAGAGTTGAATAGAGAAGAACAAAAATAGGTTCTGTATTTTAAAACAGTCGTTTCACTGAGTCCCATGGTTTGTATATTGTTAACATCATTTTCATGAAAGCATTAAATGTTTTTCAGAAGAAACTGTGCTGATTCATGAATTTTTTATGAAGCATTATGCATTTATCTGAACATATGTTATAAAATTCATCATTCCCAAATTCACAGATATCTGTGAAATGCTACGTCTCTCTTTGGTCATAGATATTCTTAACAATAGTACTGTTGCAAGTGTTTAAGTGCCCAGTCATAAATATTCTAGAAGTTGGCCTTATGATGCCATGTAACATTTTGCTTGCATTTTATGAGCACTTCACTTGGGCACTTCTCACTTGATAACGACAGTTGAACCTTCAGAATACATATGATCCTTAGTGTATGTATGAATGACTTGAAAAGCTATCACATTATTTCCTTTTTATTCTTAGTATTTTCTTTCTCGGTTATCACCATAAGCTCAATGAGTGTTTTGAGGGGTTCTTAGGAATTTCAGCTTTTGTAATTATTATGGAGGATACATTCAACATAAATTACCAGATGCAAAAGAATATGAATGGAGATTCTAGTAAATATTTCAAAAACTATGTTTTAATATCAAATTTCATAATTTTCAAGTGAAAGTTATATGTTTCACCTAATTGCAGGATTATCTACATAGACTCAATGCCAGGATCAAACTTTCATTTTAGACACACTGAAGTGTTAATAAATTAATTCTTGTGGAGAAGAAATAGTAAGTTTAGCATTTAAAGGCTGCACCTGCACCCACTGAAGTTGTAATAATATTCACATTGACTTCAGAGTAGTACAATAAGGTATTATAGGCTAACATCAATGCATGTAATCAGCCTTGAATAGATGACAGCTCCTCTAATTGCACATTAATGTTCATTTGTGCAAAAACTTCTTTGTACACTGATGTTAAATAATGCTTTCAAATATTTCTTAGATTGAATTCACATTCCGTTAATGGTGGTTGATTTGTAAATAGCATTTTTTCTCACTTGTTTGACCTAACCTTTCCAACCTAGCCCAGGATAGAAGTTTGTGTTTCCTCCCCACCCTCCTGCCCATCATCTTAGCACATGGCAGTGCTATTTGCTTTGTCTCCATGCTGCAGAGTGGGGAGTTCACAGTCTCCCCTTTCTCTGGTTCTCCTTTTATCCTTGTAACAGCCTATCTCAAGCTTACAGAGTGGGCATGGCCTAGGAAACATAGTGGGGAAGAAGTCATAGACTCCGGTAAGGAGGAAAGGAAAAAGACTGCTGTGAATTATCTTCCATTATAAAGTTTCACAGTAGTCTGAGAAGTGAAGGGATTAAATAGAGGAGTATGACCTTCATCTTCACTCATAACCTTTGAGATTACACTGACTCCTAAAAATATTAATAGTGTCCAAAAGATTTCTTAATCTTACAATATTTATAGCTGTAAGACACTCTAGAAGAGGTATCAATATCCATTATCAGCTAAGTCATTTCACCCATAGATGGTTTTATCCAGGGTACAGGTGGAGGATGTAAATCACCTATTCTGAAATTTGCAAGTATAGAACACATTTAATTATTTGACCTGTCTTTCTTATCGTTAAATGTGATGTTTATATATTCAGAATGAGTTATGAGGACATAAAAAGAGGAGAATAACTTTCAACAGATCTCATAACACTGCAAAATTTGTTGTTCCTAATGGGAGCTGAAATTTGTTTCCCAGTTGTGAGCACTGAGTATTCTAAAGGTCAAAGCTATAAGGGAATTTTAAAATTAGTTATTCAAACTCACTAAAATGTAATACCAATACTCTGATAGCTTCATGCATACAATTTGTTTGGTCTTGAATATAAATACAAACGCAATGTCAAAAATAGAGGGGGAAAATAATCTGGTGTAAGTATTTTCCTTACAGCAATTTTTTCTCAATCACAAAGTAAAATTGGGTTCTTTTATGTCTTGAAAGTTTAGTTATTGTTTGGAAAAATGTCTCTGAAACCTAAAATAAATAGTAAGAACATGAAAAACAAAACAAAACAGAACAGAACAGAACTAGTTCAGATTAATTTCAATAGAGTTTCAATGAGATAAATCACGACTTTCACTACTTAGTATCATCGTGGAACATCTTATTTTTATTTTTTAAATAAAAAAAAAACTTTTCAAGCATCCTGTAGAAAGTTACCATGTTCATTAGAAAAAGTATTTTCTTCATGAACAAAGAAACAAAGAAGTAGGGCATTAAAGAAAAGAATGTGATCGTCATTGATGTATGTCATCAATGTAAGTATCTTTATGTAAAGATCCCTTTTTGTCCCCAATGACAGTCAGCTTATGTGAATTCTAATACACCTTTTAGCATCAGCCATATCACTAGGTCTGTTAAAAGGCATCAAATGAATTTAGGTACCTAAATTCCATATGCTATAAGGGCATAGACATCTTCACAGGAAATGGTTGATTTATAGAATTTGTGATCAACTTAAAAATCAACACCTACAAGCAGAAAAAAGCTATAGTGGGAACTGACTTATATGTGGTGGTGTTAGTGTCAATGAGGAGCAACATCAGTATGCCACCCTGGGCAATGTTTTCTGTAAAGGCTGATGAAAAATACGCAGGTATCTGGCAAGAATCTCTGTAGACTTCTCTGCAACTGTGTCATTTTCTCAGGTACTGCATATCCAGCGTACCAAGTGCACCACAGTATAACATTCAAAACTAAAGATCTGCAAAATAAAAAAAATGCACAGAATACATCATGAATAAACAAAATTGCCTTTTACTATTTTAGTTTTAATTCTTGTGCATGTACCTTTGTTTTCAAGAATCAAGCAGCAAATTATTTCTAGCTTTGCAAGTTGATCTCCAGACGTTGTTTTTGCTTATCCTACATATGGAAAGAAAATGAAGGGAACTTATCGGTCTGGGAATTGATATAGAATATCAGCTCATGCACAATACAACTTTTTATTTTATTTAGCGAATTGTTGTCTCTAGATGGTTGTGATTATATTCTAATGAAGGGAGTTATTGCACTATGTCATGCTACAGTATTATCACCAATCTTGATCGGCTGATGTGGTGTCAACTAGCTCACAGGTTGAATTAAATTCTAACACTGGATTAGAGTGAGAAAGTCAGCTTTCAGCTGACAGTGTAATATGAGAACTAAGACCTGACTTTTAACGAGAGCATTACATACCATCCGGTAGGGGGCATTAACCAATGCATCTTGCCCTTTCACTGAGTTGTCTCATCATAGACTAGAGGTTTAATAAGAATAAACTTTATTTGCAGAGACTGTGATCTTCCATCTAACATGTACAAATAATGTTTAAAAATAGTTGAAGTGTTATCTGTTGATCCCAAACCCATCATTTAAGTCCATATAATGCATGTAATGGTTTCAAATCACATTATTTGTTTTTTCTTTTCAGTTCTTTGCACTGTAGCTCAATACGCCTTTGACATTATACTTCTGAATTACTTCGATAGTAGACCTGAACCTTCTGCCTGATGAATATCTGTCTAATAGATGGAAGATGTATAAAAATGAGTTTGTAACATAAGACACACCCAGGACATATTCTATCATATAAAAGCATTTCCATTTAAACTTACGAAAAATTATTTCCAGTGTTAACACTGCTCATGACAACCAATTTTGGCAGCAAAAAAAGTTTACAAGATATATAAGTTCAAACGCTGTGCAGCTCTGTCTTATATAGATTCTCCTCTCCAACACTAGTACTTGAGTGCCTTCCAGAAGCACATTAAGCAACGTGATTAATGTCTGTCTCATTTTTGTTCTTTTACTTTGAGCTGAAATATTAGATTATTTTTCAAAAGGTAGCTGCAAGTTGGTGAAATATCATCTTTGCAATGAACATAGAATCTTTAAATTACTATGAACACCATAGAAAAAAATCAGCCAGTGCAGAAGCAAGTGCAGTTTCTCTTCATGTAGCTGGACAAGTGCCCAGTTATGTCAGGACAGAGTAACTGTACAAGAGCAACACAGAGCAGTCTACTTTCCTGATGCATGGAAGATTTCCTGGCTGAGAAAGAAAGTGACCCTTTACAACAGTATTCATTTTGCTAGACAGGAATAGATTAAGATGTTTTCTAATCAATACAACAGGACTTCTCTCTCAAACTGAATGAAGTGTCCAATTTTGCTGCTAGTGGTGCATTATTTTCCTAATTCTGTATAGAGGTACTGATGAAGATAACACTTAAACTCTTTTGTAGTGAAGCATGTGGAAGACGAAAGGTCTAATTTTTAGTGGAATAGAGACCTATCAGAAGACTTAAAATTAAATAAATATACTGCTATTCAGGGAGTGCATCACCTTTCCCATAGAATGTATAAGTCTGGTGTCACATTTAGACTAGCATGCGATTTAAGACTGTACACTTAGTGGTAATGTTGTAGAAGTATGGAATAAAAGTCCAACCCTCCTTAAAAGCTTTTTGTTATTTTCTAAGAAACTGACTGCAAGATTGCCATATCATATGCCTGTGCAAAGAAAATAAAATGCAAACAATCTCTGACCAGAGAAGCTGTCAGCAACTGAAACTCTTATGCTTCACTGTGACAGACTTACACAATCTTTCCAGATGAATAGTGCAATTCTCAGCATAGCTATGGATTGGAGGAGCCAACATTTAAATCTTTTAGAGCAGCCCTGTGATATACACATTGTAATGGGAGAGAATTTGAGGGGTCTAGATTCACTGCTTTTGTGATTGTCTTTCACAATTGCCATTCAATTGCACTGGTCTAAAATCTTGGATTGAGTCTTAAATTCTCAGCCATCTTCTTGTCTTCCAGAATGTATGAGTAGACAGCTAGATGTATTCAGCAATACAGACAGCATTTATTATTTCTTAGAAGAAGAAATGCTGCCTGTGTAAAATAGTAGTCAGTGATTCAGACGTCAAGGATATCAATATGTCAGGGTGGGAGGTGAAAAACAATTTTGTTTTGTTTTTGTTTAAAACTGAATTGTCAGAATTAGTGGGCAATTTGGAAAAACAGCAGAGAATACCTCTGAAGTGTGTATTGTGGACCTCAAGTTACTCTATTTGGCAACAGAGAAGAACAAGTTTTGGGGTTTTGGGGGGGATTTTCTTTGTTTGTTTCCCTACATAAACTTTTTGGTAAAAGCATATTCTTTTCCAGAAAGAATTTATGCCATCTAAGAAGCTATGATTTTGATGACAGCTTAGACATTGATACACTTCTTAGAATGTATTTTCCCTTTAATGAGTGCTTTGATGTACTGAGTGTGTTTTCAGTGTTCCATGTATGCATTTTTCATGATAACTCTTTTGCAGTTATCTAGGAGATCAAAGACTGCAATTCTGCACTGTTTCTGCCAAAAGGGAGTTGTTCCTTTCTCACAGAGTCTGTGCAGCCACTGTGTTTGGAAGAGTCAGCTTTCAAGTGATCTCTGTTGTACATCTTCATATTTGGTGCATACTTTTTCTTTGGTGCTCTTAATTGTTATTGTGTCTTTAGCACTGAAATGATTCTGCATTTTCATGAGTCTTTGTAGCCACAACAGGGCTATTTATCAAAAGGGTATTCACATTATAACATTAGCCAAAACTATAAGAATCCAGCGTGTTCCTGCAGAGAGCACACACAGATGTGTCTATGGGCAACCACCACGTAGTTAGAGTCTGGCATCCTAGAGCTGGCTGCGTGATGATTCCTGCATATGCGTGAATCATTTCATAGCAGCAAATATACGTGTTTTGCCAAGGCTGTTGCCATCTCTTCCATGCTGTCTGCAATGCCCCATTTACAGACCACAGCAATCACTGACCCCTTTTCCAAAGGAGATTTAAGAAGGCTGACAAATGGACTCTGTAGGAAGATGGGATCTTCTATAAAACAAAAGCAGCAGTGTTTGCTTTTGTCAGATATGTTTAAAAAATGACTATAATCTCAGTGACTTCCTTGGGAAAACTTAAGTGACATACAGCAGATAAAGGATATTAGCAAAAGAGATGATTGCACATTTCCAGTGTACAAGGAGAGATTTCAGGGATCTCTACTGTGATTGGTATCCCACGGGCTCATTTCCCAGTAATAATAAATTCCAGAAATCAAAACTTAGAAATAGATAATGGTACAGGCCTGAGTAGAGGAGATGCACAGAAGTAGTAAAGTATGAAATGCATTTAAAAACATAAAGTCTGCTACTCCAATACAACTAACACAAATTGAAATTAGTAGTCTGACACAGATGGTAGAAGGTTCTAGTAAAGTACTTCAATGGAGTAATAGATTATTGAAAATGCTAACATTTTCGTAGCATTTCCTAACCAAATAATACTTTTAATGGATATTCTGCTCATTTCCAGCATTCAAGAATATTTGCAAATTAATTTTCTGTTTTATTTCTATAGTGTTCCTCTATATTGTAACAACTTCACCTTAATAGAACCTATCATTGTCTAGTTATTTTAAAATTTTTACAATTTCAGTTCTGTCATCATATTAATGACTTGACATTTAGCATACCAGAATTAGTATACTGGCTGTGAAAGATTTTGCAAGAGTTTGGGATATCTGCATTAAATAGTAAGTGGAGAGGAAATGGAGGGAAATGGAGGTACGCTCATTGAAATTATTTAAGGGTATTTTTGGTGTTCAGTGTTACAGTGCTACATCTTTCTACCTTCTTGGGAAATCTGGGATATACTTTGTTTTTCTTTGCCTCTACACACACACACACACACACACAAAAAAAAAAAAAAAAAAAAAAAAAAAAAAAAAAAAAAAAAAGCTATTTCTTATCTAAATAGATTAATTTGAATAGCAAAGTGTAGTGGCAACATATTAGGACAAGCCTTACGAATGTTTACATAGGAATGCAATCAAGAAACCCTTTATGCTTTACTAATATCTCCTTGTTAATGTCTCCTTGTTTACTTTGCAGAATTTTTCCGAGAACTTCTTGAGAACGCTGAAAGGTCCTTAAATGATATGTTCGTACGGACATACGGCACACTGTATATGCAGAACTCAGAGGTGTTCCAGGATCTCTTCACAGAACTGAAGCGTTATTACACGGGAGGCAATGTGAACTTGGAGGAAATGCTGAATGATTTCTGGGCTCGGCTGCTGGAGAGGATGTTCCAGCTCATAAACCCCCAGTATCATTTCACTGAGGACTACTTGGAGTGTGTAAGCAAGTATACAGACCAGCTGAAACCATTTGGAGATGTACCCAGGAAGTTGAAGGTTCAAGTGACTAGAGCATTCATTGCTGCACGGACCTTTGTTCAGGGGCTGACAGTAGGCAGAGAGGTTGCAAACAGAGTATCCAAGGTAATTTGAAATCAGAGTTTCTTAAGTTTGAATTTGTTTCAAATTAATAGACAATCAAAATATGATTATGCTTGTTGTTTTTTTTTTTTAATATTGTGTTGATTTTTTTGGGTTTATGCGCGTGTGTGTGTGCTGGTAGACACACATTGAGTATGCAGGTAGAGATAACAGTTGTATTTCATTCCTTCTGGAGATATTATGGCAATACTGACTGGAAATCATTTCCCTGTGCTTGAGATGCAAGGAAATATTGATATACATCAATTTTATATCACATCATTAGTAATTCAAAACCAGCAACATATATAAAAGATTATGGTTATGATCAGAATTAAATTGCTTCAAGTAAATTTATGCTGCTTCTTTCTAGGACAGCAGAGTCCTCATAGCATTCATTCATCATGCAACTGGGCGGAGGATTTCATTAGAAATGTTTAGTTATGTTCTTGATGAGACCACTACTGACATCTCTGGAACTTGAACTTTCCCTAAAGACAATTTGACTCACATTTGTGTTAGTTTTAATTATTTATCGATGCAAATATTTATGACAATTTTAGTCCTAGAAGGCTACATATAATTAAAGCTATGTAATAAAAAAGCAACGCACACACAAAAATAATCCATTGGGTACCAGAAATGTGCCTGAATTACCTTATCTTACATAGTGTTTCAAAATCAGGTATACTTATTTCTGAATTGCTGATCCAATTAGATGTCTGTTCTGGGATATGGCTATTTCATGGTTCTATATTTACGTAGTTCTGTAGCTTATTAATTCATAACACCAACATAAGATTAAGTTAAGAGGGGAAAAAACAGTAGATGCACAATTAAATGCCTCCAAATAGGACAAAAGCAGCACCATTGCTGTAGGAATGGCCTACAGGGAATGGTTACACATAAAGCAGCAAAGGAACCCACACCAAGTATCATTGGCAGATGATTCTGGTCTGCAAGGAGACAGATTATCTCATGCTTATTAGAAAGTGAGTATCTGACCAGATGGTAAGCTCAGAAAACATTCCAATTTCCTACTTCAGTACATCCATTCCTTCCCCAAGTTTTCATCTCTCAATTATCTCTTTCATTAGACAGCTTCTTGGATGTTTGTTTTTGGTTGGTTGGTTGGTTGGCTGGTTGGTTGTTTTTTTGAGTGCTTGATTTCTGTAAGAAAAATCTTTTTTGCCATTTTGTGTCACAACTTTAAAAGAAAGAACCATCAAGTGCTTAAAAAACAGAATGCACAAATTAAAAACCAAGGGTAACCATAATCTTTCAGAAACATTTATTCATTTTAGAAACGTTTTAGAAACATTTTTAGAATCTTTTCACTCTGCTTTTCTAACAGCCCAATAACAAGTAAATGGCTCAGCTGGGTGAAGCTGGGAGAAAGAAACATTGATATCATCCTTATGAGGCCAAGTATTCAAAGGATGATGGTTTAGTGGGCATGGTGGTGATGGGTTGACAGTGGACTTGATGATCTTAGAGGTGTTTTCCAACCTTAGCGAATATATATTTCCATGATTTTGTGATATTCTGAATTTTGAAGTGTTCAAGTGACATCTGTTATGAAATACTGAAATAACAACTTCAAGACAATAACTGTATACAGGATTTTGATGTTTGCCTTTTGCAATTGCAAGCCTAAGCTATTCCTCTTCATCAAAAGAACTATTTCTCTTCATGTAAATCACAGCAAGAAGGTGAAGTAGAGTGGCAGCTGATATAGCGTCTGATGTGCTCAACATGATGAAGAAACTCTGGCTTCTGAACTTTTCTTATCCTGTATGATGCGATAGTTTGCAATTGCAAATTCAGAAGCTACAGACCAGAGCGAGAAGCAAGAATATGATAGAATTACACGGTCATTTTGCACTAAGAAGCTGGCAAATGAAACAGATAAACCTGGCTACCTAGCTAAAATTGAACTTTCTTCCTTTCAAGTCATTCTGGGCTACAGAGTCACCTTTCGTTTTATTTCTGGCACTGCCAATTGTTGCAGTCTTTTCTAAACAATGACAATTAACATGAATTCCCAACCCATCTAGCCTGGTTTGAGGCAGATACGGCTGCTTAGACTCTGTGCACAGAACGCATAAATCTACAGCCCCAGGTTTTCTGTGAACAGCAGAGGTGCCCTCGTTGGTCAAGCTTTAAGTGAAAATGCCTAGTTCTGGTATCACTGCTGTCAGTACGAATTAGATCTTGCTGTATTAGCAGGATCAAAACTGTAGGAATTAAGCCACCTAAGTAATTAAATATATGTGTAATTTGTGAATCCCAAACATATTAAGGTGTTAATTGTCTGCTAAATGTCACTTTCCTTACATATATCTATATAAACATACAGAATGTTCAAGTGTCTCCTTTCTCTCATACCCCCCAAAAGGTTTACATATCTCTTGCTGGGTTCTGGGGACACAAAGCCTTCCAAGAATAGGGTTTATCACCAAATTGCTAAGTGATTCTAAGACCCTATAATGAGAATCATTAGCTCTGTATTCATAACTGGAGCCTTATCATAGTATCACTTGAAGATGAGACAGCTCAGTAATGTTCCTGATTCATGTGTGTCCATTCATGGGGAGGGACAGGGTGGAGTGTTATTTGTTTGTTTTTTGACATTAAAGCAATGATTTTAAATCTTTTGAAATGCTTGATAGTTTGTTCCAGATACATTACAAGTTCTTTGCTTTATGAACAGGTAAAGAGTGAAGCTCTAATAGACTACATTCAGAACACTGTATTTGGTTTTGGGCCCCTACCATGCAAGAAAGGCATTGAGTTCTGTGGAGGCCACCAGTATGGTCAAGACTGGAAAAGCTGCAGTGGGATGACAGAATGTGGGACTGAGACTTGTTCCACCTGGAGGAGAGGTGGCTTCGGGGTCACCTACCAGTTGTGCAGGAGATCCAGTGAAACACTTTATAGTAGAGAATGATGGGAAGTGATGGATATGAGCTGAAACAAGAAAGAGCTTCCAACAGGAAGGCAGAGAGGCTGTGCAGTCTCCATCCATGATGGTTTTGTCCAGATTGTATAAAGCTCTCTAATATGACAAGGTCCTGTAGAGTCTGACCTCTAATCTTACCCTAAGGTAAGATCAAAACAGGATCAAACTGAAAAACAGGATCCTTGCACTGAACAACAGGTTAGACTGTTAATAAAATTAACATTTTTACTTAAGTATAAAATATGCTTTGGTTGAATCACAGAATTGTTAGGGGTTGGAAGGGACCTCCAGAGATCATCGAGTCCGACTCCCCTGCCAAAGCAGGTTCCCTACACCAGGTCGCACAGGTAGGCATCCAGGCAGGTCTTGAACATCTCCAGAGAAGGAGACTCCACCACCTCCCTGGGCAGCCTGTTCCAGTGCTCCGTCACCCTCGCTGTACAGAAGTTCTTTCGCACATTTGTGCGGAACTTCCTATGCTGCAGTTTCCAGCTGTTTCCCCTTGTCCTGTCTCCACTCACCAATGAAAAGAGTCCATCCTTGCAATTCTGTCCCCCACACCTTAGATATTTATAGACCTGGATCAGGTCCCCTCTCAGTCTTCTTTTCTCAAGGCTGAACAGACCCAGTTCACTCAGCCTTTCTTCATAGGAGAGATCCTCCAGGCCCTTCACCATCTTTGTGGCCCTCCGCTGGACTCTTTCCAAGAGATCCCTGTCTTTTTTGTACTGGGGAGCCCAGAACTGGACACAGTACTCCAGATGAGGCCTTACCAGGGCAGAGTAGAGGGGGAGGATCACCTCCCTCGACCTGCTGGCCACGCTCTTTTTAATGCGTCTCTTGGCCACAAGGGCACACTGCTGGCTCATGGCCAACCTGTCATCCACCAGGATGCCCAGGTCCCTCTCCGCAGAGCTCTTCTCCAGCAGGTCATCCCCCAGCCTGTACTGGTGCATGCAATTATTCCTCCCCAGATGCAAGACTCTACACTTGCTTTTGTTAAACCTCATCCGTTTTTTTTCTGCCCAGCTCTCCAGCCTGTCCAGGTCTCTAGACAGTTGTCATTACCCTACTGCTGCTCAGAGCTCTAATTTAATCCCAAACAGACAATTACATATTCACTGGATCTTGCTCTAAAATTAGCTGTCTAGTAACATGAAGTCAACACAGATTATGTCTGCATAGATCTGGGGCCTTAGTTAGTGTTTGCTAGTTTTGCTTTTCTCTAAGCTCTTTCTGAGTGTATCCACTTTCCACACAATATATACTGGGATAAAGACAAGAAGAATTATTCTTAGTTTGACTTTACTTTTCACGCTCACAAATTCATGCTACCAGCAAACAAAGTAGCTTATATACCAGGTATAAAGTGAAGCTTAGCGTAGGGACACCATTAGGAGCAGTTAGTGATTTTGTTAGTGACATCAACATTAAAAATTGGTGACCCAGCCACTAAGAACTTATTTCATTAATGCATTTAAATATGAATTATCATTTATTGCAAAATAAAAAAGAACATTACAATGCTTCTTTCCTCAGTACCTAGCACTGCCTATATGTCTGTCTTCTTTTAAATCAATTAAAAGCATTTTTCCCCTCGAGCTTATTAAATTATGTTGCTATCAGACTTCTTATTAGGACCCTGGTGATATATATGAGCAAAGTGAAGCAAATTCAGTAATACAATTATAAGGTTAAACCCAAGATTAGTAGTGAAGAGCAGTCACTAGTAATTGCCTGTGATTACTTCTACTCACAAAATGCTAGGCCACTGCTTTTTAAATAAACTGAATCAATATTCTTACAAACTTTGCTTTTCATGCTTTAAAAATAAACATTCAACTCTTTGTGAGAGTTATAAATAAAGGTCAATATTGAATGGCACACTGATTCAGAATGTAATTATTGCAGGGAAGGAGAAAAATATTACATGCTGATAAGTCAGGTAATTAAAAGCCAAAACACATAGCACTTTAATGGTGGAAAATGTGATTTGTGGGGTGTGACAGATAAAGAGCTACGTGACCTGTTTATTTAACATCACTGGCTGTAAAGATGAGACTTGCTAAAGTCACAGAGGGAAAAGAGATCTATGATGGATTGTATTTTTTACCAAACTTTTCTTCTTAGATCAAACAATTAATTTAGGAGCAACCAAGATAAGCAAGCATAGCTTTTATGACTGCTTCTGGATCCATTGTTTTAAGGTTTTTCAGTTATTCATTCTTGGAGTTTTGAGTTACTATATCTTTCCAAGAGTAGGATCATACCGTGACATGAATGGACCACATACTTCTTTCACTTCCTGTTGCTTGGCATTCCTTAGCCAGGGATTTCATGCATCAGCATGATTTTCCAGACAGAGACTTCTCAGAGCTTGGAGTTGAGGACTACAGATTAGGGGTCTTGTGCAGCTCCTGTATAAGGAAATGCTGAGAGACATGGGACTGCTCAGTTGGGGAGAAGAAAAGACTAAGAGGGGACCTTATTAACACTTAGAAATATCTAAGGAATGTCAAGTGGATGGAACCAGGCTTTTTTTGGTGGTGGTCTGTGACAGAACAAGGCACAAACTGAAACATGGGAAGATAAACTTGAGGAAAATCTTCACTGTGAGGGTGGCAGAGCACTGGAATGGGCTGCTCAGAGAAGTTGTAAATCTTCTTCTCTGGAGATATTCAAAACCCACCTGGACAATTTCTAGAGTAATCTAACATGGGGAATCTGCTTTAGTAGGACATGGGGCTAGATGCTCTCCCGAGGTCCTTTTCAATACCTGTGTTTCTATGACTTCTGTGTCATAAAAGGAGTGAATAGTATCTTTACTGAAGTGCTTTGTGGGAAGTGTCTTTTGAACTAAGGTTCTCCAACTGTTCTACAAATCTTTCCTTCTTTCAAGGAAAGGGACACAAACCAATTTAATATGCAAACATTTCATGGAAAAATAAACAATCATAAATTAGATGCCTTTCAGATGTCTCAGATTTACTGCACGTACACTGATCTATTTTCTACTTTATGTGCACTAGAACATCAGATTAATCCAGGTTAGCTGTAGAAAAAAGACTGATAATGAAACAGTCACTTCAGTGAAAACAAAATGGTTGGCAGGATGCCTGCAAAAACTGTGGTCTATGTCGTCTTTATTAGAATTGTCAGATATAATCCAGTCTGGCCGACCAGTTTCTTAGGTTTTTAAATTTCACTGAGTTAGCTTTGCGTTGACCTTATTGACTTGAGTTTAACTCAGTCATCCTGCTCAGTAAAACATTTAGTCTGCTTCAGTATCACTGAATTAGGTCTATCAACCCAGGTTATTACTCAACACGTGCCATTTCACGACTCAACATTTGCAGCAGTCCTATCTTCTAGTTGGATTCACAGTACCACTCATAAGCAAACATCTACTGATACATTGATTACAGTGCTTTTGCTCAGTTTGTGCATATTTCTTAGTTGTCTATGACACATAAGTTGTCCTCTAGGTTGCTTTACTTGAAACTTCTACCTATATTGATTGAAAGTATTTTAGTTTAACATTACCATTTAACACTAAATGGCAGATTTTATGCACAATTCCTTAGACTTATCATAGCAGTTGTTTTTCCTACTTGCAAAAGATGTTAATATGGAACCTGCGGAAGCTAAGTAGAGAGAAAACAGAACTTTTTCAGAGGAATTCTTAGAATAAACGATTGAGCCTAATATATGTCATGATATACAGACAAGTCATTGCAAAAATAGTGGTGAAGAAGCAAAGATCACCTAAGAGCTTTCTGACACTAGTAGGTTTAGATCTTCTTTGTAATTAACCTTACAGCAGGTTTTAAGTTTCTGTTTTAGAACAGGTGAGTAAAAGAATATTCAAAAGAATCAAATAGAAATAGTAAGGAGATAAAAAGTCTGAACTTTAAGCAATGCAAAGAGATACATATAATCTTTCAATATTCTGACTTCATAAAATGTCAATTTCTACAGATTGTTTTCATCCTTTTTCAATGGCCACCTGTAGAAGTACTATTTTCCAATTATGATTTGATAAAAGCAATACATTTTATTTCTCATGTGAGCCTGAAGCCTGTGAAAACTAATAGGTTCTTCTGCCTTTAGTTTTCTACAAAAAACATTAGTCAGTGAAATATCTGATTAACCTAAAACTTATCAGGAATACTAAAAGGACTTTAAATGTACATCTGTTTAAGTGCAACAGTCAGCAAAGTCATCAGCAACAAATTGAAACAGTCAAATTTATGTGAGGCTTGAAAATAATGAAGCCTGCAATCAACTATGTGAATCTAACTACACGTCTAAATTATTCAGAGGTCACAGGAAATTTGTTTAAATTGTCCACTTAGGTCATGCATCTCATAATATCTTACAAAAAAAAGAAAAGTTGATATTAATATCAGAATACAAAATAAAGTATTTCAGTGTCAAGAAGATAAGAATTCTGGTCATCTGTAAAATTGTAAACTTATCTCTATTCTCCATTCCTTGCCTCTTACGAGAACATTTTATACTACAAGCTTGCTGAGTTTTTTCTCCGTAATCTTTTCTGAAGATAAAATGTTGCTGCTTTTTTTTTTTAATAAAAAAGTCTCCTTTTTTCATCATTTGAAAACCTCCAGGAAGAAAGGAAGAATTCAATCCTTGAGTAAAAACAGAATGTGCCAGACAGAATAACGGTAGAGCTTTAAATAAAGTTGGGAAGATTTAGTTAATCTCATTTATACATTCATAATGGTTTGCCACCCTTGCACAGCTGGCATACAAGGCTTTGCCATTTCCCAAAACCTCCACATGGTTTCTGCCTGTCAAAAACTTTCCCCTTCTTGAAAATAGTTTTGTTTTTAAGACTGCCCAAGATGTTTTGACATTCAGTTATGGTGGAAGTTTAAATTCAGGCCTTTGATTGCAAAAGATTTATCAATTTTACATGAAGTGGATTTATTCAAGAGGCATGTACAGACTCAGATTTTCCCCCCTACTTTTTTTACTACATCTTCCCCCCTATTTTCATTATTGCCAAGAAAAGAAATTGCATTCATACTTTCCTTTTGCACTTTTTCTCCCATTATCATTTTATGCCCAGATGTCAGTATTATCCCTGGACCCAGAACCAACATTTACAGCAGTATTTGGCAAGCTGACAAAGCTAAGCAGGAAATTCTCACTGCCCTGAGTAAGTGTTCCACATGCTGGGTTGTCTTGCCAAAGCATTTACAGTTCTCCCCACACACACACAAAAAAGCACTAACCTAGTTGTTCTGTTTCAAATGAATTTTTTATGCATCTAGTTGGTAGAAGGATGCCTTATTTACCAAAGTTGTGGATCTGAGTTTCACAATATTAGCCTTCAATGTTCAAATACAAAAAAAAGAGCAAAATTTCAAACTGCATTCTACTCTTCAGCAATTTGCTCGCTCAACTATACTGTCACTCACTCTGATGTTATGGCACATTGTGACATCTGCAATGAACCCTGTTTTTCAGAAATGACCCAAAACAAGTGAATGCATATGGATCTGAGCATTCCCCCTTCTCTGGGGAATGCAGTAACTGATCAGCATCTGTGGTGTCTAAGATGTATAAACCCAAGCCAGCTCAGGCAAGGAGCCAGGTCTAGAAAAGCTTTGCAGCTCAAGCAGTTTTTCTTGTAACTCTATGGTGTTCAGTGTTGATGCAATGGGTATTTGTGCCAAAACAAATTTGACTTGTATTCACACTGAGATTATCTTTGGATAACGTGTAGCTAGTTTAACAGTTATTCTGGAATCCAAGACAGAGAAAGCTCAAGGCATGCTGCTTTTAGTCCTGGAGATTTTCAGCTAAACTTCAAGGAAGTATCCTGCTACCATGTAGAGTGTAGGAAGACAGAACTGAAGGATGTTCAGGAAGTTCTTAGCAGCACATTCACCACATTAAGATGCAGTTAAGTAGGAAAGATAAACATCTGTGTATCTTTCACCATCTCACATCTGTTCTTAAAAAAAACAATTCACATCTGCTATTAAAGAAAAACATACAGAAACTGTTGGACCCCAAGACAAACTGCTTTTAGAATTTTCCACACTGATGAAAATTTCTGGGACTTCTCAGGTTGTTTCCTGTCCAACTGTATGAGGATAAGAAAATCTCCTGATTTTTTTGACTAGCAGTAAGCATTTAAATGTATAGGTATAAAGAATATATCAACTGGAAATGAATGCAAGTCAAATTTTCACTTAAATTAGAATTAAAAGTTCGAGTAAATAATGTTTTCAGATTAATCTATGCTGTATGCAAAATCTTAAACTTCCAAAGACGTTTATCTTAAGCTACCAGAGAAGCTGGCTGCCAGTTTCTACTGCTGTGCATTTATTCTTCCTTCAGTTTTGTTTTAGTCTTTGTTATAGTCTATAGTTACAAGAATTTAAAAAGAAAAAAAGTGTCATAAACTAAACAATCAACAGATGCAATCAAATTCACTGATGATATAAAAAGTGTGAGGGGAAGGGGTTAATGTATGTATAAAACCCCAAATGACTAACCAATGTTATGTTTCTTCTGATCCCAAAAAAAGCACCTTATATCTATATCTTGTTTTCAGTCAGATTCCTCAAAAATGCTTCTGAGAGAAATGTCTTTCAGAGTTGGCTTAGTACTGAATGAGTGCGAATGTACAGTGCATATTTTTATATCCAAAGGTCGACTCTCTATTTAAGATTAATTCTCTGTCTCCATTCCTTCCTCCCACTTTTCCTCCTGAATCAGTAAAAAGTTCCACAGCCATTGACTTCAATCTGAACTTGATTAGGGTCTGATTGTTCAGATATGTATAAAATCAGATACCAAAGTTTATTAAAGCAAAGTTCTTTGCAATGAGCCTAAGGAACTTACTGTAGGAAAATTACTGCTGAGTAAAATTTGATGGAATAACAAATTATGAGTCCAGAAATGACCATTTAAAGGCATAAGAACAGCACTACCAGTTAACATAGGTAAAATTACTGTAGACTATCAGTATACGCAGTTAAATTCATATAAAATCGTGATCGGTAAAATTTTGCCTATGCAATTTAGCAGAAGTTTAATAACTTTCTGAAGTATATAGGTTCATCTGCCACTACAAATTTTGGAGCACAGTCTCTGATGTTCCAAAGGGCAATTCCCTTGTACTGTGGCAATTCATTACAAACAGAAAAGCAGAAAAGATTGTATTCATGAACAAGAACGTGAAAAAAAATTCACTGCTACAGCTGACTTGATGAATTCTTGCTCAGACAAATCTTACAAGATTTGTTTGCTACCTAAGGATCAGTACACACACAACATGTAAAGAAAGCACTGAAAATGGTATATCTATGAAAACTGATTGGCATCCATCATCTGCTTTTCATCTATTATTCATCTGTAAGAGTTTTACTCTGTAAGTTAAAACATCCTATGAATCATTTTTTTTAACAATAGCTATATAGAAGCAATACAAAGCATGATTCAAAAGAAGTGTTGACAGAAAAGGAAACTCTGCTAGAGACTAAACTTTTTAAAGTTTTGAACATTTCCCTTTTATCATCGAGTCTGCAGAGATTCACTTCTACAAGGACATTTCTGTAGGCAGTATCAATATAGTATGGAGGTTTATGAGCCAAGATACACATCAAAAAGAATTTTAATAAGCCTTGACAGATATATTTCATTAATAGTGCTGATGTAGTGAGGTAAGACCTATGCAGTGGGGTGTGTAAAGCATTCAGTTATGCTTACTGTTAGCTAAGATATAGCATGGAACAGACTGACATTTGGTAGAAGAAACAAATATGTTGAAGGCTTTTTTTTCTTTTTTCATGATCAGATATCTTTCCCTGGCAGATGTGTGTTGCTTCTTAGTAGGAGTATATATCTGTCAAAAATTAGCTCTCCAGAAAGTAATGAACTTACTGCTTAATCAAGTTAAGATTTGTTTCAAGATCATTTTCTGTTGATCTGTCTTTAGACAGGCATGCAGAGATTCAGAGTGGTATGTTGGCAACTGAAGCAGTGGAAGAACTCACCATGTTACATTAGAAGTAAATTGTACTGCATACCTTGCCAAGTCAATAGTATTGAGATCCACTTACCTGTGCTTAGGTTCAAACATACAAACAGAAAGAGAGGAATAGTGTTGGTCATATGTGCAAACTGCTGACTCTCACTGTTAGTCACCCTTATAAATACACCAGGTATTTATAAGGTAACTTTAGTTGTTAAACATATAATTATGGAAAACTTGCATACACATGACAAGAATGACTACATTTGCAATAGAAGAAAGCCATCTGTGGTGTATTTCTTTTGAAAAGTCAGGAGTAGTGAAGATGCATTTCTTAAGAGCATAATGCTGGTTTTTGTCTATCTAAATTTTCTCTCATGTAGCACTGTAGTTGTTACTTCTTACTGAAATATATGATTAAACCAATAATTGTAGTTTTTTCTCAGAGATGCTATATTCATCCAGGCATCCAAATAATGAATTACTCAAACAGATTATGAATAAAGAATGAAATTAGACAGAATCAACTTGAATTTCCTGAAGATATATAAAAAATGTGTTGTTCTGTAAATCATTTTCTTGAAGTCATACTATTAAAACTGGTTTTACTGTTGAACTGAAATTACAAATATCCTCTTTAATCTTTTGCACCAGATGTACGGATGTACAGTCATTATTAGAATAACAAGATCTTGTAAATTGAAGAAGAGGTGACATGACAAAGGAGTAAAGGGAGTCTGTGGTTTTATAAAGTTCAGCTACTGTGTGCACTTAGAATTGCAATTTGATTTTCTTAGCAATATTTAGGAAAAAGAACCTATAAATTAGTGATGTTACAAAATAAGTTTGTAATAGGCAAGAAACACAGCAGTTAGTGCCTTCTTAGACAAATAACGCTTGCTTATAGAAATTTCAAGCTGCCTGTTTAAATTTCTGTCAGCATCAATATCATTGACTTACTATTTTCCCAATAAAGGAATCTATAATCCAATTCAACCAAGTTTGCTATGATTGCTGTCAAAGGTACAGTGACATTCACTGATTTTTTCCCGTGATCTAAATGTGAGGAATTTTGAGCAGTTGCCTCAAAAGAAATGATGGTCAAAGAGCAATAAGGTGAAGAAAAAAAAGAAAAAGATAAAAGAAAAAAGATAAAAGAAAATCACAATTCTCTATCTCTTTACTATAAGTGAAGTGGATCAGAAGGAGACAATGACAGGTATCATCTGAAGGGCATCGAAGAACTGCTTCTGTCAATATTCATGTTAGGGTTTACTATTAAAAGATCTGAAACAAAACTGAGGTATTTGTAAGACCTTTGCATGCCTTTTTGTTTTCCCAGTATTAGATAACTTAAAGCAACTAAAAACAAACAAACAAACAAAAAAACCCCACAGAACTGAGTGCAGATAAAAGTGTTGCTGAAATATCACTGCAATTGTGCCTTGGAACGCTATAGTCCCCACAGCGTTATTTTCCAGTTAGCCAGGTAAATGTGTCTTGGAGTATTATTAATTTTATTTTATTACTCTGGGATCATACTTTTCATTAGTTATTTTTGGTTTATTTGCCTTTATTGGGATTTTTTTTTCTTTTCCATAAGAGTTGATAGATTAGTGGGTTTTCCTTTTTGTTACAGAGCATGAAATGAACCTGGCAAAGGAATTACTGCTTCACTAAATACAAACAGCCATTTTTAGGATGTGCCTGAGCATTTTAATAAGTCTTGTACCAGAGCATGTGGTTTAGCTAATGAGAGAATTGACTTCAGATTGTTCCATAAATTGTATCCTGGTGTATTCAGAACGCTATAAACTGATTTACTGTGACAGAAATCTCTTCTACCTCTGAAAGCTGTGGGAACAGTAGGCTGCATAATTTGAGTCCCATTTTCAGTACATTTGAAAGGGAGCTTTAGTTGGAACAAGTAGCTTACATTAGCCTGACCATACTGTGAAAAAGGAATTAAGTATTTGATCGCGTAATCTCTTCTCTGCACCCTTTATCAGTCATCCTACTTCATGGCATATTATTCCTAAGAGTATGTAAAAGTTTTATTAGTCTGATATTATACATGACTAGTAATAGAATTTCAAATACATACTCAAGAATAGAACTTCAAATTGTGTGAAACAAAAAAAGAAGTACTTATTTGTGTTAAAAATTACTTTTTGAGTTAGAGATTAATTAGTCAAATTGAAAGAATTTTTACCTCTTTGTTTTCAAAAGAAATAAAATAGTGCATTCCTGTTTCCCTTATGAACACCACAGAAATTTTAGCATATATTTCTCATTAGGAGAAAAGAAATGTCTCTGAAGCCTTACTAAACCAAGAACTTCAGAATTTTAGATGAAATCTGACCTTTACTGACTTATTTATTTTTATAGAGATTTATTCAGAATTGTATTTCCATGAAGACGAGAGCCCCTTAAGTTAACTCAAGTACTCTGGGTCATTAAGCAAAAAGCTGCTACGTTCTTGCACAGAATTCCAGCTAATCCTTACTTTAGATTAATTTAGGTATGAAAGTTTGGAGTGTATTTGCCAAAGGCTACTTCAGTGAGCAATGAAAAGTGATGTGTCTTCAGAAAGCAATTCCCATCTTCAGTCAGGTGAATTGACCTCAGAAAGTTGCTATCTTTCACCACTAACTCTTCAAGTATTTTCTTTCTTTAGATTCCTTGGTGGGAACAAATCCAGTTTGTCAATATTAATATGCAGTATAGGATTCTATAACTATTAAAGATTGTTAGAATTTTAATCACAAAATCTTACATTTATGTACTTCCTCTTATTAAATTAACTTAAATGCAATTTTTATAACATTTTATTCAATATTTATAAGATAGTCATCATGAACATGATTTCTGAAAAAACACACTAAGACAATGATTTTCTGTAGAAATAAAAGACATACAATTTTAATTTGTTACATGATCACTAGCTGAAGTTTTCTATTCTTCAATAAAGGATCCAAATATCTGGCAAGGAAATATCCAATAAAAATACTGAGTCTGAGAATAAGTCAACCATAAACTTTGTTTCTTAAATTGAGGTATGAAAATAATATTTAATAATGAAGATGTTGGCAAAATAAAAATTTATCAATGCTAGAAAAACGTCCCGAATCTCATAACCTGTACAATTAACAATTTTATTCAATCAGACATAAAGATTAAAGTGATGACATAGACTATTTTTGTGTTTCTAGCCATTAAACTTCTGGAGTAATATATATCCTGTTTCTATCTTGTTCTGTCTTTCACATTGTCCTTGTTCCTCCCCCACATCCCAGATACCTCAAGCAGTAATTAATAACCGAGGAGTTTTGGTTTGGTTTTCTGAAAAAGGATTTCTTGATTTAAAAAAACAAGTTTGTATGTTTTTTTTACTGGGAGTACAATTACTTCCAATCAACAGCATATATATATATATATATACAAATTGCATATTTGATCCAGTGTTGGATCTGCTGCAGGAGAGTCATGTAATAGGTCAAGTTTGAGAAACATTTTTACACGGTACTGTTGTACCCCACTTGTTGAGCATATAAAGCAGCTTTTAGATTTTAATCATCTTTTTACTTTGGTGTATTTGTGGTTAACACTGTGCAATTAGCACAGAGGACTCTGTACCACTTACTTACATTAAAAGCATCACATTAGCAGGAGTGTTAACTGTCATGGGAATACAGTTCTTGTCTATACAACTTAAGAATTTATATTGCTAGAAAGGTTTCTAAAACACTACTTTAAAGAGTTATGTAAAAACTTACGTAAGTACACACAAGGATACATAACTTCAGTTGACAAAAAAAAATTATAACAGAGCTAGTGAGATATGTACAGTGTGAGTAATATACCTACATAAATTGCTTTTTGTGAAGCACTACTTACTATCCCATAATCAGTAATATTACATGCTTTGACTAGTTCAGTTTCCTCAAGGTAAATGCTATATGCAAATCCTGGGCTTTGTTACCCTGGTTTATCTGTGCTTGAGACAGTTTTCTCCTATGAATACATGTTGTGAGCACTGGTGGATTGCATTCTTTGTTGCATATGCTGACATGCTGTACACCCTTAACAGGCTGCTCTGGGTACCTACAGCAATTCAGTTATGTGTGGTAGAGTAAAGTGCCTGAACCCATCCTGTCGTCTTCTTGTCTTGTTCATTTCTCTCATTTTGGCTCGGGCACTTGGCACTGACATGCCACTCTTTCAAAAAACAATACTCAACATGCAGATGAAATGGCTTTGGCAGTGCAATTTACTGTCTCCACCCTTACCCAAAACTGACTGGCAGCTGTGTCATAGAAAACTGGCATCTTACCTTACAGGTGGCATTATGCCATCCATAGGCAATCAGGAGACTCAGCAGCAAAATGACCACAAATGAATATCAGCTGTTAAAATTCAAGAATCAATTCTAAGTCATTTAGAACTAAGAACTTAGTTCTAAGAACCTTTAGAACTAAGGGTTGCTAGAAGCATCAAGTCTTTACTGCTAAATGCAGAAGTTTCTATTGCATACAGCTTGATGTCTTTCACAACAGTAAGTCTAAATTAAAGAATAATCTTCCACATAATATTTATAGCTATCTGTGCTGTTTCACGATTAGATGGAGAGATACAGCTTTCAGGAACATTTTGCATTGAAAAGTCAGAAAATGTGCTAGATGTTTGCTTTGCTGTCCTATCTTGTACAAGATTTTGAGAAGTAGTCTGTGATCAGAAGCAAAATAGGCTCCTACTGGCACAAATAAATTCATATTTCTTACAACTGTATTTTCAGACTGAAAGATAGGAAATAACTAGTTGATTTGCGTACTGCCTCTAGTACTAGGTACAGATCTTACCTTCTTAACCAGGAAATCAGAAGGGGAGAATAGTGCTAGAAATCATATGACAGGCAAACTTAAATACCATTAGAAAATGTGGTTTTGATATGAGAAATAAGTAGTCATATTTACTGACTTTTAACAGATTTTTTTTTTTCTTTTGAAATGGAGCTTTGATGGAACTTTGAATTAGTAAATCTGAATGCTAAAATAGGTTCAGTTCAGCTATAATGAAGGTTCACTGAGCCAGATCCCCTATGCTGATCTGTCTGCAGCTGGATGAGATATTTGTAATTAGGAGCTAGATACTGCACCGAACATTTCTGGAGACTGAGAAACAAGAACAAAATTCAGTTCTTTTCCCCATAATTCTGTAGAGACTGTAATGCTAAGAAAAGCGGAAGACTTGTCTTTGATTTTTTTTTCTTACCAGATAAATATGACTCTGAATGCATGTAGCTGGCTGAAATGTTAATAACACAATGACATTTTTGCATACTGTATTTTCAGACTAGAAAAGAATTTTGATTTATCACACAGTTTTTAGGGCAATTTTATTTGACCTTTTCTAAATACTACATCCATTTATCTCTGGGCAGCTGATGAAGTCTCTTTTTCCTGTGACACTATAAAATCTGAAAACCAAGGTTGTTTTATATTACTGGCCTCACATATTTAGTTATGTTATTAATAATTTGTTTCAGACTTAGCCTTCTTAAGCAGGCTAATGAATGAAATGTCCCCCAGAATTTTTGCCAAAGTTATTGGAAATTTTTAATTTACTGTCTAGCACTTTTCCTCTGTAATTTTAGCCAGTTGGACCAGCTGTATGGATAAGAAAAGAAGTATAGGGGACTAACTTCTGGCTTCAAGTTGCATGGATTAAGTCTATATTCATGCTCAAGCTAAATTATTTTCTTCTAACTGGAATAAGGAAGTTTGGGACTGATGCGGGGCAAAAACAAAAAGGGCAATGGTATGTGCTGGTTTCTAGCACCGCTCCCTCCTTTCACAGGAATGTGTGTTATCATGGTCACTGTGTCAATTCTCAGCTGGTCTTTGCATTGAGGAGAAATCTCCCAGTGTGGTGTGGAGGTACACAAGAGCCCTCTGTGAAAGGAGGTACCCAAATCAAGGCTCTCCTCCAGCTGCTTCAGAAATCTCTGGCATGCAATCTCTTTGCAGTGTGAACCACCCACCAGCACAGTGTGAACTTTGTATGAAATCTTTGGATGGTTCAGCAGCTGTCTAATTTACGGGAGGGAAAGAAAAAATTGTCAATGCTTAGCTCACAGCCCATTCATTCTGAAGTTATGAGTATTCAGTTTCTAAAAAAGCGCAAGACCAATCATTTAAAAACAGAATGAAAATATCAGTAGATGGAACTACCTTAATTTGTCACCCCTTCTTTCACAAAGTCAGCCCATGCTACTAAGCTGACAAGGGGAACTCAGCATGAGAATTAGCTATTTGCCAAATTTTCCAGGCCTTTATTTCAAGAAGTGGAGATGGTGCTAGTTGCAGGGAGGGGACCACACTGAGATGACGTGGAAGTGATATTGTATGAGGTTAAGTATTCCACCACTAAGAGCATTGATAGGAAAGGAATGCTTTCTCCACATTATTCATATTTGGGTCACTGAACCTTTCTCTCAAGGGAGATGTCATGACAATGAATAAGTCTGGTAACATTTTATACCAAAATATAGTTTGGGTTTATGGCCTTTTCAAAGGTATCCTCACAAGGAGAGGATTACAGTTGTCATTTATTTTCCGTTTTGAAGACAGAGATGAGGTTCTCCATACATTTCTCGATCCACTGTGTAAATTATACTGCTGTTACCAAGAGTTTACAAGACCTCTAAGGCTGACTAACAACCCATAAAACAGTGATACGAGAGAGCATCCTGTTAAGAACAAAGAAACTATAAAATGATCCAGATGCAGCTGCATCTTACATATGCTGGCAGTTAAACATCTTGCAAATGCTGTTGACTCCTCTTGAATGCAGTTTTTTGTTAAATGTACACTATTCCTATTTGTATGCAGTGGTTATGTAAATTTCTTTTTGTAAGTTTTTCTTTTTCCTAGCAAATTTGACTTGTGTACAAGAGATCTTGATGATATTATGATTCATAGGAGGAACACTATTGTGCATAAAATATTATAGAGGCAGGACAATCAATGCAAAATAGTATTATAGATCTTAGGTAGATGTCAGAGACTTTTATATAGTTCAATAGAAACAGAAAAATATCAGTAAACTTTTTATCTGAATGCTTTTATTGCTGAGAACTGCATGGTTTTTGTATTTGCTGTTTTTCTAGTTTGTAATATAACTATGTTGACTTTGCAAATTATTTTGACAGCAAAAAACCTAAAAGCACACTTCAGCTTTAATTTTTTATTACTTTAATGAAGAAAAAAAAAAGGATTACTAAAGCTAAATCTTTCCTGTTTTAAATAGAAAAGATGGTTCTTTTTGAGACAAATATTTGCTAGCAATAGCACTAGCATGATATTTACAATAAACTGATTGAAAAATATGATTAAATTATGGAGACTGATGTTTTGCTAAAATGAAATGATTTTTGAGATAAGCTTGAATCTTTCTAATTGAAGTTGCTACTCTATCATTGCAATCAGTAAATTAAGATTCACTCTTGCATATTACATAGCTGCCATTAAAGCTAAGAGTTTTAAAAGCAGATAGAGATTTAGAAAGCTTGGTCTGAGACGCTGCAGAAGTGAATTGGATTTTCTTTAAGTGTAGACTTGGAAACCTTCATCATGTCACTTCTCAAAAGTTTAATAGAAATAATAGAGATAATAGAAAGCAAACACCTTTTTTTTGTTCTAAATTACTTTTAGCTTTAAAGCAGACACTTACTGCTCTAAATTAATAGCAGTTCCTTACTTCAGGGAATTACAGGTTATATACCTATCTAGATCTCTGATCTGTATTTGTTTCAATAGTCCTTGTGAGCTGACCTGGTAGTTTGGGAAGGTTTTCTTTCTTTGGAAGTATCTGCATTTTTACCTTTAATAGTCTCACAGCACAGATTTTTATCCAGAGTGATTTGGCAGCAGGAAAACTAGAATGGGGTGTTTTAAGAACCAGCAGCTTGGATTAGAGAGATGTCAGAATACTGTTCATTTTGATTTATTTTTCCTTTCTGGCTTGTTCTTACTTGTTTTATTTCTGCTAGGTCAGTGTAAGCTAAAGACATTGAGCAATCATTAATTAACTATGAATTGTCATACCTAAATTACTGAGCTAATGTCCTTAAAAGTACTGAATCTGATCTCTGTAGTGTAGAAGGCTTATGACTTCTAAGGTAAAACACTAAAAACATGGCTTTTCACATGACTATTTGTAAAATACATGGAAAAATACAGAATGATCAAAGGAGGTTCTTTTGAAATGAATGAAAAGTACATAAGCTATTTTATTTCCAAAAATTTGAAGATAACATCTTTCTGACTCAACAAGGATGCACTAGATGAAAACATATCATATGCTGAGAGATAAAGAGAACAAAGAATAAAACAAAAATGAGTGAGATTGCTCAGATTCAGATGGATGTAACAGAACTATGTTTAGTTCAGTCTGAAAAGGTTGAATTGAAAATGTGTTGCCGGTGTCCATGCATCAACAATCCAAGAAAGTTACTGAAACAATGGTGAAGGCTCAGAGAAATGCAATAAGAATATTTGGAAGGAACTAAAATATACCTCATAAGAAGGGATTGAAGAAGTCCATTTCTTTAAGACAAAATAATAAAAAGAAAGAAAAAAGCAAACAAAAACAACAGAAAAAGTGTAAGAGGTGACTTAATCATGTCATTTGCATGGGAATATGTTGGGAACAGCAGTGTGATGATTGAAGAGTTTTGCTTTTAATTGACAAAGATTCATGAAGATCTTCTGGCTGGAAACCGAAACTAGGCAAATTTGGGCACTATTCAGTACACACATTTTAAATTATGAGGGTAATTATCCACAGAAACGGCTATTCAAATGCTATGATGGCTTCTCTAGCACTTGAAATTTTAAATATTAAATTGGATATTTTTCAAAATAGCCTTTTTTCATAAAGCTCCACTGCATTTCTAACCTAGTTATTTGACTTGAAGTAGGAATTCATTCCAAGACTTATTGGCTGTGTTTTGCTAGTCTATAAAGCAGATGCCTATAACAGTCCCTTCTGGGTTTAAAATCCTACCAATAAAAAGGATGAGAACTGAAGAAAACTACTTTAATAAGGTCATGTGCAAATTTAGCCTGATCACACTCATTTACAAAGTATTACAGATGCACTTTGAGCACCCAGATAAGAGAGCACTGAATAGATTCAGTGAGGAATACTTGTCTTGAAGTTGTTTTGTTCATTCTTTTTTTTTTTTTAAGTGTTTTAATCCTGTGTCAGGAGCATTTAAAGACTGACCCTCCCCCCCCCCCCCCCAGGAAATTTAGTTGTCTTTGATTTAGTAGTTGTGTGATGTAAGTGGGCTGTATTTATTATTAAAACATTATTTAGTTTATAACATGTATAAATTGTCAGTCTTATACTACAGACCCTGTGTGTTGCATGCTATACAACCACAGATTTTTCCATTTGCAACTTGCATGTGCAAAGGGACAGATCTCCATCTTACTTTGTTCTCATAACCATCCCAGAACAGATTCTATCACTGAGAAACAAAGCTTTTGTTGTTTCTAATTCAAGGAGATTATTTCTCAACCAGGCTAAATGGATTTTATCCACTGTGTCCAGAGCCCACAAAAAACAAAACCCCTTCCCACTGCTTTTAATTTCATTATGTAATATAGATCCCTTGATGATACAGGGCATGATCTCCAGGACCTCCTCTCCAGGACAAGATTGTGGCCCTTCTTCTTGATTGAACAGGATTTGTGGGGCTGTATCACAGAGTATAACCTAGATTAAAGCAGAAGAATGCACAGTTGGGATTTTCAAAGCTCATGCAAGTTTGGAAATATTACATAGGAAATAATACTGTCCAGTAAGTGGGGCATGCAAGGCATCCCTATATGCACGAAGAAAGCACTGAAAAAATATTGCTTGGGGAAAAAAAGAAAGGAAAAGAAAAGAAAAGAAAAGAAAAGAAAAGAAAAGAAAAGAAAAGAAAAGAAAAGAAAAGAAAAGAAAAGAAAAGAAAAGAAAAGAAAAGAAAAGAAAAGAAAAGAAAAGAAAAGAAAAGAAAAGAAAAGAAAAGAAAAGAAAAGAAAAGGAAAGGAAAGGAAAGGAAAGGAAAGGAAAGGAAAGGAAAGGAAAGGAAAGGAAAGGAAAGGAAAGGAAAGGAAAGGAAAGGAAAGGAAAGGAAAGGAAAGGAAAGGAAAGGAAAGGAAAGGAAAGGAAAGGAAAAGGAAAAGGAAAAGGAAAAGGAAAAGGAAAGAAAGGAAGGGAAGGGAAGGGAAGGGAAGGGAAGGGAAGGGAAGGGAAGGGAAGGGAAGGGAAGGGAAGGGAAGGGAAGGGAAGGGAAGGGAAGGGAAGGGAAGGGAAGGGAAGGGAAGGGAAGGGAAGGGAAGGGAAGGGAAGGGAAGGGAAGGGAAGGGAAGGGAAGGGAAGGGAAGGGAAGGGAAGGGAAGGGAAGGGAAGGGAAGGGAAGGAAAGGAAAGGAAAGGAAAGGAAAGGAAAGGAAAGGAAAGGAAAGGAAAGGAAAGGAAAGGAAAGGAAAGGGAAAACTCTTTCAGTTCAGCTCTGAAATCTTTTTAAAAAGCATTTTAAGCCTTTCTAAAAACTGCAGGTTTTCCTTCCTCCTCCAAGTTTATGAGTTAACAACCTTGGTACTTAAACTGTGTTATCTAATGAGATACACATATTTCTTGTTTAGTGAGCCATCTCACGCAATACTAAGTGCGCAAGCAGCCTGTTGGATTTAAAAAATGGAAAAAACAGTTATGGCATGTCTCCATTAAGAAAAGATTAGTTTAAAAGATATTTAAAATACGCATTTAGCACTGGTGACTATACAAACAAGGATATTTCAAGGAGAGGAGCAATTCGTTACTTATGAAAGTTGGATTATGAAATTTGAATATCATTTATGATACCAAGGTTTAAACAAATATCAATGTAAGTATATGCCCCAAAGTCCTTATGAACATTTAAATAAGTGACATAAACCTCAATACTTTAAAACATCAGATCACTTATTTCAGCACTAATAATGATACAGGAGATTTGAACAAGACATTTGCTATTAAATATATTAGTTAGAATATTAAAATTACTTCTGTAAATGTCATTTCAAATATGTCTGGATATTGAAGCAATCTAATCCATACAGTAAAACGTGATCTTATATTACACTGAACATCTTGTGTTTGCGTCTGGGAAGCCTTTAAAGTTTTCAGTATTTTCTTATTCTTTTTAGCACAAAAATTATATAATAATAAAAAGATTATATTTGGATTGTTTGCTGAGAAGCAGAAGGATTTTCTTCACACTGAAAGCAACAGCAAGACAGAGCCTCTGTGGGTGACTGTAGATGCTGAGTTACCAAATTGAAAATACCTACATATTTGGAAATACTCAATAGTTACTCGAATGCATACTTCTACAGAGATTTTGTGAATGCTCTAGGCTCAACACAAAACAGTGTTTTTGGTTCTCTGCTCATTATAAAAGGAAATGAAAGGTTGAAATTGTTGAAAAATATGTGATTGACTTCATAGCAGCTATTCTTCTTCAATGTATTTTAAAGCAAAACTGTTTGAAATGTCATTAAATACGAATAAAAAAAGAGTTCAGCTGTTTCTTACATGGTCTTTGTTAAATAAGCCAAAGAGAAACAAGATAAGAAAAAAAAAACAACAATATCAAACTCTGTTTAGATAATTTGATATTGTAATTGCACAAATATTCATTTACTTCATATATTAATTGCATTCTTTTACAATTCTGAATTTGAAAACTAGTTCTGCTCAGTGAAGTATTAATACATGATTCATTAGCAAGGGAAGAGAAAAAAAAGGTTAGATTAGATAGGGAGAGGAAGTTAGGTTAGATATTAGGAGGAAGTTTTTTACACAGAGTGTGGTGATGCACTGGAACAGGTTGCCCAAGGAGGCTGTGGATGCCCCATCCCTGGAGGCATTCAAGGCCAGGCTGGATGTGGCTCTGGGCAGCCTGGTCTGGTGGTTGGTGACCCTGCACATAGCAGGAGGGTTGAAACTGGATGATCATTGTGGTCCTTTTCAACCCAGGCTATTCTGTCATTCTGTGTAAGCGGCACTAGGGTACTTGGTGTGATCCTTCCCAGCATCCAGCCTTTTGTAATAAAGTTTACACCTCTGGCCAATTCACACAGCCCATGTTTTTCTGAGGCTTTTTTCAGACTATGGAGGTTTGCATTCAACACTACCATCTTAAAAGGCAGGAATATAATGTATCCACAGGATATTGCAGGATGTGGTTATGTTGTTCCTTACAGAGATGCAGGCATATCTTATTTGTCTTTGAGATCCTTTATTCCCAAGCTCTCTCTGAATAGGAGCACTAATTTTGTCTCATCATCCTGATACAAGGCTCTGTTTACAGTGTATATTTGAGCAAACGTTCAGCTGTGGGCTGTGGTCCTACCAAGTAGAAATGCATCCAAAGTGAGCAGGGAGGCAGATGGTAGCAGGTTCTCCAAGTTGTGACAATCATCAGTAACTGTTGCTTTTCATATCAGACTGAACAGTTTTCTGTTCCAGATGACTTTATTTAATTGCTTGGATTTCGCCCTTATTCCTGCTCACCAAGGTTGCTGGTTAGTTTGCAGGATCAGTGTGGGAATCAAACCTTTGTGCAGTGGGGCTCAGGTGCCAACCAGGATGCTGTAAAATGGGTTCCTAGCCAAGACAGGAGCTTGACAATGCTCATCCTCTTCCTTTATTTTGTACCTGGAAGGACTTTCTGTCTCAGACAGGAAAAAAGGCATGCAAATTAAGACTGGAAGGTTGGAAAATGCTCTTCTAGTGACTTTCTCGAATCCACTGGAAATGAATAGATGAGAGTTGAGACTCTCCAACACTGAGAGTGTTGGAGCTTGACATGAGTATCAGGCTTGCCTTGATGACTCCAGAGGTTTTCTTGGTTAAGAGTTTAGTAATCAAATAACAAATTTCAGCCCAAGTGGATTTAAGACCAAGCAATAGTATGGCTGTGGCCCACTGCTCTGGCAAATATTATAACACTACACATATATAAAATTGTACATATTCTGCAACTATCAGATAGTATCAGTTGCCAGCCAGGACTATTCTCCTTTCCACCTCTGTTTTCATTTTTGCTTGCTACTCTCCTCTCCTCATTCCTTACATTTTTTCTTTATTTTATGTAAGTTTTATCTGACATTTAATCCTCTAAGTATTCCATTACCCTTACATCTCACAAACTACATATCCAGCCTTGTCTCAAGCTATATTTTTTTATCAGCTTTGTCCATCTGTTATTTACTCTGCTACTGTAGTCTCTAATGACTCTGACTGTAAACCCTCTGATCGCAACTGGGGAGTATTTTGGAAAGTAACTTTCACACTGTGAATAAGCTTTCTTACAATATATTTTTTTCCAACATAATATCCTCTGACACTAGAAATACACCATATTCCTGGAGTGCTTTCTTGAACATACCGTGATTCCTTTCTGCTATGGTACAGCAATGCTTCTGTACTTCTTATGCATTATACTTTTGCTGTGCAGACTGGTAAAACATTGGTAGAGAAATAGGGAGCAACTGCTATTATCCACAGATATATTGAGATATACTGGTGACTTCATTTATTTGGTTTTTTTTGTTGTTGTTGTTTGTTGCTTGTTTGTTGGTTGGTTTTGGTTGTATGGCAATAGCTTTTCTTTCCACAAAGCTTTTCCATGCATGGGGGGTTTCAGGTTGGATATCAGGAAGAATTTCTTTCTCAGAAAGAGTGGTAATGCACTGGAATAGGCTGCCCAGGGAGGTGGTGGAGTCATCATCCTTGGAGGTGTTCTAAAACTGTGAAGATGTGGCACTGAGGGACATGGTTGGTGGGCAATATTGGTGGTAGGTGGACAGTTGGACTAGATGGTTTTTTCCAACCTTAAAGATTCTATGATTCTCTTTTTCTAACTAGCATGGATTTTTCCTTAGCTCTCTACTAATTGTAGATCTCATTTAGATAGACCTTTTTTATACTTTCTTAATTCTCTCATCATCTATCCTCACTGATCATTTTGTGCAGGTATTTCTGGAGGGGCTATTCTTTAGAGTTGTCCTGTGTTGTAAACCAATGTGCTATTTGCATGGGTTTTTCTTGTTTTTTGCTTTTTTTTTTTTTTTTTTTTTTTTTTTCCAGTGCTTTTTTATCATTAAGAGAACTATAACTGCTAAATTTCAGTCAGAAGAATTGTGGAGATAATTTTTCTTAACTTCAAGATAAAACAATTTTTACAATATCATTGTGAAGTGTTTTGGATCTCACTTTATTATTTTCTGCCTTTCTTCACCAAAAAAAAAGTCAAGTAGTAGTACTTCCATCTTGTTATTCCTCCCTCCAAGAAACAACTGTCTCTACTGTAGGTGGTAGTTAAGATTGTTTGTCCCACTTTATGTCGATTAAACTAGTGGGAGGAAATCATGTCCTGGCTAGCTGCTTTGTACAGAGCCTCCTTCACTATTAGGGCAGTGAGTGGGTTGCATTTGAAGTTATGTTTTCTTTTCTCCACTTGAAGGTCAGTGGGGCTGTCTGATTGATAGACAAAATCTTTGACCACTACTCTCATGCAGTTCAAAATTTTCCTTCTCAGAAGGAAATCAAATCAGGAGCAAATTGAATCTGCTTTAAAAAAATAATAATAATAAATCTGTCTTTTGTGCTACTTGCAAACCAGATAGACTGAGCAAGGATGGCAGAATTTGACAAATTATCTGCTGAGTGGGAAGCATGTAATGGTTATCAAGACTCAGTTAAAATTGATCTTTTAGTAAATAATAATGGATACACAGTGAGATCATGAAAAGAACTTACTCAGATATAAAACTAGAAATCAGACCAGTAATTTCCTGACATAGATCAAAAACTAAACTCATAGAAGTTTTAAATGCTAGCCACTCTTGAAATTTCCTGTGTCACTTAAATGAACATGTTTTTTTCTGTTCAGCACTAGGGATATCCTCACAAAAATTAACCATTTAATTTCTTACTCCTACCAAGTTATCAGGTACTATAAGTATGGATATTCACATTTACATATAGAAATCCTTCAATTCATACTTTAATCTTCTAATTTTCCATTAAATATGGAAAATTATCACAATCCATTAAAATAAGAAACTTCCTTTATTAATTTTTTTTTCTAAACTAAAATATTTTAATTTCTTAATCTGTGTTGGTAATACCTTCAAAAACAGATATGCAATAAAATAGGTAAAGTAAGAAAGTAAAAATATAAGTAGATTACAAATCACAGGAAAGGCACCACTTTTCCAACACTGGTGTCTTATGTTCGGAGCATCTTAAAAGTATTTTTATTATGCACAGTAAAAGTGACTTCATTTCCACAGGTACTGAAAATTTGTCACCACTGATGATAACAAAGCAAACAGGGCTTATTGTTTTTGAAAAGCAGATAATACTTACTAGAGGAGTACAAATCTAATGTTTACCTCTTTCTGCATAAGCCAACAGTGGAGCCAAAAAGAATCTCTTGCAGAGTCTCACTGAAGTTTCCTACTCCTTTTTATGCATACTATTCCTAGCTTTAAAATATGGTTCTGACCCTAGAAATAGCAGATCAGTTCTTTTGAAACTGAACTCAATAGTTATTTTAAGACTATACCTACACTCAAAGTGTGAGCAAACTCACCCAACACAGGTCAAGGTCAGCAGTCATCAAGGTAGATAATCGCTTAGAACATACAATGAAAACTCTCAGAGGCAGTATCTTCCTCTTTCTCTTTAATGGAAGGAGGTAAACAGAGAGATTTTCCTTCTCTGGTACAACAGTCAGGCATGGGAACTTCAGTATGGGAAATCCCAAAGTTCAGAGGCAGCCTTGATGTCCTCAGAAAAAATAGATTTCCTTTTCACATACATGTATTGTCATTTGTACTTACTGAACGTGAAACATCTATGATATCTGGAGATCTTGCTTAACCAGTTCTGAAGATTTTTTGCTGATTTTTGCTGAAATAATGTATTGATTGGATCCTGTGTTATAACATCTAGAAAGCTATCTCCAGCTGTATTTGAAAACAGTGTTCATGCACCATCAAATTTAAGCAAAGCATGCTCACTCATTTGCATATTTTGCATATTTATAAAAACATTACTGGATCAGTAAAAATCTGGGTACAGGTCCACTGTAGATGCAAATGAGCCCAGATACTTTGATTTTAGAAGACTTAATTAGATTGACCTCTGCTGAGATTCTAGCCAGCTACATTTAGCTGAGTATTACATTAAACCACAAAAAGGCAGAAACATGATGTGGCAACTGTTTTATATCTTCTCTTGAATAGAGTCTGCACAATGGTATCGATTTCAAATCCACAAAATTGTAAAAGCAAAAGAGATGGGATAAAGCAGCACTGGACCCATGAAACAAGACTGAAATTATTTCTAACAGACTGTACTGGGACAGAACCAGTTAAAGTTGCCACAGTATCTGAAGTTTCATCTCTGTGTCCGCCATACAGGTGACATAGGACTCTGCTGAAATGTTATTCCATGATTTACTTTTCAACTTGCAAGGCAGCTGGAGAATCTCCCTGTGTTTTAATGAAAACAAAAAGGCAGCTGGGTAGCATCACCTCCTGGAAAACAGTGAATTCTTACTTCATGAATACTTCTTATGTATTTGCTTATACCAGGCTGAAACATGCTTCATGCTGTTGAAGCAACAAACTCCACTTCCCAATACATTTTCAGCACTACTAGCAGAGCTACATGAGCTATGCTGATACTGCTAGCTAATAGCCAGCCCCAGATTGATCCCCAAAGAGCATTATACCAGCCAGCTGGTGTCTGTGCTGCTTACCAACCCTGTGCAGATGGCACCAGCCTTGGAGACACAGCTAAGGAGAGAGTTCACTGCATTGTGAGACTGCTCAAGATTGTGCCCTGCCCCTCCTTCATTCAGGAGTTTACACATTCTTATAGCACTTTGTGTATGTTCTCTGTCTATACTTATGCACCTGGAGATAAGCACGTTGATTACTATTTGAATAATCTTAATTAACATTATTATAGACATTTGCTGGTACATATATGCATACATGCACACTTGTGCATTGAGATTATTCATATGGTTACCATAAGTCTAAGAGTGTTATGGTAAGTAGAAGGAAATACTGTGTTACTGATGTAACTCTTTCATATGTTAATAGATTTAAATTCTGTTTATATAATTGGACATCAACAACTTGAAAATCTCACTTGCTTCTAAAAGCACTTTTATTGTTTCAAGCCTTACATGAAGTTAATGTAACTGTAAGGTAACAGAGGTTGAAATATTTGATCTGCTGTTCTGTTTATTTAGTGTGTTTGACAGCTTTTCACTTATGGAAGGTTTCTTCAGCTAGTCAGCATCACCTTTGGTCATAGACATCTTGCTGAAAACAAAGAGAAAAATCAGTCGGGATAACAATTTTTGCCTTTTTCTCTTTACTACCTGACCCTGATCAAGGAATATTTTTAAGCATATCTTTAGGTGTAACCAGGAAAAAAAATGAGGAAACTTTTATTATTGCTGTTCTAAAAAATTCTGTGAAGTTCTACACAGTTTAGACCCATTGCCAAAGCAATTCATGGGCAGATGTTGTCCTTGAAACTATTCTTAACTCATTCCATGAAACTGATTCAATTTTAATTTGATAATCTCCCTTTAATGGTGTTTATCGTACAGTCAGTGCTAGTTAATAGGAATATTCACTTCTTTGCCAGGAGGTGGTTTCTTGTAAGGTATTTAATGGATATTTCAGATGTCATGCCAGATATTATGGATACGTGAGAATTTACTATTATCTTCATATATGAGTAGGTCCCTTGAATATCTTTTAAATTTGAGGAAACATTACATTATCTTTCAAATATGTGAAGAAAACATTTCTATCATTACAGATTAAACAATTCAGCTTACATTTCTTCCAGCTGTACAGCTGAAAATGAGCCTTGTTCTACAATTATGTTAGCTTCTCATTCCTATTATGTAGCAGAAGGGGATATTTACATTTTTTTCCATCATAATGAACTAAAAGTACGCCTCAGAAAATGCTTGCATTCGTTGGAGATGACCCTTGTTTTACACTAGAAAAAAAAAACAACAGAGGCTTCGGTCCTCCAATGGTGGATTGCCTTTTATAAGCAGAGCTGTCTTCATGCAGCTGTGTTTGAGTTTTGGTTTGAGCATGCTAATGATTAAAAAATGTGGAGGAAAGTAGGCAAGTGATTCTGAGAAGGAAATGGACCAAAGTTTATTTTTTCTTGAAACAGTGTGAGATTTGGCTCTATTCTGTACCTTCAGAACAGAACCTTTATTATACTCTCAGGAATGGCTGCTTTACTGTTAACTTCCCACACTCAGTTTTTCAGCAGCATCTCTTGTCACTTTACATCTTCTTTCTTACTTTTAATTGCTCCCCTTTAATGGAAGACTGCCAATGTTTTCTAGCTATATTTAAAATTGGCAGGTCAAGAAAATAGAAGAGTAATTTTATCTTATTTTTTCCTCCTAATTATATCTATCTTGTTGAATTTTGGGCTGAATTCAAGGCAAGTCTTACTCAGATGGTGGAATGTTACTATATTGCTTGTAAATGGAGCAATTGCAGTTTGTCAACTAATTAGTTGCAAGCAATTTGTTCAGTGAGGTTATGGGAGGAATGACCATGCAGTGAATGAGCTGGGTGGAAAAGAACAGTGGCTGTAATGGGAACGAGGTATGAATTACTGTGCTGTGAACAGAATGGCTTCCATTAATCTGCACTGAAAAAAAAGGAGTGAAACAGTCTCTTTTTTCAAAAGCTAAGCAACTTCCTATATGATTTTTTCCTTTTTTAAAAAAAAAAATATGTAGTTCTGATCTTGGTGGCTGTTTGCCCTTTTGGCTTTGATTAACGTTTCTATTTTTTTATCCATTATTTAAATAATTGATGTCTTGAGAGTTCAGGATAGTTAGGAAGAGGCTCAAATTACTTCTTGATGTGCAAATTGGTTTCAAAATAATAAAAAAGTGCATTATTTAAATAGTTACATAGTGGTTGAATTAATGTCAGATAAAGTAAGAACTTAGTGCTCCAGGATGAACTTGTGTCATAAAAGGAAAGCAAAAGAGGAAATACAGATTTTATTAATTTTCTGGTTTTGGTATATCTTAAAATGCTGATTGCTTCAGTGGGTCCAAAATATAATTTGTCTGCTATGTTCACTTTATAGCATTAGACTGCCTAAAGCCATAACACCCAACAGCTGAAGTAAAATGTGCTGTCAAACAAATAGCGAAAGAGGGAATTAAAGGGAACACCTGTGTCTTGTTATTAGAAATCATATACATGCTGGACATGTAATAGCCTAAATAATACAAATTTAGCTAGAAGTAACAAAGCAGATGGAAACATCTGCACCTTGTATGCAGTGACAGTTATTGGATGGTAAAGTATCTGGCTGTGTTTTTCCCCTCGGTAAACATTATTTGTGTAGTCCTTTTCATCATTTGCATCTTTTACCCTTTTAAAATTTTGATATCTGATGAAAATTGCTATGCTGTCATTGTTAGCTATTAGAAGATTAGCACAGGGAGACAGCCTGGTGCAGATACAAATACACATATATAGATATAGAGGTAAGTCCTTTAAATATCCAGTACAGAATTAAAATGAACATACTGATTGGCATAGAGGAAAATAAAACATTAGAACTTCCTTGTGTGTACCATTTTCTTCTTAAAAACAGAGTGCTGCAATGCTGGATTTTGCTGAGATGACAGGCAGCACTTCAAATGCAACCAGGTTAACACATCATCACAAGTCAAAATTTATGAACTTTTATTGAAGAAATGTAGTTCTCCCAAATGTCTGATGTCTACAGTGAAGGTACAGAATATGCAAGCAAGCTGTCCTGATCTAGTCAGTGTGGTAAAAGGAATGGGGGAACCATTCAGTTGGTCAGGTGTCAGTATCTATTTTAGTGTGAGCTGAATAACTCTACAACCTCCATCAACAGTATTGACAAACTCCTCTGACTGTAGAAATTGAGCTTATGAATAGAAATTTAGGCTGTAAGACATTTTAAACTGAAGGTCTGAGACCAAACCCAAATCTCACTTTTGTAGTTCCTTTATGCATAGACAGTTCCTAACATGACAGTATCTGCAGTACATCAATCACCCTAAATGTATAACTTTTAAAGGATTCTGTTAGATGCTGCCTGACCATTGTGGGAAAAGATTGCTTTCTACTAGTGTCACACATATTTTTAAGTAATATATTCTCGGGCCAAGATTTCCTTGGGGAATGGAAAGAAACACAACAGCAACAATAAAAACAGATCACATGCAATGTGCAGAACAGGAAGGACCTTAAAATGAAATATATTATTTTATATGATCTGAATTTGAGCAAAAAATCAGTGAAGGAGAATTCTTTAAACATGTTCTCTCTTTATCATATACTTATAGGAACTGAGTGCAATAAGTCTCTTAGATTTATATTTTATTTTGCATGTCTTAAAAAAGTGGTATTAAGAATGATTATTCTTTTTCCAGTTGGAAGGTGTTGGCTGTACTTTCTCAGCAGATTGAGATGGTTGCAGACTGAACAGAATGAACCAGAATATTTCTAAGATGCTATGATCACACATGCTAATGCAAACCTTGTGGTAGATGAAGTTTAGAATACACGAGATGAGGAAAAACTACTTCTCTAGTACTCCTTAATGGCATGCATCGTGCCTTTTGAGAAGTCACACTGTTCCAAGAAGAGCCCTGCTATTCTGCTTCATTTTGTGGTTTACATTCTGATGCTTCCAAATAAAATGCTGCCTAATGGACCTATTAAAGTTCTGTGGAACTTTTTTTCTGATGGGAAATCATCTTCCTCAGACCATCTATGTGGTCCATGTATGACCTAATGCTCCTGAATTCATTTTTATCACTTTTTTACATAGTCATAATGGCTTTGGATGTAACAGCTGCTTGCATAACTACAGAATGCTTTTTTAAATTTTCCTACTGCCAGATGATTGGCAGAGGCTGCATTTTGCTGAACTCAATAACTTTTAGTTGTGTTCTGGGAACAGCAAAGGACACTCACTGCTAAGAGGTTCTTCTGACACAAGAAGAGCAGTTGTTTCAAAACGAAAAATAAACAAATGAAAAGCAGTAATTTGTTTTTAAACTTCTTCTTCATTCCACTGAATTTATTAGAAAGAAAGTCTTACACTCTTCTGCTCTTCATCCAGCTATTGAGCAAGTTATATAATAAAAAGGAAACATACTGCTAATGAAATTGCATTTCTTAATGTATTATTCACCAATCTGTAGGGTTTCAGTGCTATTCTGTATTGCTAAACACTTCCTGTATTCATTATTTAACATGCAACAAAAAATCAAATAAACCAAGCTATTTGAGTGGTAGATCAGAAGGCAGAGAACATGAATTTCCCAAAGAAAAACACTTTTTAATTTAAATCTTCTTACACTCTACCAGAAAATTTTCAAAAACACTCCAAAGAGCAAATCTCAATTTTAAAACATGTGCCGTAGGCCAGCTTTTCCTAGAGATGGTAAAGAAGCCATCTCTCTACCGTCAGATCTTTCTCACTCTGTGTTTCCAAGGCACTGAACAATTTCCTAGATCGCTTAGTTTTCTGCTTACATATCTCCCATACAAATCAATGACAGCTGTTGTCTTATGACAAAAATAATGCCCCCAGTGTACTTTATTGATGGATTCTGCTTGTGAGCTTTTGTGCACCTTTCTTTAAATCCTTGGTGGCAGCCAACCTGGTAAAGCTGGGGAAGACAAGAACATTGTAGGAAAGGAGAAAGAATGAAAAGAATATATAGTAGTGCTTTGTTTAATCCAGTGAAGCTTATTGCTCAAAAAGAGCAATCTAATGCTTTCTGTATCTTGTACCATTTACCATTTGGGGATGACAGAATTTTCATGTTCACATGCTGCCTAAATGTCTCCAGTAATGAATCTTTCCAGTTTTCATTTTTAAAGAAATTTGGTTTTACTCTGAGTATTCCAGTATTGGCTATAACCATGGCCTATGTTAGTTTAAAGTATTAATAACCAGTCATTGTATTAGGATGTAAAACCAATTTAAGGACTTCAGTCTTTTAAAGTTTCATGACATATGGAATGGTTGTTGTTTTGACAGACAGTGGTATGGAATTATTCCATTATGTTGAAGGTTCAAACCTCCAAGATATTTCTTAATTAAGTCACTACAAAACCAAAATTCCTTCCACTAGGAAACTCTTTCCACATGACATGGTATGACTAAGGATATCATGTTCCTTCATCTTCAGAACAATGTAAGACAAAGCGTTCATTTCTTTCTTCCTTTGCCTGTCCCATCCCGCTTCTTACAGTGAATTATAGTTTAGTCCTTTGTGTACTTTTTCCTGATCCTGGTGCATGTTCAAAAATTCCAGCGTTTGTTGATGTGTGTGTTCAGAATATTTCCTTCACCTAAAAATAACATATTTTTTGCCTTCCTTATTGGAGAGGGAAAAAAGTACACAAATTGAAGCCTATTGAAAACGTAGAATTTCCAATAGATAAATATAAAGACACCAAAGCCATCAGAATATTAGCCAACTGTGAAATTAAAAAAGCTCTTCAGTAAAAATTACTCATGACTGTTGAACTGGCAAGGCAGCAGTAGGAGCACCTGCACTGTAGCCTGTGCTGTGGAGTCAGTCAGCCTCTTGCCAGCTTTTCCCAGTGTAATGGTAGTGGCATAACCTGCAAATGCTCCCATGGGATTCCTAATAGGTAAGTGTCAATGTATTTCACCTTGCAGGTGAGCCCCAGAGCAAATGATACTAATAAGGATTCCCAGAATGGTTATTTGGGAAGGACAACATTAGAACATAATGATGGATATTGCAATGGATATGTTAATACTTAATTAACTAACCTACTTATAGTCATCTCTATAGCACTCATTATCAGAGCAGCTGTGATCTGATTATATCAGCAATCTGAACTTTATCAAATTGTTAATTTACTGCATTAACAGTTTGGGAAGAGAATTATAAAATGGTTAGCATTGCTGTTATTGTAATGCCTGACATAGCCCAGTTGTGACTGCTAATTAAGTACGTGATCAATCCTTATTATGGCTAATATCTGTTTATTTGTCAGCTGTGGAGCATTATAGTTTTAAATAACATGGCATTAAAGACTTAATACTTTGGATGAAATGTAATCTCTTGGGAGGCTGTTTTCGAACAGCGAGTAGACTTACATTCTTTTGGACACAGGGCACAGTGCCTTGTGACACAGTTAAGTGTAGAACATAAAATGATGGGGCCGTGTTTGACAGTGCTGCTTGGAATAGGTGCCAGAAAATATGTACTTAGCAGCGTGTGAAGGAACTCACACAAGTCAGGTGGGATTCCCAAATTCCTGAAAACAGAAAAAAATGTGTCAAATATCACTATAATGTAAAAAGTCTGGAAAAATAAGAATTTAGGAAACATTTCATTCCATCTTCTGCTAACTGCTAGGAAGAATTGATGTTTTGCTGTGTTGATGGATAGGTCAGGAACTGTCAAATTAGATGCTGTGATTTGTGCCAATCTGCACTGGGAATTGAGGGCAACACTCATAGATAAGGCTAAAATGTGGATACTGTTTGTTTTCATAAAACTGCTTTTGTAGCTATTCAAGAACATTTTTTCTCACTCTGTTGAACTGAACAGCCTCATTTATGGCTGCAGACTGAGTCAGCTTTCTGTTAACAGTGAAATGTATTCATTTTGATAGGTTGTTAGACTGACAGTGGTAGAAGTTGAAGTCATTTGTTTACCCACAAAACACGTTCTATGGAATCAGTGTCACAACATGTTTTCCAATACATACATCCAGTTGTTTTTTTCTAACTGGGAAGGCATGATGCCTAAAGGAGTAGAGGATTTTCGGCCTTATGTTTCTTAAGTTACTGGTCATTAAACTTCAAAACTGCAACATTCTGCACCTATATTTTTTGAGTGTGAAACAAATGAGTCCAATTCATTGAACTGAGACTATCAACTCATTTTATGTATGTCCCTGAACAAGCATCACAAGGAGAGAAAGAACTGTGTGAAAGGATAAGTTATAACAACCTTTATCGTTCTCCTTCAGCAGATACAATAATTTTCCTGTTGTCCTGTTTTTAACCTTTATAAAAGAGGAATATGAAAAGGGCAATGCAATTTTTAACATATTCTCCATGTACATCCAGGTTCAGCTCGTTTTCATTTCATTTTTAATATCTAAACTTTTAATCCTGAAACAGACTGTCTTTCCTGCTTCCACTCCCCAAAAGGTATTAATTCAAAATCACATTAATGTAAAAACTCCAAGCCATTCAGTGAGAGTAAAGATATGAAATGTCAGTTATTGCATTGTTTCTTCCCAGCACAGTGGTCCTCCACTGGAAAGTATAGAAAATCCCACTGGGTTGCTTTTAAAATCAGACTAAAGCTGCTGAATCCCCAAAGCTTTGAGAAATGTGATAAAAAAAACTTATGTTTTATCTGTTAATGATGAAACCATACATGCCCGTGTCATTCAGGTTTTTATCGCATGCTCCAAAATATTTCTTTTCTTGGAATCTAGCAGTTAAGTTTTTGGTCGAGATTTGTACATTTCAGTGTCTATCTGGAAAGAAACACTAATATATGTCACACCAGCAGAACTTGTTTTTTGGGTGACTGTGCAGAAGTGCTGCTGTTTGTTGTTATTCTATCTGGTTTCTTGTTTGGAACACTTCGGGCTTTTTTCAACACTGTTATTTTAAGTGAGTATTCTGTGGAAGAATTGTAGTTTAGATGAACCAAACATTACTGTGGTACTTGCAGTGACACTGGCAACCTTTTTTGACTGAGTGGCATGTATTGTAAAGAAAGTTGAAATGGTTGTGATCCAGTGAAATATTAGAAAGCATCTAATATTAAAATCCAACGCTATCTTACTCATTTCAGTAAGGTAATGCAAAAAAATTACACTCATAAAGCTGAAATCAGACTCCTCTTAATGTTTGTTTGTTTGTTTGTTACTTAAAAATACAAAAAGTCATCTTTTAGCACCACAGAGGACAGAGTTTTTCATTCTTCAGCAGTGTTCAACTCCAGCCTTAATCCAGGCACTTTGTGCCTACTCTTTCTAACAGTGAGATTAAATGAGCTCTTAAGTTGACAGGTTTAATACACTGTTAAATAATTTACTGCTTCGAGACAAAATGGAAAATGACTGAGAAACACCTGAGCATAATATAGGAAAGAACATTTTTTGGGTGCCCATACATATTCACCAGAAGATGGATCTATCAATAAGGGACACTACAGCAGAAGTGTATTTGAGCAATGATGTGAGGGGCTTGCATGGAAACTCAATGCCCTTCACACTGATCAGCTTCAAACTGACATTGCTTTACAGATATAATAGGAAGAATGTTCACCTCAAAAAATAAAAATAAAAAAATAAAAAAATGCCACAGCAATTGATTGGTTTATTTCTCCAGAAGAGAAAGGAGATGAATCATCATGGAGTAAAACTGACAGCTGAGGGGGTGCATTCTCTTAAAAGATGCCAAGAACAAGGAACACTGTGCACTCTTGCATGGAAACAAGCTTTGTGGGTTTGTTTTACTTCTAGCTCTTACATTTGTGTTGTTAGTTTGCCATATATCCCAGGTGCCACTACAGAAATGAGCAGTTTGTGAGTGAAGAAAAAAGGTTATCATCAGGAAGATGGCACAGAAATACAAAAATAAGGAATTAAATAAATGGCAAGATGTACTCTTTGTTTACATGCCAAACTCTAGCTAAAGAAACTATCCACAGCTTGAAAAGTGTCCTGCCAGAATTTCTCTGCAATCAAATCAGAATTCAGACTTTGTCTTGGAGCCTGTGATTTTATTGCCACTCATGTGCATCCCAAGTAAACCACCACTGTCTAAACATTTCATACACAGGGCAATTTGTCAGATTCTAAAGATGAAACCATAATCCCATAGCATATTTTTATACCAAGTAATGTTTTCTTCTCCTTTTTCAGTACCGTGTGTTCTGCATACAAATGAGCTCCAACATTAAATGCTTTGGCAAAGTACTTTTTTCCCTATTTGTAAATAACTTCAGAACAATTGGAACAGGTAGGAGCGAGTGAGGGAAAGATCTTCTGCTTTCAATAAGTAGCATATGAAAAATGCAATAATCTCATGAGTTTCCACAGGCAAACTGATTTCCTTTCAAGGTCATTGAATATAAAATCTGAGCAATGCTTGCACTGGGATATTATGCAAGGTAAAAGAGAGGACCCCAAGTGGTAGATAGGCGTGGGCATCCTCTCAAAACTCTGTGGGAGGTGTTTTCCCATACCTAGTAGGAATGTATGCAATTTAAACATAGTAGAACTGCTTCAAGCAATCATTCTTTTGATTGATCCTCAGGCTTTCATTCAGTTGCAGTACAGCCTAAAAAATAGCATAGCACTTGTGTGAACAGAATATAATTAAAGTGCATTTCAGAGCCCATTCCTTTGTGTTTGTAGGACTTCATATTTCTGAAATTAAGAGTGTTTTAGAAGTAAAAGGAGATTTTCATGAATTCTGATTCCATAATGACTTTTTCCAAAATCCTTTCAAAGGATGTCATTACTGACTTATCACTGTTAAAATTAAGTGCATTAGTTTACAGAAATGCTACAATATATGTCTTTGTATTTTATCACAGTTCCAGCAGTTTACTCTCCCATTACGGTGCATGGCATTTGTAGGAGTTGTATACACCTTCTTCTTTTAAATAGTATAAAGTATGTAATTTTTCCAAACCAAAGATATTAACTGAAAAATGCTTTTCCTTTCATTTGTGGAAATACTTAGTGCAAGACTACAATTATACTTCAGAAATGTATTTTTCTGAGACCTAATAAAATTATTCGCAGATACTGAACAAATTCAGCTTTTCCTAAGAAGAAGTGTTCTCCTATATTCTTGTATCAGAAATTGTGACGTTTTAAATGCTAGGAGCATATATGCATTTATGCTTAGTGTTCTAGTGTTATTTTGTAGATTAAAAAATGGAGCATCCCAATATGGTTAGATGTTTTGTATGAAACAGCTGGCAGCTGTCTTAAATTTTTTCCATTTCCTTAAAAAGCTATGGTTAGTTCTGAGGGACATACCATCTGCTCATTACTTTTCACATGTAATTAGAACTAAAACAAAATCACAGTGCTTACAAAAAAACACATGGTGCAAAACTGAAAAATAAAAAGTTCTTTGTTCTCTTAAGAGAGGGTTAAAAAGGTGTTGTTCAATTGAGATAAAATTTTCTGTCTGTGTTAACCTGTACATTTTCACCACAAAAAAAAAAAAAAAAAAACTCCTCTACCTCTAAGAAGTGTTGTTTAGAAAATTCTAAATAAAATTCTTCATAATAAGAATCATTGTAAAATATGGCGATCACTAGAGCAAAGAAATATAGAATTCCAAATTTCTTTCAGGAAGTGAAAAAAATGGTTATGAAACTCTTTACGTAATTTTTCTTCCATTGCAGTATTTAAAATAATAATGTGAAGGAAATATGTAATTATTTACAAAATTTCACAAAATGAGTGATGGCAGTTATGGTTTTGGTGATGGCAAAAAAGTAGGCATCTTGTATTTGTTCAGATAAAACCAATGAAAGCTGTTGCTAGTCTGCAGCAGTGGAGAAAGCAAAAGCAATTCTCACAGAGTGGTTTGCCAATCCAAATAATGCCTACAGGAAATTGTATCTGGAGCTATTTTCATATTTATTAAATTTATGTGTATTTATGACTGCTATGTGGGCTATGAAATATTTTTATAAAAGAAAAACCTCAATTCAGTGAGGACAGAAGTAGACATGGATTTGTTTTAAGGGTGTCCAAGTAATTAATTTATATGCTTACTTGTCCATTTCAGTGACATGCAAGACTGCACTGGGATAATTTTATGTCATGTTATGTTTTAGCTTTCTCCAAGCTTTGCAGTAGAATATCTCACTGTTTCCTTGGGAAAAGAATGTGGGAACCAGTGAGCAGTGTACAGAAGTGATGCACATCTGAATTGAATACCTACAATTCTGAAATGCAAAGATGTGAGAAGGGAATTTGAAAGAAAAAATAAAAAGTAGAGAAAAAAAAAGTGAGAAGAAATTTTAGAAAAGATGGAAGAGTGAAAGTTAAGAAAGAAAAAGGGAAGATAAGATTATACTGAAAGTTATTTCAAGTCTTCATTTCTGCAATAGTAATTTGTAGTCTTTATGTGGCTTTGATCCTTTTTTCAAAACTGACTTTGTTCTCATTCTTAACTGTTAGCTAGCTTAATTATGCTTCTTTCCATCTTTTCTTATTCCTTTTTCTTTACAACAGCTCTTTTAGAAGAAAATTTGTGGGTTCAGAGACATTTTTTCATTTGTTTTTCATGACTTTGCTAATGAAAGGTTGGATTCTTAGAAGCAATGATAACCAACCCAAGTTGTTCCTACGCTTGAATTTCCATCATATTTCCCACATACATTGGGTTGGATATTTTCTAGGACCTACATTTCTACCATTCCTCTTATGGCACTGTGTTTTATATTCAGGCTACTTTAATGTTATGGAGTTTCCAGTCTTGCCAGTCTTACTAATTTTACAGATAATCACAGAATCACAGAATTGTAGGGGTTGGAAGGGACCTCCAGAGATCATCGAGTCCAACCCCCCTGCCAAAGCAGGTTCCCTACAGCAGGTCGCACAGGTAGGCATCCAGGCAGGTCTTGAACATCTCCAGAGAAGGAGACTCCACCACCTCCCTGGGCAGCCTGTTCCAGTGCTCCGTCACCCTCACTGTAAAGAAGTTCTTGCGCACATTTGTGCGGAACTTCCTATGCTGCAGTTTCCAGCCGTTTCCCCTTGTCCTGTCTCCACTCACCACTGAAAAGAGTCTGGCCTCGCCATTCTGCCCCCCCCACCTTAGATATTTATAGACCTGGATCAGATCCCCTCTCAGTCTTTTTTTCTCAAGGCTGAACAGACCCAGTTCACTCAGCCTTTCTTCATAGGAGAGATGCTCCAGGCCCTTCACCATCTCTGTGGCCCTCCGCTGGACTCTTTCCAAGAGATCCCTGTCTTTTTTGTACTGGGGAGCCCAGAACTGGACGCAGTACTCCAGATGAGGTCTTACCAGGGCAGAGTAGAGGGGGAGGATCACCTCCCTCGACCTGCTGGCCATGCTCTTTTTAATGCACCCCAGGATGCCATTGGCCTTTTTGGCCACAAGTGCACACTGCTGGCTCATGGCCAACCTGTCATCCACCAGGATGCCCAGGTCCCTCTCCGCAGAGCTCCCCTCCAGCAGGTCATCCCCCAACCTGTACTGGTGCATGCAATTATTCCTCCCCAGATGCAAGACTCTACACTTACTTTTGTTAAACCTCATCCGTTTTTTTTCTGCCCAGCTCTCCAGCCTGTCCAGGTCTCGCTGAATGGCAGCACAGCCTTCAGAGAGACATCCTTCCTTCTCCTCATACTGGAAAAGCTGAAGCCCATCCTCTGATTCAGACATAATCAATCCCTACCAGTAGAGCCAGCACGGCAATATTAGACAGGGCTTCACAATAGCTTAAAAACCAGAGGTGACAGTGATATTTGTGATGTTACCCCATGGCACAGCAACAGGAGCCAAGGGCTGATCAGAGGCTACTTTGGTTACCAACTCATAATTTCACTATCAGAAGTCTTCAGTGTCTCGTGCCCTTCCACAGGTGAAAATCCAGCATTATTTAATGCATGGGAACAACACACAGACATATTTCTGAGAAGGGGAAAAAAAGCAATTGAAGCTTTATATTTCGGGCAGTTTTATGAGTTTAAGATAGGTCTGACCCACGTTGGTAGTTCAACTAAACAGAATTAAACTTTAGTCAGACCAAATCATATAACTTCATAATTTTGCGTTGGATTAAGAGTATAGAGGCACACAAGCACTCAACTGAAAGTCATTTTCTTTTCCATCTTTTAAAAGCCAGTTTTCCATTAAGTTCAATTTCTTTCTAGTCACAAATGGAAACAACTTCAGTTTAAGCAAGAAAATATCCATTTAGTTAGCATGGACACTGAAGTTATTCCTGTAGCTCCTTTGTTTATAATCTTAAATCAGCTTTCTTTCGAGAACAAAATGGTAGTCAATGAGAGAATGAATTCTGAAGCACTTGAGAGGGAAATAGCAGAAACTAGCTATTAAAAGCATAAAAAAGGAAATGCAGTACGGATGACTGTGAGATACTTTACATTCAAAGCAGAGATGAAAGCATTGTGAATTTAAATTAGTGTAATGACCTACAAAAACTACAGCAAGGTCTCTGGAATTATTCAGCCCTGGCAACCAGAAGGTGTTCAGTTTTGTTTTATTTAGAGTTCAAGTTAAACATAAGCACTGTTAGAAGTCACTTCACCTTTCCTGTGGATGAAGCATTGCAAAATACTTTGTTTTTCTGAGCAATGCCCTTTGCACTTCTCCACACTGTGCTGGAAAATTGTATTGCTCTATTTTTTCCCTTTTTTGTGTTTGTACTTTTTCTTTTGTCATCTCTGCTTTCCCCCTTTTCTTTTTCTCTTTCCTTTTTTCCCTTCCCTTCATTTTCTTTTTTTTTTTTTTTTTCTGGTGCGTTTCTTAGCCTCTTCTTTTGCCACAACAGTGTAGAGACTTGAATTTGACAGGTTCCTGAATATGCATAACACATAAGGCCATCATCCACTCTTCACTTCAGCAATCTGTTGAAGTCTTTTTAAGATACTTGCTATATTTTTAATAAAACTCATTGTGCTCTGGAGCCCCATCCACAAAGTTTAAGTGGAGATGATGGACAATTCTGAGAATCAAACTCCAGAAATGATTCAAAGAGGATGTATTGGTTTAACCAGGCAGACAGCTAAACACCACACAGCCATTCACTTGCTCCCCCTCAGTGGGATGGGGGAAAAGAATTGGGAAAAAAAGATAAAATCCCTGGGCTGAATTAAAGGCACTTTAATAGGACAGAAAAGGAAGGAACAATAATAATAATGTTAAAAGAAGATACATAACACATTTCAGAGTGCAACTGCTCACCACCCACTGACCAATGCCCAGCCAGTCACCAGGAAATTGTGACTATCCCAATCAATTCCCCAGTTTTACTGTTCAACATGATGCCATATGGTATGGAACATCCCTTTGGCTGTTTTGAAGCAGCTGTCCTGGCTGTGTCCACTTACAGTTTTTTGTGAATCTCCAGCTCCTCACTGGCAGAGCAGTATGGGAAGCTGAAATGTCCTTGGCTCTGTACAGCACTGTTCAGCAACTAAAACATTAGTGTTTTATCAAAATTATTTTCATCCTAAATCCAAAATACGATATCATACAAGCTAATAGGAAGAAAATTAACTGCATCTTATCCCTGGAAAAGACATTATGAGTGTTAGTTTTGAAACAAAGAGAATCAGACTACTATGAAAACATAATTCCTGGTTCTAAGCCCAAGAAAGTGAAAATGCACTTTGGTCTTGAAAGTGACATTCCTCTGCTGGAAAAAAAAGAAAAAAAAAGAAAAAAAGAAAAAAAAAAAAGTTTAGAAGTTTTGATTTTCTAGATTAGATTGTGTCCCTGAAAAACCAACCTGTAATTAGCAGCATTAAGGGACACAATACCCAAATCAGTACAGAAAAGCTGTTTGAAAAAGACATCTATACTATTTGTCCATGTGATTAAATTAAATTCTGGATTAGCTGTAGTCTCTCTGGAAAAAAAACAAAAAGTAACTGCAGACAGTTAAATTAATGCATCTGTTCAGTACATGACTACAGCCAAAGGGAAAATGTTATGTGCATTTTATTTCATAGCAAGTGTCATGTAGAAGAGAATGACAGGAGCACACTCAAGGAGCTGAATGCCAGCTTGAAATGTCTTGTCATTGACCCCAGTAAGAGAGAAAATATGAGACTGTTTTCTCCCAGTATGATAATTTCTGTGCTACCATTATAAAATGAACAAAATTTTATGTGCAAAAAAGAACAAAGAGTTCTGCAGATAATAGCCAATTAGTGGATCAAAGGCTAATTAGTTGTCTTCTAAAAAGTTTTGAAGGTGATACCAGCAGCTAAGGTAGGAAATTGTCACAGGAAAGGGTAAAGATACTCTGTACACTTAGGAAAGGACAACCAGAGAACTCAGTGATGTTTGTAATGGCAATGGGAAGAAATATGCTTAATTAAATACACCAAAAACATATCCCTTAATTGAATAATTCTAGATGTCACTGGTGAAACAACTGATCAGTGGGACCAAATGAATAATCAGACTGGTTTATTCTAATTTAAAATAGTCCTTTTTCTACTGTTTGTTTCTTGTGTTTGAGAATAACCAACTAGCAATAGAACTTTACTGATTTTATAAATATGGCTGTATAGTGATGAATATACACACAATCACATATTCTCTTTGCCTGTAATTATTCTTATTTGAGTCTGATGGCATAAGGCTGAGTTTGTGCCTGAATTAATAGATAAGTGATTGTATACCATTTAGAGAGATGTTCTAATCACATAGGAAGGTAAGTTGGCAATTGATTTATTCCACTTGTACAGAATCTTACTAGTCTGATGACAGTTTATCTCTTAGAGAGTATGGATTTTGAAAGAAGGGAAAGAAAGAGGGATGATCACGTGTCTCGCTCCAATTTATAGGAGGGAGAGGAGGTTCTTTTAATATCTGTATACCTGGTGTGAGATTAAGAAACAACGGTTCAAACGTTGGTCCAGCCAGTTTATTACAGATCTTGATCAGGGAAATGGGGAAGGGGAGGAACGGACACTATTGTGAATTAGGGTAATTGGGAAGGGAAGGAGGGCAATAGAAAAGATAGAAAAGAAGAAGCAAGGAATCTTTATAGGAGGCAAGAGGGAGATAGTCACCATCATGGATCCAGCGAGGTTCTTAGTTCAGTCTTTCATCTTCAGTAGTGGTGGGTCATCGGGCATTGTTCTGTTGATGACAACGAGGAGAATGACAATGACGAGAATGATGGGCCCTTTTCAATGCTTTCAAAGTGGTCGAGTCAGCTGTCTTTGGAGTGAAAGCTTAAATCCAAAGTGGTTGAGTCAGCTCTCCTTAGAGTGGCAGCTTCTGGCTCTGGGATCTCAGCAGGAAATTTCTTTGTTCCTATCTTCCTGGCCTTGCCAGCAGATAAGAGGGAGCAGGGAGGCACCAACTTGTATCTTGCCTTCACAGGATGCAATGGCATCATCCCCCAGTCTCCCATAGCAAACAGGAGTTATTTGGTCACAGGCTAGGTCTTCTGCCAGTAAACAGTCCTGAGCACTATCTTCCAAAGGCAAACAGCTAAAATTGTCCACACAGTAATGTCGATTGCCATACAACAACACCCATCACTCATCTTCTAGACAAGTCAGTCTTATCACAAGAAATACCTCAGGAAGCAAGCTTTGAGCCAAAAAAAAAAACAAAGAAGGATTCTCACATCATACTGTGTACAAGTACAAACATTCAGGCAGGTGTAAACATCACTAGAGTGAAGCCTGAATCACTAGAGAAGCCAGAGAAAGAGCTCTTCTGTGTGTGCATTGCCTTCCTTCCTCTACATGCATACTCCCAGGAAGCACTGGCATTCTTCTTTGTGAGAACCATTCCTTAGTATGAAGCCACACTCCTACTCCCTTGAGGATGTCTGATTTAAGCCAGCTTTTTCATCCATTCTGCAGGATCACTTTTGAAACTGCATAGCTCTGCGGCTGCATAGTCACATATGCTATGGTGCCACGACAAGGGCAAAGACAGGAGCTGGCCACCAAAGCAGGGCTGTTACTTTTTGCCTAAGTACAAATTGTCTTCAACAGATCATGAAATGTGAACTTTACGTGTTCGTTCTTTAGTGGGTCAATTTTACAAACTCATTTCTTTTGCGTGATCTGATTCCTTCTTTTCCTATGTGAAGCTAATATTTGGATTTTCATATGTTAATCTCGTTTACAAGAGGCAAATAACAGAATATATAATATTTATGAGTTATTATAGTCTGGCTCCAAAAGTCACTATCTGAATTAATGTCTGCCTTGGTTCATTACTACAATATATAGTATAAAGTACCAAGTAGCTTGGTTGCTAACATACAGCACCTCTCCATACAACTTACAGCCAGATACCAAACAACCTGAACAACCTTCAAACACAGTGAATTTTTCCCTAACTTGTTACTGTCTTTTAATTATAAATATTCTAAAATTGCAAAATGTGTTTGTGAAATTTCTCTGTTGCCATATTTTGATTTACATCCTTATGAAAAAGTGTACTATGTTGTATGGTGTGTGGAATTACTCCTCTTCTTTAGGCAAGAGGGAGAATTAGTAATGTGGTCCTGGGGTTACCAAGAACAGACAACACTGTCAGGGTGTGTCCTCTTGCATCTGGCTTAAAGGTCCTCATCACTGTCAAAAGGAGTGGCTAAAATATACCATATAGGTGGAATTTTCCTTTATAATTTTGAGTATGGGGTTTTTTAGTGGTTTTCTTTGTTTGTTTGTTTTTGAGATTCAAAGTTAAGAAAATATTCAGTGTTCAGGAAAATGTGCTCTCAAAGACCTTTACTCAGCAGTCTTGACATGCTTGGAAATAACTCTATCGCCAACAAGATGTTTTCACTGATTTAAAATACACAACTTCTGTCACATAGGGCAGAGTTCATCTCACTTAAGTGTAATAATCCAGAAGTTAGGCACATAATAGAATACGCTAGTTACCTGTTCTTGCTGGTGGCCAGAGTGAGATGCCATCTACACATCAATTCACTTAATCCTAGGGAAACTATTTAATATAGAGAGGTGGAAAGAGTTGCCCACTGGGACCACGTGCCTCGTATAGGGCTTAAATTTGAGGTGATGAAGTACATTTCCTGCAGTTAACTGCATCTTTTGTATTTAAAATGTTCTTCTACTGTCAGTGGGAATTAGAAGAATTGAGATTTATTTAGAAAACAGTGAGAACCTTTGTATCTGAGAATGAATTAAGATATTTTAACATGGGCTAATACAAATTACGTTGTATTTTCTTTGTTTTTCTTTTTACATGTTGTCAGATTTTTTATATTTCTTTTTTTTTTACATTTTAATTACAGTCTACTTTTATTGATTGTATATGCATGTTGATTGTTAATTTTTGCAGACTGCTGCACAGGTTCCTTAGAGAAAATTGTATTCTTTTAAGGGAAACAGATGATGCATATTATCTAATTAACTAACATCTCTGTAATTTTTATATGAAGTATCCTCTGAGCAGATGTGTGAAAGCAAATATGAAGCACTAGCAGCTGAAAACAGATGGGACTTTACTTTGGTTGAAATTTGTGCAGGTTCTGCTTTTTTAAGCTAGAAAGCTCTAGTTTGCACTTTATGTATGTTATTTAGACATCATGTCTACGTTTCTTCTCCTTCATCTGTTTCTTTCATTCTGTTTCAGATAAAGTTTGTTTTGGGGCTACTTTCATGAAATTGAAATCTCCAAAAGTGCAATTTAGGAAAAACATCTGTGTTGAATATCATATCAATGAAGGGTTTGTTTGGGTTTTTTTTGTTTTTTTTTTTCCCCCCCCATAAATTTTGATCCTACAAACTGCTCTTGCAGTTCTTGTATTTAGGTGTACATTTAGATAGTATGTTCCAGTCTTTAGAATCAAGTGACTCCTCCATCTATTGGGTTTACATGGGAAGGTTTAATTAGCAGAGGGCTGCAGGCATAGCCTCTGTGAGAAGAATCCAGAAGATGCCCTATGATAAGAGCTGGCTGTAAAAGTGACCACTACTTGCCAGAGCTGAGCCATGAGAAATTCCACATGTGCCTCTGGGAAGCAGATTTAAGAAAGGGAAAATCTGGCCATTCTGAAATAATACCATCTATTCATTTCCATAGAAACTACAGCAGATACAAAGAGCATAATAAAACTATTTAATTGAGCAAATTCTCAGCCACAATACAGTATTCTTCAACAGTCGCCGTAATTAGCTATGCATTTTCACCATCCATGAACGAGAACTTGTATCCTATGCTTGTAAAAATCTGCACCAGTGGAGGTGACCCACTGTCACCACTGCTGAAATGCCACACCTGTCACGTCACTCACACCCACTGCTTGGTCTCCATAGCCATTCAGCAAGTGTCAATGAATGTCAGTGGGTGCCATTTGTTTTGCATGGAGGAATTTAATGACATAACTCTGCTTCATACGCCCTTTCATGTCAGATACCATTCTGTCAGACTGCTCCTCTGCTGCCATTTGTCACATGGCAACAAAATATAATGGAACTCTGGTGGGAAGATGCTGTGGTTTTATGTTTTTTGGTTTTCATCAACATCATGATGCATTTTAATCATTGTTTGCTTGTTTGTATATATAAAACCAAATCTGTGTCTACAGCAGCTATTCCAAAGGCCCATCCATACCCCTTAGGATGCTTGAGATGTCCCCTTCTGAGGTAATTGATACCTAGTATACATGGAGCCCCTGGGCCAGAGACAATAGGATGTTTTTGCCAGTCTTTACCAGTGAGGCTTATCTCTGCCTCCAACACAGTCAATTCTTGAAAGCCCCCAGCCACTGGTGATGGAATACTTTTTATATATACAAATAAACAAACAACGATTAAAATGCATTACTCACACATGTCTATATACTAACTACATGATGTTATGATGCAGTATGCTGAAAGCCAAAAAACATAGAACCATGACAGAAGGTTCAACCTCTACTGTCATCCCACCATCCGCCTCTGGCATATTGGGTCAATATAAAAATAGGAGGCATCACTTTCAGAACAGATATTGTACATCAGTTGCCCTACAAGTCTGTTTTGCGCATGGTGGTAGTTGATGAGTTATCTCCCTGTCCTTATTGCAGCCCTTGAGTTCTTTTTCATCAGATTTTCTCCCCCTTTTCTTATACAGCTTTGCTGCAGTTAAGCTTTCCATCAGGGTGAGACCACTACACTCCATAATATGTCCAGATGATTCTATCCTCATCCAGTAATGCTTCACATTATTTACTCTCCCATCTCAGAATGACAGCAACTACACAGAATGTGTTATCAGATTTTCAAGGCCCTGAATGCTGCACAAACTTTTGAAAGTGAATTTCTGCTCTTTTGAAAGTGACAGAACAGTAAGCACCAAGAATATATCATAAAAGGTGCCATTATCCTGCAAAGTAAGTTAGATGTATTTTCCTGTCATAAGAAGAAGAGATACACAGCATTCTTAATGTGTTGCTCAATTTCAGTGATTTTATGGAGCATTGCAACAGCCTCAGTGTAGTGCTTTTTCATTCTGAAATACTATTTTGTTCTTTACAAATACACCACTGATGGTCTCTTGTCTGCTGCCCTCTTTTCTGGACTAGCCATAATTACACATCTCTTTTATGGAACGATTGCAACAATTACTGAGAGATGCTTTCATTTTCAAAAGCTGTTTCTCCCTTTCTTAAACAAACGTTTAATGCACTTGCCTTTATATGCATTACTTATGAAAAAAAAAAAGAGAAGTGAGAACGCTTCTTTTAAATGCTTAGTTCTTTTCCACAGTTTTAGATTAAGCAGCACCATCAGAAAAAGACAGACCAGAAACACAGACTCTGAAATCAAACTTAATATATTAAGAAGCTCAGGAAATAAGGCAAAACTGAAGAATGAAAAGCATTACCCCCTTCCCCCCCCTTTAGGCCATTGAATACTAAATTATAGAGATATAGTATAGTAGCATGCAAAGTTTGTGTAGCAAAGAATAGCTTCTATATTGGTTAAAGAGGTCATGGGTATCCTCAGTCTTGTATGTTAAAACAAAAAAAAAGTTATTAATTTTTATCAATTTATTCTTTTTTTAAATAAGCCCCAAAAATCTTTTGTAATGCCTCATTTGAACTGCTGGCCACTCTTTTCACAATACACCCCAGGATTCGATTGGCCCCAAAAGCACACTGTGGCTCATGGTCAGCCTGTTGTCCACTAGTACACCTAATTTCTTTTCCTCAGAGAATCTTGGTCTGAATTACATTAACTGTTCTGTTATCAGTGCTTGACTTTCAGAAGTGATTGCTCTGAAGTTGTCAGACAAAAAAAAAAAAAAAAAAAAAAAAAAGGAGAGAAAGAATAAACTGTTGTTTAAGACAAAAAACTGTTCAACTGAAAGAAAAGAGAACAAGGCAATTTTGAATCTTCAGCTTAGATAAAATCAATTATGTTGCTGAGGTCAGTACCAAGTAACAAATAGGCTAATGATCTGGATGAGAAAGTAGGCAGTGAGTCGAATGGTTATTAATACCAGTGCTGTGAGTTTTTTTACTTAATTAACATGACTGGGGGGAAATTAAAAAACAAAGCTGTCCCTGAGCAGCATGATGCCTACAAAATTCAACCAAGCTGACTGTAATGTTTTTGATTGAAAATAACTGAAATAAGTGGCTTTTCCAAACGAGTAGGAGTTTATGTTGTGAAATAATTTGAGGTGTTTGTGACAGTTTGGCTTAGAATGAAAAAAAAGGTAGAAAAAAAAAGCAACCATAAAGGATATTTCTCATATAAGAAAGCCAAAAAGAAAGAGAAAGAAAAAAAGAAAAAAGAAAAAAAAGAAAACAAGAATGTCATTATGATGATATTGTAAACAATATATAGTAAGATATTCAGACATACAGAGAATAATGGGGAAAAAATCAAGATTGTTTTTATTGCTGGGTGGGATGTGACAGTGTTACACTACCAAAAGAACAATAAACTTGTTACTAAACTTGGCTAGGAAGACTTGGGCACACAGAACGCTACAGAAGGAGACATAAGCAATAGTTTGCTCCAGATCATTCTCAGATCCTGCACTCATTCGTATGAGCTGATTTGATTTTCCTTCTTTGATGCCCTTATGTATCACGATGCTTGTTCCTATGGCAGGAAAGGAAAATCAAACTAAATAAAGAACATGTGTCTGTCTTTGCATATATGTAATCCTGAATTGATATACATTACTTCTGCAGTTCAAGTGAAAGCAAAGATGCAATAAAGTCATAAGCTGCAGGGACATAATCCATCAAATGTGTTGGCAAGGAAGGAATTTTCTCTCCTTATGAAGAATATTGCCTTGGGTGCATTACAGATATTTTGTCTTGCTCAGGAGTATGAAGTGTTTGATCATTACCAGTGGCAGGCCTGCCATTGTGACAGACCAGTTGTCTGATGCAGTCTGACAAACGCTGTGTTTCCATGTTTAATTTATTCAGGATTTCAGTTTGCTTATGAAGTTGATAGGGGCATAAGAACAAGCTAAGCAATACCATTTTACTTGTCCTGGAGAAATAGTTATAGATTCAGAACACACAACCTCTAATTAGAGCAAATTACTCCTGATGGAATACGCAATCTGAAAAAAGGGAGAAGAAAAGGTGAGTTTAATTTCTAGTGCCACAGGGAGGTCTTGACTGTTCAGAAGCAGTCTTTAAACCTTTGGAGCTTTGCTTTGAAGTGGTAGCTAATAAGACCAGGCAGGAAATAGCCTGATTACCATTTTAGTTAGTAACTTTGAGCACAGAAGATATATTTACAACAATAGCCAAGATTAATCATCTTCAACTGAACTTGACATTTGTTTAAGAAAAAAAGTAAATTGAATCCATTAAAATTAAATTAAATAAATTAGGATATTCACTGCTTATCACTTTCTCATTTCAAAAAAAGATATGCTTGCAGATCTCAGACCTAACTAAGGGGGGGAGGGTTAACACTGATTTAGATGGGTCATGACATATTTATATACATGTTATTCCCTTGTTAATATGAAATCTTATCACAACGATCTCTGCTGCACGTTGTAAATCAATCACCAATGTCTACAATAAAAAGGCTGGGAGAGATGTATTAGTTTATCACAAAAAAATTTATATCTGTAACCTTATGACTTCATTCCACAGAATTTCTCTGAACTCTTTTCAATCCATGAGGCTGTAGTTATGGTTATTTTTCCCCTAGAGAATATTTCAATGTAAAGCTTGGATGGAGCACATCTCTCTATTTGATTCTTGTACCACTATATGAAAGAAAAGCACTTTTCTTGCTGCTGATGGTTTAGCTTTTTGTTTTCATATTTTTAATGAAAACATTTGAGAGCAATTGCTCTTCTGCTTGGCTTTTTGTTGTTCAATGTCTGTTGGCTCAATTTTGTGTGGAACTCAGATGACTATAAGAAAAGCTTGCATGCGTAAAGAGAAACAATATTTGACCCTGCACACCACTCAGTTGTAGCCAAGGACTTTCACACATGAGAGCAATGAAGAAATAGGTCAGGAGTCACAAAAAGAGGGCAAGAAACAAATGGAAAGAAACTTAAGTAAAAACTGTAAAGGTAGAAGAATACTAAGCTATTTGTCACCGTGAGTTTGTGGCTTTCATTTTGCTTTGTTTTTCCAGGTTGTTTTTTTTTCCTTGCTAGTTCAATGTTTGTCTGATGGTTTAGCTGTCACATGAGGTGTACTCCCATTTGTTTTCAGTAGGCAGAACACAATCAGTCCCCTCAATGTTCCTAGTTTCCCTGATTGCCCATGGACCGTTCGTTTCAGTCTGGAGGAGGCTTGTGAAGGCTATGTGGCAGGAGCAAACAAGAAGTCTATCATTTTACACAGTAGGAGACAGCTATCCTTGATAATAAAATTTTTAATTACTTATTTAATGTAGATTTCATATGTTTTATATTTTCTTTTCTTTTTTTTTTTTTCTTTTTTTTTTTTTTTTTTTTTTTTTTTTTTAATGTATTAGCATATGAAACTCTCCAGGAATTTCTTACTTCAGAATTGTTGCAACTCAGGTGTGCAATATGCTGACGGCTCATAGTTTTCTGTACCCCAGAGATAAGTTTGTTTAACCTAACCCTCCCATGCTAAAACATGAGTTTTCCTAGCCAGATGTTGAAATCATTGGCTTGAAATACTTAGAGGACCTTAGAAATGCACTTTTTTTTCCCTCCCTCAAGTATTAGTATGCCTTTTATTTAAAATTAGTGCCAGGTGGCTTTTAAAAACACTGACTCCTTTTGTTTTCAAGTCATTAAATATTCAAGTTTCCTCCATTTACTTTATCTTCCAGTCTAAAGGAGCTCTGATTCCTCAGTGGCAAAAGGAACCACAGAAAAGCAGAACTGTTTATCTAAAACTGGTACTTCTTGCCACTCAGTACTGCAATTTGTTCAGATAAGTGCGTAAAACTGTGCTATCTTCTTCCTCCTGATCCACATATTCCAAAAACATGCAGCAAATAAACTGATGAAATTTGTCTTTTTGCAATTCAGTATTTTTCAGCTCTGAAAAAATTATATTTGCTAAGCACATTTCTGTATGTAAACAACATATGTATGTGTATAGTATGTATATTGTGCCCTAGAGGTAGTGGAATTTTGGTCCAAGACCCATAAGGATACTTTCAAATAATCTTTTCTACAGATCTTCAGTCTGTTTAAACATTAGTTGTGCTCTTATACTAAAAATTACCAGTATAAATAAGGTTTTGCTCCACTTTCATACATCTTTATCTGAAAGATCAATGTAGATCTAGAATGCCAATAAAATTGAATTGTTTTGACTTGGTCATGCACTGGAAGACCAAACCTCCAGACTTGAACCAAACAGTGTTTTCTCGGATGCCTAGTTTTATATTTAACCTGACATTATGCTGCCTTGATGAAAATGGCATGCTCCTTTGCCAATATGTGAACAGTTTCATACAGTTCTGTACAGAAGAGTCTATGTGCAGACTCTAAAAGTTCAAAATTATATTATTTTCTTAGGAGGAAACATCTTAAATAGATTTAATGGATATCATCAGACTGGGTTTTTTTTGTTATGAAACTAGTCAGTAATCCTATATTCTATACTTCTCTATCTTTAGTGCACTGAAATGTATGACAGGATACAAATTTCTGCTTCTGACATCTCTTTTCTTAGTACCAGAATTTGGAAAAACATTGCTCTGAATAATATTTTGCATTTTGCACTTAGTTTAGTGGTAAAAAGAAAGAATAGCATGATTGCAATGACAGAAATCTGACCCCAAATCTTCAACACTAGAAGTTATATTATAGAATATCTGTAGCCAACCTTGAGACTAAAGCCTACCTTAGAATAAGAAGACAGAAGAGTCATGAGAACATAGCCAGATTTTGTCCTCTCCTCTCCACTAAAATTATTTGCTGTACAGAATTCTTTTCCTACCCTCACTCAAGAGCAATGTACCATAAACCTCAAGACAGGGTAGTTCACAGAATTGCTTCTTGAATCTCTATATATCCTAGGGCATGAAAATGCATATCCGTTACAGACAAAACATTTTATATTTGTGGATGCTATCTATTGCACTCAACTCAAAAGACAAGATGTACAGAATCACCTTCTACTTTAAACTGCAGCATTTAAGTTCATATCTAGTATTAATCACTGAGATGGTGATTTTCTCAACAATTTTATGTGTCCAAAAAAGTGGATTTCCATGTGGGGCTCTTTGTAGAACCCTTTTCTAAAAATGCTGAAGTCTTTCACCTGTTCTAGTTTGCAGTTATTCTCTCCTTGATCAAAGCACCCTGGGGTCAGACCAGAGTCAAATGAATAGGGTTTTTTTAGAAAACCTTAGGAAACTAAGATCTGGTTTTGTTTCTGTGTTTGACCTTTCAGAAAGAGGAATTAGCTGTCCTCATTACTCACTGCATGATTTTCTAAACTGACATGGATCAGTCAGGTCAAAAGGTGACAGAGACAGAGGTATAAACAACATGAATGCCTGTCAAATGTCATCATAGGTTGCTTCTCTCCATTCCCTTGCCTTGAACAAAGAAAACAACCAGCAGAGCGTCTCTGCTGTGCATAGAGCTGCCAGATTCTGAGGTTATGTCCTTTTTATTAAACCAGGAATGGTAAATAACAGAGAACAGGAAATTTGGCATCACTTCAGTTTCTGTCCTGTTTTTCCATTTCAGAGACAGCACTGTCACCTAATATATGCCTTAAACCATTCAATAATTTTCTGAATCTGTTTGGATAGTTCATCACATTTTCAACAAAGTGAATTATCATTATTTTTCCCAAATTTCAAAGTCAAAATATTCTTTTCATATAATGTAAGTGCACCCTAGTATTCAAGGGGAAGCAACAAGCAGGTCTCATACTTGTTAGTTCCAAAGTCAGAAGCAAGCACACATATAGCTGCACTTCATGCTGAGTACTATGGAAAAATTACAGAGGATAATAGTCAACTTCAGAAAGAAAAAAAAAATGCACAAATATCCCTAACATGCTCTCACAATAATAATAATAAAAAATAAAATAATTCTTGTAACTCAAAGACAGTAGGATTCTTCATACAAGAAAGCCACTTCACCTTTCAATCGCTATTTAGTGACACATACAACTTTCATTGGAAGTGGTGAGTCAACAAAATCCAGTGTATGGAAGACAGAAGATTCAACTAATGGAAAAGGAACTAATGTACATTATATATATTAGGAGTTTGACTTCATTTCACTAAATGAAATGTCTCTCTTTTTCTACATTCCTGTTTCCCCTGTGTTTGCCTCTTCTGTCTGCTCTCCAGTCCATCAGCGATGTTAGAAGTACATAGCATTTTTTTCTATACTTTATATTTTCTTTTTCTTCCTTGTAATTCTTCCCAAAGGGAAATCTTTGCATTTTATATTAATTTCTATGATCAGTTATTCCCTTTCTCTTATTGACTTCTATCTGCTGAGGGGATGCTAGTTTTCCTAGAGGCAAAATAGCCCAGTCATTTAACCCCCTACAAATTGTAGCACAAATTCAAGAGAAACAGAAACCTTTTCTTTTCTCCTTGAAGAAACTCCTATGGGGATTGCAGAAGTCTTTTCAATATTTCTTAGCCTATATATGGTGGTCATATTGGAAGCTTCTAGCTGTCCATTGATCCATCTATTGAACCTCTTGATCATATCAGTGCTGACTCATATGTGTCCAGTAAAGGTCACATACTATCTGACAAGTTGCTTTAGCTGAATATAAAGGAAAAACTTTACTCTTCCTCCCTTCCAGGCCAGCACTGAAATGATCAGGGGCTAGACCAAGGAGATAAGAACAAAATAATTACAGTGACTGTGAAACTGCTCACAAACATTTGAGAACCAGTAACAACAATTTAGATTAGTAATTTTTTACTAACCTAAAAAATGTTACATCTATAAAGAGCAACATAGTGACTGGCTCTACAAGTATTACTGAATCTACAAAAATTGTAGACAGCAAAACCTTCCCCTTATTTTTGAAGATTTTCTTCAGAATACTTTTTGCTTAGTAACAAATTTGATTTTGAAAATGCTGATGGTCATATATGCTCTGTGTGTGGCATAAAGACAAAAGGAGTTTTCAAGCTGAACACTTTTTTAACCCATGAGTGCATAACAGAAAATAATCATTATTTATTTATTTGTATCCTTATTCCAACCAGCTGTCTTTCTTAGTATGCAATGGAAACTGAGAGGGCTTTGCAGGAACCCTATTCCTATCTACAGACACCCACTGGGAGGGAACCAAACTCTTCTCAAAGGTGCTCAGTAAGAAGAGGTAATGAGCCCCAGTTGCAGCATGGGAAATTCTAATTAGATGCTAGGATTTATGTTTTCCCATGAGGCAAGTCCAGCACTAGAACAGTTGCCCAGGGAGGCTGTGGAATATCCATCATTAGAAATATGCATAATTCAATGGGAGAAGGTTCTGAGTGACCTGCTATAGCTGGAGCTGCTTTGAGCTGAAAGTTTGACCACTTGACCTCTGAACATTCCTTTCAAGCTGAATTGTTCTATGTGTCTGTGACTAGTTGAAATACAATCATGTTTCCCAGAAGAAATGTCCATTTGACCTGGAATACTATGACCTGAAAATTTTAGTGGTAATTTAGAAAAATAAATATTATATATGCAGTCTTTATGTATCAAGATGTACTGACACTTCTGCCTTTTATATCAAATGAATGTACAGTTTGACCAATGATGTTAGATTTACAGAGACAGATTTTAACTTAAAAAATAAAAATTTTGTAAGATGAAAAACATTTTGTCAAGCAGCTGCTGGATCATATTCCCCCCAAAAAGTTACCTCAACTGAGTAGTCACACCCTCCGTGACATAACAGCTGTATTTTCAGCTCTCAGGGCAATGTTTTCTAGCTGTCAGATGTATTTTTGTCACAGTTTGTTCTAAAAGTGAGGATCCTGAAGCAGCCAAGTTAAGAAATATAATTATATTGATTGAGGGGATGTGCAGCAAAATTGCATTGAGCACACTCACATTTACACATCACTAACAGAAGCTGGCGTTACATAAGGCAAACACTGCTAGTGGGATTTATTTAGAGCTGCAATGGCATTTTTAAGGACTCCTCATAACTTGATACACAAGAGACAAAGAGCTCTGATGGAAACTCTTTCATTCATGTGAAACATAGCTGAGCTTAACAACCAGCATTATTTTTTTCTGTGTGTCTCTCAGTGTTGCCTATTTTTAAGCTGCACCGTAAGTACCCAGGGAACTTTGTTCTGTAAGATTGGGAGCACTGGATGCAAATATTTTGTTGAATTCTGTCTCTGAGACAGTAAATCTTCTTGCATTGGGCCAGCTTTGATGGGGGGGGGGGGTGATCCCACCCTTTTATTCATGCCCTCACACTGGACTGATACTGAACCAATAATGATCATGAGGGGGCTTGTAAATCATTCTTCCTCTTCTCGTATGCCATTTATCTCACTCTGATGTAGATTCAAGTAGCAAAACAAGAGATTCTATTGAGGTATCTTGGACTTTCCATTGACTAGTCCAGATGCAGCCATCTACATTAGAGATGATATAAATGAAGTGGAATGGTCTGACACTTACTGAAAGAATCACAGAATCACAGAATTGTAGGGGTTGGAAGGGACCTCCAGAGATCATCGAGACCAACCCCCCTGCCAAAGCAGGTTCCCTACAGCAGGTCGCACAGGTAGGCATCCAGGCAGGTCTTGAACATCTCCAGAGAAGGAGACTCCACCACCTCCCTGGGCAGCCTGTTCCAGTGCTCCGTCACCTCACTGTAAAGAAGTTCTTGCGCACATTTGTGCGGAACTTCCTATGCTCAGTTTCCAGCCGTTTCCCCTTGTCCTGTCTCCACTCACCACTGAAAAGAGACTGGCCTCACCACTGTGGCCCCCACACCTTAGATATTTATAAACCTGGATTAGATCCCCTCTCATCGTCTTTTCTCAAGGCTAACTAGAAACAGTTTACTTAGCCTTTCTTCATAGGGGAGATGCTCCAGGACCATTTTTGTGGCCCTCCGCTCTTTCCAAGAGTTCCCTGTCTTTTTTGTACTGGGAAGCCCAGAACTGGATGCAGTACTCCAGATGAGGCCTTACCAGGGCAGAGTAGAGGGGAAGGATCACCTCCCTCAACCTGCTGGCCACGCTCTTTTTAATGCACCCCAGGATGCCATTGGCCCTCTTGGCCACAAGGGCACACTGCTGGCTCATGGCCAACCTGTCGTCCACCAGGACGCCCAGGTCCCTCTCCGCAGAGCTCCTCTCCAGCAGGTCTGTACTGGTGCATGCAGTTATTCCTCCCTAGGTGTAAGACTCTACACTTGCTTTTGTTGAACCTCATCCGGTTTCTTACTGCCCAGCTCTCCAGCCTGTCCAGGTCTCGCTGAATGGCAGCACAGCCTTCAGGCGTGTCAGCCAATCCTCCCAACTTCGTATTATCAGCAAACTTGCTGAGGGTGGCCACTATCCCCTCATCAAGGTCACTGATGAAGACATAGATGTACAGGTAAATCAACTACAGAAAAATCAAATATTACTGTGTACTGCCAAAAAGTAGCCTATTTTGATCTATAAAGCAAACTAAAAAAGAATCGGAGGGAGTGGCTAGAGGTAGTGGAGAATGGAATTTAAACTAAGGAGATAAACATTAATAAGTAACATATATCACAAGCTCTGCAGGCCATATACACAGGCAGGATTAAAAAATAAGTTAGATGACTCAGCTTAGATTGATATTTTACAATCCAAGGAAATACAAGCAGTCCATAGATCTGTTCTGTAAAAAACTTCATAGCTGTCTCATATGTTTTAGCCATATTACATTTCAAAAATATCACATCTTACATCCAAATAAAACAAATGTTTTTTTTTTTTAACTAGCTGAAATTACTTTAATTGAATAAAAGCACGAAGAACACAAGGTGACTGTTGAAATGAATCAGACCTGCCGAATTTTCCCAGAAGTTGCCGCTGGTGCACTTCAATCCAAAAGCAGCCTTCCACTAAGACTACACCCAGTGAAATTATTTGGTTGTCCAGCCCTGTAACAATCACTCAAGTTCAGGCAGGTACTACAAGCAGAAGTGATTCTTCTCTTTTGGTTGCACTTTTCCTGTGGTTCTGGGCACATGCACTTCTGAATGCCTGTAACCTGAACTGAAACAAAAAAGAGAGCTCCTCAAACACTTAGTCCTTAAGTATCCTTTCATTACAATGAGAATTATATACATTATACTTTGAGGGGATGTTTTTGTTTAGGCATATCAGGAGTCATCCCACAGCAATTAAAAATCATTTTTCCATTAACTTTCATGCCTAAAAAGAATTAATGACTCCATGAATCATAATTAAGGCTTCCATTAATTTTGGCAAGCAGAAAGCCAGACATTCAATGGACCTTCATGTTATCTATTTTGTCTGTTCTAATGCTTCATTTTTCATCTTGCTTTCATGCTGACTGAGATCTCCATGCTTTTCCTTCATGTTTCTTTACTCTTCTAGGCTGTGAAGTCATTGAGCAGCAGAGCAAATCTGATGAAGGATAAGCTGATAGTACAAACAGGCAAAGTACTTTGGGTATTTAGCTCTTTTATTGAAAAGCTTAGAAACAGAAGACAAAAGCTGTGTTGTTGCTGTTATTGTTGTTTTTAAATTTTGTTTGTAAATGGGAGGCTGGAAAATGTTAACTGTATTTTCCCAAATGAGAAAATGGATAATTTTTCTTACTGCTGCCCTGCTGCTTTTCCCCAGCAGTCACTGATTTATCAAATAAATTTGTTAACAAGGTCATACTTATTGCAAAGGAAAGTTCCAAAATTTATTTGTAAGTGGGTAGCCAATTATTGTAAGGTAGTTTATTGACATGAAATATTCACGGGTGTTAATATATTCTTCTAAATGATTAAGATGATACAACAACTATTTTTTATTAATCAATATTTTATTGAAAATATTTTCATCTATGGCCTGATGCAGTTCACAGGAAAAAGCATCTGTATTCTATTTAAAAGAAAAAAGATATTTTCATTGTCATAACAACCCAGGACAATGAGTATCAAACATTAACATTTTAATGAGAACTATTGGTGATCGGTGGATGGTTGGACTGGATGATCTTGTAGGTCTTTTCCAACCTTGATGATTCTATTGTTCTATGTATATTTACTCGATTTGCCACTAATCAAATATCCTGTAATGATCTTTTATTCCAGAAATTTGAACCTTCCTTTCCGTCCAGTCACCACTTTGTATTTTGCAGATTCCTCCATTTCCCTGCAAACTTATGACCCATTTGTCTTTTACATCTTCAGAGCAATCACTTCTGAAAGTCAAGCACTGATAACACAACAGTTAATGTAATTAAGACCAAGATTCTCTGAGGAAAAGAAATTAGGTGTACTAGTGGACAACAGGCTGACCATGAGCCACAGTGTCCTCTTGTGGCCAGTCATATCCTGGGGTGTATTATGAAGAGAGTGGCCAGCAGGTCAAGTGAGGTGATCCTCTCCCTCTACTCTGCTCTAGTGAGGCCACATGTGGAGTAAAGTGTCCAGTTCTGGACTCCCCAGGGTCCAGAAGTGACAGGGATTTCCTGGAGGGATTCCATTGGGAGGTGATTAAGAGCCTGTAGCATTTCAGACTCTTCAGCCTAGAGAATGCTGAGGGGGGGGATCTCATCACTTTTTATAAACATCTAAAGTGGACAAGGCCAGGCTCCTGTCGATAGTGCTCAGTAACAGAAGAAGGGGCAAAGAGCAGAAACTGGAACACAGGAAATTCCATACTGACATAAGGAATATTTATTTATTTATTTATTTATTTTACTGTGAGACAGTCAGAGCACTGAATCAGGCTACCCAGAGAAGTCGTGGAGTCTCTTCTAGGGATATTCAAAGTCTATCTGGACACTTTTCTGTTTAACCTACTCTATGGAACCATCTTTAGCAGGGGCATTGGACTTGATGATTTGCATGGATTCCTTCCTGCCCCTACAATTCTGTGGTTCGATGACATGTACGTGCTTATAAATAGTACTGCTAATGGTAATAAGCACTGTGTCTGAAATTGAAAGAATTTCCAAGTAGAGGAGGCATCAAGCAATTACACACTAAAGATGCGTATGAGCACATGGTTGCATTTTTCACTTGCAGTAAAAGACCTTTTTTTCCTAAAGTAGTATTAATTATAACACATCTAATATAATACAAGACACTAGTGATACTAGCAGGGATAGAATTTCTTCTCTGAAGCATCTTTGTATTTAACTGGCTTGAATTGTTCATTCCTCTTAAACTTCTGCCAATTTCTTAGTACATTTTTCACCCAGTAGAGCAGGCTAGGACTTGCAGTTTTGCTCCACTGCCACCTATTTGCATATTATCTTTTTTTTTTTTTCTCTTTTTATCTCTTCTCTTTCAGAATTTGCAAGAGGCTATTCTGAAAGTAAACATGTTCTACCTGAATCATTAGTCAACTCTGACTGATTGCGAATACACCATGTCACAGATCTTCATATCTGATTTTTTTTTTTTAAACTAACAACAGAAAGCATTTTATGAATATACTTCCTTCTGTTGAAGAATGGATAGCAGTCACGTAGGGCCTTCTCTGCTCCTACAAATCCTATTTCCACTTTAATTCTGAGTATGGAAACTGACAAAAGATCTGCTTGTTAAACAGTGATTCTTTTTCATCGTTTTAGTTGGTGGTGATGCAGACTTTTTATTCTGCATTATTTTACAATGTAAATAAAAATATTTGTGTCAATTTTTCTATAGGTCCAGTGAATCCACAATAGCTCAATTTGTCTGGTCAATCAAGAGTTTATAGGTCTATCTGTGTAGCCTGTCAATGTTCTGGATCATTGTCAAATATGTCCATAATTCTTAAACAGCATTCGGTCAATTTTACAGAGCCAGTCAATACCTCACCATGATTCTTAACTCCTGAGTGAAAATAATAATAATAATAATAATAATAATAATAATAATAATAATAATAATAATAATAATAATAAAATAAGGTTGATTCACTTAAGATCTGACAGTACATTTCACAAGATAAACAAGTATTGCCAACATGTAGAAGAGATCAAATCATTGCAGTGTCTGAGTGGAGGTACAGGCTGGTCACCACAGGATTTCCCAAGATGTTTGGAATTTGCCTGTGCCCTTTTATCATTGACCTCTGTTATGATTTCGGTGGCAAGCTGCCACATAGTTTGGAATATTTGTCCCTCTTCTTGCTTTTCCAAAACTCATAAAAATATTTATGTTTCTCTTTAGTGAGAATCCAGTGCCAAACTTTTCTGTAGATTTCACAGGGGAAATCTAAATTCAAAGAAAAAAAAATTTCAACATTACGTGGAAGTAGTTGTTAGCATACTTGAATATTTGGTTAATTATCCAGTGTTGCAACTGAGGGAACTTTTTTCACTGGTATACTGAGTAAGTATTATGAAGAATAAGTTTTGATCTCCTTCTCTTGGGGTCAGAAAAAATCTAGTCAATAATCTACTATATGTATTCCTATAAGCTACAATTCAGAAGGGAACAATACACTCTGAATTCCTTGGAAGCTATAACAATGTCATAAAATAAAGATGAACAGTAGGACACTGAAAGATCTCCCAATTCTTGCTTCTTTTCCCTCTCCAAGAGTAGCAGAACATTTTCCAAGTTTCATCACAGCAGCTTTCAGCAGAGATGATTTCTTGCCCAAAGGCACAGGAAGATTAACCAAGTCTATACAACTGCTCAACCAATAACTCATCTGAAAAAGAGTCTAAAGAGCAAATTGTAGGCTTTGCAAATGCAATCAGTTTATCAAGGTCAGATAAGGACAAGAGCCTGAATGGATATGATTCGGGATAAAAATTGAATAGAAACTGATACTCTATCATTAGAACAAAAATGAGGCTACCTGCTGAATCACAGGGATGAAATATTGCATTCTGCAAAAAAATGCACAGCCACTAGAGTATAAACAAATGAAAATCCCCGCTGATGATCAGAAATAAGCTTTATAGTCAATAAATTTATTACTGCTTTCCTCGTACAGATTTGGTATAGTGAAATTGCTGGTGACATAAGAAAGAAATGCACTATGCATAAATGAAGAGCTTATATGAGAATTTTTTTGTTGTGTCAATGAAATAACTGCAAGCTGCCAACAGTGACCTCTGGTATAATCATCATTAGTGATAGGGCAAGATGGCATCTGCTGAGAAGCTAGCACCTGACAGGTGAAATATGTAATTGAAGAGAACATTTTAATAGAAGAAATGTTCCATAAGAAAAACAAAAAGTCATAAACCCAAACTACTGCACAAGTTTGAATGTATAAAACGAGGAAAGAGGAGGACTGTTCTCCCTATGATGTGAGGGAAGAAAGGAAATTAGAGGGGACTGGATCATCACAGGATGAAATCTAAGAAGAATATGTAATGGAAAATGTAACATTCAGTAGTATTTGAAAAAGGCCAAGCGAAGTTAACAAAATCATGGGTCTTTGCAAATCCTGCTGGTATGAATCAACTGCTTCCTTTCTTTGCCATTGTTTTCATTTAAAACTCAAAGGAATGCATTGTCTAGTATTTCCTTTTTAAACAAACAGACAACAACAACAACAAGAAAAACACAACCACCATCCTCAGATAATATTTTTCCCTTCTAGTTGATTGGCCTTCAGGATAGGTGCAAAAGATCTCTTCCGGTTTACTTTGGTGCTGTGTTTGTCTATATGAGTCAGTAGGAATTTTGCCATCACAAAAGTATAAGGTATGCTTATGAATCCCTTAGAATCTTTTTGACTTCCTTATCATATGGATGGACAGTAGAAATATGAGGGACTTTGACTCGCTATTTGAGTCAACATTGTCTTCCTTCCATCCTACCACCCTGGTAAATAAAAACCTCTATTTCCAAAGTGTTCTGTGTTTCGGTGGGACAACACAACTGAAGCTACGAAGAGATCTCCTCTCTAGGGATGTGACAGCACTGACATACTGCCTTCAGCCAGATGTTTTGGTTAAAGCTCAGAAATTTTTTAGAAAGTAGTGATGAGGTAAATGCTATCCAGTGCCTCTTCACATTAGGCCATTAGACCAGTTCACATTAGAAACAGCTACTCATGTATGAATAAAATATTACAATCTTAACACCGTTCTAAATTATATAACATGTTCTTGCTACTTAATGTTGTAATTCAGTACTCACTTGATACCTGTGTAAATACAGATACATTGGATGAGATAAATACTTTTTGTTGTTGTTGTTTACCAGCTAAATTTCCTTAGTTTTCAGGGAACACAGATTGTAGATCTGTGGTTAACTTTTCTGTTACAAGTTGGATATTGTCATACAATGTGCTCTTTTTACCTGAATCTGCTCTTCAGTTCTCCATTCCTGGAGGTACTCAAAGCCAGGTTGAGTGGGGTCCTGAGCAGTTTGATCCAGTGGATGGAGTTTCTGCCCACAGCAGGGGAAGTTACGACTAGATGATCTTTTAGATTTCTTCCAACCTAAGCCATTCTATAATTCTGTGTTTAACCGAAAAGGGTTGTGTGTACATACACACTACATACAGGAATACAGTGAGACTAAAATTAGTCAAAGATTTTTTCTGTACAGTGTTGTGGAGATTGGAGGTATGGAAAGAAAATACTTCTTTTTCACTCAGTGTTCGCGCAATGTTGCTTACCTTTTGTCTTCCAGTTGGTAAGACTTATACCAAAAAGATCAAGGCACCCAGAGCACCATTGCTGGAATCAGGTTCACAAAACGGATCAGATCAGTACACCAAAAGCGGGCTTGGACAAACTTTGTAGCAACAGCTTGTCAGATAGAGGTGGTTTTTTTTGTTGTTTGGTTGGTTTGGTTATATTTTTAATGGGATATTTTGAGAATAATCTTGGCCTAAAACAGATGTTTTGACTTCTCCTTTCTATATTATCAATATTTTTCAGAATGTATTTTTTACGTGCAAAACAAGAATTTAATCCCTTTCTATTATTTTTAATAGACTTAGCTTCTTATATTAGCAGGAGACTAAATTAAAAATATTAGGAAATGTTTGTGGAAAGATAGGCCAAGGACATAGAAACAAATACTGTAGCTACTAAGACCAGTGCTTCAGCTGTTGAAACAAAGTAGTATTTCTAATACTGAAAAAAGATTAAGAGTACTTGATCACTACCCATAGACAGTGTAGTCAAAGTCAACTCAGGGAAGAGCATAAAAGAGAACAATGACCTCAAGCCAGATTTTCACACATCTTTGTAATAGGATTCTTGCCTTAATCTGTGCACATAATTGCTCTGTATCTATGTCCCCTTCAAGTCAATTGAAGCTTCTTCCAGAGTTTGACTCATCAGCTCTTAGAGTAGGTAAATTAACTAAAAAGAGAGCCTAAGGTAACTTGCTCACACATAGATGTCCAATTTTAGAGCAGCTGAACCAACCTCACTTTATGCTGCCAGTGAAGTAAGATCATAGAGTACATGCTTTGAAATGGTATGCAGAGCTATTTTCTGATTCTTTCATGTAACCTCTAAACCCGGTCTAATAAAACATTCATGTATGAGTTTTCAGAGTAGAATTACACTGTAAGGACTTCGTTTTTACTTTGTTCTTTCAGTCACTTCCCATACCTCCATCTTCTTGAAATCTTTTCATTCTCTATTCTATTCATTTCTTCATTCCATGCTGTTTATTTCCCTAAATATTTCCCTTCACTCTAGGATCTGTACTTGTCCATTCTTTCCTTCCACTATGCTACGTCTCAGTGTTATCTCAACTAAAAGTAATCTAATTAGATATCTTTTTCTTCCGGGAAGTAATTTACAATCAATATCTTCTACTCAAGCTAAATCCCTGTTTATCTGATGTCTTCACATTGCCTGTTCTCAAGATCAACTGCAAAATATATCTTACGTTTCCTTCTTCTGTATAATTTTGAACAGAAAAGCCAAATTCCTTGTCATGTGTTCTAATATGAATGGACAGTACTAGTCTCCATTTCTAATTTCTTCCAGGCCACACCTAAGTATTGTAGAATAATTGTGCATTATTTCAAATACAGGTCATTTTTCATGCATTCATATTCTTTTATCCAAGCTCCCAGAGTCACATATTATCCTTTTTTGGCCTTCATGAATGCAATCTTGCATTTTTTCAGCAGTCTTGCTAGCATTTCCAGAATGTTGCAGATTGTTCTTCTAAACTTTTTGTTCCAAAGAAAACAAACAAACAAGCAAAAAAACCTTGGGTATCATTTTCATTAAATTTAAAAGAGGATAAGCTTACTATTAGCTTTACAGCTTATTTTCCCCTCTCATGCTTTTATGCACCCTACAAAAAGCACACAATCACCCTCTACCATCGATCTAGCCCTGGTTCTTATTAGGATTATCCTGCAATAAATCTCCTTCAAATCTGCTGATATGATGTTCACAAAGCAACAGTTATATTGAAGTAATTGGTACAGTTGATGTGTTACATATTTCTGTTGCCTTTCCAATTGCTTTTCAATTTTTTGTTCAATCTTTCTGAAGAGCTGCTTCTCCCAGTTATTCCATTATACTCAGTCTATATGTTTTCTTTTGTTCTGTATTTTTCTCACAGTATTTTACACTAGGGTCCTGATTTTTAGGTAGAATTCATAGTAATCTTGCAAATTAAATAAAAATCAAAGACAACTTCAGGATTTGATGTAGTATACATAAAAACACCTGTTAATAGGGTGAGATTTTTTTGTTGGATGTACTAAAATTCATTTTTATTTCATTTTACATAACAGATTACAATGATGTAATAATGATGGCTAAAGAATATTTAAGCAATATTGTAATATTGTTGTGGGTTTTTTAATAATTTGATCAAAATTTTTTACAGCCAGGGAAAATAAGATAATGCAAAATTGACTCTACGCAGATCCATAACTCGGAAAAAGAGCATACCAGGTTAGAAGTGATCATACCTTTCTTTGAACATGGAATTTCATACAGTGACTGTCACGAGCTTATCACATCCTTAACAGCTTCTGAATGAACAGTATTCACTCAGTGTGGTTGAGAGTGGATTCATAATTTCATTCCATATGGCTCAATTGTATTGTTATATATTATAAATAAATTTGTACTTATAGGAGGTTTCTGTGTGCATTGCTATGTAGTGTAGCAAGAACTCCTTCAGTTAAGAAAAGTGTTATTTCTGAATTACCATTCTCCAATAACAGAACTTAGCAACCGTGCTTATTAAATCAAAACTTTAGAAAAGAAAGCATAAAGGCAATAGTCCATATCTATAAGAAATATGTTTCTCAAGATTTGAATTGCTCAGATGTGAAAATCAGTAAAAGCTGTACAATTACTTTTATATTGTGTTTATGAAGGGATTTTTATAACAATAGAACCTGTGAAATTGCATGTTTCCTTTCTCCGGTTAACAGTTTTGGCTAATTTTGAATCACTTATAGAAGGAGAATATTTAAACTTCCACAAGGAAGGACTCCTATTTGAAGCTTCCCTGCTTCACAAAGAATAGTTACCGCAATAAACTAAAGATTTCTTTGACTCCTCAGTGTTTGGAAGGTATCAAAACAGTTTGAAGTTTTGACTCACAAACATGTGGGACTTAGGCACCCAGACCACGGACTGATCATTTCTTTGAATGAACACACTGTTTAAATAGTAATTCAACTTCTTTTCCTGATTTGAAACAAGCAGATTCCTGCCAATTGTATCTCCTTCCTCTATCAACTTTTTAATAGAATTCCTTCCTTCTTACTTCTTTTTTACTTTTAGTACATATATAAAATCACCTTTCACTCCGGTCAAGTTGACAAACAGTAGAATTCAGATGGCCTTAAAAGTACACAATATGACACAATACAATTCAATCCTTTTTTTTTTTTTTTTTTTTTTTTTTTTTTTTTTTTTTTAACCAACTGCCTGTGAGCAATAACTCTGAGATATAGACAGAAAAAAGCTAATGGGCTGTGAATGGATGTACAATTCCCAAATCTAGAACAATGATATCTTATTTAGTCATGCTTTAAATAAAATCTTACAAAGTATTTTAAGCATTTTTAATACCTCTTTCTATATGCTATAGCTTTGTTTATATAAAGCCAAATCTAAATCAGAATGGTGTAATTTCTAATTTAATGTATGAGGAAAACAGATATCAATAACGCAAAGAATCAATGCGTGTCATTAAGGCTATGTTTTCAATGATGCCCTTTTCTAGTGTGTGTTTCTTTCCTGCACCACTCAGCTCCATGAGCTCAATCTCCACAGCTGCTGCAGACTGCTCCCAAAAATATGCTTCTCCAGAGAGAAGTCTTTCCCAGTTCAGAAGTTGAGTAGAGCCCTGGCCTTGTGTCTTTTATTTTATAAACTAGAGAGCTGAAGTGACCGCATTTCTGCTCTTGTATCACAGATGATCAACTTTGTAGGGGCAGGGAATATTTTTCTTAAACGTGTTGTTTTGAGGAGGGAGTGGGGAGAGTGGATGAAGTGTTAAGAAGTGCAGGAACAGCAGTTTTGCCCCCTTGGTACATGAAAGATTTAAGAGTTTTCTCTGCATTTTCCTACTGCCGTGGCCTGTAAAACTCCATAAATGTGACTTGTCCCTTCACTGACACATTAAACTATTGTAAATGATAATGAGCAAATGTGTTGAGATGAATATTCCAGGCAAATATAAGAGGCCTTATTTTTGAGGCAGGCTGCATGCTTTATACAAGCTTCAGATTTAATTATTTCCAATGTTCTGAACGCAAGCAGGAAATCACAAAATACAGACTTCAGTATGTTCTATGTGTTCAGTCTGCCTGAGGCTAATGCCTAGGGTTTTTAAAGATGCATGGAAATGTTAAACCACAGACCAGCAAAAGCAGTAAAAAATGAATACTAAAGAACATACGTGCTCTGTCTTTTTCCTTCCCAATAAGAAAGGTGTTTTACACTGAGCTGACCAGGCTTCTGTTCTGCAGTTCTTACCAGAACAACTAACCTCTGACAGCAGCACTGAGTATTCAAGGACATTCCTTTCATTTCATGGCTTTGCTGGGGAGGAGTTATAAAGTTGTTCATATTTTAAAGACCAAAGGCTATACAGAAAAAAAAAGTAACTCAATGGGGTTAAAAAAGAACCCAGTCTTAATCCAAATCGATTATTTTTATGAATCCTTTACAGAGTTATAATGTGACTTCTTGGTAAGGAAAGCTTTTTAAACCAAAGTTGTCTTCAGGCACATTAAAATGCAAACAAACATCGATGCTAAGATGCAGAAGGGAATCTTAGAAGTTAGAATTATCTACAGTATTTCCATGTGGTTCTAGGACTGTTAGTATTATTTACTCAAGTGTGTGCATAGAAATTGCAAACCTACATGAAAATTATTCACAGACATGCTATCTGATGAAAAATAATTTTTCTGAATTTTCTACAAAGGTATACATTGAAGTAGACTAATGTAACATTTCTAGTAGTTACCTTGCCCAGGGATCAAGCAAGGTTATCAATCATAGGAAGCAAAACCTTCAAGGTTTTCAAGGAAGAAGTATCACAGTGCTTACACATTCCATAAGAATAAGGACAACTGTCCCTTTCTGACATTGCCTTGCTGAGTGACAGTATATTAGGTCATCCTGAGATGCTGTGACCACTAAACTCCATAATCCCACTCTTACAAATCACTAAAAACCCTTTCAAATGTTTTGTTATATTTCAGCCACAGATAAATGAAGCAGAAAATGACTGTTAGAGACCTATCAATTAAAGAGAAAAAAAAGATCTGCTTCCCCTTTACTGTCCTTGTTTTGACAGATTTATTTTAGTTTCTCTAGTAGATTTTATTTTTCAGAATTTTAAAGACTGAAAAGAAAGCTTACATGTGGAAATGACAGTTTTGACTAAGGGAATAGAATTTCTGTTTAGTACAAGCATGTGAGATTTGTTAAAATATTTTTTCACCCCTCTCAGTGGTGGTGTTCTACCTGTATATCATTTTGGCTGATGCATTAAGGAGCAAGCTACATGTGCTCTGTGCAGTTGTTTTGAATCTTGGATATAAGAATAAGTATTCTAAAAAATGCACCTTTAGTCAATGTCTTTCTACTGCCTATCTTACCAGCATTTACAACCCACACATGAACTTCCAACAACAACAAAAAAATTATAGATGGAGAATAATTCTCATCATTTTCTATCATTCATATCTTCTAATTCACTAACTTGCACATTATAAAGTGGTTTTGATAAAAACAAGCACAAAACAAATGTTGCTAGTTTAACTTATAACTTATGCACATCTCTACAAATTAACCCTCTCCATGAATTACAGGAGTCCTTCATATTTCTTTATGTGTATTCTCTTATTAAAGTGGAAAAGTCTTAAGCTTTCCAGATAAAGTGGATGGCTTTTGGACTTATGATTGACGTAAAATTTCCTCCCTGACTTTAAGTTGAATATGATCTCAATAGTATGATCATCACGCTATTTAGTCTCATGAAATTGACTAGTTTACTGATTCACTTTGTAGTGAAGAGGATTTTCTGTCCCAAGGTGATTGTTATTTGCCATATCTAGGAAGGAGAACCTTACTATAAATGATTATAAGTCATCTTCCTGCTAGATAATACTGCAGTTACAAGCCATGGGCAAGTAATTTCTTTTCTCACATAGTAAGGTTTGGAGGGATATTGAAACCATTCACAGAAAGGTCAGATTTCTCTTGTTTCCTGCCTATTCTAGTCTCTGGGATGTGTTCCATGCAATAGTGCAGCAAAATTCTGTTTATGCAGCAACTGTAGGATTCATGAAGAGGAAGAAACGTTCCTTTCCATGTTTGATCATGTGGATTTTCTCATGTATGTTTGAAGATACTTTGATACATGAAGAATTTAAACATGAAAGTATTACTTGAGAAGTTCCACTGAGAATATGAATTACAAGTGACAGATTTTAGTCTGCTTTCAAAAAACAGAAACTAACTGAAGGCAAGAAAGGCATACAGAGTTTGGTAGACAGAAATTTCCTGCAACAGTCAACTATCCGTTTCTCCTCACTTCAGCCTATTTCTATCCCACTAAGGTTATATGGGTTCATTATCTGTACATATTTTGTATTAAGATACCTGTGTTATGCATGTTTTTGTTTTTTTTTTCATAAAAGAGTGTGGAAATCATTAATAATACTGCCTTAAGCTTTCCATTTAAATTTTCATTGCACTTGGGAAAGCTACAAAGTGAAAGAACACTGACTTTCCGAGATAAAAATAAACCTATAGTGCTTTATATTTTTGGCAAAGAACCAACATTCCTAATATCATCCTTATGGACTGTTATAAACTGTAATTCAACATTAATGATCTGAATCGTTAAAAAGATAATAGCCCAGACTTGCATCAGCTTTTTTTCTCATAATAGCCAGATTTATTGGTTCATAGGAAGGTATTTCCTTTGCAGGTCAAACACTGTCTAATTGTTTAAACTGCGGTACGTGTTTGTTGCTTCAGCACAAGTGAAAACATAGATTTATATATTTGCATTAGCAGAAGACCAATAATGACATAGCAAAACTCATGATTTTGTCATTTGCAAAAGATGAGTATATGGTCATCTATCAGTTCTTTTTGTTTGCTTACTTTTTATTTACTGGCAACTGTACATTCAGAACAGAAGCAAGCAGTTTTATCAGTATTAAAATGGGCAATGTGGGATTGGTGGATGAGGAACAGATGAACATTTATACAGATGTGAGAAAGGTGGAGGTGATAATTAAATATTATAGGTTGCATTATTCTTGCTTTGCAAATGGGATAAAAATAGTGGAAATGCTTAATGCAGAGAGAAAAAATAGTTAATTGTAAGGCATGGAATAAGCTTGTTTTGTGCTCAAACTTGAGAAGGAAAATGTAGCTCTTAAAACTGTACCTTATTCTGCCTTGTTCTTTTTTTTCTCCCATGAAATTTTATGGTTATAAAACTAAATCTTCACAGCTGTTCACAGAATTACAGGACAATTAAGATTGGAAGGCACCTCTGGAGATGGGCTAGTCCAAAACCCTTGATCAAAACTGGGACAGCTAGAGCAGGTTACTCTAGTTAAATTTTGATTGTCCCTGATCTCTCAAGGCAACCTTTTCCAACATCTGATCAACCTTACAGAGAAAAAAGGAAACTTTTTATCTGACATGGCACCACTGGCTCCATCCTTTACAGCCTTCCCATCAGCTATTCAATCATGTTGATCAGATTCTCCCTTAGCCTTCTCTGCTCCAGGCTGAAAAGTCCCCCCTCTCTCAACTTTGTATGAAAGATGCTCCAGTCTCTATATCATTCTTCCAGTCCTTTGCTGAAGTCACTGCAGTATATACATAACTCTTTTGTACTGGGTAGCTCAGAACTGGAACCAACACTCTAGGAGTGATCTCACCAGTGCTGAATAGAGGTGAAGGATCACCTCCCTCCGTCCTGCTGGCAACTCTCTTCTTAGTGCACTTCAGCAGTTGGTTGGCTGTGTCTGCCACACCAACTCGATGTCCAGCAGGTTCCCTATGCCTTCTTTGCAAAGTTTTTTTTTTTTTCAAGCTGTCAGCCCCCAGGATGTATTGATACATTAAGTTATTCTATCTCATGGACAGGAATTCATGCATCCTGTTTTGTTGAGCTTTATGAATCTTTGTTGACCCATTTCTTACAAGTAATTAATAAATGACTCCTCCCAGTTTTATATTACCTACAAACTGGCAGATAGTGCACTCTCCCATCAATCAGGACATTGATAAAGAGGTTTAATCTTTCTGACCCCAGGATCAGAATCGGGTTACACCACTATTGAATGATATCTACCTTGGCTACATGCCACCGAATGCAACCCTTTGAGTCTAGCAGTTCAGCTAATTTCCGCCTTACCATGCACTTATCAAGTCTATACATCCATACATCTTCTCAAAAGTATCAAGATTGGTCTCACAATGGCATTCAATAGTGCATATAACTGCAGTTTGTCAGGTCCCATGTAATTATGTATGTCCAGTTTATTTAAATATTCTCTAACGAGATCAGCCTCAACTGAGGGCAACTTTTCCCTTACTCTAGATTTTCCCATTAGTCTCAGAGGCCTGGAGTTCCTGAAGGCTGATCTTACCAATAAAAACCAAGACAAAGAAGGCCTAGAGTCTTCCATTTTCCAGGTCTTCTGTCTCCAGGTTCTGTCCCATGCAGCTGCAGGCTCTAAATTCTCCAGCTGATAAACCTGTAGAAATTCTGTTACCATTCACATCCATTGCCATGCTTAGTTCCAGATGGCCTCTGGCTTTCTTAAATTCATCCCTCCCTGTTTGGAGAATACCTCTATTCCTTGTGGTTCAGCTGTCCCTGATTCCACTTTTTTTTATGCTTCCTTTTATGATCAGGCTTGTTCAGCCTTGTAGGTTATCCGGTGTGTTTGCTTGACTTCCTGCAAAACTGGGACAAACCATACCTGAGCTTGCTTAGGTTGGAAAGGATTTTCAGAGGATATATCTAATCCAAGAATAGGAATCCTACAGCCTCTCAGGGCAACATATTTCAGTACTAAATTTCCCTCTGGGCAATTCTCATTTTCTTTACATCTAATTGGAATTTCTTATATCTGTTTTCTCCTGACATCTCCAGGAGTCTGGCCCATCCTCTTTACACTTCTGAAAAGATAGCTGTTGACAGATGTCTCTTCTTTAGGCTGAACAAGCCCAGTTCCTTCATCTCAGCCTTTCTTCACATACTGTGTGTTTGAGTTCCTTCACCATTGTCTCAGTGGTCAATGAGCTCACTCCAGTATATTAATACCTTTCTTATAGAAGTGAATCCTAATAAAAATAAAGCAGTCTAGACATAGTCCCATAAGTGTCAGACAGAGGGATTTATATACCTCAGCCCATAGTACACAGCCCAGCTTGAAGCCATCCTTCCTGGTAGCAAAGCAAGGTGTAGTAAGAATCACAGGATATGGATCAATTGGCAGGGACCTCTAGAGGTCATCTGGTCCACACCCCCTGCTCAAGCAGGGATACTTGGAACAGATTGCCTCGGATTGCCTGGGATCATGTCCAGACAGTGGCTGAAGATCTCCAGCAGTTATTGGTCCATTTGACAGTATTCTTCCTCAGTAATTGCTGTTGTTAGGAATGAAAGAAATAAAATAACCAGACTCCAAGTAGAGAAAATGGAGAGACATAAACTATACTTCCCTTAGGGCAACCGCTAACAGGCTGAAGGCTAAAATAAGAATAACGTAATTATGGACAGTTTACTGCCATGGATTCCAGATCAGGGGCTGCTCACAGGTCTGTAATAAGGAAAGAATTGTATAAAAGAGGGTATCCTGCATTCTACCTTGTCAGTAAAGATAGTCATCAGAAAGATGTTTATTTTACTCAGGATGCAAGGGAATAATCCAGCGTCGATAAATTGATGTTGGTGGTATCTAAGACACAGAGTGAAACTGGAGATATTTCAAATTAATTAGGCAAAAATGTGGGTGATTATTCATATCTGGTCCAAAACTATTTTGTGGTGCCTCAGTGATTCAACAGTGCTCAGACTTGGTATTAATATGTGTGGAATCCATAGTTTAGTTTCTTCAGTGCTTCCCCTGCCCCTAACCAGTGGGAAAAACAGGTTTATTGGAGCTCTGGAGGCTAAAAGAATGGTTATTCCTACTAGATACTTCTCATGTTTATCATCTTGTTCCACTTGTGCTTTTCTCATGTGTAGTCTTTTGTACTGTGCAACAGACTAATTTATCATGTTGAGCAATGAGATAATACTTTTGTTCATAGAATGGATAGTCAAGAAAATAGAAAAGCTATAAAAGAAAAGGCTTACTCCAACACTGAGTAACCATGTAGTCAATACAGAGAGGATCCGTGTTGCTTCTGTTCTTTTAATGAAGCATTCTGCTGTAATTTCTGCCCCATGGTATCCTGTTACTAAAATTTTTATAAACAGCTCTGGGGAGAAGGAAGGAGGGGCACAATTCCCCTTAATTGTAAGTAACTTTTTGCCAGTGAGGTTATCTCTGCATTTTGGAATGTTTTTGGCCTTCGGGCGATGGAGTTAAAACCCAAAATCCACTTTTCTGTAGCCAGTCGAAATCATGCATTCAGACCTTGCAGTCAGCACCTGCATTTTAAAAATTAGCAAATAATCTGAGGTAGTAACAGCTTGTGTGTCTATTATCTGTCCTTCTTTGAGTGGGCTTTTTATTATTATTTTTAGAAGACTATTTTCTTTTATGAAATAAGATGTCAATACAAATGCACTAACACTTGCAGGCACCTGTGCAGTTACACACACATGCATGCCCACATGCACTTAGCCCACTATGCATATTACATACAAATTTATGTCATTCAAATTTGAAGCAAAAAAGGACACCAGCAGGGATGCCTTTCAATAATTAGCTATTGTTGAGCACACCAGGCTTTCTGAGAGCTTACTCGTGTGTAATTCTCTCCTGCTTTGCAAGAGTGCGAGTTCAATAATTTCCCTCTATGTTTTTGTGCACACCCATTCTTTAAGACAAAGGAAGAAGGAGGCTTTCAGGGGACCATTTAACAGATTCATATTTGAGGAATCAAGTGTTTTCAAGACAGAATGGTTGATGGGTTCAATTTCCATTTCAAATTCAAAGTCAACTTAATTCTTATTAAATAAGTATTGACTTTCTGCAGAAAAATTCTAATCAGAATGCTCCTGACAAAAGGAAAGAAATTGAGTATAAAAGAGATGCTGTATAAAAGAGATGCTGTATGAAAGAAGATGGGGTACTCAGTTTCTCCTATTTCTTTTCTTCTTATTTATTAAGGATACACTTTTTATTATGCCAAACTTGATGTCCAAGAATCTCTTCAAAGCCAAGACTGTGAAAATAAATACTAAAATTTTTGACAGTCTTTCTAGCTATATAGGCTTGCTTTTAGTGACATAATTCAAGTTACCATGACTATTTTAACGGTTTGAGCCTATAACTATGTTTTGAGATTTAAGAATTGTCCTTAGATCTCTTTTTTTTTTCAGGAACATAATTCCTGGAAGATATTTGATTTTCTTGCTTAATACTGGATGAAGATTTAGGCACTTTACAGAAGTCAGAGGGAATACTAAGATTATGGGGTTTGATAATGGAGAAAAATTGCTCTAGAACTTATGTCTTGTGATGGACAGATTCCTGATTGGCCTCATCTTTCTTTGAAGATGACCCTATTGAGAGCAAGAGGTTATTCCAGGTGATTTCCAGATGTCCCTTTCTACCTAATTGCTTTCTATGATGATGTAAGTGAAAATAGATGTAGCCAATAGTACATCTGCTTTAACATACTGGCTGCATATTAAGGCAAATTTTGGACATGCTTCACTATGTTTTCTTCTTTGAAACAGAACTAAAAGTTTCCTTACTAAAAGATTTTTCTACTGACTGTCACCACAGTTTTTCTATCTAAAAAATATGACAAATCACCTTCCCAGTGGCCATGGCTACATGTTGTTTGTAATCATGGTCAGCAGCAAAGTTAAAAGACCAGAAAAATGCAAACTGTCACTCCATCCCCACCAGAGGGGTTTATGAATGGACTGATATGAATGTTGTTAGCTTTCCAGCTACAAGACATTTTAAATGATGGATGAACAAAAGCATCATCTGTGCAAACACTGGGATGTTTGAACCCAGAGGAAGGTTTGATAATTAGTCATGCAGAATATTAGTAACGCCCTTTGGTCATATTCCAAGTTCCTCCTGGATTGCAACACAATGTCACAAATCATCAGCTGCTGTGACTGGTATTTTCACAGAGGCAAAGCTTCCTGATGGTAGTGAAATTTGGAATAATATTTAACTCTGCTTTCTCCCTCAAACCTGGTAGTATACAGTGATAATTTCATTCAGTGAAAAGTTTTTTCTTCTTATATTTCTGGAAAAAAAAGAATATCGATTTATTTTTCTCTTCCATTTCTAAGGCCATCATCCTTACATTACTAGTTTGTTCAGCGTTAGACAGCTGGATAATTTTCTACTATTTATATTATCAGCCTACCTATTTAATTGTAACTTAAGTACACATTCATTTCTGGTATAGCTTCCAATGAGCATTCAGATGCAGCCCCACTGTGGGCCCTAGGCACCATGGAGGGAGGTAAATGAGTGTAGGATTTGAAAGCAATGGTTTGTTTTCTGCAGTCATTCCAAAGGAAAAAAATGCTGAGACAAAAGGTGTTTGACGGATACTGTGCACGGAAGAAAAAGCATAGTTTAGTTTTCAGGCTCCAGGAGGGTTTGTAGAACAAGTGCATGGCTAAAAATGACCTTTCCATCAGTAAGCTCAGCAAATTTGATTTGGAGATGGTTGGGATATCGCAAATAGGGAATTTTATGCTACTATTTTCTGCAAAAGCACTTTCAAAGTAGGATTGCACTTTAAATCATTCAGTTTCAAATAGCATTGGACTTTGAGGACAGTATGGAGACAGAGATTATGTAAAAAGCAGCAGAAAAAAAATAAATTATCTTCTCTTCAGCTTTAGGGTTCTCTAGCAACTAGCACATTTCACAGTTATTGTCACTGAAAGCAAAGACTGATATGGCATTGAAGATACTGATAGTACTGTAAATTACTCAAGAAATTCCTAATCTTCTAACACTATAGCTTTAAACAGGCTCATTGTGCACTTAGTATCAGTTCAGTGAAATTTAAAAAAAAAAAAAAAAAAAAAAAAAGTTTCAGCAGACAGGTTTAAAATGGAAGTCAGTCAAGCACACTTTCCTGGCCAAATCAAGCAAATTTCAATGCACACATAGCTGAAACCTCCTGTGATGAAATATTGGCTCTGTATGGCAAGACATGCTGGCTGTGACTTCAATTGTCTGCTTTAAAACACAAACCTCCTGCAGAAAAAAGATTATTTACTAGCTAAGTAAAGTGCTTGTTGAAAATCCAAAGAAATCATTTGTGTGATAAATAAGGTTGCTTATTACCAAGCTAGGATGATTATAGCTATTTTATGAAATTTTAATTACATTATGTGGCTGCTCAAATATTGGTTTTGAACATTAATCAAGTTACTTGGGAAGCATTTCATGGAAGGGAAAATAAAAATGAAATGGTTTATTTACTTATCCCAATGTATTAAAAACAAAATTCAGCAGGGAAATCATGAAAAAGCCATCAGGAAGAAAGCACTGTGAACAGAGTGTTCACAGTCAATAGAAGTCTGAAACAAATTTTCACTTGAATGATTCACCAGCACGGACTTGGTAGTATCTCCATGCTCCAGACAGCACAGTATGCTTAAAAGGCTGTGTGTATAATTTTAAAGGTAAGTCTATAGTCTGAAGCAGTCAGATGCTTTACATGTTCAGGAAACCATAAGGAAACCATGTTACTGGATAAACAAGATGTCTACCCATTTTGTTATTCAAAACATAAAACTACTTATGTGCTCTGAAAAGTCAATAAAAATGCTTGGTCAAAAAGATAGGAGAAAGAGTAGGCAGTGAGGAGAGGTGAATTTAAGTCTGCATTAACTAGACAGAAACAGATTGACACTGAACTGATGTGACAGGTCCCATGTTTTGTCACTGCATATGTTTCCAGTCTCCATGATTTATTTCCTGTGGTAAATTGCACAGGACAGAGATGTCACCAGAAGTCTGCTGCATTATTTCATTTTATGTTTTCATTAGCCTTCAGAAGCATTCCAGGTTTGTATTAACACTGCTGACTCGAACAGCAGTTCCCGGGCACTAGCTGTGCATGCAGTATTACTATGTACAGATCAGCAATGGCAGTGGCAAAAGCCTCCTGATGGTGCTTCATCATTTATGTCTGTTGTATTCAGTAAGGTCCTTTAAAATGAAATAAATAAGCTCACATCTCCCTTACTGCATGACAAAAGAGAGCAGTAATTACAACTTAGTTCTGCTTTATACATATCCACAAATGGAGTTATGTGGGGAAAGAAAAAAAAAAAAGAGGCTTTTCCCTTCCTTATCTCCCTCACAGAAGCCAATAGAAGGCACAAAAGATTTCCACCGAGTCAGAAGCAGCTGCTGGCTTAGAAGGAATAGGGAAAGGACAAAAATGAAATACCAGATGCTGTCTTGTATTTCTGTCTAGCTGTATGAAAAAAATAAATAAATAAATGAAATATGCCTTGCATCAAGCTATTGCTTCACTTGGCTTCACACTGCATTCTTGCATATTCTTCTGCAGCTAAGGGATCCTTTTAGAAATTCTCTAATAGAATATTGTTTATACTAAAGAGGAGGGCTACCATAAAGTATAGTCAGGAACATGGTTAGTGATTTTACAATTTTCTTGTGATTTGACACTTAAAAATCAATGTATTGCTTTACTGTGCATCTGGCTATGAAAAGTTGATTATTAGTCACCAAAGGTGATGAGAACAGCAGTAAGGAAAGCATCAAAATTTTCTTACATTATGATATCTTAATTTTAAGCATATCAATGCTATTTCATAAGATGTGTCTGTAAATGTCTTTCAAACTTGCTGATATTGTATGAAAATGACATATTTAAAGAATAAATTCTAGCACTTCTTGGCAATGAGAATTTCTTGATCATTTTCTAGATTTAAATCTGCACTCTTCACAAAACTATTTTATTTGTATCGTGCAACATAAACCTTATCCAGATAAAATATTTGAATTTATTTATAATAACTTCATTACTAACATCTGATGTGATTTGTGGCATTTGTTTTCCCTTCAGACAAGACAAAATATCTTGGAAGAGAAAAATAAAGTAGAACAGCTTAGAGATAGGATGATCAGATAAAATTTTGAGTCTGATCATTTTTCGTGCAAAGAAGGATAAGGTAGCAAGAAAAGCAAAGGATAATGTAGGTACTCTAAGTGTGCTTTAAACTACTGTGGAACATGATATATCCTTGGTACTTAATCTCTTTCCAAAGCCCGTCTGTTTATCTAAATCAACATTCTGTTTAGATCATTTTGAAGCTGTTATCCAACGTTGCATTTTCATTGAGTGTCAGTTCAGATCTTCTGCTAAAGACAGCTTTGTCCAGGACTGGACATTAATGATTTTTTAATCATTTTTATTCCTGTTTGTTTCAGACTGAATTGTTTACTATGTGATGTAGACAAAATTCCCCCATACTTAATAACATCCTAAAGTTTGGTTCCAAGGATAGAAAAGGTTTTGAACTCTTACGTGTATGTTGAGTTTTCACCTACCTGTTTAACCAAAATTAAACATGGTAAAGCTTACAAGGAACACAGTAAAACTGACTTACCAAAGACTGCTCAGGGCTATGCAGTATTTCATAACTCCTGAAGGTATCATTAGCCATGGTAGTTGTTCCATAGCATTTCACCTAGGCATGTCTTAAATTAAATAGTGGAAAATTGAGGGAAAAGAGAGACATTCAAGGAAAAATAATTTTTCAGTGCAAAAGCCATTCATGTCCAAGGATATCGACATTTCTGTCTTTTGAACTTTTTTAATTTCAGCTCAATAAGAATTGAGTAAGCATATTTTATATTGCAATAATTATGTAATTATTTTGGTTTTATAATACTTTTCAATCTAGAGAATCCCTTGAAACTTCAGTCTTCATCTAAGGGACTGGGAGATGACTGCTGAATACCAGTGTGGCTGAACAGGAAATAGCTTTTTGTCACATCAAACTGGAGAAGAAACCACTTCTCCAGTCTTTTTTATCATCAGATTAAGGACTACTTCATGTGAATGAAAAAGTCTCTTCTTGATTCATATTATGCATGCTTCATCCTAACTCATCTTCATTTCTTTCCCAGCTGCTGTTGTGCAGCAGCTTTTTCCATTCTTAAATCTGCTCTCCCAGAGTCACAACCAGTGTTACTCAAAACCCAGCTCTTACCACCCCACCAGGATAGGGAAGACAACTCAAAGTGTAAAAGCCAGAAGAATTTTGGATCATGCCAAAGACAATTTAATAAGTTAAGGAAAGGGAACAATGTCAAATAGCCTCTGAACAACATCTACTTTCCAAGATAGAACTCCTCAAGTTATTATTTCATATGGAATATCCCTCAAGTCACCTGTCCTGGCTGCATCCCCTCCCAAATTCTTGCCCACCCACCAGCCTACCCACTTCAAGGGCACAGTGAGAAAAAAAAAAACGAACTTCAGTGTCCAAGCCCTGTTCAACAATAGCTAGAATGTTGTGCTATCAGCACTGGTTTAGCCTTAAATCTAAAATGTATCACTGTACTGACTGCTGTGGGGGTAACTAACTCCATTTCAGCCAGACCCTGCAAAATCAAAGCAATTAATTTTCATAATTCATCATTTTCTAATGGAAAAACTCGTTTGCTGGGAAAAAAAAAAAATCCCTATCAGTTTCATACTAATAATCCATTCTAAGAAGTTCCATGTATGAGAGCACAAACCTTGTTTTCCTTCCAAGGAAACAACACAAAGTGTTTAGTTACTCGTTTATTTACTTTGAAATGACAAGATTGGTCAACTGCCTCACTTCAGAACATTGCCTATATTGTATACTCAATACAAGAGCATGTAACTAAGGAAAGAAACAAAAGATAAAACTACAGGATCATATGTCTAGAAAAACACATTAATGTTGTTTTACTTATCCTGGCATTTATTTCCTGCCCCTTTGCTATTTGTTGCTATATTCCTTTATGTACAACTCAAGGGTTCTGAACTCAATATGATCAGGATGCTTTTATATTGGATGTATTAAGGAAGACAATATTTTTTAAAGAAAACAATATTAGGGCACAAACTAAAATTTCTCAATTCCTAAATAGCTCTGCTTTTTTTTTTTTTTTTTAATTTACAGTTATAAAATCTATAAATTAAAAATAATCATAAAATCATTTGTGTTGCAAGGACCCAACCCCCTGCAATGAACGGGGACACCTACAGCTAGATCAAGTTGTTCAGAGCCCCATCCACACTGACCTTGAATATCTCCAGGGATGAGGTATCCACATCTCTCTGGGCAACCAGTTCCAATGTCTCACCACCCCTACTATAAAAAACTTCTACCTTATATCCAATCTAAAATAATAATAATGTGTATTAATGAAACTTGAAATGGCATTTCCAGATTGCACTTGGATGTAAGGTTATATGTATTAGAACACATAAGCTGGAATTAAAATTTAAGGAGCTATAGAAATAACCAGATAGCTGCTCTTTTGGCTGTGTTAAGGGATTTGAATCCTATAGGGTTGCATTCTTGTAAGCCTGTGTGAAAGAGAATCACATTACATAGAATATGTAAGTGATACAGAATCAATACCAAAACAGAGATGGATTTCTGTCCTTCTTAATTTAAAATCTGGTCTTTTTTCTTCCTCACAAATAGTTTCACTGTGGATCCTCCTTCTTCTTCTCCTCCACTGACCTGGAACTTCCCCCTTGTTTTGCCTGTTGTTCACAGGAGCCCTGTGCACTGCACATTCACCCTGTGCATTTGCTAAATGACACAGCTTCTTTTAGTTACTCAGATATTTAAATTACAGAGGTTCTTTCTTTGGCACTGTCAAATTCTTCTCCTCCTACAAGGAAAATTTCTTACTGATATCCACTGTCTCTTTTTTTTTTTTCCTCAAGTCTAATGTAATTCAGTTGTTTGCTCTGCCCCCCTCTGGGTTTTAAATAAAATCCTCAAACATTCCCAAACACCTTGGTAAGGTCTTAGTCCCATTTAAATTGCATACAATGTAAGCATTCAGTATTTTAAGATGTTTTATACATGATATTCCCTTGTAAGCTACTTTCAAAAATAGTGTGATGCCTCTGAAAAGGGAGAACTGTGAACCACAGTGACTTACTTCATAGGCTAGGTCTTTGTCATTAGGTTAAGAAAAGATACTGATGCAATAATAAAACAACAGCAATTAAAACTTTCAAGACATTTATCATAGTCACATAAATTTATAATCTGAATTAATGCTTTAATTCAGAGAAGATTCTTCTCTGGGATTTTCTGTCGTTTGGTTTAGACATCTTAACATCTCACTGATAAGACAACAATGGACATGTCTTTTATCTCTCTGCGTCGTATTTGGAGGAGCTCAGGTGCCTAAATCAACATTTTGAATTCTGCTCCCAGCACATATCAGGTTTGCAGTGTGACATTCAAATCGCTTTTTTCTCCTTTGGAGTAGCTTCATTTCCACCTTAAGTTGTTTCCCTACTCTGAAGTATTTATTACCTATTCCAACATCCTTTCCAGGATGCCTTTCAAGCAGAAGAGTCATTGTGTTTTCTTGAATCATTTTTTCAACTATAGTTGCTCTTAACTTATCCTAGGAGAAAAAGTGATGGAATATAAAAAAGTAGAGAGGCAGAAGGACAAATAGAAGTTAGTGAGATTCAGATTAAAATAGCTGTTATCCTTTTTAATAAATCCAAACTAAATTATGTTTCTTGTTAATTATATAGATGACCGTTAGAAAAAGACAAGATGTGGAGTTCTATTTCAGAGATGAGAGTAATTCCCGTATTCCTGAATTGAGTAGGACACTTCGAGGGCATAGAAACTAGAGCTAAGTTTTAAAGCTATTTATCCAGAGATTACATAGGTTGCTCTGAAAGTCATGCCTCCCACTTATGGAAACAGATATATACATATATACATATATACATATATACATATATACATATATACATATATATATATACACATACACATACGCATACACATAAATATACATGAAATATTGTTTACAGTATAAAGCAAAAAATAAAGTAAAGCTATTTGAATGCTATTGTGTAAGTCCATGATCCATGAGATCAGCAAGTGCCTGTATCACAAGTAATAATTGTTTTTAGGTACAAGCGAATGTTTTACAAATTTTGAAAAAATAAGAGAAGATAATCAGAATATATCTGGTGGAGCAAAATAGATTTCTAAGCTGACAGTTCTTAAAGCTAGCCCTGAAGGGAAATAAATTGTGGTGACATGTAAGACAGTGAGAAAAGGAAAGAAATCTATATCTCAAATTAAAATAGATTCTATTTGCTAACTGTGATCTGGATTTTAAGCATTTATGCTTTATGTAATGATTTTGGTCTCTACAATAATGTATGATGGAGAGTGAAGGGTTATTTACAAATTTCCAAAATTGTCATAAATACCAGTTGAGACAGTTGCAATAGATTTGATCCTACAGCTGAAGTGGATATGTATTTTTCAGCTTACAAAAGTTTATAAAAGGCAGTTATTTTTTTCTTTATAATCTGCTTTAAAAAAAAATATTAATCAGTGTTGCTGAAACCAAAAGGGATATCTCTGTTGGAATTTCTATTAGCAAGCAGTGGTTATCTATACTAAAATTTTATAATGGAAAGCATGGAAAAACTAATTTGGCATTTACTGTGAATTAAGAGGGCAGAAATAAAAATCAAACAGACTACCAAAATGAAGAAAATTGGACTGAGACTTTCTTTCCTATTTCTCTCTGTTTTTGTGAAGAAATGTGAAGAATGTTTATCATTTTCATCTGTAAGTCACTATTTGTTCCACTTGTCTAATGAAGAAGGTTAAAAAAAAAACGGAGACTATTGTTTACGATAAAGCAAAAGAAAAAAAAAAAGACGATTATGCCTGATCACATTTTAAAGATTCATATTTGATCCTACAAATCAGATAGTCTTGCTAATCATTGCACAACTTTATTTCAAGAAAATTGGCAAAAAGTTCAGCAAAAAGTCCTATAGATCTTGTGTGTGTTTTTTTTTAATTTCAAAACACCTTCCAGATATTTAATCATGGTGATTTCTTATGGTTTCAAATGGACTTTTAAATTTATTTGCATGAGCTAATGATAAATGAAGCAGCTAGCTCAATACACTGTACTGTCAGACCAGAAAATGCTTTTCCAACAGCACTTCTTTGCTGACTCTCCGCAGTGGTAGCCATTCTTCTCGTGTAACAGAAAAAATACACTGCTCGCTCACTCTAAGAGAAAAGGAGCTTTCTTTGTTTAAGTTCTCTACATAGCATGGGAAGGATTCATTCTTTGCAACTTAGAAAGAGCAAGCAATACTGGCAATTAAGTGTAATCTTAGAATCATAGAATCATAGAATCACCAAGGTTGGCAAAGACCTTCAAGATCACCCAGTCCAACCGTTCACCTATTCCCAATAGCTCCCACTAAACCATGTCCCTCAACACAACATCCAGCCTTTCCTTGAACACCCCCAGGGTCGGTGATTCCACCACCTCCCTGGGCAGTCCATTCCAGTGCCTGACCACCCTTTCTGAAAAGTAATACTTCCTCATGTCCAGCCTAAATCTCCTCTGCCGTAGCTTGAAACCATTCCCTCTGGTCCTATCACTAATGACACGAGAGAAGAGGCCGACCCCCAGCTCACCACAACCTCCCTTCAGGAAGTTATAGAGAGCAATGAGGTCTCCCCTGAGCCTCCTCTTCTCCAGGCTGAACATTCCCAGCTCCTTCAGCCTCTCCTCATATGGCCTGTGTTCCAGACCCCTCACCAGCTTTGTTGCCCTCCTTTGAACACGTTCCAGGGCCTCAATATCTTTCTTGTAGTGAGGGGCCCAAAAGTGGACGCAGTACTCGAGGTGCGGCCTCAGTAGTGCTGAGTAGAGGGGAACGATCACCTCTCTGCTCCTGCTGGCAACACTGTTTCTGATGCACTGTTTCTGATGTTTCTGATCTTCTTTTTAATCATGTAACTTGCCACTCTTGTAGCAGAAAGATTTTAATGACAGTGGCCCTCCCTGATCTTCAAGGACAACATTAAAGCTTAGAAATTAAGATAATTCCCTTACATTCAATAAACTTGTTGAAAGGACACTTATTTTCTATGTAAGAATTACAATTGTTTAGAAAACACAGCTGCTTTTAAGTTGGGCTCCTTTATTATACATGCACTTGTTTTTGATGTACGCTGACATTTACTGTATCTCTTCTGAAAGCAGTCGAATTAATACAGTTATATTTATTTTCTGAAGAAAACATCAAACTGGAGGAACAAAACCCCTAAAAGTATTGCTCGGTTTTCTGCAGCATGTCATAGAAGGAAAAATGCGAGATCATCTATCACCTGTATCAACACTACTGGGTAAAATCATTGTAGGCAAGCATTTAGTTCTTAGAAGAAAAAGTTTGGCAGATGTTGAATGGAGCTGCTGACATTTTGCTGGGAAATTCAGACTGATCACATAGTACAGGGAGACTGAATATTAGATCAGATGTGTTTTCCTTTTATTAAACATTTATCCTTATGCATGTTTATTTCCACACTGCTTGTTATTTCAGTTTTGCATAGGCTTCAGCAACTTTCAGAGTCTTTTACTAATAATCTACTGATAAATCCATGCAGATTTAAAACAAGAATCAATTCAGCAAGCCTTAAGTTATATGATTATTGAGGAAAAAAGAATTATTAGATTATGTAGTAGCAACTTGTTTATATCTTTTTCTAAAATAAGATTTACTATGAAGATAAAAGGATAGTATTTTACAACAGTAGAATGTCTGCAGAAAACTAAGTGTTTCAGCAGATTTTACACACAGTAAGGGCTTTCTTTACTTTGTTTCCCTACCTACCCATTTTTTGTTATAGACTCTTTAATTTTTCTTCTGTCAAAACTCACTGATTCTTATAGCCATTTCAGGGATGTATTCAGTATTTATACTTATATTTTTTAAATCTATTTTTCTATAAATTCACAAAGTCTATAAAGGTTTGTTCTGTTTATTTACGTTCTTGTCTGGACAGTTCCTACTTTTTGCAGAGTTGATGTTTATTATTATTTATGTTTGTAGTGGGTACTGAACAAATAAAGATATATGAACAGACATTCAAAGATGTCAAACAGCCAAAGTTTCTATTGCCTTCAATAGAAGCTTTGTGCAGCATCTTCAAAAATGTGTGAATAGCGTCCTAGTCGAAGATGTATGTTTCAGTACAAATTATTTAAAATTTCATGACTATACAGATGTCATGTCTCAATATTAAGAGGCAGTTTCTGAAGGAGGATGAAGTAGTAGATGCCTTCTGCAGCTATAGTATCTTCTAAAAATGGAATGGCATTTTATTTGCGTTAAGCTGGAAGCTGGATGGGTTTTTACAGGGTACGTGTAAAATAAGTTACAGTTATTGATAGACCTATCCTCGACATCTTTTTTTGTTCTTGTTGTTTCTTTCTGTTTTGTGGCAGCCCTTGACAACCAAAATTGGTTTTACTTCATCCATGCTTCATATCAGAGAAATAAAATAGCAAGTACTGACACATCTAAGACAAGTTATATCCATGTGATATCACTTCTTTTTCATTTTGGTCTGTCATCTTGTTTTCACTCCACACTCATCCTCACTCCCAATGAAGGGATGCACTTAATGTGATAGTTCTTTCGAATACATGCAGGAAATTCAGTTTCATCATCATTATGCCCCATCTACCTTGAATGAGAAAGCATGTTTGAAAACATGATTTGAACTACATTTTATAATATATTTTTCTAAATATATTTCCTATTCATTTTGCTTGCTTAAATGCTACCCATTCATGGATTTTGTCTTTATATCAGTCTATTTTTCAGGTGAATTTTGAAAGTTGTTGCCCATTGATAAAGTCAAATTGTTATCTTAGACTGTATCTGTGGCTATTTCTTCCTTCTACCTACTGTCTCTAAGGATGAAATTTGAGAACAGAAGGATAGATAAACACATTTGTGAGATGGAGAGAGAGAGAGGGAGAAAGACTGAAAAAACTACTGTCTGCTATACCTAACTATTCCAACTAAATTTCCCACCACTGAAGATCTGTCTCTTTTTAATCTCTGCCACCATCGGGATCTCTCTGCAGAGAATTCACTGAGAATCAGTGAGGCTTGGATACTATTTAAAAAAACAGAGATGGATTTTGCCACTTGTTTCTACTATATATACTCACAGTATCATATTCAAAGTGATTGTTTTATCTTTTCTATTTATTAGTATGCAAAATCATACACTATCTTCTCAAAATTTAGACTGCTTTAGTGCCAGTCATTAGTAATGAACCTCTGTGTTATTGCCAATCATTCTAGTAGCTGTTAAAAAAAAAAAAAACATTGGCATTATACCCCATTATGTTTATATCAATCAGTCATGTCATACTGTAATATTATTGTATCTGGCAGAGTGCGCAGCCAAGAAAAACAAAAATTTTTCACAAGAAATGTCTTAAAGGGATGTTGTCCAAGTTCCAGTACTATCAACAGAGAATGACATATAGTAGGAAGGTTCCTTTGCAATGAGTTTGTTTTTCTCACGATAATGTTGAACTTTCTGTTGTAATCTCATGTGGCCATGTATGTTTATAATTCATTTTACGCTCAAGTGGAGTCAAGTTTAATTTTTGCATTTCAGTGTCACAGAATCTTTTGAATTCTAGAAGACAAATATATAAAAAAAAAGGCAGTTTTAGGAAATTTAAACAGAAAAGGGTAGCACTTATTTCCTGCTTGTATGGGGACATAATTAGAGAAATACAGTAGATTTTTAAGCAAAACTTAGCGATCCCTGGTGTTGCACATCTTTAATCTTTTTGCTAAATGTAAGCACAGTGGTTAAATAAAATAGTGATGATTATTACATAACCAATAGACTACCCGTCTTGGGATTTTTGCTGTTGGAAGAATTCCTTTTGTCTCTACAGCGTGTTGTCGAAGTCCACATTTTACCTTCCAAAGGAAAGCTAAAGAATGGACATCCAACCTAAATGTTGGTGATGCAGAGAAGCAAATGCCTTCCTGCTTCTGGGAAGCCGTAAAAGCAATCATTTCTCCCATTTTAGGTCATTAATAATTTTCATTTCATTCTTACTGTTTTTACTACTTGCAGTAGAACTTTTTCCTTGTTCTTTATTTTACTTTTTTTATATATATAATATTGACTTTTTTTTCAGTTAATTTATTGTAAAGTTTACTATAGAAAATACATTAAGTGCATTTTCTTGTCACACATAAATTGTACCAATCAAAATTGATGGTTTATGGACATTTAATGTTGGCAAGCAAAAAATCTTTTCTTTTAAACATTTTGTTAGTTTGTTGGAGAGCTTCTGGCAAGGCAGTCATGCATGATGCCTGTACTTGTTAAAAAAACTTTGAAAGAAATGGAAGCATTCTAATCATCTTTTTCTCTGCAAGCACCAGGTGTGAGTGGCATCATGTGATGAAAACATATTCCATATTTCCAAAGGTCATGAGTTTCCATGATATGAAATTCAAGTAGTATCATCTGTGGCTTTACATGATGATAGGAATTCACAGAGGAGATTTTGTATTTGCTGTTATATAAACTACAGGAATTAAAGGAATGTTGAAGATGTATACAGACTCACACAGCCAGTGTATACATGTGTATGTATGTGCATTTTCTTTTGTGCTGATCTTTTTTTTTTTTTTTTTTTTTGCTTAGAAAGATATGTATTTGCTTTTGGATCATCTCCCTTAAACAGATGGTATCTTTGTGATTGTTGTGACACTTCATTGTTGCTGCCGGCTGATGACTCAACAAAGGAAAATCCCAGCACACTCAGTAGGAGAAAATAAGGCTGTTTGGTGTTCTTTGCTACATCTAATTTTCTAAAAGAATTTCAACAGATGTGACAATTTTGCTGAAATGTTGTCAAAACAATAGCAACAAGTTGACAAATCAAATCTGGCTCATATTCAGTCCCCTAGTATTATATCAGTTCAACAGTAATAACAAGGGAATTTATTCAGTGTCATCCTTGACAACTTGATCATTCTAGATGGCATATTATCAATTTTTTGTCTTTTTCCATGCCTTGCTATTTGTCTTGCATGTTATTCTTTCCAGTATTTTTAACAATTATTTCCGAAAGTAGTGGGCCCTGATTCTCAAGGTTAAAAAAAGAAAAAATAAAATAAAATCATAAGCACAGGAATTAGAAACCTGAGGTGAAATACAATCAAAACAAAGTTTTAGTAGAGAATAGTCTTATTTTGTGCTATTTTCCGATATAAAATTGGGAATTGGAGTATTGGAGTATCATAATAGTGAAATGAAGGAGTATTTGACAGCATCTGATGAAGTGTGATAAATAGGTTTTTTGAGGGATGTTATTTTGCTCACTCAACAAAATGTTCCTGTGAATCCACAGTGAGATTTTTTATGAAATGTTTTCCACTCCATTGAATAAAACTGATGTTGACAGGTTTTGTTGGAATTACATAAGAAAGATGGGAGAGAAGGAATCCAGAAGGGTGGTCAGCCTTTGTGAATGACTGGAGATAAAAGTTCTTGCTGTGTCCAGTTTTGAAAACAGAAACACCAAAATCTCTGTAGCCACTGCCTGAAATAACAGACTTCTAATATATTCACTTACTCGCTGCATATATGATTGACTTCTCATCTTTGCTGCTGGTTTTGTTTTTTGGTGGGTTTTGTTGGTTTGTTTGTTTGTTTTTTTACATGGAACATTAAATAATTCTAATAGACAGAGGCCAAAAAAAAAAAAAAAAAGCTTATTTCGCAAATTGACGATCATTCAGAAGAGAATTTTGAACTTTTCTGATTCCAACTCTTGATCTCTCAGGGAGCTATCTTCCAGGCTTGGTTACTCTCTGTTTATGTAGTGCAGCTGCTGAATTCTCTGCATCATCAGTGTGGATTCAGGAGCCAGAGATGCCTTGTGAGAATATGCAAATTCACAACATTCGATGATTAAAAAAACTGAAGTGATATAAATCAATCAAAAAATCTTCACATACAGCCTGGTTTTCAGAGTATGTTGACTGATTATAACCATTTTATAGCAATGAAAACCAAAAGCAAAAGTTTAAAGAAAATGGGAATTGATGCTATCAAATCTGAATCAGGGAGACAATATGCTCTGGAGAGTGTCATGTGAAGCATGATGTCAGTGATCTGCATTTGGATGACATATGGGCTCAATATGGGCAAGTACAAAATTTGACCTTCCACAGCAAGAGTGAAAAGACATGTAATTTTAAAAAATACGTTGCATACTTCCTGTAAACAAATAGAAACTTAGTCCTCACAACTGACATGTATTACATCGTAAAATTACTCTTATATACAAAATGCTAATGAAAAATTAAAACCTACCTGGTACTTATCGTTCTACAGCACGCTGGGTAACATCCAAAATATTGTTTACAGTGGTCTGGCACCTCTAAATGTCATTACAGTGTATCACTGTCTACATAACATCTTCTGAAAAACTGATGTCAGTGTGATCATGCCTGTTTTATGATGACAGCTGCTAGGGGGTATCATACTAGCATATATACAAGGAAAAAGAATTACATGGATTAAATCAGGAAAAATTAATATTCTGAAATAATTGCCTTAAAATCTAAAATGAGATCTTTTTACTCTTATTCAGTCGCCTCCTTTCCATTTCAGGGTTAATTTGAAAAGTAGTTTAAAACATGTCAGATATATTGTTTAAAATATGTAAAATGACCTTTCATTTAAAAAAAAAAAAAAAGAAAAATGGTGAGTTAAAATTACAGTCTGAATTTAAGTCAACTTAGACCTTTACCACAGTCCCAGATGGCACTGTGTGTGGCCTTGTTGCCTCTGTATCCAAGTGCTTTTTAAGGTTGAAGAAAGAAGAAAGCTCATTACTGAAGTCTTGTTCTGTGTGTGCTGTCATCCACCATCCAGTTTTTGGAGAATCTAGAGACAGCCTTGTGCTGATGAAGTCTAGGCCTTGAATAAAATTTCCAAAAGTGTTCCAGTGGCAAGAAGCTCAATCTATCAAAATTCAATGGGCTATAGACTTCTAAATTGCTCTGAGCCAGAACAGTTAACCTTCTGAACAGATTTGCAGATTTTATCATTGGATACTTTCAAACATTTTCTTCTTCTGTTTTTGCTCAACACCTTTGTCCATGCAGAGATCACAGGCAAGCCATTAACAGCATTTTAATAGGAACTGTAATGAGGGATGCACAGACTATAACCTCAGCTTTTGCAAAGAAGAATTTTCTTCATTCCAACCACCAGTCTGCAGGTAGTTGAGAGTGCCACTGCAGTAGTTCTGTAAAATGCCCAAAGAAAAGCCAAAGTAAAATAATTAAACATGAAAGGCCTGCAGATTGTTACAGTGTTAGGTAAAAAAAAAAAAAAAAACAAAAAACTTTGGAGCAAAGGGTTTTATATTCCTCCAGTAAAGGCATCTTCTCCCAAGTTAATTCAGAGCCCCTTCTTTTTCTTCCAAGTTTGGCATCACTTAGAGTTGAACTCCTTCTCCTCTTCTTCTCTCAGTGCAAATCATGATAGCTTAGCTGTCTAGACCTTCCCTTCATTGCAAAAGAGCAGAATACTTCTTGTATAATCAATGGATATCAAGATGTTACAATCACATAATAAATAAGAGAGTTAGGCAAGGCAGACTATGATAACAAGAAAGAATAATTGGAAGGCTTACCCTTATGCTGGGCTCACCAAAAACACCAGAAGGAGGGATCTCCAGACAAGATCCTTCCCCACTCGTAGCCAGCTCTTTAATAGGCCAGGCTCCACCCCCTTCCGGCAGCACAAGCGAATTGCCTTCACCTGTGCTCCTCTGGCTGACTCATGGCTCACCTCAGGTGATCAATCAGAGGTTCAGGCCATGACTCAGTAGATCCCATACACTTCTCTAAAAGCAGATTATGTGACTATAGATACTTGGAAATAGTAGAGTGTTTTCGAATGACATTTTTCCAAATAATTTCCCATAGCTAGTCATTTGCAAAGGGTCTCACAGTTAGATGATGTAACAGTGGTTTGCCCTTTATGTTGCTTTATGATACTTTGAATAATGGAAATCCTATAAAAACAGTCTGATATTATATCTGATAGGTGCATTCTGGCTCAGAATGGTATATTATAGTATTTTATATTATGAATATATCTATTCATACATTTGCACAATCTCCATAGCATGCATTTCTTTATGTTCCAATATATCTTATGTAGTGGTCAAAGCAATGGATTATGGCATTCTGAGAGCTTTAGTCGTACATTTCAAACATTTTTTTTTTTTTTTTCACTTGAGAGAAAGGCTTGTGTGAATTGCTTCGACTTGCAGAACCTGTTGTTCAATACAGAACCTGTTGTGAAATACAGAAGAATGTCTGCATTGTTTTTCCTCTGGGAAAAAATAAATATTTTTAACAGCATTTGTTTTCCTTTTTTGCTTTTTTCCTTTTTCTTTTTCTTTTTTTCTCTTTCTCTTTTTCTTTTTCTTTTTTCCCTCTTCTTTTTCTTTTTTCTTTTTATTTTTCCTTTCTCTTTTCTCTTTTCTCTTTTCTCTTTTCTCTTTTCTCTTTTCTCTTTTCTCTTTTCTCTTTTCTCTTTTCTCTTTTTTCTTTTTTTCTTTTTTCTTTTTTCTTTTTCCTTTTTTATTTTTCCTTTTTCTTTTTTCTTTTTTTCTTTTCTCTTCACTAGAGAACAAATGTTGTTCTCTCTACCTGTATTTAGGACTTCTTGAATGACACTTTCTTTATTCCATTCTATCTTGTATCTTACTTGCTGTCATGATTGTTTAATTGCAAAGGGATGTGATATGGCAGAAGATAAACTAGAGAGTTAAGGCAAATATAATGCTCTCTTGAATTCCATTTGTATCAGAAATCTTTATAATAGAGATGATGTTCTGAGATAGCTCAGAATGCTTTTTTCCCACATGTTAAAGTTAGAAGAGAGGAGTAAAGTGAATGGATCATGACCTCTCCTCTGCAGGGTGCTGACTATGTGAAATTAGAAGTCTCCCTTTGTTGGCTAATTCTTGAAGTGACTGTGGTTGCTCAGAACAAAGCAAAATAGGTCATAGCACTAGTGACATTGAAGTAGAACTTTGATTGACTACTCCATGACCTTTGGGCTCCAACATAGCCCAGGGTCAATTCTTGATAGTCAAATCCAACTTTGAGTAGTTCCATCTTTTGCCATATACTTAAAACAAAGTTGCACTGCTAAGATAACATTTTCATTAACAGACACACCAAAGGGACATATTTGCCAAAGCCAGGGGCAGTGAACTTACCTGCCCTTTTCATGTTCTTTACTAATCTGTATTTATGTAGTCAGTGCAGGAAAATCTCTGGAGACACACAGACTCATTTGCAGGAAAACCACGCCAGCAGTACTGTATGATTAGTAACTTTCCGTCTCAAATCAGAACATTTTAAAGAAATATAGATGGAAATGCATTAACAAAAATTGTGTTAACTAAATAAATAAATAAATAAACAAACAAACAAACAAATAAATAAATAAACGTGCTTACTGAGAGATTGGAATAATGCAGAATTTAAACACGATATAGGCTAGTTACTGCTGGACTTGTTTATTATTTTTTCTATTATTTTTAACAGCCTATTTTATATGCTGGAAACCTGTAGTCCTCATGATGAATGATAATCCCTGACCCTGTAAAACTTTAAAAGTAATTTCAACTATTACTCAGTGAAAAAAGTGGAAGGAATTAAATAGAAACAGGTAGACTGCAACAGGTCAGATCTGAATTAAAAAAAAAAAGAAAAGAAGAGCAGTCTATATATTTTTTTCAAAACCTTCAGTGTATACTAGTGGTCCTCCCCAAAAGCAGGAATAGTTTACAAGTACCTGCCTTTTGAAGTGAATCTGTATTTCTGTGCACAAGACCATTCAGAAAACTGAAGATCAAGAAAAAAAAAAAGGTCTCCTATTTCTGTAGTGTAAATGTGTGTAACTGAGCTACAGACATGTCCTTGATAGTGCTATAGATATACAGCATCCCTAGAAGGTTATTTAGATGAGATGGTAGTGCTACACCACTACTGGTCCCAGAGTTTGATTATCTGCTAACTGAAGTACTCTCATGCTGTGCTTCACTATTTATGTCAAGAACATACCAACAACAGTCTAGAGGACTGCCAAGTCATAGGAGAAGATCTAAGCCTTCGGAATACACTATTCATAAAGAAAGACTTATCCAGGAAGTAGTAAAATTAAATTGCTTTAAAGCCAGTTACTAAATTCAGCTCTCCACGAGAAAGCATCGTTTAGTTATAACCAGTTATGAGTTTTTGATCCAGTAAAGATCAAGTGGTTGATTCCTAATATATCTCCATAAAGCAATTTCTCTAAACATCATGAACCTTTGCACAATATCTGGAACATGCTGTGAATTCTGCTCTTACAGCTCCTATTTCTTCTTCTATCAAAACATCAGTTTACTTTTCAGATCTGTATTAAGTCAGCCTGTGGTTAATCTTAAAGTCTAATAATTCGTTTTTCCTTTCCCTTACATTACAAAGAAAGGAGCAGTAATTTAAAAACATTCTATGTGAGGGAACAAGTCTACGTGAATACGTTAGAAATACAATCTCTTGTATTCTGCATGTGTCTCAGAGGAGCAAGACTGATCATTTTCAGTCAATAATGACCTTGTTTTAGTGACCCGTAAGACAAACTGCTGCGTTATTCAGAGCACCAGATTTCCATTTCTTCATCACTTCTTTTTTATTAACACTTCACAGCAAAAAGTGTCTAAGAGCTGCCTGTGAAACTCTCAGTGCAATAGATCCATAAAATCAGGACACCTGCAGGTGACATCACATCAGAGGAAACAGCTCATGCAGCACTCCCCCGGTAGTACTTCAGTTCCTGCCTGAGGACGAACACCAAGCAGAAAGTGATACGTTCCTGAAACCGTAGCAACAGTACATGGCATGTAACAGTAGCCAGGAAGCAGATTAAATGGTGGTTAGAATGATGGTTCCTGTGGGCCTGGCTGCACAGTTAGTCCCAGGGCAAGGGGTAAGGATCTGGCCTCCTGTTGCTGTGACTGGTGAAACACGTGTGTGGCCGGAGCATTGTGCAAGTGGTTTGTGTTGCAAGTGACATTTCAACAAAGGCATGAAGAAGTTGAGGGAATGAATTTGCAGGCTTTTTTGTTGCTTTTTTTGTGGTTGTTTTTGTTTGTTTGTTTGTTTGTTCGTTTGTTCATTTGTTTTTTAATTTGAGATTGATACAAAGATAAGAAAGAAGTGAATAAACTACGTAGTTCAGGATAAAAAATTCCAACTTTTTATGTCTGGAAGCTCTTTTAAGGGGACACAGTCTGGTGTCATACTGCATTAGGTAGGATAATTGGTAAAAACACTCTGAAAGTTTTTCATAAAACTGCCTCATCCATATACAAGTAATATACTCTGTTAGACAGTGTCACCTGACCTTGTTATGTCTTATTCACTCCTAATTAGAAATGAGACATCCAGATGTGAAAGGTCATTATACTAGTTTCTATGACACCCGTCATAGCACATTTGTGTCACCTAGATTTTTATTAGAAATGCACTGAACAAGCCCAGCTCTCTCCACCATATGTTTATTGCCATGTTCAAAGACCCACAGGTAAAAAGAATATTTTGTCTACCCAGATGGCTGTTGCCATGTTCGGGGGGTTTTTTTACTTCCATTGTGCTAATTGGTTCACACTGATGCCAGCATACAGAGATGTCATTTTCTGGTAATAACATTGATAGCAATTCCCCTGTAAACTGGAAAATTTTAGGACTTCCCTAGGCAAAAGCAAACATGAATTATTTTTAAATACTAATTTTTTGAGGACACCTTTACTTAGGAGTGAAAGATGGTGGGTATTTTTTTCCTTTTTCTTCTTATAGCTTTCTAGAAAGTCATTTCATGAATGTTTACTGAAATGCGTATGGTAGAAATAAATTATAACAATAAGTAAAAAAAAAAAAAAAGCTGTTAAAATGAAAAAATGTATTGTATTTCAAGTTATATGAAGCGTGTAGCAGTCATCATATTTTTTATTTGCTGTTATGGAAGGCTCCTGATACTGTATTTAGTCTGAATATTTTCTTATTTGGCAACTGATATCTTTAAAACCAATTGCAGCACTTGCTAAAAAAGACAACATTCCATATGAATCCAGGATAAAAGAATCTGGCTCAAAATGGATACCATCAAAACTGATTATACTTTTGTCTCAAACTCACTTAAGTACAAAAAAACTCAAAGCCTTTCATAGTGCTCAGAAATGTTTCTGTAATGGCTTCATCAGTCTCCAATAATGACATGTGTAAGGAACATTATTTGTCAGTTTGGAAGGAAAGATCTATGATCCAAAAAAAAAAACATGCTTTCAACAAGCACTAGTACACACTGGCAAGTCAGCAAATTACTTATCCAATGTTAATACAAGGGCATTTTATTGCCTACATACTAAATTTAGGTTTTCCCTTTTCCCTGAAGACTAAGATAGACTCTGAGGTCCCTAAAGATTGCCGTGTACCTCGCTGTTTTTCTCAGAGTACAAGTATTTGATTTGTGACTGAATAAATACATCTGTTGCATTTTCTTGGGGTTTCAACATGCAATAAAAGAATTTTACATGTTAATCTTTCCTACAGTACAGCAGAGAATTTAAGACACCCAAGGTCTTGCTGGAAAAAGTGTATGTGTTATATATATTTTATGTATCTTTGGTAGCAGAAGTCTCAGTAGACTGATGATGTTTCATTCCGACAGCTTGTTCACAGCTTCTATCCCTAATAGTTTAGCAAGCTCTGCTGAGGATAGGAAAAATGGAATATTGGCCTGTTCATAGATTAGTCAAATCTGAACAGGTTTTCCCTAGGATCACCACAAACATTCTTCTAATCTCTTCCAAATTTTAGACATCCAGAAATGATAAAAGTCTACTAAAAACTACCTTGAGAGTTGTTTTTCTTTTTTGAAAACCTAGAAATATAATCTGGGGCTGATTTTGGTTTTTAGTTAAATGCTTAAATCATTTGCTTTTCCTATTACTTTTTTGGCATATCTTCTAAGACAGTCAACAGATGTAGGGTAGATAACAAATCTACCAGGAAACAGGTTCACAGGCTATTTGTTCTCTAGCCCATAGAAGGTGATGGTATGGTATAGCTCCTGTTATAAGGACTAAAATGTTTTCCACCCCAAAGAGACTGGCCTTTTCAAGGTGCCTTTGGGAAAGCATTGACCCTCAGACAGTTTCAGATGTTGTCTGTATTACTCTAGGTGATACAAGTACAACTGGACATATAGGTAGTTTGGGGCCCTCTGTCCAGACCATACTGTCCAGGCCAGGCTTAGTCTGCAGCAGAAGCTGTAGGGCTTTTCAGAGCCCTCCCCTGATGTGGGCCAGTAACATGCTCAGGAGACCTCACCTCCCAGGCATCCAGACCACCTTCACAATCTCATGCCTAGGTTTCTTTAAAAAACTGGAATGTCTCCTAGGATCAGAAACAGAGATGTCAAGTAAAGGTAAATGTTTGTGATATTGATGGTTGAAGATTTATCAAAGAAAATGTTATTCTTGATTTTTTTCAAATCAGTGTACAGTACAATCAATTGACAGTGTTTAAGTGTGTCAGTAACCACATAAGCCCATGTACTTTAAGGAGAAAAGATGGGATAAATCTTGTTGTTTAAAAACAAAACAAGCTGTGATGGTAAAGCAGAGACTCTGATGTTGTAAATTATTTCCCTACACAATTGAATATTGAAAACTAAAGTGAAATTTTAGAATAGAAAACTTCAGCTATTGTCATTGTTAGCAACAGGCATTACCCATCCTAAGTCCTTATCTCTGGTATGGAATATCTCAGTCTAGATGAGATCGTATGGTCATCCATTATTTGCTCTCTGTAGATCCAGCCTACAAGAAACACTAGACAGAGACTTAAAATCAGCACAGATGAAACTTAGTCTTGAGAGAAAAATTTAAATGAATAGAAGGCATTAGGTAATCTGAAAGCAAATATTGTCAGGGGTGTTCTGCTATGTAGTTTGTAATAAGTAACATTTTACTGCAGATATGCAAGGTAGTTCTTCCTCTGAGCACAAGCAATTTACACTCATCTAATTACTGAGTTTGAGGGTTTTTCAAATTTCCCACAGTTTATTTTAAAACTATTTATTTATTTTTAACAAAAGCTATTTAAGAAATCTCTTAGATGCTTGGAGAATTTCTCTACAAACTTTAAGTTATTGGCTACAGTAGCTTCAGGGATTTTTTTTTAATCATTTTCAAACACAGTTGGATTTTCTAAGGGCACATCAAAATGTTGATGATTCTGACTGAAGTTTCCCTTTGCATTTCCAAGTCCTTTGGCTTTCTAAAAGGAAAAGAACTAAAAAGAGAGTGAAAGAGAGGGGGGGGAGAAAATGTTACTTGAATTATTATACTATATAGTGTGGTCAAAAGTACCAATATTTATGGAGGCTGCCACAGCACTCACATGGTAGTTGATGTTTTACTACCACAGGCCAATTCTGGGGGGGTCAGATGTGTGTTACAAATTTATTTAATCAAAATATTAAAAATTAGTAGTAGAAGATTATGAGATAACTGACATTAAAAAAAATTTAAAAAGAAGGAAAAAAGCAATTACTGTGTCTGAACACATCAGCTATACTGCAAGTATTTTCTGTGCTGTGAATCTAGTTGCTATAAAGCAAATGTTCAGTTGAAGATCAGTGGGACAAAATAGAGTTAAGTCAGTACTGTTGCAAGATACAAGGCAGCTTAGACCTGCATAAAAAGAGAAATTGCAGTTCCCTGTCTGCTATCTCCATTCATCTTCACTCAAGAGAAAAGTATGTTAGAGTTCGATCTGGAACATGGTCAAAATACTGGACCCAAAAGTACTAGGAAAGCAAGATCCCTGTGTTGGCAAATCTGTGATTTGAGGAATCAGTGGAATTTATTTATTTTAGAACAAGTTTAATAGCCTCCAAGTCACTGCATTCTATATAAACTGCACTTTTGGACATTTGCTCACAGACTTGGAGGCAGAGGCAGCAGTCACTGGTTTTCCCACAAAATCATCCTAGACACCTTCCACCTTGCCAGAAGCATTAGAGTAACAATAAGGGAGAGACTCAGCATCTCAAACAGCATAACCTTTATAGTCTGCTAATTTTGCATCGAACAAAGGTGAATCATAGATGGAAACCTTAAGGCTTCCAGAAATTGGCACTGTAATTTGTACTCCTTCCTTTCCCAGGCTCCTTGCCCTTAGAAAATATTTGTTTTCTATGAATAGAAGAGTGAGTGGGCCTCATTGCCCAAGAAACATGGGAAGGTACAGAACAACACAAGGCAAGATTTTCTAATTCAGTCCTGGTGAATGAATATTCTGGAGATTTTCTTTTGGATTCTTGAAGAAACTCTTGGAAAGCTCCATCTAGAACTCGTTCAGAATCCCATTTCCTATTTTTACATTTTTTCAGAAGCAAGTTCTACAGTGGTGGAAATGCTGGTATGCAAGGTAATTAAAACTTTTCTGCTTTCCATAAGAGAGACAAGTATTGCAAAGTACTTGGTAAGAGTGGAAAAGAAGCCATTTAATGTTATGAGATACATCACTCTGTGTGGGCTTTTCATTATTAACAGTTATTAATTGTTATAAACAATTGTGTTTTAACTCCAGCTCTAAAAGAAAATAAATTTCACAATTTGCTTTGCTTATCTGTGCCCTGAAAGTGATTTCTAATGCTTCTTAATCCTTTCTGATTGAGTCTCTACCAACTTGAAGTATTATTGATTGGAATGCATTATAAGAGAATTAGTATGTTCAGCTGCTCTGCAAACTGACTTTGAAAACATTAACATATGACATACCACACCTTCTCTCGTTCAAGATTTAGCAAAGTGCCAGCTTATCTACATGAGGTGGCTAACTCATTGTATGATATCTGGCATAACTGACGATGGAAGGCATTAAAGTCTTCTTGGCAAACAGCTGAGCACATTGAATATAGATGTTATTAAAGGAATGTTGATTGGAAACAACATATGCTGTAAAAACTTGGCAAGCATTTCACCTTATTTTCTTTTCTGGTTGCAAGCCATCCAGTAGCTAGAGTAATCACGGGGTTTTGTCCAGGTTTAACTACTGTAAGATAAGGAGGGTGGTAAGAAGTAGATTTTTCCTGTCAGTGCAGCAATACTATTTAAGCTTTCTCTGTAAACAGACTAATCGGATATACAGGATAGTTTTAGATAAGTAGGTCACTAGCATTCAACAGTATTTCTATTCCATGGGATCTTTATTATTAGTACTACAAAGTGAGATAAAGAAACTGTATTTTGATGGCAGCCACCCACACTAGTTCCAAGTGGAGCTTAGCTATTGATTCAAAAAAAAAAGTTTACTGTGTTTGTCCATTTTTCTCAGCTCCAAAGTACAACAGTTCCACTAGTTTGTTGGAATCTGAGGGTGATCATGGAAGCAAACAACAGACCTATTTCTAATGGTGGGCCAAAGCTTCCTACTGCCACCCACATAAAATAGAAAGAAAACCCAAGTTAACATGCTCAAGCATTAGGATATTAAAATATCCATAAAGAATTAAAATGTAGTTAATTTTTAGATATTTTCCCATGGATATATATTTTTCCCTTCTTTTGTGTAAGAAACTGTATATAGATATCCCTTGTTTGCTGAAATTATCTGCATTCACCTGAATTTGAAATTAGGAGCTTTTGAGCTGAAATGCTGATAACTGGAAGATTTCCTGTACTTATTTAGTATTTTGTGTTCTTAGCTTCAAATATCACTTCAAATAATTGTCAGGTATTTCTGCACAGTGGTAGAATGCTGCAAAACTGGGGCCAAGATGCAAAGTAACAATGTCTACTGACATGCTATGTGGTTGATTTTTCCCAATATGCCAATAAATAAGCCAGTTGTAAGAGATTTTATTTAAGATCTTGCTGAATAGTAATTTAAATGAATTTACTGATTAATTTTTACCTCGTTTAAGTAATAAGTGGACTTCACTTTTCTTTATGCGTTCAAATTAGGTGATATACATTTATCCTTGCAAATAGATTTCATTGCCAATGCACGTTTTGTGAAAACCTATGAGCAAGTACTAAAAACAGAATCAGGATTCTAAAGAGGCTGTGGCATTCTTAATTAGTTTCATAGACTGAATCCAATTATTCTTTATTGGAAGCCATGCTGTGTAATTCCAGTGCTTACTATTGGTGCAGAGCTTACTTCACCGCTGCAAAAGAGAAAACATTTTTACAAGGTTATCAAACTATTCTTTATGGAACAGGAAAATTGTCTGCATGAATGTCATGTGTGTCATATTTGCCATTTTGACAAAACAGCCTGGGGCCTCCAGGACTAAAAACCATAAACTGTTACAGTTTGAAGAAAAGTGCCAAGTCCATATCACTGAGGACAGTAATGCCCAATATCTCATGCAGACCAACATACAGCATCTGCAGTAACTCACACTCTCTGGCAAGTTACCTTCTCAGCTGCTCAAAGCAGCATTTTGTTGACTCTTGAGACCTACTCCAGTTTTAATCCCAAGTGGTCTTCCATTGAGGAGAGTGCCTGATGGGGCAATACTTCGTGGGCAATATTGGTGGTAGGTGGATAGTTGGACTAGATGATCTTAGAGGTCTTTTCCAGCCTCAGTGATTCTGTGATAGCCAGCATTAGAGACTGAAGCACACAATTCCAAAGCTGGCAGTACAGGTCACTGCTCCTTGGAGAAAGATGCACTGTGGAAGGAGGCTGAGGATAACTATTGATTCTTGCCATCTGCAGAGTAAAACAGTCAGTGGCTTACACAAATGTTTTCAATTCTGAAAAGTATAATTCTATAAAGTATGATTGCATGTAATTTAACTGAAATCTCATCAACTTCTTGTCCCTGGGTAGTGAGAATTCAATCTTTTGCTATTCAAATTCTAATTAAAAAAAGTCTTCCACTGATCCCAGTGATAATAACTTCACTATATCTCTTTTCTTTACAGGACAGAACGTCTTAACATTTAATTACTGTTAGCAAGACCTTTATGGGAAGAATAGAAAATTTCACTACTGTAATAGCATTAGCATAGTAAATGTAATTGCCAGGTGGCCCTCTTAGCATTTCTGTTTCCAATTGAAGCCTATTCAGCTTCTTCCTTTATGTCACGTAGCCATCATTAAAAATAGAAAATCATTTCTTTTACTCCTTTCTGTGGCAGACTTGCAGCAGAGGTAGAGTAAGTAGCTAATTCATTTTATTTGGTTAATAGAAATTTGATCTGACTGCATTCTGATTTGGAATGGTCTGAAATATGAATTAAATTGAAGTCAAAATAACCACAGAAATAGTTACTTCTAAGCGAAGTAAATAAATCAGAAACTATTCCATTTTTCTTTCTTTGGATGGTCATGTGCAGGAATTTGCTCACAAAAGGCTGGAGTTTACTATTGCTTTAAATTTCAAACACTGCTTACACTTTAGAAGGGAATCCTTAACAAACATAAGGAAGCAAACTTCTAAAAGCCATTTTTAATTTCATAGAATATGACAAAAATCGTAGAACAGAAGCCCCTTTTACTGAATGGACATACTTCAGTATGTAGAAGTGAATTTCACTGCTTCTCTGGTTAAAATAGTAAAAATAACATGAGAAATTGTTTTCATAAAAACAGCAGGTAATATTCCCCATGCTGCAAAGCTGTCAAAAAGCTTCTGACACTTGTAAGAAGTGTACAAAACATCGATATCACCAAGCTTCATCACAAGAGGTTACTTTTTAGTTGCACTGATAATTAGGATTAACATCTAACCATTGTTTTGCAGCGTTTTAATTAGCAGTTCTGCCAAGGTTAAGACATAAAGAATGTGATGTTGCCATGCATAGCTGCCTTGCTATTACTTTTCCCAGTCTCGTTTGCTTTGTTGAAGAATAATTTTTAAGTTCCTTTGGCCCTGTGATACAAGCATAGCAACTCACATTTTCAGGTGGCACAGCCCATGCTGGTTTAGAGCAAGGAAATGCACATGTCTTTTTTGTACCTGATTTGGTTTGCACATTATAGTGATCCTCAAGGAAGCAATGAATGCTTTGCTTTGAGGAGGTTCTAGCTTTAGAGCAGAAGGTCATGCTTGTATCAAGGACTCATATAGTTCTAAGAGATGATGTACCAGCTTGCAAAAGCACTGCATGCATAGACAAAAGGTCTTGGCTTTTGTGTCACAAAAAGAAAGCCAAAACAGTACAATACTTCGTATAACTTGGTAATAAAAAAGATTTCTTTTTTCCCCTAGTCTTAAGGATTGTTATTTAAGCTCATTTTTGTTTATACATTTTATAAAGAAGACTTCTTCAGCAATTCTCTACAATGTCATCATTTGTAGATTTGCACTTTAGAAAAGTTATTCTTCATGGAAATGTACATATTTGATTTTGCAGAGGAGACAGGCCCATTATTTTTTCCTCTCTTTTTTATTTTAAGATCTTCCAAATGTGTCATTTTGAAGAAATATGACAAAGACTTTGTGGTTAAAACAAATTACATTAATTATAGCATGTGTTTTTATGTGAAGAATATTAAACTGTTATTATACATGTCATGCCATTAAGACATCACCAAGTTGCTTCCCTCTGTATGCCCTGATGGCTGCAGTTCATCCAGGCACTCGTGAACACCAGCTGAACCAGCGAGGGCTGGTATCTCAGCCTCTGTATGGATGTCATGGTGGCAAAACACAACATCACCATCCTCACCAGCCTTGGTGGAAGGAGACAAAGTGACTACCTTAAACTTACTATTCGGATTCACCACTCCTTTCTGCTTAAGGACTGATATGGGATATGTTCCACTGGACCATATTCAGACAAACTTTATCTTGGAAATATCCAAAGCCTTTTGAAACTTTTTTCCTGCATTGTAAATATGTGAAGTACAGCAAAGTGCATTAGTCTACAGACAAAATACACACAACTGCCCTTACTGTGACAGCAAAGAAATAATATCCCCAGTTATCTGATTTATAAACCTGCCCAGAGCAAGGTCTGAATTCACTATTTTACTAGCCCGGTTATGCAGAAATTCTAACATGAAGAGCTAAATTTTAAACAGAAAGATGAGATATTTCAGAATTTTCTAAAGGATATAATAAATAGACAGAAAAAATATATAATTAAAAAATATATAATTCAAAAAAGCAAAATTTGCTCTACACATTAACTAAACCTTCATTCTTAGCTTTGTGCTAGCCTTCTCAACATGATGAGGAAATGATTTCCTCTCCTGAAGGAAAGGGAGAAGGATAGGGGAGATTTGTACTGAAAAGTCTATAATCTCAAGAATATGAAAAAGATGTCAAGTTTTTATTATCTTTAGTGCTAGCAGTTTTCACAGAAAAATATGGATTTTCAATAAAACACCCTAAATATATATTCAGTAAGTTATAATTTAGCAATAATAGAAAACAACTGTCTATCAATAGATTTCCACTTTAAATGAACGTTTAACCTTCATTTTATTTTATTTTATTTTACAAATACTGTAAAGTTCAAAGCAGGAAAGATTCATTTCACCATCCCAGAATTCTTTGCTTTTTTTTCCCCAACAAATTGAGTTGTAAGTCATTTTCAGGTGTTTCCTCCGATAAGCTTAGGCAAGTGTAATTTCATGCAGTGCAATACAGACTTACATTCCTGCTGTGAAAGAAAGCTCATCAGTTTGCTTTCTGGACAGACAGGAGAAACCCTTCTGAATTACTTAATGTCAGTTATATTTTCTTTACAGACCTATGTAACTTTTCTAGGAATGGAATGGACCTCATTCTTCCATCCATTCAGGACTAAAACCAACAATATAATTTTAACAAAGGTCTTATTAGTATTTAGAAAGTTACATACTTAGGAACAGCACCATTTTAATACCACAGATAATTAAATGCTCTGTTTAGCCAAAGAATGGAATCAGCGATGAAAGATTTTATCCTGCAGTGAGCTCTGCATGGAGAGAATATTTTGCAAGACTGGGGCTGCAACATAGTCATTTTCACTCTCTAATCAAACTGGAAACTGAAAATGAAACAGCCTTTATTTTCTTGCCCAAGCTGAAGACATCAGATTTGCCCGTAAGAAGATAGAGTTCTGTTTGTTCTAGTAACCCTTATTTCATTGTATTTCTTCACTTTTAGACAAAGGCCTGTAATATTGTAGAATTTCAAGGCAGAAGGTCAGAATAAAAATTTACGGCAAAAGCTTTTCTTCTTAAGTTGTAATATCTTGATTACTACTTGACACTTTTTTGTAAAGTGATATGAGTCTGTTTCAGCCAATAGATTCATAAGGACACAAAAATACCAAAATCCCATGGGATAAAAAGTTTTTATCAATCATTCTGATTTTGTTCTCAAACTATTAATTACATCACAGTATATGTTGAGTGAATTACCTTAACTCATTCCAGTAAATATTGAGTTATGAAATAGAATTTCTGTTCATAAAATCTAAATTAACAGAAAACAATTATTTGGTTTTGGTTTTTTTTGATTGTTTTCTTGCTAGTTTTAGAAGTTAATATAGCTGACAATTGGTTTAGTTAAAATGTAAGAAAAGTGAAGAGACAAGGCAAATACAGATAAGAGATAGTAGGAGACATTGTGGCACAACATTTCAAAATATGAAAGGCTGCTATTTGCAGTAATTTTTTCATTTTGGTTAATTTCTTCATTCTCAGGAAAGCATCTTTATACAGTTGGGTGAACTGTTTGAAAATAATTCTAAAAATGCTCATAGTTCAAGGCAAGTTCTGTGTATATTTAATTTCTCCCTATCCCATTTCCTACTGATACCTGTAGGTATAATGAGCAACTTCCCTATCCATCACCAAAAATCTCCTTACATATGTGAATACAAGACCTGATCACAGCAAGGGAAGAGTTGTCAAATGAGCATTCTTGTTTCTGTTCTGCTGCTAGACTCAAAGAGGGCATTTCACAGGAGATACTCTTTGCTTTGGACACTGGGATGAGCAAGAGAAAATTGTATCATTATTTTGTTTGGACAAAGATAGATGAAAAAAAATTCTAGACAAAAACAGCTAAACGTATAATTCTGCACACACTGCAGCCATGCTACTCACCCCTTACAGCTGTATAACAGTGTTTCAACCTAAAAAAAAAGAAAACATAGAGGACACCTCATCACTATGTTCTGGTATGTAAAGGGTAGCTACAAAGAACATGGACATTTCTTTTTTATGAGGAGCTGCATGGAAAAGAAGAGAGGAAATGGGTACAAGTTGCACTGGGGAGATTCTGATTGAGCGTAAGTGTAGAATTCTTTACTGTGAGGAAAATTCAATTACTGGAATAATTTCCCCAAGGATATGCTGTAATCTCTAGCACTTTAGAATTTTAAAGTTCAGCTAAACAAGGTGCTGGACAATCTTGTCTAGGTCTTGTTTTTACCATGAAAGATTGGACCCGGTGATCCCTGAGTTCCATAGGCTTTTCTATGATTCACTTCTCTGCAAACTATTTTTTCACTTCTCATTTCTTTCCCATAACATTGCCATTGGTCACAAACCTCTATACATATAGTCACTTCTTTTGTAGTTTTATCTGTCTTCTTTTTCAGGGAATTTTCATATAGTTCCTGCCAGTAAAAGTGGTCATATCATTCTCAAAAACATTTTGTCTCCATGCATTATAGTAGCCTCTATTATATTACAGTTCATTGCACTCTAAAAGCATAAAAGCTTTCAAGTCAGTTGACTCTGCTGAGGTTGTATATGCCTATTCCACCAGACACAGCATAAAGCAGAAGTATTTAGACTGAAGCGGTCCTCTTTCTCTGACTTCATGTGATACTTTATGGAATGTCTGCTTGTTTTTCTAGAGGAGTTTTGATGTATTGCTCATTGTTGTGATCTACTTGCCTCTTTAAATGATAGTCCTATTTCAAAATTTGATGGAGCATTAAATTCCTTTTTCAATGGATAATGATTACGTACTGGAAAACGTTTTCTCTAGTTTTATTTAATCCTTTATTTTTTAATAAGTGCCCTTTTGATAACCTCATATTTAGATTCTTAAGTTTTATCATAGGGACCAATGAGGAGCTGATTAGACAGTTTGTCCCATGTGAGTTATCAGAATTTATTAAATGCATGGTGCTTTTGAAATTATTCAAAGATTAAGCTTTGTTAAAAGTTCATAGCTTTTTGTAAACCTAGGACCACATTTCTGGATGAATATTTTCACATAAATTATGGATAGTTTTTAATTTATCATCTGCGTCTCTTAATGCCCGCATTCTATTCATCATTCACAAACAAAAAGGAAAAAAGGTCAAAAATTGGCATCAAGTAAAAAGAAAATAAAATTTAAATTGAATAACACTCTAGGGAAACAGTTAACATGCCAGAGAATTCAAAGAGATTGGGACTGTTAAACGAGAAGAACTAAGTACTTCTGGTGGCACTCTTTAGGTAAAGCTCAAAATTTGCAAATCCTTTTGCTCATCTTTGAGATGTAAGTGTATTTCACTAAGATATGTTCTTTTTTATCTTCTTCATAAGATTTCATATATACTGCCTAATACAAAGGTGCTCCAAAAGTAATACCTCCTATTTTCATAGAGTCATAGAATCCATAGAATTGGAAGGGACATCTGAAGGCCAGCTGGTCCAACTCCCCTTCAGGAAACACCACAACTAGATCAGGTTGCCCAGTGCCTTATCCAGCCTTGCCTTGAAAGTCCCCAGGGATGGAATATCCACCAAATCTCTTGGCAACCTGTTCCAGTGCCTCATAGCTGCCACTGTAAAAGAAAGTGGGTCCTTATATCTGACATAAATCTACCCTCTGTGAGCTTGAAACCGGTTTCCCTTGTTCTGTCATCACAGACCATGCTAAGCGTATGTCCCCTTCTTTCCTGTAGCTTCCCTTTAGAAACTGAAAGGCCACTAGGCCACTATCAGGCCACATCTTCTCTTCTTCTGGCTGAATAGCCCTGGCTCATTCAGCCTGTTCTCAGAGAGGAGGTGTTCCACCCTTTGGATTATTTTTGTGGCCTTCTTCTGGACACACTCCAACAGGTCCATCACTCATCTACTGAGGACTCTACATCTGGATGCAGTACTCCAGGTGAGGCCTCACCAGCACAGAGTAGAGGGGCAGGATCACCTCCTTCGCCCTGCTGCTCACGCTTCTTTTGATACAGCCTAGGGTGTGGTTGGGGCTTGAAAGGGCACATTGCTGACTCTTGTCTAGCTTGCCATCCACCAGTACCCCCAGGTACTTTTTCAGCAGGGCAGTGCCAAACCCATTCATTCAGATACATATCTCTTCTATTTGGAGAGAAGGATGTTGTGGGGTACCGTGTCCAAGGCCTTACTGAAGTTGAGATAGATAACATCAGTGGCTCTTCTCTTGTCCATTGATGCAGTGGTACCATCATAGAAGGCAACTGTCTTGGTTAAACAGGATTTGCCCTTGGTGAAACCATGCTGGTTCTCCCATATCACCTCTCTGCCTTCCATGTGCATTAGCATAGCTTCCATGAAGCTCCATGATCTTTCCTGGCAGAGAATTGAAACTGACAGGCTGGTAGTTCCTAGGGCCATCCTTTTTACCCTTCTAAAAATGGGTGTGATGTTGCTTTTTTTCCAGTCACCAGGGACTTCACTTGATTGCTACAGTTTTTCAAATATTGTTGAATATGGGTTGGTGACTGCATCAGCCAATTCCCTCAGGACTCTAGGATCCATCTCATCAGGATCCATAGACTTCTGGATGTGATTTTATTGTACTGGCCCACAATATCAGATGCGGATGTTGCAGTATGGCAGTAGAAGTTGAACCTTCCCACCAATGTTCCATTACCTTTTGTTGCCATGCAATACCTTCACTCCTTAAATGTAATGGAAATAAATCAAGATATCAGTGAAAAGTAACAATAAGTACAAACACAAACGAAAAAAAGAGTGATAGGATGCTGAGGTGCTAGGTGAGATTAGTATATATGTGAGTATCTTCCCAGCCTTAAAAAATTTGGTCTTCTTTGTCTAATTCTGAGGATCTGTGTCCATCTGCTTTAGTTGACCTTTAGCTGACCTACCTTCAGATCTCTTTTATCTGTAGGCCTGTTTCACCGCCTAGGTGAATTTCCAAATGAAGGTGGCAGCCTAACTTTTGAGGCTAAGTGTTGTCTTACTATAACACTTACATGGATCAAAATTTCAATAGTAGAAGCTGTTTGTTGCTTCTAGTGTTTTTCACCTTCTGGTGTTTTTTATTTTTGATGTATACAGAAATTTCATGTTAAACCTGTAGCACACAAATACTTCCTGTAGCATTCCAGTTGTCTTCCAAAACCTGTGTCCTTTTTTGTTCTGTTTCTGCTCCACATGGGAAACTTATGAGATGTGACTACTGGAGTGTGTACTATAGCTGTAAGTTTAATGGCTTGGAAAATATTGTCGCCTAGGAATCTAAAACTTCTAATCCATAAAAGGGTTGCATAGATCAAATATTCATCTACTTTCTCTACCTAATTCTTCTGCTACTATTTCTCAATTGCTTTTTCAACTTCTTCTAGGTTAATTATCTTTGAATCAAGAAATATTACTGGGAGTTGAAGGCATATGTGCATTCAGTCACATCTTCTTTAGCTTTCAGTCCCAATGAGGACTTCTGTTGCACTGCCATTCTCAGCTTTAACTGTGCTCAAATTCAAGCCATCAGCAAGCCATTGCAGTTGAAGCAGACTGTCTGATGACACTTTCACAGAGAGACCTCAATCAGGTTGGACTGCTCTAAATACAACAGGTTCAATCTTACGATCTCCCTGAGCTCAAATAAGGTATAGACTTACATTAAGAACTAGTCTCACTTTTCATTTCTGTCTAGCCATATTGCTAATCTTCTTGTTTGAGTCCAGTTATCAAATTCAGTTCAGAAACACAGAGCAAATTGGACAATTGTGACTCATACAGACAGCTGTGCACTTGGGGCATTTCAGTGTTTGGCAGAGTTTATCTGAGGTTTTCCAACATAAGCTTGTGGCTTTTAAAATCTGGCATTGTCCTGAGTTAGCTTATTTATACATCTACTGCTTTTTCTTCTGAGATACATGTCTTGGTGAACAGCTTGCAAGCATTTTAACTACAAGTATGCTTGCAGGGGAGCTCTACTGCTTTTAGACTTGTGAAGGCAGTACATTTTTTTCATTTACTCTGAGCTTTCATGTACAGAAAGGAAGTGCAGGAAGGAGAGCATTTCAGTCACCGGAAATTAAGCCTTTTCTTAGCATTTTCTGAAGAAGGACAGACTAAAACAGTATTGTCATCAGTGAGTAGTTTAGTTTTGTGTCTGCAAAATTTGGATAGCGAAGGTAACAAATTTTAACTTAGGGTTTGTGGTGCTCTGTACCAAGTAAATGCTTATCTGAAAAAATAATAATAATAAAGTATGTACCAAAAAAATATATATATTTCTAAATCTGAAAACTCAAAAATTATTGTGGTCAATTTTTTACAACTCTCTTTAAATAAATAAAAATAAATAAATAGATAGATAGATGGATAAATAGATAGATAGACAGATAAATAGATAAAATAGAAGAGTTATATATTTAGAAAAGCTTATTTGACATGAAGTCTCATTTGGAAAAACAGATCTTTTCCATAGAATTGAAGTTGAATGTTATGTAGGGTACATAGATTTTTCTATAACAGTTATCTTCTCTTTTACTTTTTACTTTTCATGGAGTTAGTGTATACATCACAATGGGAAAACAGACTCTTGCACCTCCCAGTAGTAGAAGAAATGCACTTCAAGAACTTGGTAATGAAGATCCACCAGAAATTGCAGTAAGATTTTTCACAAATGGCCTTTCCATAAGTTTGTTGTTTCTTACTGAATAGCAGTCATTAACTGTAAGACATGCCTGGCTTCATGAAGAATTCTAGGAAGGCTTCATTTATTCTTGTGACTTTATTAATAAGAAATCATGAACCTGCATTAACCAACCAATTTAGATAAGACCATCTGTTGTCTAATAAGATGTGACTGTAATTTGAATAGTGATTTTGTAGTAAGTATATTATGGGATGAAGGACAAGCAGATATTAGCTTTGTCTCATTAACTTCCAGAAAAAAAAAGTGGTTGGTTTACCAGTATGGAACATAGAACGTTTTTTCTTTAACTATTAGCTCATTTTGTTTACAAGTAGATCTCCTGCCTCTATTTTCCCTACAATATAATACAAGACACCAGAGACAAAAGGATAATGAGATATGAAGTGTTTTAACATCCTTATATGTTACTAACCATTGGCAATAAATACACTTTGTTCTTAAGACTATTTTGATTCTCTTTGGTACTACATGATGCTCTGATTGTTGTGACGATGAAATAGCAAGTTCTACCTTATCAATATCTCGTGGCTATATGGTCTTGATTTAGTTAGGTGCCCTTTCTGAGCTAATACATGAAGCTAATGTCAGCTAAACAGAGTGCTGGAAAACAATCCTCCCAAGTTTCACAATAACGAGCACTTGTAATACTGACATATCAGCTCAGTCTCTCCCAACAGCTGAGTTTTTAATATGGCTGTTAACTAATACTGTAAATTAAGTTTTAATGTTCACCATGATGCTGTTATTAAAATTCATTGTGCAGTTAAATAACAGGATACATTTTTCTTCGGACCTACGAACACAGGAGTTAAACCGTATACATAAAGATTTAGTAGGAAATAACTGCAGGTCATCCATGTGCCAGTGACATTTCAAAAGCCACATTTAGAAAGAGGGATGTTGTTCACTTTGCACCAGATTTTTGTTGAACAGCTCCTTTCAATTCTTCTGCGTCTGTCTTTCAATACAAAAAACAAATGGTTAACAAGGAATGTTAACTTGAAGGTACTATTAAAAATTTAAATTACGTTAAATGAGACATAGCCTTTCAAAATTTGTTCATATCCCCTGAGTACTCTATCATCTGGAGTATTCAGTAGATCATGGCCAGCAGAGATATGCTTACTTCTGGAAGTTTTAATTGAGAAAATGAAATTAATAATGTATACTGGAATAATGTATATTAGAAAACTCCACAAAATTAAACAGATTGGTGTTTTATCAGTATTACCAAGCTCTTTAGTCTCTTCATAATTTCTGTTCTTTCATTTATTTATTCTGGTGTCTATACACTTATAATTTGCCTGAAATTTTAGCATATTATATTATAAGCTGAAACTGTTGAAAAAAATCCCGTGGAGGAAGCCCAAATATACAAGGTACTACATTTCCTTTCACTCCTTGCAACTGAACTTCCTCACTGCAGATATTATGTTAAAAATTACATCAACGAGTTTTGCTCTTCTGTGTTTCACATGTCATAGATACAGGAACATAAAACAAAAAGTGATATCAAGCTTCCTTTCTCTCTGCTCTGCTGGTGCAATCTTTATAGTCTACTGAACACTAGCTGAAATTCAGGAACTGATGCTGACTCTGAGAAGTAAGGGACCTTTCAAAAAAACAGCTGGCGATCCTATTTCCTAGTCAAAGGTGGAAAACAATACAGTATCTTGCTGAGAACAGCCTGGCCACGTCTGGCACCAGGATCAAAGTGGGCTTTAGTATGTAGAAGGGGGTTCACCATGGGGATGCACTGAGCTCTTTTTACCTCCATGGTAAGAGTATGCTCATCTCCAAAGAGCAGGGTGTTTCTAAGCCTCCATGAAAGTAAAAAATCTGCAACTGATTCTCTTAATAAAAAGATGCAGTTATTGTATTGACTTTTTCAGAGAGGTAGGATAATGAGTTTTCTGTGCAAATTAATGAAGTATCACCAGAAAAGAAATTACAAAGTGTGAAATCTTTAGATGGAATTGAAAGAGCACATTTCATATTTCAAGAACAGAAAAGATTCATTGTGTCTCCTCACTTCTTAACAAACCCTGAAGTGAAAATTCCGCTTCTTAATAAATCCCAATCTATCAGTCTGTACAGAGAACTACTTTGTGTTTTCACTGCATTCAAATGGTTTTAAAACTGTAAAAGAATATCCTTAGAATTTTCTGAAGCAATTTATATTTTAGTAAATCTGTACAGGGAGATGTAAGGAGCCAGGAGCCTTTCCTATTTGCAGGAGTACAAAGTCGTGGCAAGCAAATAAAACCCAGAGAAAATGAAAATGTATTGCAGATGTCAATCACTAACACGCAAAATCAGACATGCACACACACAAAGATATGCTCCAACAACAGGCCCAAACCTTACAAATAATTTCATGGCATGTCAGTCATATTTTTTTCATTTATATCTTTATATGTTGATTTTGCTGGCGTATTTTTGGATTTCTAAGATCAAAATGCGGTTTTTACCTCCAAGAAATATGCAAGTCATAAGGTAAAGGAAGGAGATTGCTTTTCAACAAAAGCTTGGCTAAGTTAAACACATGACAGTTTTCATTATGTTGTGGAAGATCTTTTTTGGACAAGAATTGTTACACTTGTTATACATTTTACAATGTGTTGTACGTGTGAATTCTGTTGCATAAATCACATTCAGAAAGCAGTAACTACAGCTTTTTGGGGTGGAAGATAAAAGTTTCTATTCCCTTATTTATTATAGCTATGGTTAATTCAGGATGTCAAAAAAAAGTATGACTGACAAAATTTAGTGACAATGTAAGGGCAAATTAGTGCAGGATCAGTGGTCTGACTACTGATTCTTATTATGCGATCTTGCTGAATCATTATCTAATTAGACTTGTACTTACACTATAAATGGTTCTCAGAATAGATTGATCTTTATGTCCGCAGATTCATCTTCACTTTTCTTTGTAATTCAAAATGTGAGTTGAAAATTTACAAGAAAATTTTCATTTATTTTACTTCAAATGCCACTTCCTGTCATTTTCCCACAGAAATCAAGCAAGCAAATACATTTTCACTCTTCCATTCGGGACAGACAGTGAAATCAAATAATTCTGCATTCAGGAAACATCTTAAAACACCTGAAGATTTCCAGACCAAATGTATTCTACATTGCACTCAAATGTCTGAAAGATTTTCCTGCTGTATTTGTGTGATTTAAATTTGTATTTGTTTTCTAAACTCTCAAACCCCTGAGTTTTTAGACTGTAACGTTCCTATTGACACAAACTATTTGGACTTACAGGAACTCATTGACTAGTTCACTGGCACTAAAGAAACATCAAGGGCTTTGCTATGGAAATCTGTTAAGAAAATTTAAATTAAAGCCTCTACATAATGATTCCAGGATTCATTGAATACTCAAAATAACTTAGATTCCTTTTTGTAATCTTGATTTGCTTGATTTTGATTCAGACCTAGGTGGCAAAGTTGTGACTGAAAATAAGTTATCATTAATTTGGCACACTGTTTTGTCTTTAATTTGAGATAACATATAAGTGTGGTCTTCCAGACCTAGCCCCACATGTTGTCTATTTTTGGTTTTGAACACCTAGAAATAAGAAAATGCAACTGATGAACATTGCTCTATTCTCTGAAAAATAATGTGTGAAAATTAGCAGAATATACATCTTAAATACAGGGTTATATTTGTCATTTTAGAACATGGATGCATCCAATTCTGTGCTTGTGTAATATATACTACAGAACAAATCCAACCTCACTCAGGATATGAGTCTTAAATAAATAATAGTCATATTGAAGGGGATATCACAACTCAGTGAGACTGAACTTTCATTAAAAGTTAATGAGAGATTTAGACTACCACTGATCAAACACAGAAAAATAAATCTTTTTCATTTTTATAATAAAAACTAAATCTTCAGAGTTTAATCTGAACCTAGCTGCATCCCACCATATTTATAAAAGATTTTTCTTCTTTTTTTAATTTTGTATACAATATTTTTAAATTAAAAGAAACATCCCATATAATTCATAGAATGTCAAAGATAATAAATATATACTTGAAAACAAACACAGCTTTCTGCAAGACCCAAATGACATAGCCAAATGTTATTTAGTCCAAGGTGCTGAGCAAACTTTTGGTTTAGATACTTTTCTCCTCCAAATGTTATTCTCATTTAAATACTTCTCTTGAGACAGACATAAAAAGTCAGTGTGAGATGGGGAAGTAGCATAATAGCTTCATGTAATAACCTTACTGCTTACAAACCAGGCATTCATGAAATCAACAAATAAAGTGTAGTGTGAAATGTTTTTCTTACTGGTTTTGTAACTGGTGAATAGACACTAAGTACAGTAATGTCAGATATGTTCCTGAACAATGTATTCTGTGTTTCTTAGTTCTCATTTCTTTTCTTGCACAAATGTACCTGAACATGCTCAGGGCAAAACGTTTATGGTGTTAGAAATGGAAGACAGTCAACAAAGACATAGAGGGATGCTGCAAAAAATAAATTGATGAAATAAGGGGCAGATTTCCTGAGGACTAGTTGCTATCTAGCAAGAAATTTTACACTTCCTATACGAAGTGTGAAAGAAAGCTTAGCCTTTTAACTGATGGCAACCATTCCTTACATATAATATTTATTCTGAAAGCTTTGCTAGTGTGTAAAACTTTAGATTAAAATACTGTTTTACAAGCTGTAAAAACTGTTGAAGTTCATGTCTCTTTTCTTTTAATCTCTTTCTTTTTTAAATTTCACTTATTTACAGGACATGAATATGATAGAACAGTGCCCATCAAACCAAACTTCTGACAAATCTCAGCTTATTTTATTTATTTGTAGAATGTTCATGGTATAATTTTTGATGGACTCTGGACTGAAGTATAGAGTGGTCATGATACAATTAGACGTAAAATTAACAATGAAGATGAAAAAAGGACTAGTTTTAAACTATGTTTTTTTCTCTGTAAGATAGAAAGCAGTGTTTCAGGGAGAAAAGAACAAACTGGATGCTCCAAATTTAAAGTGGTCTCAGTAATTAATCTTGAGGCCATCTATCAGATGTCTTTTTTACTGACATGAGGAATTGGCAAGTGACCTCAGTTTGATTCCTTGTGCAGAGGTACCTGTGCTGCAGAATCCAGTTGCAGTTGGATTTAATTGGCTGTTATGTTTAAAGTGTCATATGTAAGGATTCTGAAAATCAGGGAAGCATAAACAAATTTACTCTTTCGATTGCTCTGGAAGCAATCCTTTAAAACCAGGCAGGTGTCCAGGAGACCTTGCACTGCTTTCAACTTTACTGCCCTTGACCATGTGAGTAAGAATTTGAACCTTGGTAGTTGACAGTGCACTTTTCACTCAGTTTTACAAAGAAAGCAAGGTATTGCCTTTCTTCTAGTTTTTGAAAAAGTTTTCGGTTTCCTTTTAAGACACAGATCTTTAAAAATGGTATTTTTCTGGAGGTATTGTCAGAAACAATATATTCTTTATTACATGAAGAGGCATGGTGAAATTGTGCATTTTTGCACTGTTTTGTAGCTCCTGAGCTAAAGATGTCACATTCAGTAACTGTTTCAGTATCCACCTTTAGATATAGATGACACTGTTGGGTCTATAGCATTTCTCACACCCTCTGGAAAATATGTCCTCTCTGTGAAAGGTTTACAGAAGTTATATCCTTGTTGCCTTTTTTACTGAAGGTGAATGATATTGCTACACTGATGAGGAAGTCTCTCTTGACTTGTGAAATCCCTTTGTGTTTTGCACACGACTGAGGCTTGTCTTCATTTTAAAAGGTTTGGAAAGAGGTTGTGGTAGTGTAGTTGACAGTTCATCCATACCGGAGATGGTAATGATGAGACATCTTTCAGCGGGCTTTATAAATGGATATCTGGCATCAAGAGCACCTTTATGGTTTGAGCATCTTTATCCCTGTGGTTATGGAACCCAAACCACTAGGTAGATTATACTTCTGTACATAAATTGTGCTCCAACATGTTTTATAAATCAGGTGGCTTAGTCAGATAAAGACAAATGGCCACGAAATAGCCTAAATAGCAATTTACTGCCAGGTAGCCATTACACTGTGCAGTGCCTTAGTTTTACTGGACCTTCTGATTTAGCTGGTTGTAAATTCAGTCATGTGCCACTTAGGGAAGTCATTCACTCATGTTGGTGATGTCTTTTCAGCTTCAACATGAATGGACTTTTGCTATCTAGCAAGGATTCATGGAACAGGTTATAGGAAATCTTGCACTTTTTAAAAGACAACTTGTTATGACAGGGGAGCAACACAAAAATTGCTGTCCTCACCTGACTTCGGGTATATTCAGGGCCATTTCATTCCACAGCACAATTTAGTCTGCTACAGCTGTTATAACACCACCCCACTGAATGCTGGGTGATGGTGGTAAAAAAAAAAAAAAGAAAGATCTGTGGAAGCACTATGAATCCAGATTTCACCTACAAAAAATATCAGAACATACGTGGTGCTTTTATCTTGCAGACATCTCATCCTGACAAGTAGTCACAATGTGAGAATAGTACCTAGAAATATTGCAGTATCAGGTTGATGCTCTTATGTCTTCCTCAGCCCTTCATATCCATTTGATGTAAAATCTTCAAGGTGAAGATATATCAGGTATTAAAGCAGTGAGAACAGACAATGCTCTTGTTCTTAGCCAGCAGCTGGAAAGTTTGCACCTGGGACAGGGGCTTCAGTGTTTACTACAGAGCACTTCCAACCCAATAAGGGTGATTTAGGATCAGTGTTTCCAGGGGATGTTGACAGATCTAAATTATAACACATACATGAGTGATTTCCACAGGTGATAAGGTGAGAAATGTAAATTAGACAACTACAGTCGTTTGTGGTGATAACTGAAATTATTATTCTTAAACTGATAGTAGCAAAATATCTGAGCCAAATAAAATAATATTAGACTATATGTTTTCCCAGTTAAATGTCTACTGTTCATTTTCACATTTACAGATTTGCTGCTTTTTAGGTCTTAGTCAACACAGAATGCATTCTCCTGTTCAGTTTTGGATAGATAAAATATTTAAAGAACAATTTACCTGCTGAGGATTTATGAAGAATGAAACACTGAAAGAAATTTTTTCATATGCTTGTAGACTCTACTTCTGTTCGTTCAAAATTTCATGGTAGAATAAATCAAGATTTAATAGTAAATTTCACATTTAGTCTGCTTCTACCTAAAAGGAAAAAGCAAATCCAATTGTCAGATATGTTTTTGTAATGTAGGTTTTGATCTGCCTTCTGAAAACATGAACAAATAACCAGCTTAAACTCAAAGACTTTTCCTTTATTTGATACTTGCTTATTTCAAATCGAAGTTACAATATCTTTACTTTCTACCAAAATATTTTCAAAAAATTGTAGTACCAGAGCTAGGGTGATTGATTCCTCTGTTAATTGTCAGGGTAAAGAAAATGCATGACATTTTACTATAGATGCACATGATTTTAATTTTTATGTTCTTATGTGGAAGAAAGATTGATCTTTTGCTCAGGACTACTTTGTTTTAACAATATCCAATAAAATATTCTTAGGGAATTTACATATTTGGCTTTGTATTATGTATTCATCCAATGCAGACTCTTTGTTCTTGTTTAGTGCACATTGTAGAGACAAAACACTGAAAAGAAGGTACATTCTTATTGCAGTGACACTAATTTTCCTAAGTTTTCTCAATTTAATCTCTTTCCTACATGCCTTTTATATTTGCTTGGAAGTAGAACATATGGACACTTACAAGGACCCCTCTGCTGTCATATCATATTTGTCTGTAGGGGACAAGAGATATATTAAAAATAAATAAATAAAAAGGTAACATTAAATAAAATTATAAAATAAAATATAGCTCCATTGTGAAGGAAGATACAAATCTGCTTTCTACTCTACAGTTCCAAAAGCAGCAAGTGTAATACTCAGCAGAAATGTGGGCATACATCCCATAAACAGGTCATTTCAGACTGTAGACATCATCCCAAGGTGCACTTGAGCATCTGTTAAATATTTTATATATGGTATTTATATTTACAAGTAGCTTTTTGAAAATTTAACAAGAGGATTTGAAAGACCATAAAAGAGGAAATGTTAACATGGAGCTATAAGGTGATCTCACATGATTTGGTCCCACATAATGCAGTGGGCATTTATGGTGCTTATAAATAGATAGTGATCTATTTATAAAGCATTTCTCTACTTCTGTGCTACTCTGAATATATTACCAAGATATTGTGTTTCATAATGAGGAGCCAGTTCTTGACTATTAGTTCATGACAATGTGTCTGACTAGATCCTTCCTGGGATGCACTAAAGATCTGAAAGCCTTCTGCATTTTAAAGGTCAGGAAATAGTTTGACATTTGTACTTCTGTTTGATCCACAAGGAATTTGTTTTACTGTCCAGTCTATTATCCTTCATCTTGTGCTTCTTTCATATCATGAAATGAAGCAGAAGTATTATACTCTGTTGTGCCCCAGACAACCAACATAGAATCATAGAACATCTTGCTCCCTACCGGGATTGAGGGTCTACAACAAAAAGCCAGTCTTCAAAGTAGATTTAGCATTCATTCCTGAAGATTCCTGAAGTGATGTCTGTATTTTACAAGCACCCATCTTGTTTCTGGCAAGGTGTGACCAGCTTACTGCCCAAGAATGGATTTGATGTTTCATTTCACAACCCAGAGAAATTTGCTACTTTGCATTTTGAATTTAGTGTGGTGGGACCTAGAATATGGAAAATATGATAAATCATATTTTGTATCTATGAGGATTTCCTTGGTTTGTTTTGTTGTTTATTTGGTTGTTTGTTGTTTTTTTTTCACAGAGCCCCTTATGCTATTTTTCCCTTTGAACTGATTCGAAAAAACGTTCAGAGTACAAATAGGATGAAGCTTTTCAAGCAGACAGAGACATCAACATTGGAGTTGCCTACTTTGTTATCTCTATAATGTTATTTCTCTCTCTAGTACATAACCCACTCTTAGTCCTAGTTCATCTACTTCATATTCCTTATTCTGTGCTATATGCAGCCTAGACAATTCATCTGTCATATAGGAAGGCATCTGTAATGAATATACATGTCCTTACCAGCTGTATCCAGGATATTCCCTTTATCAACAAATTCAGATCCTGATTACCTGGCCAATAACTTCAATGTATCTTTTGCATCAGAACTCCATGTATCTTAGAGCAGGAAAGAGCTGGAACATATTGGGTCAATCTGTTGTCACCTGTCAACTCAAATCATTGCATAACTTATCACTGGCCAAGACTGTCAATATTACGTCCTCACTTATTTCTTTCTCATCTGGGCTAGTGTGCTCTTGCTGACACTGCACAAGTAAGACATACTGCAGCCTTCTATACCACCCCTCATGCCCTTTTTAAGTCAGTAAAATAATTCACAGGCCAGTGGACATTGAACAAGAATTCTTTGTGAGTTCTTGATAGTACTTATGAGGGATCAGAACAGTTTTGCTGCTCTCTCTCTGTTTGAGAAAATAGATTTTATTCTCAAATGCTTTTCTGTTTTGCACTCTGAATCATGGTAGTCAGCAAGACTTTGCTCTCAGAAATTTATTCTGCATGTCAAGTTTCTTGGCTGTTATAAGTAGGACTGACTTGGTCATTCTTCATATCATTTTCTTATCCAGATACTGCTGCACAATGTGTCTAATTCTTGATTTGATCATTATCTTTTGCTGTAGCAGCTATTTTCTTTTTTCACCTTAACTCTTTCTCAGAATTTTCACTCCTGTTTATCCAGGGGTTCAATTTCCAGGTTATCAAGGACCACCCCTTCAATTTGTAATTTGTTGCTGAACAATACGTGAAGTATTGTTGCATCTCTGTAATTTTTCTTTTCCTCCCAGTGAGTACAAATCCATTTCTGCTTGATTATACAGAATCTTACCTGGCTTTTTTTTTTTTTTAAACCATCTTTTCTTAATGCATCTTTCAACTTCATTCTTCTCCTGACTGACTGTCCTGCAAGGCAACTGCACATCATTGCTCAGCAATATCCTCCGTCTTTGTTGGAAAGAAAAGATGTATTCATATTTCTTGAGACATGTGCATGAAGACATTTATATAGTTACTCTTTTTATAGCACCACAAGAGACAGTAACACACACCTATATTAAATTACTGAATTAAATTATTTAGGTTGAAATGAATCAGAAATAAACTTGGGAGCATAGGTCAGATTTAGATATTGCTGTCTAGTCAAGAAAATAGTACTAAAGATCACTTCTAAAGTTCTACAGTTTATGTATTTTCTTTTTGCTCCCCAAATTACAGAAGTTTCTGGGGAGTTTCTGAACCTACTGCTCGGAGCGATATCTAAATCTATTTTGCTTTGGTTCGTTCTCCGGTATTGTGGGTTTATTTCTCTGTGCTATCAGTCTCCTAAACTTCTGAGTGGCATCTGATAATATTGTTGAACTCTGATTTGTCACTGGGGGAATTTCATTGCTCCCCCTGCTGTCTTGCAGTGCAGGTCCCTATAAACAATATTTATGCCATATACATAAAAACTGCAATAGAGAAGATGACAGACATTTGGTCTAACACAGCCATGAACAGGTCCAGGTCACAGAAAGGGAACAGAAATTACCAAGTAGTATATTTCTTACCAATCTGTCAGTGTTTGAATGCTTCATTTTGTCTACCAAATTACAGCTAATCTCCACCTCCCCTTGTTCTCTGGAGACAAAGCTCAATTGCAGCATTATTGTTAAATTAAGAATAAATTACGAACTGCATTCTTGATTTGATTTCTATTGGCTCAAACACCAAGATTGCTTTTGTTGACTTTACTGTACTTTTTCTGTTTAAATAATTGTGCGTGTTCAGACTTATACCATGTAATTATCTGTGTCTGAACATTTTCCTAAAATATTTAAAGTAGTTTTTGTTTCTGACCTCTACCAGTTTGACTTACACAGTTCTGTTTTCAACCCTGGAAAATTTAGTGCTTGCTTTCCTATTAAGCCAAGGCCTTCTTATCTAGCTGAAGCCACATACATTTTACACAAGCACAGAAGAAATAATCATGCTCTCTTTCAAGTGAGATACAGTAGGAAAGCAGAAGGACTGCTTTTCATTAAGAGAATTTCTTAAAGTTCATGTTCCAGAAGAGAAGGTAGAATCTGAAAAGCTTTACAGCTGTGAGATTCTTTCCTTATTTCTGTATAACAAGACACTTTTCATCTCCTGGGAGTGGAAGGAATAAACTGTTTCAAAGATTTGTCACCTTATCTTTGCCCTTACAATGCTGGAAAAATGGATTCCACACCTCAAATTTTATTTAACATGGGCTTGTTCACACAGTAGATGAGAAAGAAAAATATTTTTCCAATTTAGAGGGCAGATTTTTCAGCTCAATAATATCTCATGGGATGTAAATCCTTGTATCCTGAACTATTTTCTCAACCTGCACTATTTTCAGTCTAAGAAATTCCTGGTTTAATGATCCTTGTAAGCAAACAATGATCTTTACACCTAGTTCATTTGCAATTGATTATTCCTCTGACATATAAAACAGGATTTATGAAGAACATTTTAATATCTAGACATGAGTATTCAAGCATTTCAGATTGTAAAAACTAAGTTTTAAAAAAAAAGTTTTAAATCACCACTGAGAAATGACACATGAGAGAAAAAATAATTAACAGTTTACAAAATATCCTGTGACTATAACTCTTCAAGTGCCTTTCTAAATTTGGATTTTCCATATTCAAGTAAACTGATATGCAATTCTTTTCAGCTCCCTAATAATAGGGAAACGTATTATTTTCCTCTTTATATAGATATTCAGTCTCATAATTTAGTAAGCATTTGAGCATTTTGTCCTTGTGATTTTTTGACCTTGACTTTCATGGAAAAATTGTGAAATTCCACAATTCATGTCTCCGATAGTGATCTGCTATTTTAAGTGCAACTTCCTCATGAGACTTACAGTCTTTATTTCTGTACAAACCGTTTCAGAACTACACATATTGATAACTTAGGTGAAACACTGATGAGAGTGATACTTATAAGCAGCTTTGAAATTTTCCAATGCAGAACTTTTCCAATTTTATCCATCTAAATGTCTATTAAAATTACCTATTGTGTTTAAGTTTTTCATCTTTAAGATGGAGGGGTGGTATCTATCTGCCTTCCAGAACTATGCACATACAGTTACACAATTATAGATATACTGAAATGAATAAGTATGAAATATAGCCGATATTTTAATAAATGTTGGAAGGAAATATAGTTTCTTATGATTTAAAAATTAAGAATAATGGTAAGGGGCATCTTAAAGAAGAATTTCTTAAAAAAAGCTTTGGTTCCTCTGAGTTGCAATGGAGTCAGTGCTTAATATTGCACAATTTGTATCATATAGTATATATGTAATTTCTTTTTTATGTTATTAAACTTTAGAGTTCAGCTATTTACTTTAAATCTTTTTTCAGTAATTTAAGAATACGAACTTTTAATGATACATTTTTTAGAAAAAAATACTTTATTAGATATGAAATTATTAAAATCAAGTTTAGCATGTATTAAATCTTATCATGTTCTTGAGACATGATATTCAAGAATTGTAGAAATCTTGTAGCTGTTCAACTGATTGATGATTGTTTTACTTCTATTTCGGTATGATTCAAGCACAAAGTCAAAGATACTAATACAAAGCCATAGTCCTCAAAACAGCTCTTCTACCTTTCAGTCATCTGGGATACTATGAACTGATAAAACAGCAGATAGCATTTTTTATTTATGAGATCAGTATTAAATGAGACTTTTGATTGGTATAAGTAAGTATTTTCAAAGTGACCTTCTACAACATAAATTCCCAGTTGAGTATGGCTGAGGCACTATTTCCATTTATATATCAGATTGTACCGTATGAGCAGTGAGCTCAGATCTTAGAATCGAAGAACCAGACTGAAACAATAAACAGCACTTAAATAATACATTCAAATATGTTATGAATATTTATATGCTGCTCTAATTAGATACATTCTGTTCATATTTTCAACTGAAATCTGTTGAAAAATAACTTGTTTGATATCTAGAATATTAAGTGAAATCAGCAGTAATATAATGCTTGTGAAAATAGACAAAATGTGAACAAGAAGAAAATGAATCACTTGGGTATAGCTGTAAGCAAATCTAGCTTGAAAAGAAAGAGGAAAAGAGGAAAAAAAAAAAAAAAAAAAACAAGAAAGAAAAACCACAACAAAAACATTAGTAGCTAAGCCTTATCTGTTTCCCCTATTTAAAAACAAATAATAGAAATCAATAAGTAGTAATTGTATCCTGCTGAGAAGATAGTGTCAAAGATAAATGATGTAAAGCAGTGAGTGAACTGGATTGATGTTCAGTTTTTATACTGCATTTAATTAAACATCAAACAAAAGAAAAAAGTACCTGTGCCTCTTAGGATAGGTGATCTAACAGGTTCTGGCAGTTCTGTGCAACCTATGAAGTGTACCTCATTATACACATCAGCCTGACCCCATCTACATCAATCTAAATGCTTAATTGAAGTTACAATTAATTTGAAAATTATTTCATGAGATCATAAACAATTTTTTTGTTATTAGAAAATGTTTCCTTATTTCTAGCTTATTGAATACAATAAAGAACAATTATTAAAGTAATTAAAAGTTTTGGTCTTCATTCTCTTCTGAAATGCACCATCATTAATTTCTCCTTATGTCTTATTTGAATTTGTATATAATTTTGGGTAGGAAATAGTAGAATTATACTGTTACACTTTTTTGGTCAGGAAATGTTAAAACTAGACTATCAAGTTGCCCACAGATATATTAACATTTGGTGGATTAATATGGGAGGACTACTTGTCTCAGTGGAGTTGCATTTCCCTAGGAGTTGTTTGAGACATGCTAATGCACACATTAGGCTCTGACCTGGGAACATGCATAAACACTGCATTATTATCCCCCTAGTCCTAGTTGAGTCTCTTGAAGCAATTAGGCTAGGAACAAAATTGTACTTGAACACAGCTCATTTTTTCCATTTATACTGTTATGTTGGAGGCAGGCTACATAGACAAAAAATGACATAAAGATTCCTCAGTTTCTCAGAGGACCATTGCCTGCACAGGACACATGACAGTGGGTTACTGAGTGGGGAGATGAATGATCTAACCAATGGAACAAGTGCTAAAGACAATGACTCACTTTAAAACTCTGTCCAACTATGATCCACTTACATGGAATAGCAGGAATATACCTCACTGCCTTGTAAAAATGCCTTTCTTTTAGGCAGACTTTGTTACTTCAACCTGAATATTGAACTGGAAAGGAAATAAAACTTTCCAGTTTTTATCCAGCAGCCACATTGTTAAAGCATTCATACAGTTTGAAATAAAATGCAGGCATCTTCCCTAAAGATGGAAAGATTATTTAGTGTACAGGCACTTAAAAATGAGTATCTACTTTCTGGGCTGGCTGGCAGTTTCACCTCAGGTTTTCATGTTAAGGAATGGCTCCATGTGCTTCACAATGAGATTGATTCCATAGGAAATGCTGGAAGGAGTTTTGTGCCTGCTGTGGTACTCAGCTTTGATAAATTTTGCTCAAACTTGACAGATTTTATTATACATCAAGAAATGACAGGATCTGGACTTAAGTATGGCTTTATACTCTGACTACATTCAGTATTACTTTGGAGGAATATCTCTAGCACCAAACAACGTATATGTTACTTCTGTAAGAAATTTCCTACAAGTACAAGTAGAGAACCTGCATATCAGTTTTTCTGACCCTTTCAAGGTTCTTTAAACTGTTTTTCTGAACTTTTTATATCAGAAAAAAAAAAAAGATTTAAGTTGTGTACACAATAAAGCCAAGTCTTGATTATAAAAATAGATCAGGTACGTAATAAAGTGTGATTTTTGAAAATGTGTTATGAGAGAATGCAATTTCATGATATGCCCCCAGAAAAAGTTCTATCCTAAATTATTTGTATTTTCTTGATTGCAAATTCTGTCTTTTAGGTGAAATAATATTACTTCCAAAATTTCTGAAAGGGGAAAACAAGTGTTCAGTGATGAAGGCCTCTAGAATTTTGCTTTTTGATGGTTTTGGAGTTGTTTTTATGGTTTTGTTTTTATGGTTTTGTTTTTTGCTTTTTGTTTTTTGGTTTTTTTTTGCATGTATGCATATACTTACATTTGGATAAAGATGAAGCTGTCAAAATATGTTTAAAAATGCTGTGTAACATGTCCTGCAGCTACTGGGCTCAGTCAAAGTTCTGATAGTTACTTTTCTAACATGCTGCAATCTGTGTATGCTTATACTAAAATGAAGATGTCCTAGTCAGTCAGGGAGAAAACATGATATACAATTAATGACTCCTCTATGGAGGTTTCTCCAATAGTGTCATTTGATGTGCTCTGATTGATTTTTAAAATATGATTTATTTTAGGACTTTTTATTTCTAAACTTTGGTGTCCATGCAAATTTCTCTGCTATGATTAGTTGCAATGCATTGTAAAAGACTAAATAAGTAAATAAAAGCCTATAGTAACAAATATTATTTAAAGCTGATAAACAGTTTTCCTGAGCAAATGCAGGGTTCAAATACCTCTGAATGATATGAATGTCTTTCATTTGACTGGTCTGCAGAAAAAATATTTTTAGGTGTGAGAGATTCTGAGTAAAGATATTGTGGGGTTTCTTTGGTTTGATTTTGGAGATTTTGTTTGTTTGTTTTAAGATGGAAAGATGAACATGAGAAATAGGCTTTCAAAATATGTTTCTTTTAATTTGCCATCAGAAAATGTGTCAAGCCAATCTGATTGGTTGAAAAGCAACTTTCTATAATAATATACAGATTCCATGTGTTCTCAAAATCTAAGCTGATTTCTTTATGTTTGTTCTTTTACCAAGATTTCATACTGTTAGAGAAAATTTTGATAATTTTTTATGCATGAGAACTGTCATTAAGGAAGGAGAAAAAGCTGATTCTATTCTCTGAAAATGAAGTAATAGGAAAAAAAGGGTTGAAGCTGAAAATCAAAACTTGGCTGCTCACTGGAGGCTGGATTCATAAAATCTTCAGGCCTCTAGAGTAGATGATTCATCTTCATTTTTCCCTTTGCCACAATAAGATATGGTCATGTGGAGGTAATTAGTACTGTAGGTGATGGAGACATGGAGCAGCACTGAGAACAAGACTCACCAGACCACAGCTTAATTGCTAGACCCTCCTGGATCCATTTTGGACCGCCTGCTTTAGATCCCCATGCAATCAATGCCTGTGTGCTTTTCAGAGGAAGTTTCCTCATAGAGATCAGTTCCAGAAGATACTTGTCCTGTTGTGGTCCTCTTCTTTCCTTCCTAGTGTAATCTAAATATCATAGAAATAACCTCCTCTCTTTCTTCAAAACATGCAACATTATATTTAGCTTACTGATAATCCTACTGCTTGCAGTACTGCCTCTTATTATTCCATAGCTGAAAAATAACCACACAAAAATATTTATTTTACTTATTCAGGCACCACGTGGAACCCAAGGGAGCCTGTAGCGCCAAATGCAATGTATTATTATGGAATGTGGCCTGTAGGTGCTAGCCATAAACATCTTGAACGTAAGCTAGACCCTTTACCTGGCCTCAGAGTGATCAGCTGATATTTTATTTAAGCAGCACAGCAACTTCTGAGACAGAGATCTGCAACATCCAGCATGATCAGCAAGGAGATGCTTATATAGGTCTATATAATCTACCAAAGGCTGCTGTAGTTTTCTCCAGGTGCTTTTTTCTTCAAGTCACAGTTTGGCCTCTCTTTAAAATGGCTTTCTCTCTCAAAAAAAAAAAAAAAGCAGGGCACCCTCCTTTCTTATAAAATGCTGTTGATGATACCACCATTTTATACAAAGGATATTGAAACATTCAGACAAGATCTGAGAGGCTTGAGTTCAGCTCATTCTTTTTGTGTGGTAAGAAATTATCCTTGCTACCTTGGAGTGGATGCCATGAGACAGTGCTCTGATTAAAGCTGACCTGTTACGCAAAAAGAATTCAGAATTCACTGAGCTCTTGTAAATAAATATTCTGACTGACTTTTAGGGTCCTGTGCTAGCATATCAGAGATATGATCAGGACCTTTAGCAGAGAAAAATTTGGTACCTGATTAATTTTGTGATAAAATAAAGCTCATGTAAATATTTATGATATTTGGTTGTTACAAATACAATAATATAAACCAGAACTGTTTTTATTTCTCTAGTTATGCTTTTCAAGAATGAAAGCACCAGTATATTTTCACAGAAGATTAAGACCCCATAAATATAAGGGATGTCAGCACAAGTACCAGCATGGGCTTGAGAAGACATAGATGGGAGAACATGTGGATTTCAGCTGAACTTAGGAGGTCAACCAGGTGTCAACAACTTTGCGTTGACAAGAACTCTGGGCAGGGGAAGAAGCACAATTTTAGACATGAAAGTAACTTCGCTGATAAAACTCTCAGTGGCGACTGGAAGAAATACAACAAAGTATAAACAGCAATTTCAAACTAATTTTGAGTGCTCTGTATTTTACTCACCCTTTCACTGCTAATCTTTTTATAAAAGTGGGCCTGTTCTAGGGTTTTGGGGTATATGGATAAAAAAAGCTAGGCAAGTAACCACAGAAAGTTGTTCTGAGCAGTGGAAATAACGATTATAATGCTTCCTTTGATTTATACTTAGTATTTGGATTTTCTGGTGATTAATAAGGTTAAATTTCTACTTTTAGTGCTTTTTTAACCCCTGGGACATTCACAGAATCATTCTCCATGTGTATTCTTTGATTTCCTTGTGGAACTGACCTTCTGATTCAGCCTTTTCCTAAATAAAGGCAGTAACAGAGATTATCTCCTTTTCTTCTCCCAGCTGTTTTCCAAAAGCTTGTAGGATCTTATTGTACTGAGACTTGAAGTCCTCGGTCAAATTTGATTGAAATTGGCCAACATGTTCTAAAGTTATCAGGACAAGATGGCCGACTATACCTTTACACACCTCATCTGAGTGTTGCGTGAGTAAAGTGCATTTCTTTAGGAAAGTGAGGCAAAAGTCACCTCTGAGCATAGTCAGAAGCATCTGCTCTGTTAGCTGAGTTGTCCAAAAAAAGGTCCAGTGTGATGAAAACATTCTGTACCAGAAAGAAGAAAAGAAATCCCAGAAGAAAAAAAAAAAAAAAGAAGAGGAAGAAAGACTATCTGAACCGAACTATCAGTAGGTTTAGCACAGGCTGCTATATTGCAGTCAGATTCATGCTTTCACGCTCTCTTTTAGCACAAATTTCCATGACTATAGAAAAAAAATAGTTGCAGTTCATATTAAACTGTTGCATTTATTCATAAGCCAACAAAATGAGTGAAAGGAATGCCATTTCTTTGCACTTTCCTGTTCAGAAATTCTCAAATCACTGAGGAGCCTGTAGCCCTTCTGTCACTGTGCTAGACTGTCACTCTGATACAGGAAACATATGCTCCACTGCACTGTGACAAGACCTTTTGCAAGTAGTACCTAATATTGTGCACTTTTAATGCAAGATAGAGTTTCAGTCCTGAAAACATACATTATTGTCGCATGTAAAATTTTAAGTCTGATATGAAAGAAATAAGGAAATGAGAGGGTAAGGGAAATAATATTTATCCAACAAACACTAAGTGCTTATCAAATGTGCTCAATTTGGACAGTTTAAATCTAAGAATGGAGTATTTAGGGAGTATTCAGTGAATGTCCTCTAGAAGAAGATTTATCCTACCCTGCAATAAAAGGGATAAAGAAACTTCCCCAAAAAGATTTATTTCTCTCCAATTGGATACAGAAGGTATTACTGAATAGATGCCTGGCATTTTGATGGATAAAAAAGATGGCAGGAAAGATCCTATCATTAGAGATAGCAGGAGGTCCTTATGAAAGAAATCTTTCTCTGACCTTAATTCTCCATCTCTGGGAAAACCATGACTCTAGTGAAAAAAATGAAAGTTTATAGCTACATACTACTCCTTTCTGTCAGCCGTACACACATTAATGATTTTGACTGAAATCCCTAAACTCATGGGGTGTCTTTCCATTGGCTGTGATGGCAGTACTAAGTTCAACAACTGCAGCCATGTTCTGCCATATTGATGCTTTTGATGCTTAATGTGAAATGCATTAGGCTGTTGTCAATAAAATGCTTTTTTGTTGCTCAAGATACTGAAAGAGAAAATCATACCTTAAAAAAAAAAAAAAAAAAAAAAAAAAAAAAAAAAGACAAAAAGACTGATCTCTTTATGAATTTGCCTGAGAAAATAGAAGGGTGTTTTTTGTGTGAGAACAGGATGATATCCCTTTTTCATGATGCATATCAAATGCATAATTTGATAGAAATTATCTTGGAATTATCTTGGATTTACTGCACTTCAATGAAGAGGAGAATCTCATCCAGTGTGACTGGCAGTTCTAGCCTGAGTGAGAAGAGTGTAGCAAAACCTCAGGATCCTCCTGGTTAGGATTGATCATTTTCTGTCCAACTTATTTCCTGGCTTTTTTTCCTTTAGTTCCAATAGATTTCATGTGGGAGGGCTGGGGCAGAAAGTGCTGCCATCAGCAGGGGATTGTTGATTCTTTTGCATTCCTGAAAGTCACTGCGGCTGTAGTTGATGAAGATAATGAGTAGGAATTGTTTAGCATCATAGGAGGGTGTTATTAAGGGTTGAGATTTTTCTCACAGATTGCCCCTTCTACGCTTATTGCTTGAGAGGCATAATCTCAGCTACCCCAGCATTCACAGAACAGGAGATTGATTTCCTCCTTTTTTCTTTTTCTTTCCCCCCTTCAAACTCTGCAGGTCAGTCCCACCCCAGGGTGCATCCGGGCGTTAATGAAGATGTTGTACTGCCCTTACTGCAGAGGACTTCCCACTGTGAAACCTTGCAACAACTATTGCCTCAATGTAATGAAGGGCTGCCTAGCAAATCAGGCTGATTTGGATACTGAGTGGAATCTGTTCATAGGTAAGAAGAGTTTAAATATTAGTGGAAGGAAATACTGGTAATAGCAAAGATCTGCAGAGTTCTGCAAAGTTGGAAGATGCTGTTGGTCAATACTTGCAATGAAACAACTGCAGATGCATCTCAATTTCTAGTAGGAAATGACACTTCCACCCCAGAGCAAGTCACATTTCATATTTCATATTTCAAAAGGAATTGTGTGGTGTTATGAGTTCTGATGTAAATTGTGCACAATATGTGAAATATTAGAAAACTTTGGTTGAGGAAATGATAACAAGCTTAACAAGGCCAAAATAGGCTCTTACAAGTTGAAAGATAGTAGCACTGTATAACATCTATTCAACATAAATTGCAGCAGCACTTTTCTTAATTCTGATAGTATATAGTATACATAACTTACAATGTTACATACATGAGAAATTATTAATTCCCTGTTCCCAGTTAAAATGTGCTAATGTCCCTCTTCTAGTGTGCTGAGCAGGAAGTATTAAACATACAGTCAAAATGTTAGAATGAAGTATTGAGAACATATTTAAGGATAATTGCTATTACAGCTTTATTCACATAACTCTTCAATCAAGTAAAGTCATAGCAAAAAAAGAAATCTCCTTAATAGCCATACAGATAACCTGGAGCAGAAAAACTCTTGAAAGAATAATCTTAGACAAGAAATAAGACTTTCAAGTTGCTTTTGGTCATATATAGTACAGAGATAGGATGAGATGATATGATAATAATATAATGATAATATAGAAAGAACAGAACCAGCTTATATATATAGTTATTACTATATAGTATATAGTTATATATCAAACCTTTGTAAGCATCCTAGGCAAAACTGAATCTAGGGGAAAAAAAATCAGTTGGAAAAATGGGATAAACTTTATTGTACTCAAGAAAAATACTATTTTCTTCTTTTGTAAGACAAAATATCAGCAATCTCTGCCTAATTTCAAACCTCACTGATCAATGTGACTTTGAAAGCATGACTCTGACTCACACATGCATTTTCACCTTATTCAGCACAGTGGTGGTATGAGATGGATAGAGAGAAGAAAACAGGATGAAAAATGGATCAGTGTAAGCAAAATGGCAGAGTATCAAGTGTGCTACAAAAATAGCATAAGCAAAAATGCAAATAGCAATTATAAAACTGATACAAATAGGCATGCCTTCTCAGTCCTTTGTTCTGGTAAAGGAAACTACCACAGGAAGAAGTGCTGTATGGGGGAAACCCATGGTACTGCTGGTATGAATGGAAGAGGCAGTTCATCACCTGAAAGCTAAGTAAGAGTAGATAGGAAATAAATGCCCACCTGTTAAAGACAGAAAAAGCTTCTTTCCCTTTGAACTGAAAGAGTATGCAAGACCTAAATCATCGCTAATTGTGATCACAGAAAATAATGTAGGCTTTTATGAAAAAAAAAATTGTAACTAAATATATAGTGGAGTTTCTGTTAAGGTAAGCACCTGTTCAAATCAAAAGCTGGAAGGTAAGATCTCAGGCCTTAAGAGATTTCCTTTTCTGGTGCTTTGAATCCACTGAGAGATTTGGGCAGGGTAAGTTTTGTGCTCAGAAGTGTGGAAATGCTTCCAGCTTCAGACTTTCAGTCTTTGATGCAAAGCCCTTGCCTTCATCAATGTATTTCAGATTTTCTTTGCTCCTGCTCTCAGAATAGCAAAGCTGCATGAAAGCTAGTACATTTTGTTAAAATATTGTGCTAATTTATTAAATACCATGTAAAACATCAAGTGCTTCCTCAAGGCAAGGCAAACTGCTAAGCAATTATCCCTTCATGTCAGTGATGACAAGACAGTATAAAGCACTGATACATCAAGACATATTTTCTCTCTCTTCTACCTATACAACTTTCCCTGTACAAATTGATGGGAGATGGTTTAGAAGAGAGATAGAGATCTCCCTGTGTATGGAAAAGGTATTCTGTTTTATCCCACTTTGTGAAAACCCTGACAGCTTTGCTGGGGATGAGGGTCCTCAGTCCTTCCTTTATGAAAGATTGAAATCCAGCAAGTTATCTCTGATTCTGACAGCTGTCAGAGGCTTTCTAATAACACATGCAATTCTCTAGTACTAAACACAACAAAACTTCTTCTCACTGAATTAAAACGAATGGCAGCACTTTACAGCACCACTGAGCTATGAGAGATTGGAAAGTATGCATGAGCAGTTTTTATTCCTGTTCCAATGTGAGGAACCATGCACTAGGAAAAAAAATAATAATTTTGTGCACCAACAGTTTATGCGTAGGCAGGAATCCTAAATAGTAGTGCATATTCATGCACAACAGAATAGGTTTGCATAGCTTATAATCAGTGGACTGGAAGGTTGTTTTGGCTAAAGTTAGGACTTGGAGAAAGCTTTGTGTTTGTCAGTAACATAGCAAATAGTATCGTCTGGAAAGCATGTTCTGGTATTGTTCTGCAGTTACTTTAATTGTTCAGCAACACCAAAATCTACAAGTGAGGAGGAGCAGAGGAAAGTAAACGGGCTCTCTGACAATGGAATGTGTTATATGTTCCACCTAGTTTATAAATGCAAAAACCAGTACTGAAATCGCACTGATATAGCACTAATAAATCTTACATTCACTTCCAAAGCTAGGCAGAGTAGGACAGCTTCCCCTAAACATCTGGTGCTTTCCAAGATTTTATAGACTGTGAAAATTGGTAAGAGGTGAAACAGCTGCAACAGTATGACACACAGTTTATTTTACTTTTCCTATTTGTGTCACCTTAAGGTCTGTGTACTTTCTGTATAACATTTCACTACAGGCTTTTGTATTTTGTTGTTTTCATTATTGCACAATAAAAGCCAAATATAGCACATCCTGCTCAAGTAGAATTCCTATGAAAATCAGAATTTTGCCTCAGAAAGGAAGATATAGGCATTAATAACCATTAAACTGTAATGATTCATTGCTACTTCCAGGTATCTATATAAAATATGTAAGCGGTAAATCAACCACATTTACTTCAAAAATATGCATTTTGACAAAGCTTGCTTCCGATGTTTTGCCTATGAACTACCCCTCCCTCATAATCTTCTTTACTTCAGGCGAAGTTAGTTAAGATAAAAAGGCTGAGTAGAGGAAATGCACGGCTGAGGAAGGAGATTGCTTCAGGGGAGGAGCTAACTGATTCCACAGAATGGGAGAAAGTGGATTTTCTCTATGTCTCATGGCCCAATGGATACAGTCAAAAGTATGCTTCTCTCCATGGAGCTATAGCAATTAATGACAAAGATCAAGAATCCCAGCATTCATTCCATCACAGAAACACAAGAGATGTAGAGATTCCCACTTATAAATATGCTAAACCTAACTATCTTAGGGAAATAAGCTCAATTTTAGCAAGACTGTTACTCCTCTTCACCAGCAGCCCTGTTTTTCAGTCCCCGTTTCTGTCTTGCTCAACAGTTGGTTGTCTGATTGCCTTCAACTTCTCTGCGTCTCAAGTAGCTGAGGAACTAGCTCCCCTTAGTGGGCACCACGCTTTCCCTTTGAACCCTCATTCAGTTTCAGAAGCGACATCTGCAGAAAGGTGATTTCCACGTATGTAGGAATCTGCATCAACTGAGTCAATGATGGCTCAGAATGGCAGGGTGGCCATAAACCATTTAGTTTCTGCTGGATTCCCTTCATCCAGCGGGTGAAACAGCAGCGGGTTTCACTTCCTTCTGTCTTAAGATAAAAATGTAGATGATGCTAAACTTGAGTGCCAAGAAAGACCATGAGCCAAATTTGATTCTCCTTATGTAATTCAGCACAGCAAAAGGGTGAAAATCCAGGTAACTGCTGTAATCACAATGACTCTGCTTGAGCTTCTGTTGTGGGCATCTAAAATAAATTATAAATGCTCTGTTACTGCATTTAGTGCCAGTGTACACTAGCGTAATGCCTGAGTAGATTGTGTTTGCTTTGCTGCAGTCCATGGAGGTTTGTCACCACGTGGCTATTTATAGCAGCAGAAATTACAAGTGAAATATTTTTTTTTATAGAACCATTCAACAGTAAATCATGCATGCTTGACTTTGCTGCTGTGTTTAGAAGGAAGGACATTGGTGTAAACCCTTCAGGAGCTGAGCAATAACAGAGATGCTGTGATTCTTTCTTCCCAGTGTTCTGGACCACATGTTTGTCCGTGAATAGGAGCTGCGGGGCACCTGTGCTTGGTTGTGATCACAGCTTGAGAGCAAGTGGTTTTGTTGCTGATGTATTCCATATTTCAAAAGTAGTGAAGCAAGGCAGAGCAGGCTGTGATATGCCCAATTTCTAGCTTTGAAGGCCAGCAAATCTGGCATCCAGCTCTGAGAACCAGACCACTCTTACTGTCAGTGTCTTGCTGGTTCCTTCAGCCACAGGAGAAAATTGTATCTGCAAGGTTTCATCCAAAGCTTCTCCTGCCAGTCTTGAAGATATTTCGCTTACCATCAGTGCTGCAGTGCTGCACTTCTAACAAACCTATCCATTGCTGTATTTTAGGAATCCCTCTGTTTTCTTCCCATTGATATGACTCAGACACTTACCTTAGGAGACCTCTTGAGATTGAGCATACCATGCAATCTCAGTTATAGCAATTCAATTATTTTAAGTAAAATTCCCCATCACTTACTCCTAATGAAAGCTTTAGAGTGATGAAAATATGCAATCAGTTTTATTTACTGCTTACAAAAGCCCTCAGGACTCTGTTTTCTCCATTCCATGTGCAAGCACAAAGATAAATATTTTCCTATTAAAGCTTCAAAAGACCACCCAGATCTGTTTCCCATTACTGATTTATTATTGTGCTCTTTGAGAATCACTTTGGCTCATGAAAAAAAATCAGTAGGAAAAATTCTTGCTCCTGCTTGATCATGTTAGTAAGAACTAAAACAAAGATGTTGGCAACCCTGGTTACCTGGCCCTTAGATTTCTTCTCTCTGACGGTCTCCTCTGCAATCACTGTATGAATGTGTGCTGTGATATTCATTATATGTTAGCTTCTCTCAAGGACACAGAGAGAAAAAAATAAGTGATATACTTCCTTCCATGAATTCCCTACAGAAGATTCTTGCAGCCCTACAGTGCCACTAGTCCAAATTCAGAGTTTCTGGTAAAAATTCTTGTATTTTTGTTCCATGGTCATAGAGTGAATACATGAAAGAAAGCATTAAAATTTTGTATGAAAACTAATAGCGTTCATAATTAAAGCAGCCTACAGATCTAAACCTATCAAGCCTAAAATTTTCTTTAATTCTCCTGTCCATGTATACTGCAACAGCTATTGTTATACGCTGATAACTACTCCCTTAGGCAAGGTTTGGTGGAGGACTGCTGAGGTTGTGGAGCCCAATCCCAATAATAAATTTTTAAAAAATGGAATCTGTAGTTTCAATTTTTTTCCCACTTTAGCTTATCTTTCCCTAAAGCGAGGGGAAATTGGTAGAAAATTTTTGTGAAAATGCAGGTAGAAAATGCAGTTCCTTAAAAAGTTGTGGACAACCAGATTTGTGGATGTAAGCCTAATGTTCTTTATGGAGAAAAAAAAATGTTTCCTTCCAGTCCAATAGTCTCCACAGTGCATAAGCAGCCCTATGAAAAGGAATTAGCAGTGCTGTTAAAAGTTGTAGCATCATTAAATAGTTATCACACTTTGGGGTAAAAATATACAGCTAAACAGTAAGCCCAACCTATAATATCTAATTAAAAGATTACAGCATTATTATTTTAAAGTCCTCTAATAAGCACCTGTCTCCATGATTCCATACTTTCCCTGTCTTTATGGATTCACTGCCTATGGCTAGTATTTAGGCATATTACCTAGGAGCATCCCTGAAATAAAGCAAGAATCATTATTCAGTGAGCAAAATGACGATGCACAGGAGCAGGAAATTATTATCTTCTTCTCCGTTGTTTCTCTTCACTCAGAAATATAAAGGATAGACAACCTGGGCATGGAATTACTAAGATAATAATGAATTCAGTCTGAGAGCAGCCTTCTGAAGCTGTGGGACTTCCAGCAGCATGCAAATGGCATCAGCACTTACCTACTTCTTAAACTCTACTTACCCTGCTAAACCTCTGAACTTCCCCACTGAGACAATACAGTTCCTGCAGCAGCTCACAGCATTCAGTGCCATGTATGTTCTCTTTAGAATGTGTCACTAAAGAAGGAGGTTTCCCTCCAGTGTGGCTAAGGGGATTGTCTGCTCCAGTTACAGCTTTGGGAGGGCTGGGGCTCATCTGTCTTGATCTTCCAGCTTGTTGGCACCATCAGTAGTGCTTTACCAGGAGGATGTGTCGTGGAAGGATGCTAATAGCATCACTCAGAGTAACTCTCAAAAACTGACTGCTGACAAGATGCCATGGATATTTGAAAACGCAGATTAGTTTAAGGATAGCAGCAGACTTATTTGGCTCCCTAGCTTTAACTGAACTTAAGGAAATGAACTATACTGAATGATTATGCCACCTTATGTTAAAGGATAGAAATATATTACTGTGTGTGAAAGACATCACCCATCATCATGCCACGTGGCTTTTGCAAATACTGGATCAAATCTGGTATTTCCAGCTTTCTGAATTTTCCACCCACGTGCAGTATGCCTGAATTGTGTGATATCTGAATTAGGAAGAAAAGTTTCTCAAGCTTGAAGGAATTAAAGTCACTCAGCATTTACACCAGGCACAAGAGAGCCCTAATTTGACTGCATCATTTATGTTCTAGAGCAGAAATAACAGTTGGAAATAATAGCGCGGATCAGAACTATCAAAAAATTAGTTTAAAAGATTTTACAAAGACCCTGTCAGACACAAGTGATGACTTTTTAGTTCCATTTTCATTCCTTATCTTGAGCTCAAGTGAAGTCCTGGAACAGACTGCCCAGGGAGGCTGTGGATGCCCCATCCCTAGAGGTGTTCAAGGCCAGGTTGGATGGGGCCCTGGGCAGTGGTGTTACGTGAAACATCTTTACAAAGAGGAGAATATGTTCACTCTTAATGAGCTGACTACTCTGTGATTCAAGCATCATTTATTTTGTACTTTTCCAAGTCCATAGCTGTACTGTCTCAGAGGAATTCTTGCTTCCAGGACCACAGTAAACAGTACTGCTCTTTCTATTACTATGTATATTAACAGTGTTTTCTTCTGTAGAGGAAACACAATTAAACATGCTCGCGGAGGGCTACATCTCTGTTTACCTGTAGGGGCATCCCTCACACACTTTGCTGTGCTGATTTCACAGCATTTCACAGGCTGAGGACCAGCTGAAAAGTGTTGTGACTCATGCCTGTTTGTTTTCCCTTCTGGTTCTAAGAGTTTGAGAAACTCAGTCACTCAATGGGGCATTTGAAGTGTAGGAGCGAATGGAGTGCATACCTAGACTGCAGAACTTGACCATGTCCTTAAGGTTCGGTTACCAGAAAGAAGTACATCAATGTAGGTGGGTTTTTTTCAAGGAACATAAAAGCAACTGATGAATGTAGGACTTTTTTTCCCCTTTCTGCAAAAGCAGAATATTTACAAAGGAGATTTTTTTTTAAGTTGCTGTAAAGCAATATTTTACAAAGTCTTTATACTTCTCTACATGGAGGACTTGCAGGACAAAATCAAGAGTCATAGTCCTGAATTTAAAGTGCTTGAAGATAGCATATGCAAGTGCAATTTAGGATTGAATTAAAATACGGAACTGAGAAACTCTTGTTTCTAGCTGCAGTTGGCCAAATTAAAGCACCATATCCAAAGTGCAGCTGATACCCATCTCATACATAAATATATTTGGATAAACAACCTATTTGCATACTTCACTCCTTCCCTTCTCATAGTCTATGTTTTGCGCAAGTAGTCTTCATTCCTCTTTGACAAGTAAAGAGCAAACAAATGTTTAAAGAATTATGTTGTGGAGTGGAGGACATTATTTCTAGTTTACTGATAATTACTGAAAGATAAAATTTGCAATATTTTTTCTGAAATAAAATCTTATTTAAAAAAAAATAGTTCAAAAAAGAAATATTAACTCCTAGAGCAAGAAGACATTACTTTAATATAACTAAATATAATAATTAATTATAAATAATAAATAAATATATAAATAAATAAATAAATAAAACTAAATAAAATAATTAATATAATTTAATATAACTAAATTTATTTCAAAAGTCACAAGTGAGAAGAGACAAATATTCATTTAATTTGTTTGAACATTTCTGCTTTTGTTTCACTTATGTAAATTAAAGCCATATTACCCTGGGAAGCCTGATTATGTTATCTCCATAAATATTTTTTTGTTTACATCAATATTTGGATGAGGCAGTATTGATAAATTACATATTAAATGAATGTTACGTTCTGCAAATACTATTATTTTCAAGTGAAAACTAAGCAATAATTTAACTTAGTCCAAAAAAATACTGAAGATATTATTACAATTTTTGCCTCTGTGACCATTCTTCTGCATTTTGTTTATGCTTATATTCCACTGTTTAAGATCATTCAGCTGGGAACAGTCTTTTGTTGCACTGTACCACCAACTAGGTTTTCTAAAATATTTAGTCATGGTACCTGCATTTATGGTTAGACGTTATTACTGGTCATCTATTTTGTGAAAGCTGCACAAATATTAATCAAGTTCCATATACTAAAAACAGAAATTAAAACTATGAAAAAATATTTTAAATTATCTATTTTGTCTGTCAGATTGATTTATCTATTGATGATCTATTGATTAACTATTTCAGATTCTCTAAGCTCCACATTAGAAACAAACATCAGATCACATTCTCCATTATTCAAGTAAATGTCATGGAGTTATAAGAGCATATTTGTTCCATAGCAAGAAAATTCCCTACCTCCCTACTACTGAAAACCTTGTAAATATTTGAAAATGCTTTACTGAGGTTATTCTATGATTTCAGTAATGAAGGATGTGTACAAATCTCTTACTTCTTGGATGTCAGAGCAAAATTGCTGTTGATGCTCTATGGTAATTTTGGGCCACTGTCTTCACATGATGAAAGGTAATCTGTTTATGATAATGTCTAATATTTTTCTACAGTCTTATCCTTAACAGGATGATAAACTTAAATCAGAAACAAAATTGTGTTTCTGCCTGCCTGAAGGTGTCCATATATAAAAATCCAAATCCTGTATTTAAACTATACTAAAAAAAAAAAAAGCCCAAAACTAAATAGGCTGTGGATAGTCTGCTAGACACCATTTGTGAGACATCTGCAGTTTTCTTAAATCATTTCTTCACGTTATTTTAGTCCTTGAAGTTGATTAAGTTTCAACGTGACATTTTTGAAAGAACGAAAACTCAATCCAGAAAGAATGCAAATCTGTAAACAAATTATAGTTTTGATTTTAGATTCTTGCAAAATGTAGAAATCTAAATTAATAAATTTCTTAACTTTTAATTGCTTATGCAGGTCTTTTTTGAGCCATTAATAATTGACTTTATATTGACAAAAGCTCTAAACCTTGTTAGCAATATGGCAAAAGGCACTCAAATATTTTATTTTATATGGATATTATACTAAGTACATATACTCCTCATTGTAAACGAAATGTTCATTTCTTTTCTAATGAAGATGTTTATCAGGGCACAGGTCATGCTCAGTCTCCATTCTTTAGTCTTCAGAAAAGGTGGAGGGTCCTTAACTGAGCTATAAATTTCTCATGACTTGGCAAGAGACTACTATAAAGATCTCTACAAAGTATCCTGTATCAATGCCAAATTTAGTGGAGCAAAATCTCAAAACCACCAGACAGATCAGAATTTCACTGAAGCAATATACAGGAAATCATTCTTTCTTTCTGGTACGGATCCCATGAATTCCCTTCTTGCAGTCTACCCTCCACTTCCTCTTGTAAAGATTTTTTTTCCTGATGTATTTATTGGTGAGAAAAACAGATTTTTCTTCCTTTCTTTCTGCTTTACTGACAAGAAGTCTTGCCATTTCTGTTATCAAGAGAGCTAGTTTGGCCCAGGGTGATGTTAGAGAGCTGATATGGCTAAAATTCTGTGAGCATTTTTTGCAATGGTGAAATCTGAATGCATTTTGATGCATTTGGAAGGCAATATGACAATAATATGAAAAACTCAGTTCTTATATATCTTATTTCTCTGTGTTACTCAGTGTCATTTGCCCTGTAATATAGCATTCAACACCCCTTGATGTCATTTATACTGCATGTTAACCTATGGGAGCTTAAACTCCTATGACATGCATTTTTCATTTAGCCTCCAGAAGCATATACTGAACTGTCCATGTCAGTAGTAACTCACCTTTGTAATATCATACTGCAGTTTGCAGCATCGGCGAAGAACCTTTCTATCTGTCTTGTTAACTCTTAAAATACAAATAACTATGTAGGACGATGTAGCAGCTTGAAAATGAAGAATGAAATTTCAGTTCTACTGGATATTTATTACTGACCTCAAAAGAGAATCAAATTTTTCAGCCAAGCTTTGCAGCTCACTGTAACATTGTGAAATGAGATGGAGATCAGTATTCATTTTGACTGGGTAGGTTATATCAGTATCTTGCACTCAGCTTAACTGTAGGATGAGAGGGGAAAAAAAATCAGTAAGCCAAATGATGTGCCATAGATAGTAAAAGGAATAGTGCCAAAAAGCCAGGAAGTTCTCTTGAGCATGAGCCAATACTCAACACTAAATAACTTGATTTTCATAGATGAAATGATAAACAAAATCTTCCAGTAAATTTCACAGTTACAATAGAACATGTAGAATCATACCCATGTTTAGTTTTACTTCAGCAGCCTTATTTTACAATGATTAAAGAATGCTGCTAAACAGGATATGTTACTATTGGAAAGTAAGAGGGATGGTTCTGGTGCTCATAGGTATGGTTTGTGATAGCTATAGTATCATTTATACACTTGAAAAAAGGGGGTTATGTATTTCTTATAGCAAACTGAAAATGAGTCTATGAATATTCTGTTACTTGAAACTGCTGATATCTGCAGTGCTGGAAATGTACTCTAAACCAGGTTCTTCTTTTCATGCTTCACTTTTTACTTAACTTCAAATGAAATGGTTTTGTTCCCTTTCTACTTTATTGTGATACATTTTCTGTCACAAAAACTTTTCTGTGGGAGGCATGAGAGATGTCTGCTCCGAGTTACCTTGATGGCTAAAAGCACATTTTCGTAATACGGAAATCCGCTATTCCAGATATTAATGACTGACATTCTCATTTCAGTAGGTTGACTGCACTCAGATAAATCACATTTAAATTATTAGAGTTATGAGTTCTTTCATAATATTTAGTTTGACTGTCTTCTCCATATATGAATAATATATTCTTAAAATCTCTTTCAATCTTTTATTGATATGAGTACATATTATGCTTGGATTGTTCAAATGGTGATGCCAGAAAAATGGATGTGTATTTTGAAGATTGCGCATTTAAATAAATATTTTTTAAAATAGTAGGATGCAAAACTATGGTAATAATATGTCAGTAAATTTTAAGAAGCCTCTTTGACATTTCAGTTGTGATGAAATTTTTCTTTGAAAGTTTAATAAAAGCTTAATAAATGCTTAGTCAGGTTGAAATTATGAGAGATCGCTTGGAAGAATTTTAGCTGTTGCAAATCATCTAGTAATGGAAATCTGGTGTTAAACAACACCTAAAGATCTAATTCCACTGATTTTGAATGTATCTCTCAAAAAATAATTCCCAAACACATTCATTTTGTCAATTTATTTGTTACCAGCTGAGGAAGAAAGCAAATGCTTATTCTTCCTTCTGAGATACCACACTCAAGCTCTCCACCCACATTCAGTTCAGGCAGAGAAAACCATCTCTGCTCATATCTGGGGAGTACTTTCTCCCTTTACAGCAGTAGAGTTGTTGCGTTTAGTCCACTGGGTAGGGTAAGGATATAGGATTGCATAGTGTTTCAAGTCTAACTCACATATATTTGAAACTTTGCAATATTAAACCCAATAGTATTCCCAGATTCATTTTAGATGAAGATATTTCTCTTCCCAGAATCACAGAATTGCAGGCACTGGCAGGGACCTCAAGAGATCATCGAGTCCAATCTCCTTGCTAAAGCAGGTACCCTACATTATATCACACAAGTAGGCATCCAGATATGTCTTGAATACCTTTGTAAAATTAGACTTCATAACCTCTCTGGGCAGCATATTCCAGTGCTCTGTCATCCTTGCTGTAAAGAAGTTCTTCACAGAATCATGGAATCACAGAACAGCCAGGGTTGGAAGAGACTTCAAGGATCATGAATCTCCAGCCCCACTGCCACATGCAGGACCACCAACCTCCCCATTTCATACTAGACCAGGTTGCCCAGGGCCCCATCTGGCCTTGAACACCTCCAGAGATGGGGCATCCACAACCTCTGTGGGCAGCCCGTTCCAGCACCTCACCACTCTCTCTGTAAAGAACTTCCCCCTGACATCCAACCTAAATCTCCCCTCCCTCTTAAAACCTTAACTTAAAAACTTAAAACCATTTCCCTTGTCCTGCAGCTATCAATCCTTTCAAAGAGTTGATTCCCCTCCTGTCTGTAGGCTCCCTTTAGGTATTGAAATGCTGCAATGAGGTCACCCCACAGCCTTCTTTTCTCCAGGCTGAACAAGCCCAGCTCCCTCAGCCTGTCTTCACAGGGGAGGTGCTCCAGTGCCCTGATCATCTTTGTGGCCCTCCTCTGGACCCTCTTCGACAGCTCCCTGTCTTTCTTGTAGTGGGGGCTCCACACTTGGACACAGTACTCCAGGTGGGGTCTCACAAGAGCAGAGTAGAGGGGAGCAATCACATCCCTGTCCCTGCTGGCCATCCCTCTTCTGATGGAGCCCAGGATACCATTTGCCTTCCTCGTGTCTGTATGGGACTTCCTATGTTCAAATTTTAGGCCACTATTTCTTGTCCCATTACTACACATCTTAGAGAAGAGCCTGGCCTCATCTACCTGCCTTTATATATTTACAAGCATTTATCAGATCTTTTCTCAGTCTTTACCCCAGGCTGAACAGTCCCACAATACTCAGCCTTTCCAAGAGATGCTCCAGGCCCTTTATCGTCTTTGTGGCCCCCTACCGGACACCTAGGAGATCCCTGTCTTTTGTGAACTGGGGAGCTCAGAATGGGACACTGTAATCTAAATGTGGCCTTATTAGAGCAGAGTAAAGGGGGAGGATCACGTTTTTCAGCCTACTGGCCATGCTCATTTTCCAACTCACCTTGTTGATATTGTTGAAGACAAACTGGCTAGCAGGCAAGACTTTTAGGTAGCTACTATTTACAGGAAAATAAGCCATCAGGTACATATAATGAGCACTTTTTGAGGAATAAACAACCTAAGAATGAAAAAACAGGTTACAGATTTTTTTTTTTTTCTGAAGGATATGACATTGAGTAATAATTTTTATTTTCTCCTCATTTCCCTCTCATCTTATTTGGAACTGTAATAAGCCCAAATTGTGTATTGTAGCTTTGTAAAACTGTGTAAGTGGCAATAATGCAGCCTTTTCCAGCTGGTGCCATTATACAAAGTTTTGTTGTTTTTGTGTGTAGTTCCTTTCCAGTTGTTTTCACCTCTTATTTTCAATGTTCCATATAAATATGCAAAGCATATATGTATATGTTAAACATATATTTATATATTCATGTATATGAACATATATTTGCTTTTACATACATATTTATATGCTTATCTATATGCTTTTATGTACAGGCATGCAGGAGCCTTGTATTATATCTTTCCAATGCCATATGAAATATGTTTCTACTTGGCATAATTCTTTGCTTATTTTTCTGAAAGCATTTTATTTGGTTGCAGCTTTCACCTCGGGGGCCCTCTGAAATAACTGTTTAAACTGAAGAATAGTGCATTTATTCTCAATGAAAATAATAAGCATTTTATGAAGAGTAATCTCTTTTTTCTCCATTTTGAACTTGGTTGCAAAATCTGTGTGTCAGTAGTCATTTTTATATCAAATTTTGAATGTTTGTCTACAAACCTACATAAAATTTGAGAGATTCGGGTATGCCATAAAAGTAATTTTGTTACAGTAATTAAAGTTATATATATTAATATATTTGTATATGATACTGTAACATCTTTTTCTCGGAAACGCTGCCTCTTAATATTTCCACCTGTATGTGCTATGCTGCTGTGAAAGAGATAGGAGACACACAGATCTTCGATTTGCTGGTTTTCAGCAAGACTATTTTGAGGAGAAAAGGACAGGTCTCAAAAAAAAAATAAAAAATAAAAAAATTCACTTTATGTCAGGGTAAGCTGCAAGATCTTCAGGCATAGAAGTATTATTCCAAGTACTGAAGATCCTTAATGTGAACATGAAAAAATAATTAGCTTTTCCCCTAATACTAACTACATTTCAATACTTATAGAAATATACTGTTTAAAATAAAAAGTAAAAATTGTATTGAACTAGTACTTACTGAATTTGCACTCTGCTTTTCATTACTTTTTACTGAAATTCTATTGAATAAGTATCTATTATATTGCCATAGAATTCCTTGAAGAAGAGGTAGGATTCAAGGCCAATGGGTTATTTTAAAAATGCCACTGTCTTCAGTGGAAATTGGGTAGCTATTGAATTTCCTTCATTTCAGCCTGAATTCCATAGCTATTCATCTTTAAAAATTTTTGGTTATCCATCAGGGTCTTAATTTAAACACATACAGATAAGAGAGCAAATTCCTTTTGTTTGAATCTTATTTGACTATAATTTTTCTGAATGATATAAAACAAGGCCACCAACTCCATATTATTTTAAGTGAGTTCATAAGAGACAAAATTTGAGGTTAGTATTGTAAGTGAACATTAAGAAAATGCATGGAGTTGTGCTATTCCAAGTTATATGCATACACGCATTTTATTTATCATTCTCATTTGTTGACTGAAAGGAGATGTGAAGTGAGTTCCAAGGAACAAATTAGGAAACGTGTTAATAAACAGAATTGAAGTCATTAAAGCGTTCTTACACTAAAAAGCTGTATTTAAGCAGAAGCAATAAGCTGCTGGTTGAAGAATGGCAGCTGCAGTTTGTTTCTTTGGGGAGAAATTGAGAAAATGGCTTCACAGGTTTTAAAGAAGTGCCAAGAATATGAGTGGGCACGATCCCAATTAAAATATCTTTTGTAATACTAGTATTCAAAACAAATTATTATTCAATACTCTATAAATGCATATGTCACCTTTTGGTGAGTTAGATTAAAATGTAGCGATTAAAAACAGGCCTTTGAGAATCACAGTTTTTTCTTTACTTGATCATAAGCCATCAGAACAGCAGTTTTCCTCCTGTTTTCTTGACATGCAAACTAGCAAATTTTCATAGCATTCATTGAGTTGCTGTGGATGATCAGTAACCTAGATGCAAGCACCTTGATTAACCTCATCTGAATGCAAACAGATTTCTGACAAATCTGTATTTGAGTCTTACTGGATTCCTTTTCCACTCATAGGCATTGTTGAGATTTCTGGGCATATCTTACAGGTGTTTGTTCCAAATTAAGACAAACCATTTCCTAATTATTGCAGTGAATTTCTATCATCTTGGGCAGCTACGAGCATTGTGATGACCCACCCCTTCCCACTATTTCATAGAATCATAGAATCATAGAATCACAAGTTTGGAAACTACCTATAAGATCATCTGGTCCAACTGTCTTCTCATCACCATTGCCACCACAAGCACTAAACCATATCACGCAGCACGTCATCCAGGTGCCTCTTGAACACTGCCAGGGACGGTGACTCCACCACCTCCCTGGGCAGCCATTGCAGTGCCTGACCACTCTGAGAGAAATAGTTCTTCCTTATGTCCAACCTAAACCTCCTCTGATACAACTTGTGGCCATTCGAACAGCTAAGCTTAAATCTCATTATTAAATGAAGGACTATGTGCATAAAAAAACTGAAGGCAGTTTTGTTACCAATGGATGTCTATTCCCACAACAGCATGTTGAAGAAGTGTTGGAGAGTCTGTATGGGTTGGTAATTCAGGTCATGAAAAAAAAAAAGAATTGCTAAATGAGAAGTAAAACACGGGGCATGACACTGCAACACCTTTTTACTGCATTTGGGCTTCAACCCATGCTTTTCTTAGTTTAGTTCTTAATATCTGCTTTACATACTAATTACACTATAAAAATAGCAGCAGAAAATTGAGCCTAGACTTTTCTGTGTGTAGATTTCCCTGGGCTCCCAAGAGAGTCTTGTAATTCTTGAGATGGCCCTAGCCACTTCTATTGGTGCCTCTGAAGCTAGACGGAATGTTCCCAGAAAAGATACCACACTTGATGTAGCTAGAGACAAGGAATGAGTTAACTGCCTTTTTAAAGAGAAGAAATACACAAGCAAAAAAAGGATGGCAAGTCTTAATCTGTTTGATTTCCAATATGTACAATTCCTGCAGGAATAAACCTGAAAAGAGATTAATTATCACAGTTTAGGGCTTATATACTCATAAACATCTACTAAAACATCACAAAATTCCCAGAATGATTCAGATTCTACCTCTCCATTACTGACTTTCAATCTGAAAATGGCTTATTCAATTCCCAGTTTTTAAGGCTATAATTTTTAGATTTCAACATACATTCAGAGAAGTTATCACGACTATCTGCAATTTCACATAAATGTGGCGAATTGTGCCTTTAGGGAGCTCTAGCTTTAGACAGCTGAAATTATTTGTTTCTCTGCAGAGACTCACTGTGTGTGTAATATATGTAGCAATGATCCATAAGCACACTGGAAGCAAACAATGCAGATCTCATGAGCTCTGAGCAGCTGCTGACCAATGCAGACTGTACCCAGACTTTGGAGTATCACTGCACTTTTTATGCTTTTATGCAGAATTGTGAATGTTGCCTGAAGGTCTGTCTGCATTATTAGCCAATCTAAGTTGACCTAGGCTCTCCTCAGGAAATAGTGATGCCAGACACGCATTCTTGCACTGGTCTTTGTTCCTTTCTTTATACTAGAGAATTTCCAAGGCCAGAGGGCTGATCTCTCTGTGAATGCTAATCCACTTTTTCTTTCTCTTTTTTTTCTTCTTTTTTTTTTTCTTTAAATAATTATTATTTTTTTGTATCTATTTGTTCTCAGATTTGCTCTCTCTGTGATCTTGTGTTTACACACCTCAAAGGAGGGGATGTGTTGAGAGCTAGGATACCTATACAAACCACGAAACAACTTCCACGTATGTGTTCTGTGTTCTAGTTTCCTTTGGTTAGTTAGCTTATAACAACAAAAACCTTTTAAACATTTTTCTTCACCATAGCAAAGGGCCTAACAGGATGCTCCTCAGTGAATCATGGTAGTGAGGTATCCAGTCACTATTGACATTCAGGAGTCAGCATTATACCCAAAAAATAACAGCTGATGCGCTCTACCCCATATGAGACAAGGAGAGCCTGAAAGCCTCCTCCTGCAGGTCCTCCCATCTGAAGGAGCAAGGATCTGTCACTGCTGTTACCACTGTCTGGTATGGGAGGAGGATTTGGGGCCAATGCCATGTTTTCTCTTAAGCATATGGTCTGGCACAGAGTGGGAAGGTGTAACAGAAAACACTTTTAGCCCTATGAAGGCAGTATCTGAGCAAGCTAGATTTGAGAATCCCTATCTGGCCATGATTTCAGATTTGGCACATGTTCTGCTTAAGCTAGGTAAGGCAGTGATAGCAGCCAGCTGTGTGTTTGTACCACTCTCATCAGCAGTTCCCTTCTCTTGAGATCCTGCACACAAGAGAGAGGAAGGACAGGCAGCACGGAGGGAATAAGCTGTGAGATCTTGCAGAAGAAGAGCATGAGGGAGAAAAAAAAGAGCTCCCTAGGCCAATGGTGTCAGAACAGTAGAAACATTAGTGAGACTGGGATTTCCTAACTAAGCTTGATGTTGCAGAGAGATGAAACTACGGGTAATCACCATTAAATGGTAGCATTTCTGCCCTTCTTATATGTTTCTGCCACATCTTTCCCAGCAGTCGTGGAGCCTGCATAGAGATGACTGAGACCAGAGCCACCACGAAGCTAACTCAAACACAACTTTGGGACAGGCTTTCTGCTGCCTTAATTACCTGAATTAAATCATATGCCACTTTATAGCAGAAGGAAATAATTCAGGATAAGAGATGGAATTAAGATTTAGTTTCCATCAGTAGATCTTTAGGTAGATTTAGCAGTAGAATCCCTAAAGTGAAAAAGCATTTGAGATGGCTGAGACAGTCTAAGATTTAGATGCCACCAAAAGCGATGAACCCATGGCCAGCTATTGCTCTTTCTACTTCTCCTGATCATCTCTCCAACCTCAAATCAGCCTAATAACCTAATATAAAAATAACTATGCATGACAAAGTTGTTTGAATTTCTCAGCCAGTTTAGTGAGCAGCATCAGCTCAAGGAGCATTCAACTCAAGTAGAAATGCAAATCATAATTGTAACTTCACATGAGATGGCTAAGATCACCACTACTGTGAAAAAGGATCTCCTCACTTACTCCTTTTCTATTACTGTGACCTCTTCTGGCTGCATATTTGCATTGCCTCCTTCCTCTTGCACTTTTATGCTGATAGGAGGTTGCTGAGAACAGGACTAATGCCCAAAAATGAAATAATCCCTCCACTCAATCTTCTCCCTTTTATTTTTTTTAACTGTTGGTTTTCCAAATGATTACTTGGTTATCTTTTCTTCTTGTTTAATTGGATCATCATCCAGTGCATGGTATAGCCATTGCTAAACAAGCTCTCCCCCTGTCCTTTTAAAGGCCAGCTCCTAACTGTAACACCCACTTAAGTGTCTGCTTCCAGTTCCTCATTAGAGTTACATGCAGCACAATGATTAAAAAGCATTACCCCTTCAGGAAAACATGCTGTCAATTATTTTATGCACTTGTCAAATACGTGAACTTGTCATTCTAGTCTTAATATTTGTTAGATGCTTCCTGGTTCTTAGGATCCCTTATACAAGAGGAAATTTGTTATGTATAATTTTCTACTTTTTAATTAATGTGATTTCTTTTGTTTCATACACTAGCATGAAGAAACCATGATTCTCCTTTATTTTAATTTTCAACCAATCTAATTAAAGACATCCAACAGTACCATAATAATGGATGCTTCTTTAATGCATACTGAATCCCTTATATGCAATGGACCAAAATAATTTACAGAATTAAATATTTTTATGAACAGGAAATGGTGAAGAAGTAGGTGACTAAAAACGTAATCAAAATGGTGGGAAAATATTAGCTAATATGATTTTGAATAGTGGGCTGCTAAGTGGAGATACGTAGGAAAGATGAGAAAGATGGCAAAACTATTTAAAAAGGCCCCAGCATGGTTGTTGCTAACACAGTGGAAAAATTGATGAAGATAGCATTAGACAGAAAGAGTAATGAAATATGAAGCACAGACAAAGTCTGGGTGGTACCTTGCAGTAAATGTGTCAGAGTATTACAAGAGGTCAGCTTTAATCTGGATTCTGAAAGTATCGCCGTATTTAATATATGCTTGTCATTGTATCCGTAAGAAGATGTGATTAGTTATGAATACAAGGCAAATTTTTAGAGACTGCTTCATCTTATCTGAGAATTACATTGAGAATCCTTCTCTCTTTTTTTTTTTTTGAGATATGTTAATAAAGAAGTCAGAACTACAACAACAGGTCTGGGCAATCAGCACTGACAGTAAAATTAAGGGAAGGCATTGCTAAAGGAGTTGAAGATGAAAACCACAATCAAATACATTAAAAAAAAAGTTATTATTAAAGAAGAAATGCATTACATCTTCTAGATTATGAGCATTTCAGATAATTAAGTGTTATTTCCTCATAGCTGTGTTTTAAATTACTGGATTGTTTTTTCTATAGATGCTAGCAAGAACTAGAAGATAATTAGAAGAGTTTGTGCTGCAAATGAAATACCACTTTTGATAAAACTTAAATATAGGCTACAAAATATAATTCTTGTTAAAGTACACAAGGTACAATCCTGAAACTTTACAATAATCATTTCTTCAGAGATGGTCAAGTAGGAAATGTGAACTTCCTAGGTAATTCAGTGTGATTGCATACTTTTTCTCTACTACCATATTATCCTTTTACAGAATATAGCCATGATTTCACCATGATTTTCGAGAGGAACTTTAAACACATTAAGGTTTCATTGAGCTACATGTTACCTTTAAAAACTCTTTGTATGGCTGATGCATTGCTACAGCCTTTTAAACCTCAGTGAAACTGTAGGCAGCATCTCAAATAGATATTTTAGTTAACAGTGTTCTGTGTTATCTCCTAAATAAACATGAGGTTTTCTGTAACCAGAATGTTCAACACTAGCACAGTTCTGAAGCAAGCATGAGCACATGAGGAGGACTGTAATTACAGCAATTATGGAGAAGTTGTATAAACTGAACAGCTTTGAAAGAGAGTGGATCGACCATAAAAAGAAGTTCAATATTGAAAATTAATATTTTGGGATCTGTTAAATGGTTGTTATGAGGATAAGCAAACTGTAAATATTTTGCCTAAAGTGTATATTTTTGTTTTGGAGGCCCTTATAAGTATAAATGTGTGTTTTATAAAAAAACTAGAGATGTTGAAATTATAGAGAGACATGCAGATCTGTCACTTCCCATCTGGTATATACTCAGGGCTTACTAAAGAAAGAAAGATATGGAGTTAAATTTGCATGCCTTTGGGAAAAAAAGAAAAAAAGAAAAAAAGAAAAAAAAAAAAGGAAAAAGGAAAGGAATGGAAAGGAACAAGAAAGGAAAAAGAAAAGGAAAGGAACAGAAAGGAAAAGAATGGAAAGGAAAGAAAAGGAAAAAGGAAAGCAACAGGAAAGGAAAAAGGAACAGGAAGGGAAGGGAAGGGAAGGGAAGGGAAGGGAAGGGAAGGGAAGGGAAGGGAAGGGAAGGGAAGGGAAGGGAAGGGAAGGGAAGGGAAGGGAAGGGAAGGGAAGGGAAGGGAAGGGAAGGGAAGGGAAGGGAAGGGAAGGGAAGGGAAGGGAAGGGAAGGGAAGGGAAGGGAAGGGAAGGGAAGGGAAGGGAAGGGAAGGGAAGGGAAGGGAAGGGAAGGGAAGGGAACACTATTTAACATCTTTGTCAGCAATGTTGACACTGGGATTGAGTGCATCTCAGCAAGCTTGCAAGTTACATCATGCTTAATGGTACACTTACCACTCTGGAGGGAAGAAATACCATCCCCTCGACTGACTCAAGAGGGCCCATGCAAACAGCATGCTATTGGGCAATAGCAAGTACAAGGTCCTGCACCTGAATCAGGGAAATCCCAAACATGAATACAGTCTGAGCAGTGAGTGGATTGAGAGCAGACCTATGGAGAAGGACTTCAGAGTACTGGTGAATGAAATGGTCGACAAGAGCTAGGACTGCGATATTGCAGCCCAGAAAGCCAACTGTACTCTGTTTGTCCATACTAGGTCAAGGGAGTTGATTGCCTCTGCTCTGCACTCCTGAGGCCCCAGCTGGAGTATTGTGCTCAGCTATGGAGCTACGGAGACCCCAACATTAGAAGGAAGTAGACTTTTTGGAGAATATCTAGAGGAGAGCTGCAAGGGCGATCAGAGAGCTAGAGCACTTCTCCTATGAAGACAAGCTGAGAAATTTAGGGTTATTTAGGGCAAAGCAAAGAAGGCTTCTGGGTGGTCTTGTAGCAGATTTCAGTACCTAAAGGGGGCCTATAAAGAAGATGGTGAGGGACTCTATCAGGGAGTGTACTGAGAGGACAAGGGGTAATGGTTTTAAACTAAAAGAAGGTAGATTTAGATTACATATTACAAAGACAATATTCAGAAGGAAGGTGGTAAGGCACTGGAACAGGTTGCTCAGGAAAGCTATGTATTCCCCCTCCCTGGAAATGTTCAAAGCCGGGTTGGATGGGGCTTTAAGCAACCTGATCTAGCTGTCCCTGCCCATGGCAGAAGGGTTGGCACTAGGTGACCTTTAAGGTCCCCTCCAAACAGACTATACAATTCCTTCTCTGAAAATCAGAAAATATGGAGGAGAGCTCTGCACCACAATTTCCTCCCAGATGGAGATGGAACACAGCCTTGATGTGCACACAGGACCTGATGGGCTCTTCAGTATCTAGAACATAGGCCTGGGACACACTATTGAAGAGGAATTTTTTTGAGCTGCATATAAAATGTATAATATTGTTAATGTATGTAAGTAGCAAAGCTTCTTTTTTATATATATATTTTATTAGAACTTAAAAGAGAGCAACAAAAACATATAACTGGTGGGTTTGATATTTATGAACTAGTGTTTAAACAAAGCTTAAATGGTCTACTTGTGGTAAGAATAGTAATGTCAAGCCAGAGTAGCCCACAGTCCAAAACCTAATATAATTGATTGGATAATAATAATAATCTTTCTTTGATCTAATGCCTGAAAACTGATGGTCTGATTATCAGTTGCCCGTTACCTGCCTATTGCAATCTTGCATTCCTATTTGTCTCTGACTAATAGAATCCATTACAAATGCTGGCCAAATTCCGCAGTCAAACTAAACCACATGGCAATTGTATGTTCCACTGCTTTGTAGTATCAGCATTTAATCACTTTATCACAACACTAAGCTATTATAAGTAAGTCAGGAGCAAATAACAAGGTCTGAATAACTATTTACAGTCATTCAAGCTTTGGGGATTGTTGCATGAGAAACTGTCACTTATGCTTTGCAGGGAGAAAATTAAGATTTCTATGAGTTAAATGCTACTGAAGAGTACAGGGCTTGGATGAAGCCATTATAGAAAATAAACTGGTTCAAAAACAACCTCGCTGCTATAAATACTTCTTTCTACATAGCGACTTTGATGGAAATGGATTGCAGTTACTCCTGATTGTGTGAGGAAAGGTATACTGACATGTAATAAAAAGCTGCTGTATTCCACCTTTAAAGATTTGGTATATTAACTTGGCAGAATATGGCTTATAAGAAAACCTTGCTTACATGAATGACAAAGCTTAAGAGTTTTGTACTCTGTGGGAAGAGTATATCACTTTGTCAGTAGCAAATAATGCAGGTATCAATGGGGCTCATAAAAAAAGAGTTTGCAAGTGGATGAAATGCTGTAATCTTTGGTCTTTTATTTTGCAGTATGTCCAGAATTCTTCATCTCTATTTATAACCCATGTTTTTTAAATTGGTGAAGCTGAGCAAGTTTAATCAGTAGCAAAAGATGTTTATTTGTAAAGATACCTACCCGACTAATAATTTTCATTCAATATACCTGCTTTCTCAATTTTATTTTTATGGAGCAGTTCTGAAGGACTGCATAGGTGTAGAAATGAAAGGGCTCTGCAGACATCTGACAGACATCTGTGTATAGTAATGCAAGATATCCTACTGAATGTAATCTGCAGTATAATGTTGCTGTTTTTACTATCAAGCTATATCTAGAATGACATTCCATAGCATGGAAGTATAAATAAAGTTTTGAAATACACAGAATAACTCATACAATCATAGAATCATAGAATGGCTTGGGTTGGAAGGGACCCCAAGGATCATGTCCCAACCCCCTTGCCACAGACAGTGATTCAAAGTACTCCTGATTATTCCAAATTGATTCCAGTACTCTCAAGTTGCGCAAGGGGAGGTTTACATTGAACATGAGGAAGAATTTCTTTGTGGAGGGTGTGGTCAAAAAAGGAAAGGGCTGTCCAAGGATGTGGTGGAGTCCCCATCCCTGGTAGTATTTAAGAGGTGTACAGACACAGTAGAAAAGGGCATGGTTTAATTATGGGACTTAGTAGATCACACTGATGGTTGGAAGATTTTTCCAATCCAAATGCTCCTTTGGTTCTGTAATTCTCTGATTCTATGAGTTGAAATTTTGTATTGTCTTTAGCATTTATTTATTTACTTAAACATTCATCATCTTTAGAATAATTGCCTTAAAATAACTTCATTCCATTCAGTCTTGTAACTGAAGAAAATATAATTTATATAAACATATGTACCAGGAAGACAAGCCCAACGCTAAGGTAGAAATGATTTTATTCATTCCAAATAGCATAAAAGTATAAATCAATCCCCTTTTGTATCTCCAAATTTATTATTCAACTAAGAATAATTTGTACTTGTGGAAAAATTCTGAACTTTTTTCAGATTTCTAGAATTCAACAGGCCAAAGATATCAATTAAAAAATAATAATAATAAAAAATAGAGCTTGAATTCCACTTCAGGAACCTTTGAAAAAATCTCATTTTCTGCAGACTCTTCTGACTTTGACCATGTTTCTTATGAATGGATTTTCTTGATGGGAAATTAATGAAAAGGATTGCTGTGTTGCTTTTGAATACTATGTTCTTGCAAAAAATCCTGATTTAACGATTTTAAGTCAACAGAAAAAATAAGACAAGTTCTTGCAGCAGAAAATTAGAAAGTGAGGTATTTCAGTTTCCTATTTTCCCTAGCAGGAAGCCATTCTGTAAAACCTTATTCAAAACATCTTTAATTTTAAATTATTCTCACATTTAATTTGCTGTAAAAATTCAAGGAGTAAGAAATATGGCTTTGTATCACTTTCAATTCAACGTTATAGAAGAAAAAACCTAATAGAGAGATGTGGCACTAAAAATTGCAGGAAGGTGTTATAGAGTTAGTTTGAGGTGACTAGAAAGACATTCAGTTCTAGGACAAATTATAAGGAATCACAGAATGACCAGGGTTGGAAGGGACCTCAGGGATCATGAATCTCCAACCCCCCTGCCACATGCAGGGCCACCAACCTCCCCATTTAATACTAGACCAGGCTGCCCAGGGCCCCATCCAACCTGGCCTTGAACACCTTCAGAGATGGGGCATCCACAACCTCTCTGGGCAGCCTGTTCCAGCACCTCAACACTCTCTCTGTAAAGAACTTCCCCCTGACATCCAACCTAAATCTCCCCTCCCTCAACTTAAAACCATTTCCCTTGTGCTGCAGCTATCAATCCTTTCAAAGAGTTGATTCCCCTCCTGTCTGTAGGCTCCCTTTAGGTACTGAAAGGCTGCAGTGAGGTCACCCCACAGCCTTTTTTTCTCCAGGCTGAACAAGCCCAGTTCCCTCAGCCTGTCTTCATAGCGGAGGTGCTCCAGTCCCCTGATCATCTTTGTGGCCCTCTTCTGGACCCTCTTCAACAGCTCCCTGTCTTTCTTGTAGTGGGGGCTCCACACTTGGACACAGTACTCCAGATGGGGCTTCACAAGAGCAGAGTAGAGGGGGGCAATCACATCCCTGTCCCTGCTGGCCATCCCTCTTTTGATGGAGCCCAGGATACCATTTGCCTTCCAAACCGCAAGGGCACACTGCTGGCTCATGTTAAGTTTTTCATCTATCAGGACCCCCAGGTCCTTCTCCACAGGACTGCTTTCAAGGACCGCTCCTTCCAGTCTGTAGGGATGCCTGGGATTCCTCCAGCCCTAGTGCAAAACTTGCACTTTGCTGTGTATAAATTGTCTAAAAAATTAAGTGGGGGAAAACATTTTGATTTACGTAGTTGATGAGATGGAGAAAAGCAGAATGCTGTCATAGATGCGAGGAGGTATAGTTGAGGATATGCTCTGAATGATAGTGTGACATGAGAGGAATAGAGTCTGGTTTTGTAATAGGACAGAAATAATACAAATTGAAAGCAAGACTTTTTGTTAACTATTGGATAACCTGACACCATGCTGAACAAATCTTTATTAAAAAAAATGTTTCTGTGAGTCTGATGGTCACGATTCATCTAGGACAAAGGAATTCAATCTTTTATTTGAAATTAGTCTACTTATTTCCATCTCCAGATTACTTTTACTGTTTCTCCTAGCCAGAATTTACAGACAGAAGAAAAAGTCTGTTACTTTCTTTTCATGTGGGAAAGACTATCAGACAAGCTTCACTTGTCTCACAGTGACACAGTGACTTTTTCCCTTTTTGTAGTTCTATTATCTTGGGCTGCGCTACGGCCCAGAAACTGTTAATTAGGCAAAGTAGAGCAAGTCTTTAAAAACCAACCTTGCTTTGAGCTTGAATCATAGAATCATGAAATTGCTGAGGTTGGAAAAGACCTTCAAGTCCAACTTCAACCTAACCATACTACCCTAAAACACATTCAAAGATGGGATCATTGTTTTGTGAGAGTGACAGTCTTTCTTTTCTTTGCGCATCTTAAGATGAGCAAGACTCTTGTGTGGCACATCAGAAAAGCAGAGAGGAGGTGAGCTAAGAGGTTGAGTCTGTATATCAGTATATCAGTATAGCAGTATATCAGTATAACAGGAAGGGGATCATGAACAGCTTGGGGGACAGGTTAGAGAGTACACCATTTGCCAGACTGGTTTTCCTACCCATGGAAATGAAGATGAAGAGGGAACAGTCATGCTAAGTCCAGGTTTCATCCCATCACAGCCCATGACAAAGTCACACAGTTTCCTCAGAGATGGATAGAATTGCCAGTCCAAAAATATAAACATATTTAAAACAAACCTAAAGAAACATATGCAAAAAATTCAAAATTCATATGAGATCAAGGCTTGTAGAGAATGTGTATATAGGTAGACCTAAGATATATGAAGTCCATCTGCATACAGAGAACCAGAGCAAGATATACAGCATGAGTAGAGTGACAACTAAGTGATGTGGTAAGAAGACAAATTAGTAGGTAAATAGTATTTCCAATTTAGACAGTAAGCACACTGGGGAAAAGATTGTGCCTTCTCATGGATTTATGAATTATCTTTACCATTGAAATTATCTCCTTGTGAAACAGGCTTGTATAAAAATGAATAGGAATATCAGCATTTACAAGATGATTAAAACACTCCAGTGGCATATCAACAGTCAACATATGAAGAAAGGCTAAGTGAACTGGGTCTATTTAGCCTTGAGAAAAGACGACTGAGAGGGGATCTAATCCAGGTTTATAAATATCTGAGGTGTGGGGGCCATCGTGGTGAGGCCAGTCTCTTCTCAGTGGTATGTGGAGACAGGACAAGGGGAAATGGACATAAGCTGCAGCATAGGAAGTTCCGCACGAATGTGCTCAAGAACTGCTTTACAGTGAGGTGACGGAGCACTGGAACAGGCTGCCCAGGGAGGTGGTGGAGTCTCCTTCTCTGGAGATGTTCAAGACCTGCCTGGATGCCTACCTGTGCGACCTGGTGTAGGGAACCTGCTTTGGCAGGGGGGTTGGTCTCGATGATCTCTGGAGGTCCCTTCCAACCCCTACAATCCTGTGATTCTGTGATTCTGTGATTCTATGAACAGTCAGCAGCTAGAGTTTCTAAAGTGTTAACAAATTTGAATATAGGTGACCCATGGAGGGAGAAAAAGAGATTTCTTATGCATTTCAGAATTGGTCAAGCTCATAAAAGTCAGTGAGCAGTGTCCCGCAGGGCTTATATCTCTCTACAAGAATTTTACTGAAGATTGATTGCACCATCTTAATAATTAGAAGGTCCTAGTAAGAGGTTTACGTTGGATAAATAGATAAATAGTATTGTTAAAAGCTACTATACACTATATACTTGTTGTGAACCAGTAAGTTTGAAGTTTCACATTTAAGAATGTATTTTAATTTTGGTGTTACATGATAATTCAAGGCAATTAATAATCCAGAAATAATTACCAACAGAAAATTCCAATTCCCTCTTCTTGTTTTAGAAATTCTGTACAGACTATACATGAGATATTTCTGTAAAAGAAAATAAGATGTAAAAAATGAGGGACAATTACCTTATTTTGAATTAGAGTGAGGAAAAAACTGTACAGTGAGAATAGAAGCCACAAACAGTGGCTTAGAACAGAAAAATGTCAAGAGGAGCAGGGCCTGCAGATCCAGAGGTAGCTAAATGGGCTGAAACAGCATACTTAAACATCCCAGGGTTGTTGTGGCTTTATGAAATGCTTCTGCACGTACAATGCAGATGGTCTGTTGGAAATCCAGGGCTTTAAGGAAGCCCATTCCTGATGTGCAAACTGTGATAGAGATACTCTCATTTTCTTCACATGGTGATATATATGTCTTTCTAAAAAGGACAGCAGACCACTTTTCTGCCCAGTATTTTTCCTGTCCATGTCCTATTACTTTACTGCTAAAGCAAATAGATGTTTAGTATTCTGGGATCACCTGTGTACTTGCTGAGGGGAATGTGAGCACTTTTGCAAGAACTATCTCAGTTATCACAAAGGCAGTTCTGAAGACACACCTGCAGCAAATAATGAGTAAAGAAAATTAATTTGTCCTTGATCCTGGTCTCAGGTCTGCTTTGGTACACTCCATATGGGCAGACAGAAAGGAATTACTGCAACAGTAGTAGCTCAACAAATGGGGAGTGGATGCGAGTGGTTAAAATTAGAAACCTTGAAGTGGAGCCTATTTCTTAATCAGTCTTGCTATTCACTGTCTACTGTTGACAATGCATTTTTGGTTGTGCCCTAAAGGGCATAAATGGTATCAAATATCTTGAACAGGTAATAGAAGAAAACATTCATCATCCTGTAGCAGTATGAAATAAAAGTTGTCCCTCTCTCACAGGATTCTTGTGGAGTTCATAAATATAGTCATCTTCTGCAATAATAAAATATATCTTAAATAAGAAATGCAAAAAAAAATCTATATTAGGTTAATTAAATGTATTAATTCCCTTTCAGTCCCAAAGGGATTGATCATGAGTCTTAAACAGTCCAATTTCTTTTATTTCACTTAAAATCAGATGTAGTATAATTGATGTTAAACTTCCTGATTAACCATGAAAACAAGTGATCCCTGACGTGTTCATAGGTTTGATATAACTACAGTGTGTAAGAAGGACTTAGTATCATTCAGCTGGAAGCATATCATGATAAAGATACAATTTGTTCCTGTTTTGTATGAATGTTAATATTCTGTGTAGGTGACCTTGCCCCTCCTTTCACAGATATTTTATCTCAAGGCAGCAAGTGAAATTTAAAGCCTAACTACAAATAACAGTATGACAGAAAAAGTAATTTTGACTTATGAGGAATCAAAATGGAATTTGCTTTCATTAAGGGTATGGATAAATAATTATATCTCTTAAAAGCTAAACTGTGTAACAAAGATAAGGCACTGAATGTAAAAAGGAAACAGCATTACAGTTTTGCTAAATATATGCACGAAATACGTGCACAGTGTAAGGCAAAGAGTTCACTGAATCCTTGGGATTTATAGGCAACCAAGGCAACTCACTTTGCAGGTGGAGGGTCTGTTTCAATAATAACATTTTATTTTAAGGCTTGCTAATTTACTTATTTATTTGGTTGGTTTTTATGTTGTTGATGTGATGTACTTTGTGGCATGACTGAAATGCCTAATAGTTCATGTTGCTGTAAAAGTTGTTTTGCCACTTGTTCAGAATGACCTGCATAACTTACAAGTGGTATACTGGCAATAAAAGCTTTATAGCACTTAACACTATTACTGGTTCTAACCTTATGTTGATACATATACTTAAGTATATCATGAAGCACAGACTGTTCTTTAGCATACCGTTTAATATGACAAATGTCAATGTAACTTGGCAATAGGAACAAACGTTACCAGCACAGAATTTGTTAACTTTTGTGTAACAGAGTGAAGCCAGCTGGAAATCTGGCTGAAAACACGTAGCTCAGATCAGCTCACTTACGATGGAAGTTTAAGCTGCAGTCTTAAGAAACTTCTTATCTGTTTGCTTCTTACAAAGCTGCCTCTTCCTACTTGCCACTGCAGGTGGAATAATTATTATGAAGTAAGATATTTCCAGTATTAGTCCCATTTTCACTGCCTTAACAAAACTGGTATTGGGAAGACTAAGCATTAAAAGCGTTGACTTAAAGTTACATTTGTGGAAATACTGAGCAAGGACCTTTTATTCTCCACCCCTGATAACAAAGGAGCTGCAGGAAGAAGATTCACCGGCTCCCAGAAATTGAACCAGCAATGTGGCCAGTCACATGCAACCTTATTTGTTCATCACTCCACAGGCTGATTTACCAATACACACTGTTTAAAATTTGATGGAAAATTCAAAATATTTTAGCTCACGTAAAGTAGCTATTCTCTTAAAAGCACTTAGCTCAGATGTGGCATTGTTTGCAAAAGGCACTTAATAACATGGTTATTTACTCTTTTTCTTTGTTGGTGAAAAGAACCATAAAGTTTCAGGGCCATCTCAATGTCCAGTGATGAAATATTTGAAATTAGTAAAAGTTAACGTGATGCAAAAATCATTTTCTATTAATCTCTCCTGGAATTTTCCCAAGAGAAACTGATAAGTGAGGGTACAGCTCTCCCAGTGAGGAATTTCCTTGCCATCAGCAGGGTGATCATGATGATAAGAGTTCTTATAAGTGGATGTATATTTAATTAAAAGTAAATACGCGGAACAAATAACTGTTTCTAGGGCATATAAAAAGGTTTGTTTCAATGCTCATGTGTTTATACCATAAAGCATATCTTAGGTAGCACAGTCCTGTCACTTGTTATTCTGTACATTCTTCACACAGCAGACAATCAGAAACATTGCAGAGATAGTATGTTTCACCAAGGTTATCAGGAAAAGCTAGGGAGAGGAAACATGACTAGATTAATCGTGCATCCATTAACAGACTGCAGTTCAAAGACACCATTCCTTTTATCTTGTACAAATATGAGTAGAAGAGCATATATCATTACCAAAAGGAAAACAGTGACTGCATATTTGGAAATCTGGAGAGCAGCAGTGACCTAGACTAGAGCTAAGGTCTGGTTTTCAACTTCCAGAATTTAAATCCATGGTCATGGTACTGATCTTTACGTACTAGTGGCTATTTTTTAGTCATTTAGACTGTAAAATTTCAAGGCTAGTATATATTGTAGACAGATTATGCCACACCACAACTTCATTAGGGGAGGTTTCTGCTAGTATACTAAAATTAATGTTTATATACTGCTAATTAGAAGCACGCTTCTCAAGAAAATTCAAACACTAATGAACTGACAAAGACAACCTTCTAGCTTTACTATTCTGTGAAAACCTTTCACACAGCTTTGGTCTGTGGCATATCTGTTGTTCAGTGGAACTTCATTAAAAGGCATTTTTCAGAAAATATTGTAAAAAAAGAAAATATTGTAAGTAAAGGATGGCCCTTTTCCCTAACTGTAGCTGAATCAGAAGCAGTATTATGATTCAGTGCACAGCTTAGTACTGGCATATGTTTTTTTATTTTTTCTTATTTCAAAGCAATAGAGAGAATACTTTTCACAAATTCGATACTAGCCTGCTTCCTTTTTTACACTTCTAACCTTATACAATTGCTTGGTAAGTTCAAGTTCTGTGGTGGGTTATTCTTGGCCAGTGGTCAGATCCCTTACTCTGCTCACAAAGAAAGGGAAATTGCGTACCAATTACGATTGCTCGCAGAACAGACTCAACTCGTGGAAAATTATTTTAATTTAATGACAGTTAAAGCAGGTTTAGGTAGAAAGAAACAACAGCAAACATTAAAAAATATTCCTTTCCTTTTCCCATGTTCACTCCAGACTGTTCCATTTCATCCTGACAGGAACAGTGGGAATGGGTGGGAAGGTTTGGTGAGTACACAGCAACTTGTCTTTGCCACCTCTTCCCTCTCCTACTTTTCCCTCCTCAGGTATGGGCTCTCCACAGGCAGCAGTCCTTCAGCAGATAGTCTGCTCCAGAGTGGGTCCTCCATGGGTACAGGAAACATCTGGGTACATCTGCTTCAGTGCCTGGGGAACATCCTCCACCTTCTCCTTCTCTGACTTTGGTGTCAGCAGAGGTTTCTTCCTCCCACACACTGCATGGGATTTTTGCCCTTTCTTATGGACACATTCCCCAAGATGCCACCACATTGTCTGTTGAGTCCAGTTGTGTTCTGTGGTGGGTCACTGAAAGCAGATGGAAGTGGCTGTGTGAAGCCATAGGCTCAAGTTACTGGAGAAGCCCAAACCTTACCTTGAACACCAAAATGGGAACAAAGCTGACAAGTCTATTTTGGGTCATAGTCTTGCTAAATAATCAGTATAATTGATGGAGACAGATTAGCATCTCTGAACAGTAACTCAAGTCTCGGGAAATCACCCACCAGACGTGTCTGTGTCTCTCTAGTTTTCCTATAAAACTGTAATCATGCCTGTTAAATTGAACAAAGTAAGGCTCCAAAGCAGAGTACACAGCACCTTATGAGCTATATTTATCCCTTGTACATACTTCACTAAAACTGCACAAAAAATTATAAGTACTGAACTGGATGGCACAAATATACCACCAAGCTACTTTAATCAAACTTAATTATACCTTTTTACATGCTTTAAATTTGCCTACAGGTGCAATAAAATAAAAGCATATATGCAATGGAACACATTTGCAATTCTAGCTGGGATGGAAAGTGGGCTTTAAAATACATAATTGTTTTCAAAGCACTGAAGCAGATTAGCATGAATTAACACATTTTTTAAAAAATGTATGGCAGAAATCATCATAAGTGTTTGGCACATCGTCTTTTATTGCACTACTTATTTTTTCAGCCATACAATGTAAGGACTGCATGACAATAAAAACATTGTGTGTTTCCATTTCCCACTAAAGGAATCCTAGTAATAGTAAGTAAGATGAGGAGGTCATTGTCTGTAATACTGAAAATACATCAGTGGCAGGACCGCTGGTTCATACTCCAGATACTTTTCAACTAGTACACAATGGAATGCTGTTGTAATTGAACAAGAGAACTTGTGTACAATTTTGTTCTTATTTGAAAAAAAAAAAAAAAATGTAACAGTGTAAAAAAAAAAAAAAAAAAAAAAAGAGAACAGAATGCAAAGTGAGAATAAATAGTTGGCTGTAGTTAGAAGTTGTTCATACCATCTGAATTTTCTCACCTTTTTTCTTCAAACATTTTTTTCCAAAAGGAGTGTGTCTTGCAGCTCACAGGGTGGGTGGTGGTCCAGGAAAGGAGATTTGGGGAATTGATATGACCAGAAGAGTCCTAAGCAATCCTTCCTCATTTGTTTTAGCTGTCAAGAAAGGTTCAACAGAAAACTCAGGAAGTCATTCACCAGAAACTATTTGAGCAAGCATGCTAGATGTAAGAATGCTTATGGTGTAAGACGCACTGTGAGTAGCTCCCCTAACTCATAGTTTCTGATGCATTAGAGCTGTTCTGAGAGAATTTAACCAGCTATGTTCAAACACAATAAATTTGCATTCATGTAATGGCAGTGATTTGCATTTGGTAAAGTTCTGTCCTGGATAATAATCTCCAACATAAAGCATGACTTGATGCTGAATGAATGTTGATTTCTAACATTCAAATTGGCAATGATCCCAGATAAAAAGACACCAAATTATAGAAAACAGCAACAAATGAAAGTGTTACTATAGGTCCTAGGACCCCAGGCACTTTAGCTGAATATTCCCTCTGCGTACTACCAGCTTATCAGATTATCATTTTAAAAAGATTTAGGACACATGATTCTGTGGATTATACATATTTTGATCTCAAGTTTCACCGTCTTTCCATCCAGCTCTGGATATTCCCTGAAAACATTCATTTTCCTGAAAAAGACAACTGCCACATAGCCCAGCCCAGAGATCTTTTAAACGAACATTGTTACTGATTACCACTTTGTGTTCTTGGCTCCCCAGTACTTAGTTTTATCTCTCCAGGGCTTTGCAACAGCAATAAAGAACATGAACAAATTCAAGTTTCATTACTAGACTCTGGTATCGTTATTGAAAAGCATCAGAATCAATTCATTGATGATAACTGATGGCTATTAATAAAAAAATCACCACTTTTTTATCAGGAAGTCTCAGAGTCAGGAGTTGCTTAAGGCTGAGAGATCATCCTGAAAATATTACAGTACTTGCAAAAGGATGTATTTACTTCACCACAGGCTTGTCCTAACCTCACAGTTCCCCATTGGCTCCCCACCGTCAGAGTCCGACAGATGATGTACTCTCATCTTGCCTTTTCTTCTACTTGTATGAAAGCTACTAATTGTAGCAGTGCCCGTGCACATTATTTTGAAATGCCAGCAGGCAGAAGCATTTTCTCATTGCTGGAAAAGCATTAGTACTGTCAACATCAAAAGTCTATTTTGGCAAACTGTTGAAACTAAAATCAAAGCCCTGGTAACATCTGGTGCTTCAAGACTGTCAACTAATGCTTGTGAGGGGCCTTAGACCAACATGAAGGGCTTTGTTTAAAAGTACAGCCCAAAATGAAATATAGTTCTGTGATGTTTATAAAGTTCCTAGTAATAAGACATCACCTTGAAAAAAGCTTTTTTTCCCGAAGTAATAAAATATAATAAATAATATTATAAATATATTTTTATATTATATAAAAATATAATAAATAAATAAAATAAACTTTAGCATAGTGTTGGATTATCTTTCTTCAGTTCTAATACTTTTGCCCATAAATTAACCCCTTCTAAAGCTATGCTGTCAGCAGTCTATGAGATTTTCCCAATAGAGTTTTCATTCAGTTTTGAAATAGCCATTGTAATTAAAAAGAAGTAAGTTCATGGGTCTAGTGTTGCAAATTCTGAATGGTTTGTTAGCTTGAACCTGAATGTAATTTCCTTTAATGTTCTCAAGTTGTAGAGTTTCAAGTATTTCAAATTTATTTTTAAAGTCCTAAAATTTGTAGGTCAGATATGATGAAAAAAAAAAAGACCAATTGCTTTAGAAATTTAACATGATGATTTTCATTTATTGGATCCATAATTTAACATTAATTGCTACTGTGTGTTGATCCCAACCAGCATCTACTCACACAGCCCCTTCCTTGTTTCCTCGGCAGGGTAAAGAATCAGAAAGCAAAACAATTTAGATGTTAAGTTAAAAACAGGTGAAGAAATGAAGGAAAGAAGGAAGAAAATGTGACACAATCACACACCACCTACTACAGAGACATAGCAGCACTCAGCCAGTTTTCAAAAAAAAAAAAGAAAAACAGACACCCAATAAGCCACAATCTCACAGTTTTATTGCTGATCTCAGTGTTATATTGTAGGGGATATCCCTTTGGCTGACTTGGATCGGCTGTCCCAGCTGTGTCCCATCCTGACTTCTTTTCCAACCCTAGTCTACTCACTGGGGAAACAAACTGAAGAAAAGCTTCAGGTTTATATAGATAAAGAAGAGGAGGGGAATCAGCTCTTTGAAAGGGTTGATAGCTGCAGGACAAGGGGAAATGGTTTTAAGTTGAGGGAGGGGAGATTTATGTTGGATGTCAGGGGGAAGTTCTTTACAGAGAGAGTGGTGAGGTGCTGGAACAGGCTGCCCAGAGAGGTTGTGGATGCTCCATCCCTGGAGGTGTTCAAGGCCAGGTTGGATGGGGCAGCCTGGTCTAGTGTGAAATGGGGAGGTTGCCCATTTAATGTGGCAGTGGGGCTGGAGATTCATGATCCTTGAGGTCCCTTCCAACCCTTGAGGTCCTTTCCAACCCTGGCCATTTTGTGATTCTGCGATAATGTGAAAATGTAGGACTTGTCTACATTTTTCTTCTGAAGGCAAACTTCTCTGTAAGTAAAAAAACATGAGGGAAAGGATAAGAATTTTTTTTCCGTGCACACAAAAAATCTCTGAGTAACAAGCAAAAGTAATAAGAAAGTAAGACCTCTAAGATATGTACAACCTTTCCGTCTAGGACTCCACAAATATTTCCTGGATTAATGATGTCTAAAAAGATTTTTAACAAAGTGCAATTTTCTAATGCTAATGTGAAAACTTCTTGGACTATTTAAACCATCTTAAAATGGCCACTGGTACTCTGGCCTTTTCCCAGATTTTGTCATCAGATATTATGGAGCCATAATAAATTCACACACTGTCCCTCTGTTTTAAATAGCTTCTTCAGGTTTATAGAACAGGACAATCTGACCCATAATACAAAGAGGTGTTTATAACAGTTCCAATCTTGTTAAAGCATATAAATAGGTCAGATTTTCAGATAGTCTGCATGGTGTTCTTAATCTCTTTGGGATTTGAGTGCCAGAATTGTGAATTGAAGTGCTAGAAATGCTGAAGACAGCAAGTTTATGTGGCTTGGACGGATAGGCAAATTTTTGTGCCTTCTTAGCCACCAAGGCATGCATTCAGTATCTGCATCAGCAGCCCAATTTTCAGGAAAGAGCAGTATCAATTGCCTCTGTCAATTCTATCTGGCAACTGTTCAGGCAGCCTGCCTCTACTGTGCATTGCTACTGTGACAGTTAGCCAGAAGGATCCATCTCTATTTAACATCTGAAATGGCATATCTTAATCCATTCAAGCTTTTACTTTTTTCACCCTCCTCTGAATGAAATGATTACTTTTAAATAGGTTAAAAAGGGCTCTACCTTGGATACAGTGCTCTATCATTGCACTGGTCCTGCTTCTCTACTATGTCAAAAGTGCATACTCATGTCCTTAATCCAAAATCTGTTCCAATAAATAATTATTAGTTATTAGTATACTTCTCATTACAAAACATGAAATAAGCGCAATCGCTGTTTATATAATGTAACAACAGGAATAAATGAAAACATCTTTTGGAACTAAGTAATTTCAAAGATTTTATTGTAGCACGGTTTTACTTTAAAAGTACTGCATATCATTTCTATAAAATTTGCATGATTTTAGATGAGTCAGAATCTAAACTAGTTCTTTTTAAAAATAAAATCAATTGATAAATAATTTTTTTTCATGATAACAACTGTTTTCTGACACTTTGGTACAGACACACTGTTATTAAACTGTCTTCAAAATTCAGGAGGAGTCTGTATTCAAGCCTGATTATACCAGAAGCAGAGTCAGTGACACCAGAGTAATCTTGAATAGAACATTCAAAAAAATGGAGGTGTTCTTATGGGACTTCTGATGGTATTAATAAGGGTTTCATCAAATCAAGAGATCTTATTAAAGAGATGTGCTGTATGTATCTTAATGGCAGACTATTTAAGAGCTTATCAAGATCCCAAATGAGAACAGTAATTACCTTAATGGGATGCTGATTCTTTCCAGACATAGGGCACCAACTGTTAGAAGTAATATCTTCATCTCCTAATATTTGACTTACTGTAATAAAATAAGACATGCAATTTCTGTTACTACGAAAACAAAAAATAATCACTCCTTTAAAGCTTAATCTCAGCAGAATTCCATTAAAATATCTGAACTAAACTACTATTTATATTTTTTATTAAGTCTGGATTCATTTTATATAGAATTTATTGACTGTGGTATGTTGTTAAATTGATAGAGACCGAGGCTATTGCTTCTGAGTCTGCAGTTTAAAACTTTGTTACTTTTAGAAGGACTTTCTGTATCACTCAAGAAAATTCTATTTTTGACCCAGAAGTCTGTTTATTCCAATCATGTACAATATATCTACTAAAATTTAGGTTATTTGAGGGAATGAAAAATAGATCTGTACAAGAAAGATACTGCTCAGTTATTTCCAGAAAAGCGTATGAGAAGAAAAAACAGAATATGTCTGTCTTTCTGTGGAGGAATCTCCTTTACTAGCTATTGTGCTTCTTGGTTCATTAAGTAGCAGTTTTCTTGATCAAATTCTTTGCCTGTTTGTATCAAATCCTAAGAATTATGAAAAGAGCAATCTAAACATCAAGGCCCTTCTTTTATTTTTATCCTCTGAATTGGATAAGGCTGTATTTGACCAAGAAAGGCCAGAGGAGGAAACCTGCATGGGTAAACCACTTCTCCTAGCTGTGGGTGATAGGTCTGCCACTTCAACGAAAAGGTCTCTTATGAAAGTACCTTTGCATATGAAAACCAGAGGTGATAAGTTGATCATTTTCTCCATGTTGTTTTGACTGGGTCTATGTTACTGCCAATTAAATTATCTCTATTAGGCTCAGAGTTTTCTCAAAAGAGCATCACTGCTAAATAAGAGGTTGCCAAAGGGCATGGATCGTCTTACCTTTACCCTGCTCAAGTGTAGCTGCATTCATAGCAGGCAGGGTGTGTCCACAGGACATGATGGATTTTGTCATGGAGACAGGCTAACAACATTTCATAAGCCTGGACTCAAATGTACTATATATTGAAAGTTTAGTGTTCCCTTGTTTGCTACACAGCTCACTGTCAGAATGACAATTTACTCGTATGTAACTGGTACCCCTAAGATCATCCTATAAACATTCTGCATCCTGTCATGATCTTAGGACATCATGCCTAATTGTGATCTCTTTTTACAGGCAAAAATTTCAAATATACACAAGTTTAAATGATTTTTTCAAGGCTTTCAGATGGTAATAATATTATTCCAGAGGCAACTATTTTTTGACAGTTTTATACCGTTTTCATGAAAGAGCAGAAGCAATAAGATGACTGCATAATTACTGGTAAATGCCCCCAGCTTGCTAAGATTTTTGGAGCTGGTTACTAAGCCAGTATTGTAATAAATACTTGAAGAGACTTTCATGTTTCCCTCATCAGATAAGTATACAAGAGAAAATCCTTCTGATATTAAGCTACAATTAAAGTGTCATTTGTAAACAAAATTGCTATCATTAAAAAGATTTAAAAGATGTAATAGAAAACTTGACCCATAAGATGTTTGATTCTTCATCTTTATTTTGACCCACATTAGAAACAACTAGAGCTCTCCTGGAGTACATTTTTGGCTTATTTGCAGTGCAGGATACAATTACAAAGCAATTTTGTTCTTAGGCAGTAGGAAGATGTTGTGTAAGCAGAAGGCGATGACAGCTGAAGGTTTTTTATGTGGTTCTGTAATTCACTAATTAGAAAAGATCATCCTAGCAAACAGAACTGCCTCTTGAGATAATGCTTAATGAACATTTCAGTGACTGGATACCTTTAAACTGTGGTCAAGATTGCTACAGTTCACAAGATTGCATTCAACACGACTGCATATTATAGCACACAAATTTGCTTAAGGTTTCATCAAAGAATTTTGAACTGTTTAGCATATTTATATCTCTTGTATTTACATTTGCTGAAATAATTAAATTTGTATCAATTATAAGCCTGCAAAGATCTCTTTAACTGTGTGTATTGATTGTTACACTACATCTGTTTTACCTCATTAATAATAAAGTCTTTTGACATAATGCTTTCACACAGGCCTTGGTTACCATTCCTTCAGGAATCATTTGTTTGGGGAGATATACTCAAGACAAACTGACTGAATCTTAATAGAACCAGCTTTCTGTGAACACAGCCCATGGCTTTAGGAAGATTCCTTGCAGAAAACTCCTGCTAGGTCTTTGTGGGGCTAAAAAAAGCTCCTTGGGGCTAAACTTCCTTGACAATCTTGATAGATGCCCTTGTTTCTTGGGAGCATGGAGAACAGTGCACTGCCCACATTAAAAGCATAATGATATAAAGCGAGTGGCCATTATTGAGCCAAAGCAGCTGTTCTTCTCATCTTCTGCGATGCAGTCTGAGATCAGCAGCTAATCGCTGATATTGCAGCACTACCAAGGAGGGCGAGGGATTTCTGTTCGTTCATGTTATAGAATCACTGTTTGGGACACAATGATCTTTAACATTTGAGGAGCTGAGGATTTTAATGCATCATGGGCTGGAAGTTGTTGCCATGGTGAAGCCTCACCGCATGCTCTATCTTAGCAACAGGCTCTGTGGGATGGTGCATATAACATGCCTTCAGTGAAACAACTGGGGTGTGCTTTACACTTCATCAAGGGACTAGAAATAAAAGCTTATTAGGTGCAGTGTATGTAGAAATTTGTCAGATCAGAAGTGACTGAAGATAATTGGTATGGAAATAATACAATACTAATGTTGCTTTTATTTTCAGGATAACTGAAATACATTAAAGAAATATCAGCCTTGTGGGTATGGAACCAATGCTCCAGCTTTAACAGTCTGTTATGCTTCACCTCTTTTCATTTGTTTGTTTCTTCTCTTCCAGAGATCCTTCTATCTGTACCTGGAAGGGTTCTGTGATTCTATAATTCAGTCAGAGGAGAATAATTCCAACATAATTTTTTTCCTAATTCATCTCTTATTAACTTTCATTACCAAGATAGTTGTATTCCTGCAGTTCTTCAGTAATGGTTCTGTCCATTTACAGAAGTTTGTAGTAGAGGACCATATTCACAGAGATATTAGGGAACCTAGCACTGAGTCCCATCATGTTACGTAGACACCAATAAATTAGAATTCTCAGTGCTTTTCATTTGAGTACATGGAACTTAAGAAGCAGAAAGAATTTAAATGTGATATCTTTATATCTGATTCACAGGTGTTTGGCTTCCAGACTGCCACAAGCTATACACATTTTATAGAGAAAGACAACCAGAAATGCATTACTCGGTAGTTAGCATGCCATTAGCTAGATGTCTGAATTGCTTGAGAGAGTTTACAAAAAGTGTTTCCAGTCCCAAAATGACATCAGATTTTAGTTTCCTCCTCCACTAACTTCAAATGCATATGGGCATCTCAGTATCTTTTTTGGATTTAGGCCTAAGTGCAAGGTTGTTGCATTATACTGCATGTTTTGCTAAATGTTAAAATGATAGCAGTAGGAAAACTGTTTGGCATTAATTGTAGTATGGAACTACTGTTTGGTCTTGTAGTCTCCATTTGTACTGTCGTTTTGTTTTGCTTTTATGTCATATCACATCAAATCACATCCTCTTGGCCTGGTTGAATTTTCTTTCTTCTTTATATACATATCCTCTACCTTAATCCTGATGACTTAATATTTACATGCGAATTCTTGATGCTAGCTTTGAAAAAAAAGATTTTGTATAAGCCTTTCATATTTTCTTAGATCCTATTGTTCTTTTAGTTAATAACTGTTTTAACATAAATTATTTTACCAGATATAGAGGTGAAGTAGGAAAAGTAATAACTAAAATAGTATTGAGTATGAATGTTTAAACTTCCCATATAACAAAAGAAAAGCCAAAGCAGTAAAGAATTATAGCCACTGGTAATTGTTCTAGTATCTGCTATTGGAAATTATTCCCACTAGAATAAAATCTGCATGAAAGCAGGAAGCAGTAATCAGCAGTAAACAGTTACTCTAACACGTCTGCGCTGTCAGAGTTTGGTGGCACCTTCCCAACCTGGTCTTGCATTTTGCCTGGGGCTGTCACTTCTTCTCTTCATGGGATATTCTACTCTACTCTTATGTACGGAGGTTGAACTGAAGAGGGAAAGGACTTGAACAATTACACAGTGGGAGCACAAAGAGACTGATTTTGCAGTGTCTCATTCCTAAGTCTAATATGTAGGCAGAGCACATCATTTGCAATTTTTACCACTTGGTTTGTATAGTTACCTATATGCAGATTAGTGTCAGACCTGTTCATCACATGACATCTCGAGTGATAAAAGGTCCAAGAATGATTGGAGAGACCTTGCCTGCATTTTACTGCCTCAGCTCAGCAAAGCACTGTCTATATTCCCTGGGCTACATCAGAGCATCTCCAAGAGCCTTGCCAGGACTGAGGACTTCCATGGCCGTCGTTGATAGAAGAATGAGCAACACGTCTTCTTCCTTTGTCAGAACACTCCTTACAGCACTTTTTATTCCTTCTTTGAATCATTTTTATCTCATTGCTTTGTCACATTATCTTACAGTCCCAAATGGGGAGTTTGGGTCCTTGCTTTTTTCTCCCTTTTACGGAGAAGGAGGAGAAAAAATCCAGTGGTCTCCTGAGCACAGCTTCTGTGCAGACATGGTCTCATTAAGGTTAATGACTCCTCATCGTGTCTAATCTGGTGATTGGTACAGAGCTTTTCAGAAAATGACAAAACTCCCCATCCATAGATTGAAATTTAAAAAAAAAAAACACAGTCTTTTAACAATAATTGACTACATCTCATAAATTGTACATAAGTAGAATCCCAAACCATCAAAGCAAAGAAATCTGAAAAGTATTTCTCTGAGATACAAAGATACCAGCTCTTCAGTTCTCCTGGAGATTTTGGGTCACTGACTGTTTCCAGTATTTTCCCCCGCCATTTCTAAACTTTGCACCTATAAAATACCAAGTAAAATCATTTGGGTGTTGAGAACAAAAAGGTGGAGTTAAAAAACTACAGCTACACTGGTTCCCTGTAATGACAAGGCACTCAATATAATTATATACAGTGAACTTGAACTTAGCATATATGAAGCAGGGAACTGAAAATTATCTTTGAGATTCATTTTAAACTTAGAGGGTCTTGAGGGACTATACTGAGAAGCACTTGTCAGTCTCACAACATCTGCAGTAAAGATGCCTGAACAGAAGGGCACATTACCATATCTACTGAGAGACAGAATGTTTCACAGAGAGCCAATGATGTATAGCGTCAAGAAATGCCTAATAAAATTCAATCTAAATTTGGTTAATCCATTAATCATCACAATTTGAGTTACTTGGTTAGGATGAGCCTTCGAGGCTCTGAAGAAGAGTTTACTGTCTTTGAATTCAAATTATGTGTCAGTGATTCAAGAAACACAAAAAATAAAGTCCTGAAAAGGGTCAGTAAAGTAGATAAAGCCAGGATCTTACCAGCAGTGCCCAGTGAGACAACGAGGGGTAACAGGACATAGTAAATGCATGAAAGTTATTTAAGAATAGGAAGAAAGTAATTTCCCATGAGGATAGCCAAACTGGTACAGGCTGCCCAGGGAGGTTTTGGAGTCTTCACTCTTGGACAAACATAAAAGCCAACTGGATGTGGTCCTGAGCAGCCAGTCCTAGGTGGCCCTGCTCTGAGAAATGGTTTGGACCAGGGGATCTCAAAAGAATATTTTGTGCTAGAAAGTACTGATGCAAAATTCTTTGTCTTCTTCATTCTACTCAAAATCCCTGCCCTGGAAGAAAAATAATGCATGTAAATATTTTGCACAGATATACGTTTTTCAATTGTAAAAATCAAACACATTTTTGCTACAGCAAGCAGGTAATGGTGAATTTTTTAAGAATTTGTTCCTTAGGGAGATAAATTGGACAGCAAGCTCCAGAAAAAATCCTAAAAAGATAATTCACCAATACACATTCTGGAGCAGGAGAGTTAATTTTTGAATCACTATCACAAACTTTTCTAACAAAAACAAAAAAAAGCTTTTAAATGTTCAAATCTGTTAAATAGCATCTTTCCTGTTTTTATGTTGAAAGTCCTTGAGAGATTTTTTGAATATTCCTTACCTTTTCCCTGGTAGAAATCTAAGCGATGGCAATCTGAAACATTTGTGCTCGCATAAGATGTCATGCCGGTATAAGCAGAGCATCTCTGTGTCAAAGGCAACACACAGCAATATGAGTTTGCAGAATAAGGCCTCATGAGACTAATTAAAACAAATCCTTCCAGCATGTTGTACATACAACTTCTACATAATTCTTATTTCATCAAAATATTCCTCATTTGACGTAACAATGATCATCTCATCTCCTGAAAGAAACCCAGTGGCAAGATTTTATATATCAGAGGGAAATTATTCTAGCAATAGTGCACATATGCTCTAGGTATGCCTGGAGGTAGGAGTATGACTTTCTTTTCCAGGTCATGAAAGTGTTTACAAAGATAACCTGTTAGGCCAAAGGTTCCAATCTTTGTTTTGAACACAGATTTCTATTTTTTATGAAACCACCTGTGCCAAACTCTTTATAGAATGAGCAGATGGAGAAAAGAGAAACTATTAATCCACATACTTTGTAAACTTACCCTTATTTTCTAGGCTACTATTCGATGTTCGCTGTTGAATACTCTCAAGCATTTGCCAACAAGATGAGTCTTTTTCATTCTCATGTCCTGCACTTCCCTTCTCTATTGCTTGCTTCTTGTTGCAAATGAAAGGCTGCCCCACTTTTCTTTGTGGCCCAGGGCAGAATCACATATAAAAAAAAATCACATACAAAAAAAAAAAAAAAAAAAAAGGGTCATAAGATACTCTGAGCATCATTTTTCCTTCAAATCATTAGTGAAATCCAAGTACTATTAAATCAGTGGAATTTTTCCCATTCAACTGAGCATGGGTACTTCCATATCCAACAGTTGCATTCATTAATCACAGAAAGACACAACCATTAAATTCATAAACAAGAGGGCATTAACTATTTTGCCAGAAGGCAAAAATGAAATAAATAGCAATGATGTGACAAAAAAGTTGATGGAATACTAGACCTAATTCTTAACAGTTGTAAGAACTTTTTCTTGTTCTGTTTTGCTTAGTTTGTTTGTTAGGTTTGGGAGGAAGGTGGTAAAACACTCAGGATTCTAGTACTTCAGTTTCTTTATGCATTTGCTTATTAAGATGTAAATACAGAATATTATTTGCTTTAAAATAAAATGGTATCACTTTCACAGAGAATATTCTTGTATGAAATAATATATATTTGTAAAAGGAAAGTAAAGTGATATACCTTTGTATAAAGTTGTCAAAGTAGATTAATATTACAATAGGTAATCATATTTCAGTTTGGCCTCCAAATTTTGAATTTCATTATTGAAAACTAGAAAGCTGGTTTTTTCTGATTAGTGATGACTAATAAAAGCAACACTGTTTTGCTCAGAAATAACCCAAAGTTAACAAGCAGTGGTTTCTCCCCTGCATAACCCAGCAGCAGGGGAAGAATACTACTAAGAGAATACAATAATCTGTGTTTTGTATAAAAGCCCAGGGAAAAAGAAAAAAAAAAAGGAAAAGAAAAAAACATAGGAAATGAATCATTGATCTCCATCTTTTTTTAACAAGAGCTGCCTCCTCTTGCCCCAGCATAGTGTGCTCAATTGCCTTTTGTTTTTGCAGTGTTATTTTTTCATATCAGCTTCAGCTTGTGTATCCAGCTGGAGAAGCTTAACTATTGCTATGTTCAGAAAGGATGCTTCACTTACTGCATTTTTACTCACCATAAATAGACCATTGCACTGATATGGCATTTGAATTTGGACGCATTATGCTGACTAACAAATATAGCAATTAATCAGAGGCTTCCTTAGGAAGAAAAGAAATGCAGATAATCAGTCTTCAAACATTTTACCTTACCTTGCAGTTTTGCACTTTTGATTAACAAATGCACTGCAATCCCCCGTAGTGCATAGCAAACCTGTGTTTCCAAAGCTATCAGACAGAAATGGGACAAAACCTCAAAGATCTGGGTCTATTTATAAAGAACTCAGCTTCTGCCAAGTCTCCTCAATTGAAAGCCAGGAGGTTTTTTAAAATGTGAGTGACCTTTAGAGATAGCTACATTTCTAAGCTGAATGTAGAAGATAGCTGTCTTCCTAAACTCAATAGGTTTCTACAAACAGGCCACAATTCACTCCACATATTTTTTAAAGTTAATTTGGAACCAACAGTCTTGAACTACATTTGAAAATCCTAGCTCATCTCTGAATTTCAGAAAGTTACTTTAAATGCCGAAAACCTATAGATTCACCCCTGCCAGTCTGCACTCCATTCCTTCTCTTCCAAGTCTGAAGAGGTACCTTTATTAAAGTCTGAGGGAAATTGAGTGAAATTCATATATCCAGAATTTCCACAGCTGTTCCACTTTTTCCTTGAATTGTAAACTAAAATAATTTAGAAAAAAATTATGATGTAGAAATTTATCCAAAAAATGACTTGTGAGACAGTCAAAGACGTATGTCATGCAGATTTGACATTTTGGTTTAACTTAAATCCAGTCTTATTTAAACGTTAAACATACACTTTAATATCTAACCTGAACTTAATCTATTAGTTCAAATTATACTGGATTTTTTAATCTATCTTATATAATAGTTGTGAAATAACCAATTTATATATATCCGACTCAACTATGATGTATTCTGTTGTAATTTGCATATTACTCTTTTCCAAACTGATGCCAGATTCACATTCTAGAAGGTCAGTCAGATTCAGAAAATTCAGATTTAGCATCCTTATCATTCTTTCCTTTAATTAAGAGCACCAAGATAGTAATGATTCTCTTGTCAGGCGGCTGTGACTTCAGGTTTTGTTACCATTGTATGATTTTTGCTGGAATTGGATTGAAGTCCTGACAGTAAAGAATGACCTTCACTCAAGAACACTCCAAAATCTTTGTTAATGAGATTCCTCATGTTAATCGTGCATTTCTATTCCTGTATTTTCTGTGATCCCTAATTTTCTTTCTTACTATGTCAGCTATTGCACTTTCCTCATACAAAGATTTTCAAGTTGATTTCTGGTATTCATGTGTTATAGTTTATGAAAGGACATCTGAAATAACAGGAAAGCACTAAGCACCAGCACCTTCACATTGTTTGCTTGGAAAACCGCACATGTAAAAGCAATGTTGACTTTAAATCGCTTCACACCATGGCATTAAGTACTGACACATAATGTTATAATTCCAAGTCACCTGCCTAACCTAGAACAGACCATCCCCTCTTGAATCAATATGTATATTTCAATCTGGTTTAATATCAAATATATCAGTAAAGTTGAAGTGAATCATATTTGGTAATACACAAAGTCATGACTAATTGGGCTTTTTATGATCCATTCTTCTGTTTCCAATGATAGATATTGGTGGACAGTTTCTTATGTGCAGCAAAATGTTCTGAAATGTCCTAAAATACTTCTCATTTTGCACAAGAATAAAATTTCATTCTTTTCAACCATGGAAAATGTAATGAGGAATATAAGAAAGTGTGGCACAGAGAGAGGGGCAGAACTCAAAATAACCAGATAGGACACAGAGCTAAAGCTGGACCTGTCAAATTCTTTTCCTCAAGCTTTATGGGGGAAAAAAGATTGCCACTGACTTAACAAATCTGATGGATAAATTTCATGAAAACTTTTCTTCCTACCAATCTTTCATTAATAGCGCCACATTTTCTGATAAAGTAAAAGAGTAAAAAATAAAGTCATTTAATTATCCATGTCATTTTAAATTACTGACTGTTTGCTATGGGCAAAATGGTCAACAAACAATATACAGATTAAAAGGCATGAAAATTTGTGGTTATTTCTTTGATACTCAGTTCTTTTTCTAAATGTAGCTGTGTCAGTTTAGTTCACTATTTGTGGTAATAATCATCACAAATGCTGGCAAGACAACTGGGAGGGTTCCCAACAGTGTCAGAAGAGAGTTAGAATTTGATGGTGCAAGGAAAATGGATGACTAACAATAATGCAGGGGAAATGCAGTGTTGCAACCCATCATCACATTTACAGTCTTCAGCTCACATATCTTGTACCAGTTTTTCTTGGCTGAATAATAGCTGATTCTCCAGCGAAGACTTAATGGGGCAAAGATGAGTCTAAGAGCAGGCTGAGCATAGGACACAGGGGAGCATATTAAGGTGCCTGGGAGTACTTTCTTTTTTTGCATTTCATGTGTCTACCCTGGCTATTTTGCAAATCCTCACCAGAGAAATCTGATCTCAGAGCTGTTTAGATCTATTTCGTGTATCAGACATACAAAAACTGGCTCCCAAAATATATAAATGTGCACTTGGTTATTTATTTAACATTTTGTGCTAAGGGGTGGTTTTTATCAGCCTCCTCTACTGTGTATTTACCTTAACATATCTTCAGCTCTCCCTCAGAGTCTATTCAATGGACTCCTACCTATTTCTTTTTGTATCACTTCACAACCTTTTTGCATATGAAGCTCACTTGTATATGCTTTACTCACACAAGAATATTTTTAAAAGAAATAAATAACATTTCTCCGTTTCAAAATATTACATTCTGCTGGCAGACTATATGACTTATCCCTTCCTGCCTACACCAATATTTCCTTTATCAAGACTACTCAGAACATAGCAGTCAAGGAGCCCAGATTGTCATTTTTTTTCTATTTTCTTTGCACAGTGTAGTGCTGAAGTCCATTGAGTTTCAAGCTATTACCATGGTGTTATTATTAATAATCATAAAAAGACACATTCAATTTTTATTAGAGTTTAATGATCTGTTTCTCTTTTTCTTATTACCAGTCATAATCCCCAAGCTTTAATTCCTGATTCCACTCAGACGTATTTTTAGTTTCCCTTATTCAGTCTGCAAATCAAAGTTTGTTTTTGCCAGTGTTGAAGTATCAGCTGTGTGATGCTCAAACAAGTTCAACACTGGCAGAACACGTTCACAGTGCTGTGTCTCTGAGCATAAATAAAAGGGGCTTCTGACATTAAAAAAGAAAAAAATCTTGAAAATAATAAGGTAGTCTATGAAAATCAATCTTCAAAAAAACGAAAGTACTGAAATGAGGAACTAATATGATAGCCCGTATATTAATACTTGAGTGAGAGAAGAGATAGCAAGAGAAAAACAGACGGTTTTATCACATAATGAATTAAATGGCTTTCATGAGCTTCTGTAGCTGTGAACATTTTAGTCAGATCTCAAAGAAATGAAAAAAGTCGGGATATCACATCTGTTGCTCACTCACTCATTAGATAAGTGTCTGTGAGAAATCTGATCCAGGGGAAACTGTACATTCAAGCTGCCAACAAGCTGCAGACTCTGCAATAAAGTAATAATAATTGAAAACATTTTTAAAAATGCCAAAATAAAATTTGCCTCAAACCTAATTCATGTTTGTGTAGTTACAGCTGTGTCTGCACCCATTTTGACCATTTTGAATAACTTGAATTTTCAACTTGTTACTTTTTTGTATTTGGGATGTAGCACAATGTGCATTTGTTTGCATTACAGTTTTAAAATTATGCATGTGCTGTGCTGTTCTTTGGTGTTTTTTTTTTTTTTTTTTTTTTTTTTTTTTTTTTGTCTTGAAGCACTTATGACTTTCTGTGTATTTTTTATATTTCCTAATTAGAACCGTGGAAAGGTGAAAATGTTCACATAATTTAGCGATGCCTTATTCCCTTGAGGCTCCCTACTGTGGAGTTATCTCAGGTTCGTTTCTCAGCAATGTTTGGATGGAAAAAGGAATTCTTTAACCAATTTCAGATAAATTCAGTAGGCGGGCAGTGGTGGGAGAAGAAGTGAGACCGCAACTGAGGGTGTGAAATACAGCAGCAAGACGTAATGATGTACAGGAAAAAGCCAGAAGGAAACTGATAGACATAGTGCACCTCATTAGTTCTGCTACTCATGAAATAACTGTTGATAGCTAATACTTTACAGTAACATATTGTTGTTGAGTTAAATAGCTACACAAGAAACTCCCTGTTTATTTGGAATTATATACTGAATTAATGAGTTGCAAATTGTAAACCAATCCAGCTTCAATAAATATCATTATAAGCAGCACTGGATTTACCTACACAAATGTTTGAAGTAAAATTATTCTGTAACTACAATAAGATTTAGAGCACAGTTATGCTCCCTAAAATATAAGTACTTAAGGAGAAGCTTACCATATGTTTAAAATTATCTGTAGTTGCATTTATGATCTGTGATAACAGTGCATATATTTTCTGGATTGCAGCACTGTAGAGGTTTTCCATTTTATTTTTATAGTGTTAGTGTACAATTCACCTCTAGCAATTTATAGTAAGGCTTTAAAAATTCAAATATTAAAGTAAAGAGTTTCTTTCTATGGCAGTGAGTAGTAATTTCACTCTACATTAAAATGGCGACTCGTTCACTATAGAGAAGCCCAAAATAGCAATTACTGACAACTTTAATAACCTATATTTGCACTTCAATGCAATGCCAAATTCCAAGCTGTTAATCCTGTTCTAGAATTAGCATTGGTGTTATTTGTTTGTTTGTGGGTTTGTTTTTTTTTTGTTTTTTTTTTTTAAGGGAAATTATGGATGCCCTGTTCACTCCATTACAGGATGAGATTTTATTTTCTTGTCTGGAATCAGCAGAGTAACACAAGGCACAAATAATGACATTTCTGAAAGTGTGCTCTCCTGTCCACCTGGACTTTTTCAAAGTCTGGTGCTGTCTCATTCTGCTTTTCCAGGTGACAGCACAGAAATAGTTAGTCAATCAGCATTTCTGCATGGCTGACATTGCTTGCTAGTGCTCATACTCCACAGAAAGACTGCTAGTGCCAGAGAGAAAAAATCATCTATCTATGTAGAATTATCAAGGCAATGGCTCTCTGGACCTTTTTCATCAACATAGACCAAGACCCCTCCTACTCTTTGTGTAGGATGTTCATCTCATTATGCCTATGGGCAGGCCAAAGAATCTACATTATTAAGCTGCATCAGAAGCTGCTGTGATCATTCAGTTGCTGCTACTACAGACTGCATAAGCCAAGCACTTACAGAAACACTGCCATGGGTGGGTGGAACCCAGAAGAGTAAACTGTGCAATGTGTACTATGAGTACTGTTCAAAAATGAGATACGAAATTACATTAACAGATTTGAGAGTCAGTTGGGACAACGACAATTGTGGGGATCCAATACAAAACTTCGGATCACTGAGCTGTAATGTTGTCAGAAACCTGTATTGTTAATCAGCTACTTCACAGGAGATTGTGTTTGTAGATGTTTTGGGACCAGCCTCAAAGAACAGAGGGAGTGCTGTAAGCACTGATAGAGATCTTTAGCACCGATGCATTGTTACAACAGAAAAGGATCATCCATTATAATGTATTGGTCCACAAAGTAGATCATTCTGTTCCAGGCAGTCATTTGTCTTTGCTGTCAGTGAAGATATACAGATAGCTTCAGAGAGCAGTTAAATTCTTTTCGAGATAGAGGTCCTAGATAAGTCAGGTGAATCCCATACAAGATGTTTATTTCTTTGTATTGATCATGAAAGATTAGCCTAGATGTGTAGCTCACACCTGATAACCAGCATTTACAGATCTAGAAGGACAAAGAGCTCAATCCTATCAGCGCTCTCCACTGAAGGCAGTGGGAGTTTAAACATAGTCATTAATTCACATTAACATAGCTAAGCTTTAAACATGTGAATCTATCTGAATTGCAACTAAGACATTCTTGGAAATATTGTACTTTAACAGTATCTCAGAATAACAATTTAAGTAAAGATTCATTCAAAGCTAGAGATATTTCCATTAAATGAAGAATTTTAAGATATTTATTATATTTCAAGGCCAGGCTGGATGGGCCTTTGAGCAAACTGGTCTAGAGGAAGGTGTCCCTGCCTATAGCAGAAGGGTTGGAACTAGATGATCTTAGAGGTTCCTTCCAACCTGGATCACTCCATGATTCTATGAGTCGGTGATTTTTTGTGGTTACCAGTCCCAGTTCCATTCTACTTTCAGTATCTTCTAAGTTTGTAATTACTTAGGAAAGTTTCTGATCATTGAAAAGGAGGAATATGCAATTTTTTTTGCAATTATAAAACCATGAGATCCTAGAATTGTTTTCACTTACTGAAAGATATCACAGGATTGGATTTTTACATATTTTTTTCTCTGTTTGATTCATATGCTGCCAAACCAAAAATGGCACTTCAGCTTTTGAGCAAAAAGACAAAAAAAGATGGTCCTGAAAAAATATGTGAAGTTGTTCTAAAATATTCAGATCTTTTCCTAATGAAAAGATATACTGTGATAAAGAGTATAAAATGAAATGATGTAGTAAGAAACTTCTCCGTTTCCCCATGTAAGATGAGTTTATAATGGGCTGCTGAACTGCCCCTCAGGATCTGCACAGCTGTTGACAAGCTCATGATCATTGAACAGGTTATGCTATATTGTACTATGCTATACTATCAAGGATATGTGTAGATTAGACATGCACTTATAGGCGCATCTTCATATTCAGAGTAAAGACTTCAATTTTTATGCAGACAAGAAAGGCTTCTTTTTTCTGTAAATTTAATAACTCCTTCCAAACTAAAATTGAATTATTTTGTCTTTGCTAACAAATAAGGTAAGAAGACAACACTGTCAACCCATGGAACCACCTGTCTTCTCTGCTTTTAGCATCACTGAAATTCACTTCAACATCAAGCTGGAAACTTTCCCTTCTGAGCCTGTGATTAGGAAGGACAGTATTCCACCACAGCTATTTAAAATCTCTGTTTTAACTTTTTCAGGTGATATCAGGCAACTAGAAATCTTTAACACCTGGTGTCATGCTTCATGGTTGCTCTCTGTGAGTTTTAGCAGCTTTGTAGTTCTCACACAGAAATTCATCAGACATCCCAATGGCCAGATTAACGCATGTATTGATGGAAGTCTTCACCTGACATAAAGTTTAATAATGCTCCATCAAAATCAAAATGTGCATTGGGATATTTCAGAGACTATAAACCTTGATGTCCTTAAGATAAAATAGTCACTTAATGTATCACTGACTCCATGTGTCATTTACCTTCTCTGTCTCATCTAATTCTTTTCCATGACCTACTGTATTTTCATGGGTTTGCACGACAGAGGGTTTTTGCTGTTTTCATTGGAAGCACAGTAAACTACAAAATCTTGAGTGATCTAGAATTGCAAAATTTTTTTACTTCAATTTCAACTTTTGCATTGATTTTTTTTTTTTGGGGGGGGGGGGGGGGGGGAGGGAGTAAGGAGGGTTCCCTGAATTTATTCTTAATTTTGGAGATTATCACAGATAAATTCTGCTGCCACCTAAAAGGATCAATGACTTTGATGAAATAAGTCTCATTTCCAGCTCCTATAATAATTACAAAATACAGGGAGGTATGTTAGTTTTCTGATAAACAAGTACTATTTATACAAATAAAATCTCAGAGTGATTTAAAAAAAAAAAAAAAAAAAAAAGGAATATGCATTCTCAAACTTTTTAAATGTCATTTTAAGTCACATGAAATCCTTATTGTTCGGATTAAGTGCATTAAGTTCCTAATAAGGCAGATATGAACACATGCATAGTTTATAGCTACCACACAAACCAACATCCTCAGCTGGCCACCTAAATAAAAACACTTTCAAACTCAAACCCAGTGATCTGGTCCCTTAAACATGTGATGAAATAAGGAGCTGCCAGGAGCTCTACTTTAATATGCTCTGTAAAGTTGCTATTACATTCTAGGATCTAAACAGTAGACTTCATTTGTTGGCCAACTTTCTAATCCTCTGCATTCTTCTTTCCCAGAGAAAGCAAAAGCTCAGATATACTCAGCATCCCTCCCCCAATGAAATTAAGACAAGGAGACAAGGATTGCTGTTAGCTTCAGTGGGACTTGGCCTTTGCTTTGCGGCATCCAGATTTAGATCTGCTGTCAGTCTTTGAAACATGACTCCTTTTTCCTGCATTGATGATCTCTTCTTCCCCAGTGCTGATTGCAGGCTGTTTTAGTGACATTTCATTACAGAGTCAGAAGGACATCACCTCAGAGAGGCTTTTCTTTCTGTGTTTATGTTCCAGAATCACTGAGTAGACCGTGTAAAGATAAAGAAGCAGAAAGCGAATGAAGGCTAGTTTGAACTGGGTATTGCTGAAAGTCACATCTCTATAAACATCTTTGTTCCAAGTAAAAGAAAGTTCTTCAAATTTTAATCTGGTACTGGGAATAAAGAAAATGAAAGTAAAAGAGAAAAGAAAAAAAAAAAAAAAGAGAGAAAAAAATGTGAATACATTAACATTAAAGGATATATTAAAAGAATGCTGCAAACTTGAGGTGTCTGTCTGCTTTCAAAGCAGAAAAAGCATTTGGGCAGTTACAAGAGGTTACAAGAGGTAAAGAGTCAGCTGCAGCTCCTACTTTTATGGCTCCTGGTGCTTCTCCTTAGAGAAGTCATTATGTAAAGCTTATTTCATACCCCTTTTATACCCTTTGTTTCTTTTTTTTATTTCCAGCAAAAATATAATTCTAATATCTTTCCTATTTATATGTTGTTTGTTTGTTTGTTTGCTATTGAGACAAACATCCCATTATTAAGTACAGTTCCTTTATGACTGGCTTCCAATTGATGGAGCTCAGCTGCCTGGTCTCAGCCCATTGCCCAGTGTCCTTTCAAGCTAGGCTGTTCTGAATCCACCTTACTTTCCTTCCAACTCTAAGGTTAACAGACTGAGGAAAGAGGATTATATCAGACATTAAGAGCTCATCTTCTTTCTTGGCTTCTCTAGGGGATGCACTCTCCCACAACCACTTTTGTCAGCTAACAAAGTCTCTCTATCGAAGGCCTCCCAGACATAGGTGGTGACCTTGAGTTCCCCTATGGCTCAGTATAGCTTGTGGCTTCTGCTCTCTCCTCTTGTATGCCTCAGATTTATAATAGGGTATTTGGAAGGGCTGTGAGCCTGTGGTTTGAAAGGTAAGTGGAGTAGATGTTATATTACAGCATTGTGTTAATTGAGGCTGGGAGGTAATGGAATGACAGGAAAGGATTCAGTGGCCCAGGAAATGCCTTTCCAGCTGAACGCACCTCTATCAGGTAACTGCCTATCATGAGCAGTAAAACAGCCAGGACAACAGGGGTCTAGATTTAAGTTACTACAGTTTAGCAGCTCTTCAGTGCTTGTTATAGAGTGATATAATGGAAAAATCTATTTTTTATTATCAGGAAAACTTGTTGTGACCAGGAAAGCATTACTGTGACCAGTAATATCCCTGAAGACTAATAAATACTTCAGTGTAGAGAATAATGTGAGGCTTGTTAGACTTTCTCTTCTGCTTTAACTATTTGATGCTTATCTAACTGTATTTCATCAAACACTCTCAAAGGGAAGACCCTATCATTCTTGTTAGAAAGATATCTTAAGTCAGTCAAATGTCAATGTATCTGCCCAGAGCTTTTGATGTGGCCTGCTGATTGACTTAGAAAAACACAGAATCATAAAAGTATAAAAACTGATATGAATAGTAGCTCCAATAACAAGACTGTTGTCTACGAGCTTTGGTAGTTATCTCAGATATTCCCATAATGAAAGATGTGGCTTAATGATTAGTGAAATCTAAATATTGCTCCTGTTTTTCTCCCTTGGAAAGTAAAAATTATTCACTTACTCAGAAATAAAACCATGATCTATCAGCAATCCCCTGGCTGATATATTCCCAGCAAAAGCTGTCTGGGTCATATCTTATTCCAGATGTTACAGAGCATATGTGTATGTGCATAGCACAGCAGAGAAGATTTGTACAATATGTCACAAATAACTAGGGAAAACTGAAAATGTCATTGCAGGATATTCTTTGACCTTTTTTGATTTCATCATTAAAATATTTTAAATGTCTTCTTTAGTGTGCTTTTTTTTTACAAAATCAACATAGGTATTTTGTTTCCTTTTTATGCATGTACTTCAATATTTTCAAAAAAAAACCCACTTTTTTTTGGAGAATTATATATCCCACTTGAAAACTCTGCAACTTGTAAGTTTCATAAGAACTCCATCAAACATACTGCAAGAAGGATATTTGCGTGTACCTCTTAGGTGAACTCAACTTTATTTGCATCTCAGCATATCATGATACCCCCAGAATATAGAAAGCAGCAGTATTATTGAGTAGAATCTCAAACCAAATCAAACCAAACCCTGTTTTTGTTCTTCCCCATCTGCAAATACTCAGGAATGTAACAACGCTTTGCCATGTGCTAGAAGGTTGAGCTGTCATTACATATTTTACACAATATTAAGCAGCATGTGCTGTAGCTGGTACATATAATCCATCATTTGAGTCTGTAAAAAGTGAGACTTAGTTAACCTACCCTAACTGACCTATTTTTTGAGATATCTGCACCAAGATGAAAAATAGAGATTGTCTTTAAAACCACCAGCTCAAAAGGTAGATGCATCCATGTCATTAAGTAAGAGCTTGTATCATTATCTTCCATATGTATGCATCATCTTCTATGAAAATAAGACCAGTAAAATAAGCCACTCTATGGACACGAAATGTATTGTGTTCTATTTTAAAAAGGCTGAGGCAATGGAAATTGTAAGCAATGAAAAGAAGTTTTGAAATAGTGACAACTTATTTTTACTTATTTGGGATTTTTAGTTTGGTTTGGCTTGGTCTGGTATGGTTGTTGTTTCTTTTAAGAAAAAGAAAAAAAAAATAACTACTGTCACAGACTTTGTTTGTGTTTGCAGTCTCTTTGAGTTCATGGCAGCACCTAGACTGAGTTAACAGTTCTGGATCTGGTGATCCAGCCCAAAAATTACAGGAGTGTTTTATTACCTGTAAGCATGCATATGTAACTGTGCAATCCTAATACTTCTTGGCTACATTAAAAACCTCGTTCACCATCTGCGTTAACTGGCCCAACTTTGCAGACACCTGTAAGCCCTTTCCCCTAGGGAAAAACAGCTAATTTAAAAAGTGATTGAAAATTACATCTTCAAAACAAAGCAACGTGTGATTGTGCGAGGGAGTTTTTCATAGAGGAAACAGTCACCCTTTACCCCCAACCATAACAGATGTAGTTCTCATCCAGAGAAGTCCAGCTTCTTCCTCTACCTCCTCATTTTTTTCTCCTTGCCAATCAACTCGCAATGACAGCAGCAGTTGCCAAGCTTCCTGAGTCATCATAGTAAGTTTAGCTTCAAAATCTCCTAACAGCTTCTAAGACTGAATCGTTTTTAGCCACATTAAAGTAAATGGGGTTTTCACAAGTAATAACATAATCTTTATATTGTCTCTCCAGAAAATAATTCCATTCTTGCTAGTTCTTTTAGAAAATGCTATCATCTACATGTAGGTGTTCATTCTAAAAGGTGTAGCATAGATAAATTGGAATGCTTATGAGATTTAAAAAAAGAAAATACATCCCTCTTCAATATGCTTATAATAAAAGAAAATCCAAACAGCCAAGACTGGATTCCTATTATGTAAATGAATTTAGTATCTTATGCACTTCTTCCTAAAATATTAGCAAGTATTGTTCTGGGTCTGATTTTGATCCTTTTTTCATGTACAAGAAGTAAATCTCAGTGAAGTGTCTCAAAGGGAAAGGTAATACAGATTAAATCAGTTTAGTTTTGTTCTCCGTTGCCCCCATTCACTTTTGAAACCATTCATGCTAAACTGCACCTTTAATCTCCAGGAGCTAAAACATTAAATTTAAGAAATGGAGGGTCCAGATAAATAATATTTGGAAATGTTTAATAACTTCTTAATGTAAGTGAAAAATAAAGCTTCATATAAAGCAGTTTACTGAGTTGAGTTGACTTGCTCTGTAAGTGGTCTCAGCGAAACACATTCTACAAACTTGTATTTGAATTTTCCCTGACTGTGGCACATACTGATAGCTGCAGTGCGCTATGTTGGCCGCTGTCCAAACATCTTAGTATTTACATTTAAGATGGCTTCACTGGTAATGATACAGAAATTACTCTAAATTAAATCTTATAGACTAGGCTCTAAGCTGTATACATATGGAATCTGACTGTCTTGGAGCAGATAGTTTTACTGACATATGGAAAATACTGGCTTTATTTTGGCAATTAAGCCAGTCATATTTCAAATTTAGTTACTGGCCATCGTGGCAAATTACCTTGGATTAAGTATACTTACATAATCTATTTTATTTTTTTTTGCCTGGAAAATACTTTATAAGAAACATGTTATTTACTAAGCGATTTAGGGTATGAAAAGTAGCATCAAAAGTTTACTTAATACAACTGAGATTAAATTTAGTTAATATAAGTGAGATAACCAATCTGTGACATCCAATAAAACAACAGGCGAATAATGTGAGGATGAGTCCCCGGTCCATTCTGAACCTGCTTGCTGCAGTAAGTTGAGTGATTAGTTTGTAAACATAAGACGATATGAAAATTGCCCACTAAAGATGAAGAGGTCAACAGAGTGTGCTCTGAAATTTTATCTGTTACCACATCGTTCTCGCTTCATCTCTGCATAGCAAATATCTTTTAAAGACTATTGCATTATTATGCTTCAAGCAATGCTAAGTTTCTGAAAGTCTTCAATAAAGCTTTCTAGTAATGACAGAATTTTGGAAAGCAAGCAATGCAGATTAAAAGATACAAGCCTTACCTAAGGACTCTTCAAATCATGCCAAACAAAATGTCCTAATAAATGATACAAACAGTGGAACTGCTCCAGTATCAGTCAGAGCCGCTGGGCTCTGACTTTCCATTCAATTTAGCAAGTGTTGGATCAAACTCATTTACAATTTGGGAGCAATGTCAGACTGTAGCAATGCTAAATCAGTCAAGGCCACTGACATATTTTAACTAAGCCAGTCAGGCCCCTGGGCTGAAAGGAAACAACTCGAAACCAAGCAAGCGAAGAAACCATCAAAACACAGACTTGATTACTGTTCTCTATGTGCTTCTATTTTCAATGAAAATTGTATTTCCTTCACATCTTAAAATGCTTATGAATTCACATTTCATTCAAGAAACTTCATAGAATGGCCAGTCCTTCCAACAGAGCCCTCTCAGCATTTCATTCACATTTTGCTTCTGAGGCAACATATAATCTGAAAAGCTTGACCTGACCCTTTGCACTTTTCTTGTCTGTAATATTATTATATGCTATATAGCATCAAATTGCCTTTGTCCCTGCATGATTAACAACATAATTTGAAATACTTAGAGGTTATGACACATTACTGGAAAGATTAAGATACAGCATTATAAATGGATAACATTGCTATAAAAATAGCTTAGTTTTACTACTTTTTTGGACCAAGACTATAAATCATAACATTTTGCCAGAGTTACACTAATAGTTATACTAATTTAATTAGGAATCACAGTATTTCAATTATCCCCATGAAGAAAGATATATAGCAAAATTAGTAGTGTTTCCCTTCCAAAGGCAGAATGATGTTAAAGCATAACAACTTCTTTCTTGTAACTAATCAATTCCATGAAAATTTATAGAGCTAATGCAATAAAAGGCCAAAGGTAAGAAAAAAAGATCGTAAAGTAATGAAACTAATAATATTAACAGAGTATTAAAGCAATCAATTATTAAAGAGACATAAAGGTTAACTGCCCGTGAAATGAACATACTAATTCAATGTTATTTTATGATGTACTCACAGTTTGTTTCTAAATTTAGTTGAGTGACTTGACAGAAAAGCTACTTACAATTATTTGTGTTGCATTAAAAAATACCAACTTGCATATTGGATTTATGGTATGCATACCTGTTGGTGATGCTCACAGCACGCTGCGGTTGTCAGAAGTATTTCCACCTCTGCTCTGAACTACTTCCCTCTCTCTTTGATTCTCAAAGCCCAAGTCAATTTTACTCTTTTTTGATATTCGTTAGGTGCCCAGCCTTGTGTGAGGTAGATCCAGGCCCAAGTTCTAAGAGCCTATAGCACCTTCACCTAGGAATTTTGTTCACAGGGAGCTCATCACCTTTCTTGCTGAAATAAACAGACCAAGATACTTGCAGTTATAATAAAAAGGTTCATAAGTGAACTTATTCTCCTGGGTGAAAACTGAAATTACTGACAAAACTATTCACCCATGTTACTATTATCCCTCTGGGTGAAGAATGCCAACCTGCTTGGCTAGATAATTGTGTTTTTCATTTGAGATGGTATCTCAGACTTATGAAGATCGATTCAAAGAGAGGTAATAAATACTAAATGTAGAAAGAAGAGATTTTGAACTATCCTTGCTGGACTAATGAAGTACTGAAGGGTACAAACAACTGTTGTCTTCTGTCTGATTTCACGGGATCATTTAGATTGGAAAGGACCTCAGATGGTCTACTACTTCAGCCTTCTGCTCAAAGTATCATCAGTTCTGAGATTGTACCAGATTGATTAAGCCTTATATTGCTCTATTATAGACGTGTAACTTATCATACACACTTCTGTCACTCAAAATGTACTTTAGGTGTGGACTCCCATTTTAAAGTCAAATATGTATTATAATGTAACAGAGCTATGAATTAATAAAGAAAAATGAGAAGGTGTGCATTTTTACATAATTAGCATACATCTAAGTATATTAATAGATGTTATCACTTATGTGACAGCTCAGAGTTTTGATTTTGATCGGTAACCAGCTGCTCTCATCCCAAATATTGGCTTTGTGCATCAAGCTTTTCCAGTGGTTGATCTCAAGAAAAGACTAAGTGTGACTGCAAGTACTGCCAGAAGGAAACTGTGGGGAGTGGGTTGTGCACTTAACAAACCACGGCGGGTGAGAGGTAGCAAAAGGCAGCAAAAACTGCTAAGTGGGCTTCTGAAAGGCAAGACTGTCATCTCTAACCAAGGAAAAGGTTTTCCTACTGTTGTCTAAGGTTGTTTGGCTGGGTGCTTAGAAAACTTGGGCTTCATTTTCCCCAAGAGCTCTGTGATGCTGGGGGCTTTGATAACTTACATCTAATCTTCTCTTTCTTAGAAATGAGCTAAATACTGCCAAGGTTGTTGCTTAGAGATAGCCCGAGTGCCTAGAGTACCTTTGCCATATAATAAACTAAATGATAGCTTTGGCTTGCCTGCATTTTATACTTCAGAAATAGAAGAGGAAGGAGCTCTTACGCTTGGGGCTGAGTGGAGCGAACATATTACGGATTAGTTACAACTCTGAGTTGCCCATAATTGCAAATGGACTGACATTCTATGTATGGCTCACTAACAGCAGCACACGTAGATGCCGCTGATTTCATTCGCTATTTCTTTATATGCGATAGCACTGAGATGCACGCTCCTGATGTCTATGGGTCTGGCAGCATGACAAAACAATTTTCATTGTTTTTCCCTCTCTCTCGGTATTGTGAAACAGCACAGCGTTCTGTCTTGTATCAGCTTTCCAGTTTCTTCTTTTTCTTCATCTCCTCTTCTTCCACAATGAAGGGAGCTGATGCCACCTCCCTCAGGAGATGTCAAGAAGGCATTTCTTCTTTCCTTCCCTTCTCTCTCTGTTCTTATTGAGGGGAATGGAAGTTGGAAACTCTTTCATGTCTCAGCCTGTTCATCTCTGTTCGTCTTGATTTGTGAGCATTTTCTCACTCAGCCCTGGCAGTAAGACACATTTGTTCAGCTCTGGGGAAAGGCGCAGCATATCAGTGCGCAACTTCTGGAATACAATGGTGAGGCATTTACCCCAGAGTGAAGTTGCTTCTCTCGGCTGTGAGAAATCACTTGATTTGTATCCCATAACAGAATACCTCCACTACCACAAGACATTTACCACCTCTTCAGTATTGTTTCGTTTCCTAAGGGGTTTATCACAGAAGTTGCTTTTTCTTTCACCTCTAGCACTGCCCTGATCTCATTCTTCATTTGATCCAAACCGCATCCCTGAGCTGTGTTTCATGACTAAAACAAAACAACACAAAACAAAGCAAAAGATGAGCTCCTTATGTAATTGAAGGATAATCTAGTTTCTGACAGAAACGATCAGTTTTTGAAATCTGACTTCTTTGCTCTGCTGTGTGAGCTGCAGGCAGTCTGCACTAATGTCTGTATAATTCCCTCTCCTGCTGCATAAGCGTAGAAATCACTAGGTCTTTGAAAGCTGATACGCTGTTGTTTGCAAGAGTTCATCTTCAGCCAGTTGCCTCCCTTTTGTTCATTAATTGTTAATAGATTTTAAAATCTCATGGTGCCCTTCCCAGCTTAAAGTAGCAGGAGAGCAGCAATGCATCTTTGCTCTCTACACCTTTTTAGGTCCTTGCCTAAAGCAGAACTCATAGGTTCACTCCTGCAAGCACAGAGTGTGAGAACAACGGGGAGAGCACTGGCATTTGCAATCTCACCTTCTCATGGCTGAATTATGATGAGGTTTTTTAATGTACCAATGGATCTGTTGGAGCCAGAGAAGCAATCAGCATAGTACTCTGCATCAGAAGCTACATTTATAAGACAATAGCTTCTAGATCTGGTAGTGGTTTTCCCTTTATCTGTGTTTCTGCAGCAGAAACAGGTGGATCACACAGGCACAGATGTCTGGCATCTGGTTTTAAATGTGCTCATCTATTCACATCTGAGTGAGCCATGCATCCCACCAAATTGGATTCAAACAGAGGAACACTAACTGGAAAGGCTGAAATTGCTTACCATTCCATACTGCCACTGTCAACTGCAGGGATCATTGGTTTGTATGCAACATCCAGGAGGTGGCACAGGCAAGCTCTGGATGGTGGAGTTGTGTGCTATGGTGTCCTAATGGAGGCCCCAGAAGAGAAAAGCAGAGCATTTCTCTGGGCTCTCGGTTCAGCAGCAGCAGTGCCGTGGGTTGATGACAAGAAAATGAATCCTTTGAAAGGTAGAATCTTTGATCTCCTACTTAACAAACCTCTACTATAGTCTGGCATATGATGTCTGAGAGATTACCAGCTGTCAGTCTTCTTGAGTTAGCAGGGGAAATTGCATAATTTCTCCCATAGTTTTGAGGGTGGTGGTTTTTTGTTTTGTTTTGTTGGTTTTTTTTTTTTTAATATACTGAGGAAAGCTTTTTCATTTGAAGTCTGAAGGATTCTATAAAAAGCCTGAAAATCTATTTTTTCTCAGGCTTTTGATTGAACAGGCTTTTCACCTGTTCAATCAAAAAAAACCTGGAATGGCAAATGAAATTTTGATCAAAATAAAGGCATTTCTGCTGTCACTGAAATTTCTTAGATGGAGAAAAATAAAACTCCCCTACATCTCTTCTTTTTATTTCACACAGAATATTTAAACTTTTTAAGAAGTATGAAATAGGCCTTTTCTAGAACATTTCAGAAATCTACATACAAAGTTGTCTATTTAATTTCCATCTGATAAAAATATATTCTTGCTATTACAACACAGAATGTCTGCAAAAACTAAAGTGGAAGCTATTCTAAAATGATCAGCAAATATTAGTTTACATTTTATAGCAGGATTTTCTTAATTAAACAGACACGCAAGGAAATTGTCTATTTTTCATCTAATTTTGGTCAAATTGAATATGAGCTGGTAATTTTTAGGAATCACATGCAAAGCAGATTAACTTCACAGATCAGTCACACTATGCTTTCCAGATACTTCACAAGAAGGGACTCAGACTATTTCTGTGAAGAAGCAGAGGCACTGCAGCTGCACAATGTTCATGAAAGATAACCTTAGCTCTGCAGCAATGCAGAGATCTTTTGACAGAAACTACATAGACAAACAATCGTCTGACTTCTGATCCAGACCAGAGACTGGGATAATAGATACCCCAAGAGGAGAAGCTCTGCCCCATTGTTTGAAAAAGAAATTCTATTTCTTCATCCTTTGCTTCACACTCGGACAAAGGCTAGCACTACCCAGAGAGTGATTTAACTCCTTAGACTTCTGTTTCCATGTAAGAAATGGATGTCTAGTCTTAGGTGCCCAACTGGGGTGTTTTCACTGTCAGTGCAGAAAGACAGGTGCCTAACACTGGTGAGATGAATCTCTCTCTGAAGAGCCCACATCTCTACTTCACTGTCTGCACAGAAGGCTAAAAGCATGCTCTTGTTCTAGATACGACTTTTAGCAAATTAATCTTACCAGAAAGAGAAAATAATGAATACATGCTGTGCCACATAGGCAGTTATTGTAATCAGTATTTTTCCTAGTATCGCAGTATCAGATTGCCCTAAAAAAAAATTCCTTGGTGTCCTTTGCAGCTGAAGTCAGGGAGGTTTACATGAGAGCATGTTCTGTATTTTCCCATAATAGGAAGAGTTTATATCTGTCAATATTCTAATGAAGAAAATGGTAGAACTCCAAAGTTTCTGTGAAACCACCTGTACACTTCAATTCAGTCTACACTGGATGTGCACACAGATCATCTCCTGTATGTAAGTCTGAAACAGTGTTCATGTGAGTTTGTATTCTGCCTACACTGAATTCAAAGTGACAGAGATTCTGTTTGAACATGGAGTTACCTTGGGCACAGATAATGACTGCTTGTTTAGATTCCCAGATGACAAAGACCACTGGATTGTGCAGTAATTAATCTGGTAGAATTCTCTTGAAAGATGACAGAAGGCAGATTACTTCTGATGCAATAAATGCAATGAAACAGACAGTATATGGGAAAGAGAAATTAATATCATCATATGGGAGAACTACTTGAGTAAAAAATTATGAAGAGCAAGCACTACTAGAATCAGCCATATAGTGAAAGTATGTAGGTTTCTCTGGAAAAAAAAAAAAAAAAAGCCTCCTATTTATATCCATAGAAAAAACAGATACAAAGAGCACAATAACACTATTTGATAGAGCAAATTCTCAGCTACAAAACACTTTTTTTCATCATATTCACCACCGTTAGCTACACATTTTTTGCCAGTGATGAACGAGAGCCTGCATGCCACACTCATTAAAATTTTCATCAGCAGAGGTGTTCCATTGCTGCTGTCATGACTGCTGAAATGCACCACCCACCACCTCACTGTGCTCACATCCACTGGTTGGTCTCCATAACTGTTCAGCAAGTGTCATTGAATGTCAGTGGCTGCCATTTTTTCCAATGGAGGAATTCAATAACATGTTTTCTTCAAATGCCATGCTGAAACTTCCGTGTCAGATGCCATTTTGTCAGACCACCCCTCTGCTACCATCTGTCACACAGCAACAAAATATAATGAAATACTGATGGGGAGGTTCAACACTTACTGCCGTACCACCAGGATCTGCCTCTGATGCTGTGGGCCAACATTATAAAATAGGATACATGACTTTCAGAGCAGTCTTTGTGTATATAAGCATATACAACATATACTATATATATAAAGTATTCAGTATATATAGTGAGAAAGTCTTTGTGTATATACACTATATACAGAGAGAGAGAGAGAGTCTGAAAAGAGCTGCAAGGAGTGGTGTAAAGCCAACATATATGAGAATGTGAAGAGGTTTTTTTAATCCAGGAGGAATATAATAATATGAGCCAAGAAATTTTAAAACTAAAAATAACAGGTGTTGACAAAATCTAAGTGGAGTTTAGTAACCAATGAGATGTGGACACATTAAATGTACACATATTCCATCCTCTAAAGCCAGTGCAAGCACAGTATATCTTGTCCAAAATAAGGTCATGTCATAACACTGCACATTATGCACAGTATCTGTCACTCTCAAATAAATAGGTAAATTTCAATAGCTATGACCAATTCAATATATGGTAAACCCCAAGTGTGATGGCTTGCTCTAAAACAATTAGTCTAAACTGCTTAGTGGTCATTGCTGTGATTCACCAGCTGACTGCAGCCATCCAAGGCAGTTCTTATTACTGAGATGGGAAAACATATTAAACAGGGAAGCAGAGTACAGTTTGACATGCTAGCCTGCTGTCAGCCCGCCCAACAAGTCACATGAAGCAGGTTAGGAGTGCAAAGCAGATGGCATGGGAAGCCACAATGCAGTGGACCTCTGCACTTAACAGATGGCAACAACGGGATGCAAGAAAATCAGTGTCTTTGTGGACTCAGGAGCACAGCAGGAATTCTTCTGGAGATAGCTGCTGGGGGTTGGGCCACCACAATAACAGCCAGTACTTGCCATGGATATTCAGCAGCAGCTGAGCAATTTTCAGAAATGAGCTCTGTATATGTTCCTTCCTTATTTGATTTAAACCTTTTAGGAGAAATGTCCAGGTTCTTTCGGGAACTTGGATCCAGATCCAGATTTACAGTTTAAGATGATCTTTTCGCTCTGTTCCTTTTTCTTATTACAGATTATATGCCAGCCTTCATAACTGTAGATTTTATTTTTTTTTCTCCAGGTAATTCCTGTTTAGCTCTTGGAAACATCTTTGTATGTTCCTATTTATCTACAGTTTTCCTTAAGTCTAAATACAGTAGTTGCTTTTTCCTTTGTGGCATCTACTTTTTGTCATAGCCTGATGAAACAGGGGCATCACGTTGAAAAGTGATGTTGGTATGTTGTTGCTGACATTAGGTTCATGTAGAGGCATACCAAAGATGTTCTGAGTAGTTTGTAGGCCAGTGTTTCCTAACTTCTCTGATGTAAAGGATCAGTCAATCTTTTCTGAAAACACACGCTGAGACCAATTCACGGTTGTTTGTGGGAGGGAGAGAAAGAAAAGATAATAAATAAAATAATGAGAAATTAACTAAATGCAAATTATTTTATAAAAGCATGGTGGTACTGTTCTAATTACAAAGATTTTAATTGCAAGTTTTGATAATAAGAAAAATAATTGGCAATGGACTTATGCCTGAGGATAGACACCACCAGTAGTCAGGAGTTATCTCATGACTCTATCAGTTCACAAGATAAAGTTTAGGATAAATGTTGGATGTTCAGCTATTATTTCATTTTCTCCTTTTGTATTTTCCTACTTGTTTGTGTGATGTGAGATGTTAAAACAACCATATTTGCATTTAGACGATATAACATCTACTCATGCAATTTGATATGCAGATTGAGAGGATAAAGATACGATCTCAGACTCAATAAACATCATAAACATTCCAGTCACGTAGTAAGTGGGAGGGTATGAGGTTTTGTGCACTTGGTAAATACTTTGAAATTACCTTTTGGATGCAGTATTATCTGCATAACAAATTTCTGAAATTATTTTTCATAGATAAAAACTCACAGTTCCACCAATCTAAAACTAGTTCAGTAAAACACATGAGTATTGTAGTTTTATGTAGTTTGGATCCCTGCATTATAGACAAATAGATTTTTATTTACATTTTCAGCAAACAAATGCTTCAGTCTTATACAGGACAAATATCTACAATTATTATGTCAGAAATAACTTATGTGGATACTCAGATACGTACAATTCCCTGAAAATTATCCTAGGATAATCCGTACCTCTAGCTTTGACATTTGTCTCAACATTGGCTGTATTGAAGTTCTCTTCCATATGCTTGGTTGGACCAGACTTTGGGCCAGTATCTCTGAAAATACTTGCCTCTCCCCACAGTTGGAGGATTAGGCACTCTGAAAATTGGAACACAATGTGAGATTATATTTTACAAAATTTATGCTAATCCACATCTGAACCAGGATAGATTATGAAGTTTTCATTAATATGTTATTTTAATAATCACAATGAACAGATAAAAAGTACATTCTGGAAAATAATATAAAGTAATTACATGCAAAGTATATAATAAGAAGTTGTTATAAATAATTAGATTACCTGCATTAATAAAAATCTATGTCTCTGCTGACTACATACACAGTTCTGATGTGGATACCTACAGCATTGGTCTGAGAAGCTGAATGAAGCCCAGCTCAAATTGTATATCCTATTTCTAAATAAATCATTGCCTAGACAATGTTTTATTCCTTGAAAGTTTTACTCGTTTAAGAGGGAATGGAAATAAAATTTTCTTTTTTATTAACTGTATCCAAACAAAGATGACTCATAATATTCAAGATAGCGCAGTATCAAGACCCGGGTCTGTATTTAGCAAATCACTGCTGGGAAGAATATCAGAATGGATAAAGAAACAAATAGTTAATACAGACATGCAACTGTGAGAGTGAAGAGAGAAAAGAAAGAAGGTGTAACCAGTAGGAACTATCCAGAAAATAGGAATTGCATCTCACAGATGTTGAGGATAAAATATTTCCATCAAATTAGATTGCTGAAGTATTTGAGCCTCAGTATGCATTTTGGTCCAAATGTTTCTCGTTTAGAGGCTCCTGAGTCAAGAGTCTGGTTACCTTTGCTTTTCACTGAAGTAAACCATGAGGAAAAGCTGCATGAATCTAGGACACACAACTCTGTTCTTGAAAGTCTGTCTCTCTCTCTGACCTGATGACCAATTTCAGGTAGCTAAAGTCTTCCTGTTGATGTGGAATGAATCTAAGTTTCACTCTGTTTCTCATGTATGCTAACTACTAACCCTAATACTGCCACCAGTTTTGATTACCAGTTTGGTGCTTTGTAAGGTTAGTAAGGATGAGTGTGATAAATAAAAACACGATTTAAAACACAGATTGGAAAAATATTGAAGTACCCTAATCAAAGATCCATAAGAAGGAAGAGTATAAGGTCTCACGATTAACATGACATCGTTGGAGTGTCCTCAATCTTTCTATGGCACTGGGAGGTACTACCCTAGTCAGTACAATAACATTCTAAACATTAAAGGACTTGAGACCTGCAAATCAGGTTGGGTTGGCTGGATTGTTAGCAGTGGTCTGGCACTGAAAAGAGAAAACAGAGTGGTCGTTTGCTATTTTTAATCACTCGTGCATGGGTCCAGTTTTTCTCTGGAGCTCATTCTAAAATGCAAGCATCATCGCCAGGATTATGATTTTTACAACATCTGCCTAGACAAAAATATGGCTGAAATGAGAATAATATGGTCACAGTGCCAGAACAGTGAGAACAGTAATAACGATAGCCTCACTGTTTATTATGATCATCATTTTATTCCCACTGTAACCAAACAGTATAATTTATTGCAGTAATATGACCTGGCTATGAATGATTATACAAATACTTATTTATATAGTTCAGAGGGTCTATATAGTCATACTTTCTGATGAAAATATATTATGTACCAACAAGAAGAAGGCCTTACATGAGAAAGAAAGCAAATTTCTTTTTGTAATTGGCAGCTATCCATGTGAGATCCAAGCAGGGTATGAGAAATGCATGCAAATGTGACAAAGCCTGTTGATATCAGGATTTCTATGAATTATCTATTAAAGTATCGCATTTGTTATCATTCTCTGCATCCTGATCCTACGTGAATTCACTCTGAATAACAGGTGGATGTAACTTTAAAGTATATTCAGCTGCTGAAGCTAGAAAATAAGCTCTCATGAAATGAGACTCAAATAATCTCTGATTTCAGAACAAAAAGAACCTGCGTTCATTTAGCAACTAAATGGGCTTTAAAGCACTGAACCTTACCAGTATTTCTAACAGCCTTGGGACTTTAAAAAGAAAGCACCTGCTTCAATTTGAGACAAAGATGTCTTCCTGTGGCAATCTCTTTTTAGTCTCCAGTTGGCAGAAAATGGACCTAATCTTGAGAATACGTGATTGTACAGGTAATTTATATTAAAGCTGTCTGTAGTACTCAGCAGTGCTACTTACATAAGTCAGAAACAAGTTTTTCACTTGACTGAGTACTTACCAGATCCAAAATGCCAAACTCAAAATATTTTAATATATAATAGATTGTACAGTATCTTTTTTCCCTTTGGAGGAAGTCAATTCTGATATTATTTGGCAGACCAAATTTTTATAAATTCAATTGCCATATAAGAAGACAAATTTAAAGGAATCTAATAAATCTTGGAGATGCTTTAGAGCAATCTATTGTGTGATCATTTTTTATAAAGAAGCATAAGGTACACAGTGACCTCGATCACCATTCATGTTAATGTAGTACATACTTTAAGCTTCTCAAGATGTGAAACATAAATTTCTTGGATCAAAAGGGTCTGGCAGGGCAGATTTAAAATATTTTTGAAAGCTATTTATAGTCCTCTAATATCTGACACAAATGTATCCGTGTAGTGTAAGATATGTTTTGAAGAGTGCTGTGGCACAGTTAGAAATGAAAAGTAAACTCCAGACACTGAATACACACAGAAAGTTTCAAAGTAAATATCAAGTTTAAACCAGTTTTAACATTTTGTATAGATGAATTTTACTTGGTGAATTTCACTTGCATCTGTCACTCTAGCAAAGCACATGTATTCCTTTCCTATGGGAAAATTGTTAGCCTTCTTTTCTTTAATCCTCAGAACAAAATGATGAACTTCCTGTATATAATTCAGCTTTGCCGCAAGGATAGTTTTCAGGCATACTCAGCCAGATTTAACCTGACCTTGCTCTCAGTGTTGGTAATCATAAAGCTTCCACTGCAGCAGTACTGCACTAATCCTAAACACATTAGAAGTATCCTCTGAGAGTTGTTTTCTGCTGAAGAATAAAAAGGGAGAAGATCAGATCAGCTAGCTGATGAAAGAAAAAGAAACCAGCTGTTTTCCCAGCTAGCTTGAGAGCCTTCACTGGGCTCTGGTAACAAGGGAAGAAGTAAGTGGGGCAACATGCTAATTAGGTAATATATTTCTCCCATTTACATTGATTTCATACATGCTTTTGGACTGACATGTGCAAATTATATAGGTTTACTTGTGGAATTTTTTTCTGTATTTTTCAATCAGAACTGAAAACGTGCATTTTCTGTAAGGTGGATGTACATCTTGCATTAGCTGGCAGTGTGCAATGGGACAGTGGGTGTCCAGCAGCAGCAAAAGCACCCAAAATCACAGTGGTGTGAAAGTAAGTCCCACCCCGAGTGCATCTCAGGCCCATGGAGCATCCTGACACAGTAGGGCATACAGCTTGCCTTTCCATAGATCATTTGTCTTTGGCCCTGTAGACAAGAAGGAGTGGTTGGGCATGTCTTCTATTAAACAGTAAAGGTGAAACAAATCAAGGGGTTTACAGATGCACTGATGTCTCTAGTAGTCATTTAATGCAGATTTTCCAGTCACAACTGTCTTCTTTATAGCACCCCTGACAAAGCATTTTCTTGATGAGGGTGTTCCTTGAGAAGTTCCTAAGCACTGAAAAAAAAAAAAGAAGAGTAATTACAGTAGTAGAAGTTTAGACAGAAAAAAAAAACAAAAACAAATGCATTAATTGGTATTTCTGTGCCTTCTGTCTGTGAAGAATACTTACAACCGTAGTTTACATCAGGCCTCTTTTTCATCTTCAGCTTTCAGTAATTTATAGACTTAAAATAATAGCAGAAGCATTATGAAGTGTAGAACATTATTGTTTATATAAGGAGTAAAATTGGCAAATAGAAGAACTTGAAAAAAAATGGCATTCTACAACACTTTCTCATTGAAGTCATTGGATTATTATTTTTAAGGCATAAGATTAACTTGTGGGAAGTTCCACGTACAGCTGTGAAAACAAAATACCACCTGCTTAATACATTAGTCTCTAAATGTTGATATTCACACAAACTGAGCCTTGCTGATTTGAAGTCATGCTGCTTGTTAATCACACAAATGCAAATATGCAGATAATCAAAAAACAGGGGTAATGTTCAGTCGTGAACCCTTTTGTCTCTTCATTGCACACTTCAGAAAACATCTGCATTCCAAACTGAATAGACTGTTCCTTACCATAGAGCAAATTTCATTCTGATTCTATTTTAGGCCAGCACTAGAACAGTGTTCATTCTAATTGCTTTCTTAAGTTGGTGGAAGTCACAGAAGGAAATAAAATATACCAGCTTCCAAAGATCTGTAGAGTCTTTCCAGAAACCGAATCTCTCAGAGCCTGTTTCTCTTCTGCAATATGGTGACAACATTTCTGTCACAAGCAAAATTCACAGAAAAAAATGGATGGCTTATGATGCTTAAAGTCTCATGTTTCTAACAAACAAGGCAGACAAGCAGGTGGCTAGCAATGCATTATGGCCTGACGGGATTACCATAAGGCTGGGACTCAGGAGGATACACCACAGATGGGCACGAGGCTGATGCCAGTTCAGTAGCCAAATAAAAGCTCAAAGTGCTATCATTGAACTAAAACAAAATGTTTTTCCACAGATGCAGGCTTGGGTTTTTCACTCTAATTCCAATTTTTGTGTCCTTTATTGGGATGTTTCCATATTTCCTTCTTACTAAATTGTAGACCAAAAAAAAGTAAAATATCTATGTATATGTTGATCATCTACCCCACGTGGAAGTAAATAATTTCTATGCAGTCCTTTTCATATATTTAGCCCAAGGGCTAGAGAGTGGGTTTGTCTTGTGGATGCTATCTTTGTTGGCTTTGGGACTAATGTCACCAGCACCTTCAGTCATGACCATGCATAGGATTTTGTGAGTTGTGAAATATGGATTTCTTTTAAACCAGGGGTTATACAGCTTTTTGCATGCTTCCAACTGTAGATTTATACCTTGGCTGTGCAAATGAGGGTATAATATTCCCTTTCTGTGGCAGTTTTTAGTGAAAGAAGAGGCTCCTCCATGACCAGAGGCTTTACCGGGTGAGCCAGAAGGTCCTTGCGTTTGGGGTGCAAGTCCATGGGAAGGCACAGAGCTTCCTGCACTGCTTCTGTTACTTTCTTCTGTGATAACTCTCAAGTTGCTACACATGGGAGCCAGATTCTTTCCCTTTTTGTTAGAGTCTGTCATTGCACAGTGGCAGTAATCATTCTACCTCTTCTTACACATCCCAAATAAATGCATGATCTGATTGCCAAGAACCAGTCCCTGAGGGAGTTCACTGAAAGGATTTGATAACGAATAACAATTTCAATTTACAGTGACATTTTGAGACCTATCAGTTACCAATCCTTAACCACTTTAAAATATCCTTTGCAAAGCTTTGAAATAATTTTAGTTTATTAATTAAAGTGTCATGTAAGATCAAGTCAAATGCCTTCCATAAGTTTAATTCAACTTTTTTACCATCTCCACTGATCTTATGACTCATAAAAAACTATTTTAATTTGATCTCCATAAACTCATACTGATTGAAGAACTACAGTTCTTTCAGTTTTTTACTTACTTGGTCTGTAGTACCAAAACCATTATTTTGCCTGAAATAATTCTCAAACTCACTTTCTTCATGTGTTTCCATTTAGTAAAAAATTTAAGTAGAAGTGTGAAATAGTGATTTCTTATTTTATTATAGTCTTATTTATTTTAGTTTTCTCCTTTTAAATACATTTATAACTTACAATAGAATGCACACACTTAAAATCAACTTTATGGCAGAAAATTGTCTCTACTCTTATTTGCAAAATGATTGTCCACAGTTCTGTAGCTGAATGGTGTAAGGAAGTGGGATATGAGATTAGAAGGTGCTCCGGACAACATACAGGGTCCAGAAATGCTCTTTCAAATGACTTAATTAAACTGCAGATAAAAGGTCATTTGCTAAAGTCAGTTTGACAAAATTTTTTACGTACATTTTGATATACTGGCAACAATAAAATATTTTTTCAGATTGACTGTGCCCATTTCTACTAAAACATAGGATATTTCCTTTTAGAACCTTAAATGGGAAGGAAGTCACACATGCATTGTATTCCTTCCTTCCCCCTCCACATCCCAAAAAGTCCCATAGGAGTTCTCTGCACTGGTAGCTGTCAAGTGCCCTCCAGTGCTAATGCAGCAGTTACCGAACAGGGCGCAAAGCTGAAAAGAAGAAATATTATTTTACAGTGCAAAGCTGGACTGAGTTTTATAATAGAGAAGCTAAAAATTTCCATTTAATATTTTCTTAACTTCAATACATTGTTGAAAAGTAGTTTCCAAGGAAGTTTCATGGGCAAATATTTTATACAGACAGTTTTGAAGTCACTACATCATTACCTTCAAGGTTAAATCTGATGTCCACAGGACAAAGGCAATCTAACAATTTATCTCAAGGTCTGTGGGACTTGGTGGCTGGAAAGCAATTTGAAGAGAAATTCCATAGGATAATTTTCAAAGAAATAGAATAATTTTCTGAACACAAAGTCGTAAATATGATAGTGCTATGAAACCACAAAATCTCACTTCTCTTTAAATGTTTTCTGATCCTTTGATACATTATGAATATAATAACCAACATCTCAGGAACTTAAGGGCTTTAGCCAAAAGTAGCAATAAGTAGCTCAGCAGCAAAAAGGGATGTATGTTTGTGGACACCACCTTTTGTAAGGATGCAAGAGATGCTCAGATGAGGAGGCGGAAACAAATACAAAGACGAAATAACATCAATAAGATGCCACAAGTTCCTGTGGAAGCACAAGTAGAATAGTGTGGATCTACCCGCTGCTATTATGCAAGTGACTGCTGCTTGAAAATGTGTTACCCTAAAGCCATGCAATAATCCAGTATATTACTGAACAATTTTAATTTTGTTCTATGCAGAGCAGTTACGAGGATAATGTCATCATGCTAAAGACTGTTCAGAACATGCAAATTAAAAAAAAAAAAAGTTTATGATAACTCAGCATTGATCAGATGAGTGCTGTGAAAGTCTAAAAGGATTGATAGAAAAACCCGAGATAAATTAGAATGCTGAAGGAGGAGGAGAGAAAAAAAATCATGCAGATGTTACTTGGAAGAAGAAGAAAATTTTGAAAACAATTCAAGAGTTTTTTCTTAAAAAGAGGGAGATAAATTTGAAAAGAAAAATAGGGTTGTAACCTTTTTCTTTACAGAAGAATAAACCTACATTATATTTGAAGATGTGACCATAGAGGTTGTGCTTTGAAATTAAATTAGGACAAATCGAAAACAGAAAAAAAATGTCAATCTGATTGCCTCCAGCTGAAAAAAGACACAGCAATATATAAGAGTCATAAGCACAAAATTATAAGAAGAGATGAGTAATCTTAAGCAAAATTGTAAAGTTCTGAATTAGTGCTCGTTATATAGCAGAGGTAAATCAAGATATTTAGTAGTTCTGTGGCTAAGTGCAACATTAGAATATATATCCAGCAGGGAAAAAGGGAGAATTCAGAGAAAAAAAAATCAATCCTTGGCTAAGCCTGCATGTGGTAAATATAACGGGATTGCAGATGTGAGTAGAGCTCTTTGCAATTGTGTTCATAACCTAATTAGGGTGGTAATTAGGACACAGGTAAAACCACAAAAGGAAAAGAAAAGGATGTTAGATTTCAAAGAATGAGTTTTAGAAGAATGTAATAGCACAGGATGAAATCAAGTAGGATAAATCAATAGAGATAAAGGACACAGAGGGAAATGGAAAACATTCAAAGATAAATTAATGTATGCCCAAGGGCTATGCATGTAATCTAGCTAAAAATACACCAGAAATAAAGAAGGCTAATGTTGATGAAAAAAGAAGCACAAACCTGAAAATATGCACTCCAGTTGTATCCCAGGCACTGTGTAAAATGAATCCAGCTGAACAAGTGAAGGTTGAAGATGAAGCTAATGGTACATATAATAAACAGCAAGAATAGATTTTCAAATTAAAAAACACATTTCTTAAATCGGGAAAGAATATATTCTTGGATGTGGAAGTAATCAGAAGATAAGGACCAAATAATGACAGAGAGTGGGATATTAAGTGTAAGACACTGAAGGAAATAGCAAAAACAAAAAAACAAAAGAAGTGATATTATCATTAGTAACTGTTTATGTTTTGGACTCAGAGCAAAAACTTGTAATAAGTGATTTCAACTCTGATCATTACTTCTCACAACAGTGCATTAGCACACTACAAGGGACCTTATGAAAAACCTAGTATGAGTTCTAAATACCTCTTCTGTAATTCAGACATTTAAATAACAGATTTATGAGTGTTTTTATAGGTAGTGATTACATTATTAGGAGACTGACCTCTTATTATCATTGACCTCCGTCCTGGTTTTGGACTCAACACCTCCTTAAAAACGTAGAGACTGAAAAATGCAGCTAAGCTAAATCCTTAGAGATACACTGTGTACCTTGTGCATGTATGTAACTCTCACTAACATCAGGAGAAACTTTGAAAGCTCGGTGTCTTATAAAATTTCAAGCTAGAAGATGGGGAAACGCTTTAAAAATTTCAAACTACACCTCAGGCAAAAGTGTTAAAGGAAAACAGTGCTGGACTTGCTAGAACCAACTTCAAAACACTGAATCAATTACCTCTCTGTCTGGCAATGAGCATGGCCAAAACTCAGCCTGCTTGATTCAGGTTTTACACCCACACACCTGAAGATCTGAATTTCCCCGAGAGCTACATTTCTCTTTCCACAAAATACAAAGGGAATGTCTGTAGTGGAGACACTAAAAAGGAACACAGCTTAACGTACTTTACAGAGGTCCCTAAAGTGGTGGGAGGGTAAATCAGGTCTGAATAGTTTATTACTGTAATTACTAAAACAATTGCTTGCTATACATAATAATGACAGAAGAAAATCAAATGATGAACTGCCTGTACTAAGTTGATAGATGCACTACAATATACTAAGCAGAATGGATCCAGTGAGATAGCTGGCTGAAAATGAATAATTGGTAATCATTTTGCTCCAGTAGGTCTTACTTATTTACCACCCATAAACTGCCTTCCTGTAATTTTTCCAAGTATATGACACTTTGTTTTTTGCAACTAAGTAGGAAAATATCTTGACTTCACAGAAATTGAGTTCATCCTTGATAAAGAAAAAAAAAAAAAAAAAAAAAAAAGATTAAAAAGCTAAAATACTGGGCAAGAAAGCAAACTCTGTATTACTGGGAACAAGCATCCTGAAGTTTTCTCATCTGGAGGAAGAAGGAGAGGGAATGAACTTCATGTTTCTATTTTTAATCTGATCCTTGCACTCTTCTTTTGTCCTATTGTTATAAAATGTTTCAAAAAACTATTTCCTCTTCAGCAGTGGAAAAAAAAATTGAATTGAACTTATGAAATTTTCTAATAAAACTTAGGAAAATGTAAGGTAGAAACGGAGGGTATTTAGGAAGTCCTTGCCAAATGTCAGGAGACTCCAAAAGAATCCATCTCACATGTTGTTAGGAGGAATAAGAGGTCCAGACAGCGTGCTAAGAAGAAAGTTAGCTCCATTCCTGCCAGCCTCAGTATAATATCTCAGAAACAAGCAGAGAGAGGGAGAGAGAGAGGGAAGTGTACGCTGTATTAAAGGCTGAGGGCAGAAGTATCTACGTTTTCTGTGAGTTTAAGAAAGGCTTTGCAAAATTAGAGCAATAAGATTCTGGAACAAATTTGCAGGAGCATTGAGGACAAAATTAGTTTTTAAGGTGCTTCCTGATACTTTTATGAAAAACACTGTATCCTAACAGTCTTGAAATACCAAATTTCAGTGATGTGCATCTATTTCAGTCCTCTAGAGTCATTTTTTGAAAAGAAACTACCACCATTAAGCTTCAGAAATTGTCTCTATTCCCTCTTCAAGTATGATAGGCAAATAATAAATCTGAAGCACAGTGTTTGCAGAGATTTGGGTTTAACAATGCTACATCTTATCCCTTATCTCAGACTTCAGTAGCCATTTAACTCAGGTAACACGACTCTGAATGATGTGGAGAAAAGCCACCCGTCAAAAAAAAATATTCAGCAGTTAGCATACACTGGTATCCCTGCTGCTGCCATCTGCTGCTAAATTGAATTGTGTTTAGAAGGACTTCAGTTAAGATATTTAAAGGCAAAAGATGAACAACACTTCCTTCCCAGCTAGTGCAGAGGTGTAGTCTGCTTTCCAGCAGTTGAGGATTACATAGTATGAAGCTATTTATCTCAAGATGTTCTTTGGGATAATCAGGGCAGTGTCATCTCCTTGTTGATTCCCACTTCAAAAGAGATGGAAAGCAGCTTCTTTTATCTTCTACAGCATGCAATTTGTCTCCAGTGGTTCTAGACAACCGCATTCTGCGTAGTTCAATCTAGTTAAAATAGTAGCAACAGCCTGAAGCAACTTGGAGTCTCTTCTATGGAAGATGGATATATCTAGGCCTCACTGCAGTGACACTTTTAATCTAGTCCTAGGATACTGTCCTCACTCCTCTGAGACTCTTCCTCATTTCTTCAAAGGGAAGTGATGAAGGATATCATTTATAAGCTGATCTAATGAGCTATCACACTCTTTTAAGAGGGCATTTGGAGAAGAGAAATCATCAGGGCAGTGTTGTGAGTAAAGCCTTTCAGTCAAACTGAATTGACTCCACAGATGTTTTTGCTATTTTTCCTGTTTTTCATGTTTTCTATACCTTTAGAAAACAAATAAAAAATGCTTCACAAAGTTGAAAAAGGCTGTATGGTTTTTGAGGGTTGTTTTTGAGAGTAGAATTAAATTGAATTGGGAATTTGCTATGAAGTCAGGCTTCTAAGGACTTCATTAATATGCCTCAGATAAAGCTTACCACTGCTTCCTTAGAAAAGGACATAATAATACCAAGAGAAAACATATTTCTACTATATTCAAAAACTGGACAATAAAATAATCTCTGTGATTGAATCTGAATACAATAATCTAATCCCTGAGAGTCTCCTCCGCCTGCTAAGTGGTCACAAGAAATACTTGTTTGAAAGAAAAAAATCACTCTGAATTAGATTTGCCTAGTAGCTTTTCCAGGATTAATTCTTCACTCTGCTCTGAGGTTCTACATATCTTCACAGCTTTGGAAAGTCTGCCCTGGAAGGAATGAGAGATACTGGAATCAGTTACTCTGGCACTGTTCCAGCAATGCTGGTACCTCCCTTTGCAGAGCACAAAGACTTGCTGAAGCTTCAGACAAAAGGATCAATCCATTCTTCTCTTCAGTGAGGGTATTTTGAACAGATGTTCCCTTTGATTTTACTACTTCTTCAATATCAGCACAGCGATTACATGATAGAAGGGAATCATTCTTTCCTTTTTTTGACAGCCAGAAGAACAAAGCTATGAATCTTTGAAAAATCAGTCACAAAGATATTTCTTAATTTCAGGTTTTCCATGAATCATCTTTTCTCTAAAACAGATAGTTCCAAAAGCTTGATATCATCATGAGTGGGTAACTCTTACAGAATTCTTTTCATCTGTTTAAAGGGATCTAAATTACACTTCAAAGTAAAGCTAAGATATAAGGAAAAAGCCCTCTCTAAAACTAATGAATAAATGTAACAGAAATTTTTCTTGAAATAAGGTAAAATAAAATCTAATAAAATATATAAGACTAGCCTCTTAAAGAGAGACATTGGTTAAGGACAGAATTATTTGATACAAGGAAAAATAATGCCTTGCAGCATATTTGGATTTCAACAAATCTATGGGTAGATCAGTGTTCCATGACAGAGGTACCTAAAATTCCCTTGTAGCTTCATATTCCCCTGGATTTGTATGTGACAAATGCTCTAGCTTCTACTGCAGTCAAAAAAAAAACCACCCTAATTCAGTGTAATTCTGACTTCATGTAAACTTTTCCCCACAAGTATGTAATTTAAGTCTCTCAGCTTCTTACTCAGGACCTGTCATTCACTGACTGTACATTTAGAAACCCGGTTTGTAATAAAGCAGTGCTCATCAATGCTTTCTCACCATCTCAATGCCCAAAAGAATCCAACAGACAACAAGACAACAGACAATGGGCAGTATTTGAAAAATGAGGCAGAAAAACCAGTTTCCTAACAAAAAACCCAAAACTGGAGTCAGAAACTAAGCCACACGCTTGGTCCAATTAAAGACCATATCAAATTCAGAGTTAACATACTCACAGCTGTCCATGTGGAGTTTGATAAAAGGGTTTCATGCAGCAAGATGTAATCTTTAAGATTCTTTTCAAGTATGTGTAGTAAATTATTTAGTTTGCCCTTGGTTTCCATACTCCTAAACTGGCAGTAATGCTCATTGGTAGTCAGAGAGCACCAGGTTATTTTCTACTCTCTCTGGATCTACTCAGATACAGCCCTTTCATCCCTAGATATAGTGTAAAGGAAGGATCTTATGACATATTCTCCTCTTCAAAACCATTTTAAGTTCTTCATCAAAAATGAACAATATAATTTGGAGGTGTTTTAATGGCTTTTCAGCATCCTTACTCTGCAGCATATTTCCACTGAGGAATGAGGATTGACTTCTCTGAAGCTGGGAATCAGGAGGATACCTTTGTAGTCTCCAGATCAGCAATGTCTGGCCTCCCTGACAGCCAGAGGTTTTATGTAACCCTTCTCAGGTTACTCCTGTGTCATCCAAATATTCCCAGAAACAGAAATGCCCTTGTTTATAGCAGTAAGTCTGGGTCATTTTGGTCCGTGCTAACTAGCACTCTCCCAAAAAATTCCCAAGCACAATTTGGTTTGTATGCTCCAGAAACTTTTCCCAAATCCCTGCAACTTTAGGATAAAGTCTAGCCTCACGCCATAATGTGCAAGCTGATCTCAATGCCCAGTTACATACAGCAGCTGTCTCAATATCCTGATATCTTGGCAAGCATCTGGCATTTCTCAGTATTACCTATTTCTCCCATATTAAGTCAGGAGTCCAGGAGTCTGGTGAAAATCAGACCAAGATACCATTAGCCTTCCTTGCACCACAGGTACAGTGCTAGCACATGTTCAACATGGTGTCCATCAGGACCTCCAGATTCTTTCCAGCTGGATCTTCCCTAGCATTTCCATGTGCCTAGGGTTGATCCTCTAGAGGTGTAGAACTCTGAACTTCCTGTTGTTCAATATGAGGTTCCTTTCACCCTTCCCCTCCAGCCTCTCTAGGTCTCTTTGGATAGCAGCACAGTACTCTGGTCTATCAACCACTCTTCTGAGTTTTCATCTGCAAATTTGCTGAAGTACACTCTGTCCCATCAGCCAGATCATTAATGAAGATATTAAATTGGACTGGACTCAGTAATGATCCCTGTGTAATTCACTAGTAACTAGCCTCCAACTAGACTTCATGCCACTGACCATCACGAATCGACTGGCCCCAGGTAAGGGAATAATAGATATCCGAAAGAGCTGAACAAGTATGAGATGAAGATAGATGATGACCAGCATTGCTAGCAGAGTCAAAAAGCCAGGTAGCGTCCAGTTGAATTTAGCAGATCTATCCAGTTGTCTCTGTCCCACACTCCAGCTCTAGCACTGTATATTAGTTTGGGCACAGCACCAGGCCCATGTTGGCTCTGTTTATTAGTTCCATTCTGCCTCAAGCCAACAATCCCTTGGACCTGGAGTGCTGTTGAAAAAAAGGCATAGACATGGAGAAAGAAAGCTGTATGAACAACTACGCTGTGCCAATTAAACTCATTACATCCTCTCTAAGGCAGTCATGGAACAGTTCTATGCAGAACCATTTGGTTGACTTTGAATGGTGGACAGAAACCAAATGTTATTCGTGTAGGCTCTGTAAAGCATCTAAACTGCCTCTGGGCCAACTTGACCCTGGAAAGTATAGAATTACCTTCATGCAGCTCTGTATACTGGCAGAACAGATCTAGCTCTGCAGGGAACTAGCTCAATGTCCCTGCATCTGCAAATCTACTACTCCATAACTTGTAAACCACTCACACATAATTGAGAGTTGATGGGGTAGAATTCATTTCATCCATGCAAACTCTCATTAATCTGTACTTTCTAAGCAGGAAACTGAAGGGATGGACAAGGTAGAGGACATTTTACTGAAGTGAATCCAAGTGAAACATTAAGAAATTCATTACAATAAATTGTAGGAATAATACATGAAGCGAGATGGTTTGGGAAATTAAGCAAGCCTCTGTTCTCAATTGCTGTGCTATCAATTCTATCCAATCATTTTCTATGTGGCTTCTCTGGTTGGAATAAGTGGAAGAAACAGACTGAAAGGACTGGAACAATGCGGACTCCCTGTCACAACTGTCAAACCAAAAAGAGTCTGGTCAAACATTGCCCCTCACTTTATAACAGAAGTTCTGAAAATTGTTCTTGGATTTATTGTTGAACAGCCTTCACAGCTCAGTAGGATTGCTTTATATGATCACTCAGTTATGTCATTTTTGTGTTTATAAGAAAATAACCATTTAGTCTTCAGTGATCTTAGTAGTCATTCTCAGTAATGTATTTAAGTGATTTGCAATGTCTTTCATCTAAGGACAGATAATGGATATATATTTCATAGTAGCTAATGGTAAGCTTTACTCGATGGCATAACAAGCCAACTGGTTTTTAAGAGGTGGTGTTTGGGCATAAACACTCAATAAATCACAGTGTCATACCTGTTTCCATGGGACTATGGCACAGAAACAAAAACGCTGGATGTTAGTCAGGCAACAGATCTCAAAAGGCAACAGAAGACAACTTCTGGTATGTTAAGATGCAGAAAAGGATTGATTGGAACAACAAAGTTGCTAATTATAAATAAGAAAAAAATGCTTAGGTTTGCTGATCTTTTATGAGAAGTAGCTCAGCTGTTAAGAATATATATGAGATTTTATAGAGGCTTGGTCTATTTATTCAGATAAAATAAAACAAATATGTTGTTTTGTTTTAAAGCATTGAAGAGGCAACATCTTAGTAACCTAAAGTAATTATGGAGAAAACAAAATAAACTAAATATACTCATTTTCTGTTTTTTCCTTCTCGCTTAAAAACATGTGTCCTGAAAATAAATGATAAAGTTGCAACAAGCATTTAATTACATTAAATTCCTGGACAGCAGCCATTTTAAAATCAAGCCACTGTTATCTGTGTATGTGTACTGGGACGGAATGCTTGTTGGGTGAATTATTGTGCTGGCAAAGCTTTCTCTTATCAGACTGCCAATAAAAAGACAAGGGGAAGGGGAAATGTAGTTTTGCTATTACATATGGTATAACAATGTAAAAAAAAAAAATAAAGCAATGTCCAAAGTTTGTTTTAGAGGTATCTGTATGACACAGATTATTTCTGTTAAAATAAAACCAACCCATGAGAGTCTATTTAAAAATAAATCACAAATTTTTGTTCCAGTGCTTCTATTCCTAGCAAAGTCATTGATCACAGTCTTTCATTGGCAGCAGATATCATAATTGTATTTATTGTGAAAAAGCAGGTATTTTAGAAATGCTTAAAAAGGAGATACAGAACTAGAAATACCTGTCTTGGTATGGTATCTCTGAATGGATGAAACCTCCTGCTGTGGATTATTTGTAGGGCACTCATTTTCCTCTCTTTCCCGAAGGAAGTCTGCTGACATAGGGCTTGAGAACTAATGAGTTCCTGCAATTCCCATAACTGGTATAACAGATGCAAAACACCATCCGAATCATACACTTGGCTACAGGAGAAGCAGGAAGAAGCATCTGTTTTTCAGCAAATGAAGCACTGCTCAGCATTTCAGTGCACAAGGGGAAAGAAACAGGAGTGAAAGCCTAGCCTAAGGTACACTTTCATATTCAGTATAAATGTATAAAAGACGTAGTTATTTTAGAGCAGTAAAGGAAAAAATAAATCCATATCGCTTATGAAATAAACCTCAAAACAACTATTCCATACATGCTAACAGTAGAAGAAAAGTCTTTGAATTCTGTATACAAAACAGCAGCATGATATTACTTTATGTTTAGAAATGTTATTGGTGGCTGGGAACTTTTCTGTAAAAACATACCAAATTAGATTAAAAGAAAACTGGAGATAATGGAAAAAGCTACTTTAATTGATTAGCCAATTAATTTTCTGTTTGAATATGACAGCCAACAAGGGGTCACTTTCTAACTGACAAGTGTATCATGATTTTTTTTTTTTTTTACTTAGAGGGTGGTGACACACTGGAACAGGTTGCCCAAGGAGGCTGTGGATGCCCCATCCCTGGAGGCATTCAAGGCCAGGCTGGATGTGGCTCTGGGCAGCCTGGTCTGCTGGTTGGTGGCCCTGCACATAGCAGGGGGGTTGAAATTCGGTTATCATTGTGGTCCTTTTCAACCTAGGCCATTCTATGATTCTATGATTCTATGACTTTCATACCATCTTTTGAAAATGCAGCATTTATATAAAACTTGGCACTTTTTTTTTACTCACTGGCAATACTGTTATTCATACCATAGAATCACAGAAGCATAAACATTTTGGGGTTGGAAAAACCACTTAAAATCACCAAATTCAATCACCACCAAATGCCAACAAGACTAAATAATGTCCCTAAGAGCTATAACCACTTTTCTTCATTACCTCCAGGGATGGTACCTGCAATATTTCTCTGGGCAGCCTGTTCCAATACCTAACCACCTTTTCCATGGAGAAATTCTTCTAGTTTCCGATCTCCAAAGCTCCTCTGGTACAACTTGAGGCCATTTCCACATATCCTTACACGCCCCTTTCATTCTCATATCCTTTAAACCTCCCTGGAGGCGTTTAAGGCCAGGTTGGATGGGGCCCTGGGCAACCTGGTCTAGTACCAGATCTGGAGGTTGGTGACCCTGTCTGTGGCAGGGGGGCTGGAACTTGATGATCCTTGAGGTCTCTTCCAACTCAGCCACTCTATGATTCTACGATTCACTTGTCATCTGAGAAGAGACTGATACCCTCCTTACTGGAACCTCCTTTCAGGCAGTTCTAGCGACAGATGAGATCTCTTCAGCCTCCTTTTCTCCACACTGTACAAACCCTGTTCCCTCAACCTCTACTGTTAGGTCTTCTTTGCTATTCCCTTTACCAGCTTTGTTGTTCTTCTCTGAATATTTTCCAGCAATTCAACATCTTTCTTCTAGCAAGAAGCCCAAAATTGAACACAGTATTCAAAGTGTGATTTCACCAGTGTCACATGCAAGTGGCAATTCTTTATCCCTGCTGGCCTCTCTGTTTCTGATACAAGCCAGAATGCCATTGGCCTTCTTGTCCACTGCTGGCTGGTTGACCAGCACCTCTAGGTCCTTTTCTGCTGAGTAGCTTTCAAGCCACTCTTCTTCAAGCTTATATTGCTGCATTGGGTTGTTTTGACCCAAGTGTAGCACCAAGCATTTGTCTCTACCAGAAGACATACTGTTGGATGTGCACCATCAGTTCAAGCTAATAAGATTCCTTTCTATCCTTGAACAGATCAGTACTCCCATCTAACCTGGTGTCTCTGCAAAAAGAAGGTGCACTTGATCCCTTATCAAGATCTTTGAAAATGATATTAAATAAAACTGATTTCAGTACTGAGCCCTGGAGAATACCATTTGTGACCAGCTACCAATCAGATTTAACTTCATTAACAATGATCATTTGGGCCTGGCCATCCAGCCAATTTTTACCCAGTAATCAGCACATCCTTCAAGCTATAAGCACTCAGTTTCTCAAGCAGAATGCTGTGAGAAACAATATCAATACTCTGCTAAAATCCAAGTAAATAATATTATAATGATCTGGAAAAACAGAATCATATACAACCTTGGATTATTGTAAATTCAGTTCTGATGAGTTGCTTTACTAACTATGACATTTTATAACATGATCCTTGCTCGTGTGTAGTTTTACTTAATAAGAAAAAAATGTCACTGCTTGAAGGAAAATATATGAAGAAGTGGAAGTCTCTTAAAGAGCTCATCAGTTTGCTCTGGGAAAGGATTTAACAAAAAAAGCTGCACTTCTGGCCTTAATAGCTTGTCTGTAAGAACTTTTGCATACTTCTTGAAGAGTTTTCCTAAATCCTTGTTGAGTTCCATTGCTGCTATTTTTTCCATATTCCTTTAGGCTCTTGAATTCCTACTGCTTTGAATATAAACCTGAGTTATTCTTAGTTCAGGCTGAATATTAATTTTTCCATTCACAATTCATTTCCAAAGACAATGTTTTTAATAGGTCATCCTTTGTAATTTATTTTCTAAAGGAAGTTATTGGATTTAATCTTCTGTGAATTCTTGATGCTGGCTTAAATTGAATAGAAACTTACAGAACACAGTAGAAGTGGAATGACAGTAAACAGGAGACAGGATGCACACAGGGGTTTTATTTGCTTCCTTGATTCTAAATCCCCATTGCATTCTCTATAAATTAACTTCTGTTTCAGTTTATATTTTATATCTTATTTTTCTGTGTTTAGTTTTACCTGTACTTAGGAGATATATTCAGGAATATGTCTCTCAGCCCTTCTACATGGATGTCATCACAGGATCATTTAATTACCCCATCCTACAGACCAATAGAGTCCTGGTCTCACATACTATCCTCACAGGATAGAAATTAGAAATTTAGAAATTAGATCCTTAAAGAGGATCTGAAATAATGTGGAAGTAAGAGTTAAGTTTAGCAGGGTCACACATTTTTTTAAGCAAAATGTAATTAGTTGCCTTTCTTGACAGGTTGTCCAATGCCCATCTTCAACAAGACAGTTCCACAGCCCTTGTCTTTCTCAGCACCTCAACCCAGGCCCTTTATCCACATACTTCCTTCAGATTTCCTCATCTTCTCTGTTCAGGAAGCCAACTTTGTTTATGTTTCCTCTCTCTGTTTCCACCTCCAATTTCACCATGTACATAAAAACAAAACAATAACAACAAAAATACCTCTCACATTGCCCACACCACACACTTACTAGCAAGTGAGGAAGGGTGCTCCCCAGTCCCAGAGCTGCCAGCTCCATCAGAGACACTGGTATCCACAATCTGCAGGCTCTGCTCATTACTGGAAATCCACTATTTCCAACCCTACAAATACTGACTTTCAAGTGGGTTGCTGCACTGGTTGTTTGAGATTTACTCCATTTTGTGTTACTCTAGGTATCTCCCATGTAGGTAGCTGTGCTGCTTTCCCTATACTTCCTTTATGTTCGTGGAAGAGAAATATACACTTCCAGACTGTTATTCATCATTTCTTAACATTGGTATCTAAAAGAGATTACATAAGAAGATGGTTCTGTGCAACCAAGATGCCTTCAGTAGTCTACACAGGATGTACATTCTTGTACGGTGGGGATCATTGGTTCCAGCTTAGGGCTGTTCTGCTCTGCCTACAGCATCTAATCACCTTAAAACTGTAACTGCTCAAACTGCTTCTTAGGAGCGGAAAGGAAAGGGGAAATGATGCAGGCGGACATCTACTGCTATTTGGTATCTTTATTTTATTCTTCTGAAAGGGGCAATTACAAGGTTCAGTTGTCTTAATGAAGGCCAAATCTTTTTGGTTTGATTTGTTTCTTGACAGCATTACCTGCCCCAGAAAACTCATGCCTAACTGCCCTAATTTTCACTTCTTCAGAATACATATTGGAAAGCAAGAGCTGCACTGAATTATTCTGCTGTACAGAATAGATGTGACTGTATCTGTGCCCCGTGGCTTGGCTATAGTTTTGATGATACTGCAAAAATATTTTGTGCTCCTGAATAATATATATCAACGCTGCTTTTGCAGCACATTTACAACCCTATTCTGATTATTTTGCATAATTTGGAATTGTCCATAACATACATGGACACATATAAAATACATGTTCACGTGTTTCATTCTTTTTTTTTTTTTTTCCAGCAATAAAGGTTTGTGAGTGTAGAGAGCAGTTCAAGGGCACAAGGTATTACAGTACAGAGAGAGGGAACAGAGAAATGATATTTCATTAGTTAATTAAGAAAGTGATTTTATGCTTACAATGTCTGTAGTTTAAGTTTTTTCGTATCAACAACAAAGGCAAGATTCCTCACACTTTTCTGTTCTTCCATTCTCAGTGTAATCTTATTCTATGAAACAAAGATCGAATATAGCTACAGTGCTTAGGCTGGTTTAAAATTGAGCTGGAAAGATCCAGCTTATCTGTCTATAAGCTAAGCTGTTAGCTATCCCTACCTAGGGATTGTTGATTAGGCATAATTGAGTACCCATAACATCCACTGCCAAATATATTATCTTAGTAAATGATAAAATAAAAAACCCGAAATGCTCTAGTCTCCTCATATTGCTTTAAGGAAGAAATCTCTTATTTATATTCTATGTTTTTTCTCTTTAAATTGCAAAAAATGAAATATATTTGCAGGATGAACTAAAGTTACATATTTTACTAAACTGCCCCAAAGGATTGTGTTGTTTGGTTTTCCTTTATGTAGTGTACAGGTATTCACATGTAAGGTTTCCTCCTATTGTTTCATCTCCTTTCCCGTATTGAATGCCACCTTATTAAATGAAAAACTGCAGAATATTGTTAATAGAAACATTATTGTGTTTCCAATCATTTTTTGTAACATTTACAGATGCAAGCTTTTTCCATTTTTAGAGGGGAAAAATAACCAAGAGAGTGGTCAAGCATTGGAACTGGTGGCCCAGAGTGGCTGTGGATTCTTTGTTCTTGAAGATCCTCAAGGCTATATTGAGCACAGTTCTAGCAACTTGATCCACCTTTGAAGTTGAATGTTCAAAGTGGGCCTTAATGACCTCCAGATGTCCTATCAAATCTAATTAATCTATGATTCCATAGTCATCCTCATTAGGACTAACAGATGACATTCCTAATCCAATAAATACAACTGGCCCTTTGAGCAGTTTCTTTCACAGTGTTAGTTCACTAGAACTCTCAAGTTTGAGAAAAAAAATCAAGCTATTTAGAAGGATTCTTAGATATATTGCAGGGGGAAGAGTTTTAATGTTGACTCTAATTTTTAATGTATGTAATAGTAAGATACTTCTTTAAGAAGATTTGAAAATCTCTTGCTATTACCTTATCCTTTAAGCAGTTTGTTCAGATATATAATTTACAGCCTTTTGTACTGCTAAATCTTTTTTTAAAAATAAGGAGAAGGGTTAATCAAGCAAAATAAAGATTACCACGTATCTGTCTCCTTAGGCTTCTTTCATAATAACTGAGCTACAGTGGAAGCATATCACTTTGGACCATGATAAAGATGGCTAGAATAAGTCAAATGAACAGTGTTTTGAAATGTCTGCTTCTTTCAAATGACAACAGTTGTCTAGAATACTTAGATATGTCAGCTCTGAATATCTACATATCTATCTGTGAGATATCTCTCTGAAGTTATATGAAATGAACTCCACCTACGAATGTGAGAAATGTTTAGAAATACATAATTTGGGAAAGATAAGTATCCTGCAGACATTTTCAATCCTATGTTCTTAATTTTTTGTAATTGCAGAATGACTCTTTCTCAGTTTAAGAAGTCTTTGGTCAGAAGCCATAGTACATAACATCCAAGAGTAATTTTGCTGAAAAAGAAATCATTTCCCATTCTCTTCTCTGGGCATAAGGACTGTGTATGTTTTAGTAAAAGATCTTGTTTTAGAGGTGCAGAAGATTCAGCACCCTACTAAAGTGTTGAGTCAGAGTGCAGAGAAGACTTCTAATTCTTAAAGATTATTCTGTATTTTGCATCATAAGCTTCTGTTGAAGTGTTTTACCAGAAAGTTAGGAAAATGTTTTGTCTGATATTTGTTAGAAAAGTGAGATATCCAGGTGTGGCTTGCCTGCTGCTCATGCACAGATTTGCAGGAGTCCTTAGAGAAGCTTAAACGAGTAAGATAAATATTTAGAAATGGAATGTTCTCCAAAATTTTTCTATCCTTGTCTTGTCTTTGACTGTAACGTCAGATGCATCTACTGTCTTTTCCACTATCAGTTTTAAATATTTTTTTGTCTTTCTATGAATGAGAACACAGTCAAACCCTTGAATGAAACATTGGAAGTGTAGCTCAGGGTTTTGCTATATTTTGGAGAGATGGAAAGATACTTACCCAGATGTACAGTGTTATTCCTTCTTTTTTTTTTTTTGCTTCTCTATTAGAAGATCTCATTACAGATGCCTTCTACCTCTTTGCATTTTCTATACTTGCCTACACTGAAGCTCTGCAATTTCTTTATTAGAAAATGAAAAATTACATTAAATTTTCCTAGATTCACATTTCCTTAACATAACTGAAAATCAAGCTGAAATTAATCAAAAGAAATGAATCTGCCTTTCAGTAAGGGCTTTGGTGGAAGTCATATGGAGAGCATAATTGCAGATGCTAAAAGAAGCCATACTCAGCCCAACATTAAAAGAGAAATTTGAAGGATACCTCTGTTCAGAAAAGCAGAATGAAAGAAAACAGTTGTCTAACTTACTGGAAATTCAGTCAACTGGGTTTTAGAAAGTTCTAATAGTACTGCATCTTTCTTTCAGCTGCTCTATAATTTTATGTTATTACTAAGAAATATGTAAAAAATAACATTTCATTTAGAATTTTCAAAGTCAAGTAAATATGCAATTAATTCACTTTTAACATTTTTTTCACTTTTATTGTTCTCTCTGTTGTGACAGTAACAGTAATATTAATACATAATTAGATGAGAAGAAATGCCTTGAGTCAATAGATTGTAATGGCTCCTTTGGAGCCATACTGAAGTATCTTCTGTAGCAAATACATGGTTATGGACTTGTTAAAGCAGACATTAGTTACCCAGTAGTCCATTATGGCTCCTTATAGTCTACCATTTAAGTAGGTCTATATTTAGAGTCTTATTGATCAGTAATTAAGAGAGAGAACAGTGGCAAAATGGAAATATATCATAACCAATCTTAAAGAAGTAATTTATAGAAATTGTGAAAACATCAGGAACTGGCAAATGTCTTTTGCACTATTTTTACTATCATGCAGAAGCCAATAAACTCAATAAAAATTATAACGTATTAAAAGATCTCCTTGCATAGGCTGAGAAGCTTACTTCATTCAAAATTAATTTTTAAAACAGAGCTATTAAGGAAGAAATAATGCAAGTCACCATCGTGTATACAGTCTTCAGCTACTCATCATAAAAATGAACTTTACAAGTGATGAAAATAAGTCCTAGTAAAGGAATTCGGCCACTTTTAATTTGAGCCTTCTGAAGCATTCCCATCTCATTAGTGTATAATAGCATACAGGTAAGTTTATCCACTTTTCTATTTTTAATTGAGGTCTATATTCATTTAAATGAATTTATGATAGCTAATTACAAATAATTAAAACTCTCCATTAGAGTAAACCTAGAAAAGATGTTTAGGCACAGCATTCTTTTAGACTTTTCAAAATGCCACAGCAGTACTAATCTCTTATGAGTTTCACATGATACTCAAGATACTGGGACATGATTAAATGCAAATCCAGAAAGCAAAGCTTCTCCTCACTAGGCTCGCATTACACTCCACAAGGAGACTACAATATTATTACTTGTGTTGCCTGCAATGGAATTGTTTAATTCACAATAGTTTTTTGCAAATGTAAAGATTTAGTTACCATGTTTGTACTCAATGAGGAAAAGAGGGATATTCTGCTGTGAGCTTGTTCTTCTAATTGTTCCAATCTCTGTATTAACATTAATTAGCAAATTCATCTCTCAGTCTCTCCCACGTGGGACGTGTTCTGTCAGGGTTGAGTCGGTAGGGAATTTAATTAATTTATCAGCAAATTGGATTTTTCATTAAATGTCCTTGCTTTGGTGTTTTTGTTGCTTATTTATTTATTTATTAGAATTTTGGTGATTTATGTGACTATAGGCCTCTTCATCTACAATTCTCTAATGCAGAATTTTTTAATGGAATGGTATTGAACAGGAATACTTCATTTATAAAGGGTACCCAAAAGAGAGGCTCTGTCTGTCTCTCTGGTCATTTGCAAGCAAGTACTTCTGTAAGTGGAAACTTTTCCTGTGCAGACTTCTGTTCTATTGGGAATACTACGTTACTGTAAACCTGCCAATAGCTAGATGTATAAAAGGCTGATATTTATGGCTTGAGTACAAAGGGTATCAGTGTGCGAGAATTCGATTCAGTGAGGCTAATCTCAAATGCAATTAATGTTCACATTCCTTATGTGCCCCTATGGTAGTCTGTTTGCCCAAGGAATTTATTGGAAGTGATACATTTAATTAAACTTCTTGAAACTCCTGGGCAATTATATAATTTAGGTGATAAGGTATCGCTTTTGGAAAGTGGAAAGAGGAACAGCACAGTTGTTGAATTCATTCTTTTCTTGAGATTAATGGAGGATGTATGTGGCTGTGCAGGGAGCGCATGTCAAATGCTCAGAAAAGGTGTTTTCCTACCAAGGAAAGGTGATTTCTACCAATCAGCTAAATGAAAGTCAGAAATGTTTTGATCTTGTGTCAATTTTGATTTAGTCTCAGTAAAGTAGTTTCTATAATTACTATGTGAATAAAGGTAAACGAACAAGAAAACTTTCTGAACTGTACATAGGACAAACATGTGGCTTGTTACACTTCACTGGTGATTATTACTTTGATAATAGAAATCATTCTTACTGAGTACTTAGCATCCATTCTTTATGACTTGTTAACCATATAACTTTAACTGAAGAGATTTCACCTTAACTGCTGCCAAGATATTTTCCATTTGTTGTACAAACGCATGCTGTTTCAGCAGTGACAATCTGAATTCTCATAGAAACTATCTTTTTCTTATGCTTTTTTTTTTTTTTTTTGCTTTTTTTCTGTATCACTGTACTGATACAATGCATGAAATTATTGTCAGTGTTCAACAATCCTTTTATGTTTACATGAGAATTTGGAAAAGTAATCAATGAGTTTAAATCCCCATAGCCTGGTTCTGGCTCCAGCAGTTTAAAAATGATTCATTGCAGGAGAAACTGCAATATACCTGTTGGTGAATCTCAGTACAGCAAGAAAGGAGAGATAAATTTTGGTTGTTTTTTTTTCATGGACTTAAGAGATTCTGAATTATTTCAGAAATTTTCTGAACTACCTGAGTATGGACTTTGGGAAACACCTGGTTAGACGACAAAAAGTTAGCTCAATTAAGACTATAATTCCTAGTACAAACTCAAACTCAATTCATATTTTGCAATAGTTTTTACAGAGAAAATTCCTCCTGAAGTCATTTCATTTGAAAAAAAAAAAAAAAAATACTGATAAGGTTAGTGAACAGAATTCTTAGACAGATATGTTCTGCAGAGACACCAGTGTCCCAGACCTGCTTAATTTTGAAACCATGAGAACTGTGATAGGTTGGTTACATTTTTGTTAGAACAGTGTACAAATGATTAAACTTTTCAAATACAGATACAGTCCCACAATACTAACTAATAAATGTGCAAGAATCATAAAACAGCTTTGTCTCTTCAGTAAACATAATCATGTTCTACCATCTAATATGTGTGTGTATTTTTGTATCTCACTCAAGAAAATATGTTTGATGAAAAATCCACTAATAATATATATATCAGGGAAAACCAGAGTGAGTAATGACAGATTTTTTTTAGAGTGCTCTGGAGTGTACTTTTATAATAAGCAGAGGGATCCTTTCAAATGGCAGAAGGGATAAACAAACAATACCTTACAAAAAATGTAGTGCTGAACATGTGGTGCTTTCATGTCTCTTCAAAACAATCCAGGCTCAGCTGGTAGAGAAAGGAGATGCTTCTTGAATAATACGAACACTTTCTCTTCTTTTGCTGCTGTACTGACATGGTTTCCGTGATACAAAATACCACAGAGAGCTTGTTTGTGTTTTAGAAATGCCATATTTCTCCTGAATTTAAGCACAGATTACTGCTGAGGGCTTATTTTCATCTTTAGGGAAATAAACTGAGAAAATTTTCATCTTTGAGAAAATCTCCTAATACTTAACTTAAAGAGAAAAATGGAGAAAGGAGATTAAAGAGACAAGAACAAATGAAAATGTGTGCGCTAATTGCAACCCAGCGTGAGTCCATGCATCTTACCAGGTGTGAGCGTGCCAGTCTTCAGACAATCCTCTGAGCTTCACTCACAGTAAGGTTATAACGTATCCTACAGTCCCATTAGTTAGATTGTCTATTCATCATATGGTGCTGTTGAATACTGAATTCAAAGGAGTTTAGGCTTTTCAGAAGGGACCTTCTGAAATTCCTCTGACAGCATTTTGGCCTTAAGTATGATTCTAATCTATGTAAAGTCCTGTAAAAATTCAAAATAAAACATTCTGTTGGTCATATTTACACCTCCTTCTTTTTCAAGCAGTCAGAGCACAGCTTTGGACCCATGCTTTGGCCACCCTTGGACCTTTTTTTATTGCATTATTATCCAAGTGCAATTCAGAGCTTGTTAAGGCATCTGAACACACGTTCTGTGTAATATCTGCTGGCATAGGAGAAGCAATTTTATCTCACTGGCTTGATGAGGACTTTTCATTTAAGGTAGGATTTATAACATCTCCTATAACATATATATATATATATATGTTATATATATATATATATATAACATATATATATAACAGGTTATAACATCTCCTACTGCAACACTCTGGGGGAGCTGCTTAAATGCACTTGTTCGACTTTGCTGGACATTCTAATGGTAAAGGAAGGCTGTGCTGCAGAAAATAACTAAATCTGAAGAGTTTTATTGTTCTTTCTTTCTCTTAAATAAACTCAGATACATCTCACTACCTCCTAGAAATTCATGAAATAACAATATCTCTTACTTATTGCGGACTTGCAGACTGGTAATGAAGCTTAGCATTTGTTTCTACGGAGAAATGTGGAAGCATAATTATACTGCCATTGTAGGAAGAACATAAATCACCAAGCTGCAGAAATTCAAAAATTACTCAGAAATATGAGCATCCAAGCAAAGAAATGTATTGGTAAAATTATCCTAGTAAATATCATCAGAATGAAATATCTTGGATGCAAAAATTTCAGCTTCAGGATAGTAATCAGATAATACAGAGATGAGCTTAAAGCCCTAGGATTCAAGTACTCATGAACGTGATCCAACTGAGACCCTGCATCTGAATATTGCACTTTGTAATGGTTTCTACTTAAGGGTGGAATATCTTAAATAGAAGTAATGACTGGCTCTTTAACAAAAGAGCAAGAAATAGCTATTACATGGAGTTAATTTTAATGGTACGCAAACTGCAGGAACATGAGTTTGTATTCTGTCCTTTCGTGTTAGAAATAGGTAGATACATGCTTAATTTAAGTAAATAAATATGGTAATATAAAACATCCAAATCTGAGGAACGTGGGTGGTAAATAAGAGTCCCAGTTAATCATAATTATATCTGACACAACTGAGCATCATTTAGTGGGGTTTTAAATGAATAATAAATGGGATAATAAGATGAATACTCACACATTTTTTTCTTTAAAAATTCAGCTCCTTTTTTTTGTTTTACACCAATTTTGGGCTGGATCTTCATGGATATTTTTAAACACGTATCAGCATCTTCATCTTTGCTATTGTTAGTCTAAGACCAGTTATAGAAATGTCAGTAAAAATTGCTGGTACCCACTTCTTTGATCTATCAGTTCAAAGTCTGGGACCTCAGTCACCTTGGTTGTGGCACATATCCTCCCAGTTCTTTCTCCTCATGCAAGAAATCTGACCCTTTTCTATGCTCTAATATTTCCTGTGCTCTCCAGTGCTTTCAGATCAACTGAAAAAACTGGGCATGTGTTCTGCAAACTGGCACCATTCCCTGGAGTTTAAATCAAGGATCTCTTCATCTATATAGCCTGATTGTACTCATGGCTTTTCTAGTCCCAAGGAGAGAGAGGACATACAAGGCATTGAAACCTGTGTAAATCAAAATCAGTTAGAACAGAAATCTCCTCTACCTGTCAGGGTATAACACACACCCGGTTTATTTCATTCCTGTAGGATGCAAAATAACTTAAGTTTACATTGAAGAAGAGAACCTTCATGCATTATTTGTGTTAGAATCAGATAATTTGTTCTGTTCTTATCCAGTGCAGTCAGAACATAAGTGCTGCAGAGAAGATGGGACAAGATTTTTGGGGGAAAAAAAAAAAAAGAAAAAAAAAAGCTTAAGGTTAGACACAAAGTTGCATATAATTTCCAAAACAATCTCTGCACCCCATTGGAGAAAATAGGCTGTCATATTATATGAGAAGTTATTTATTCTAATTGTGCCTTGCCTGTCTTTGTGTTTGTACAATCACTGGTACCCTTTAGAGCATTCAAGCTATATTTAAACATCAAACAGAATCAAATATAGTTGTGCTTTTATCACTCTTATGTCCCTTTACATTCAAAAGTAACCAAAAAAAGTTGAGATTTATGTTTTCCAATGTCACATTAGAGGACCTGTGAAAATATCTGAGTAATGGCAATGCATTTTCTGGATAAGTCTGTCATTTCCCTTTTATGAACCTGGGTAAGAGTACAGCTCTTCAGAATACAAATGACTGGTGTTAAGAGCTCTGCCATAAGGGAGAACATATTTTGGATAGTGTGTAGTTCAATAAAACATCAACAATATAATATATGGAAGCACACTTAAGGTGTGATGTGTTTCATCAAACCTGTAATTTGTCACACAGGCAACAAAAACTTTGGATACAAACTGCAGCTACTCACATAAATTGGCCCTAAGGTCTATAATGTTATCAAAATACAAAAAATAATTACAGTGCTTCTACACATTGTACATGAAAGCAGATGCTTGTTCAAAAGCCCATGTATAATCACTCAGCTCTACATCCAGACTGTAATATTGGTTCACATTAAATATTCTGTAATGCTTTGGCATCTCCATCTTGAAAAACTTCATGTAAAATTAAATGTGATACAAAGCACGACAAAGAGGGTAAACAAAGAAACAGAAATTTTTCCATAATAGAAGTGACTCTATGAAAAAGGTTGCTTCACCTTCAGAGATACTTCCAGGCAGAAATTGCAGCAATCTATAAAACTCTGAGAACCAAAAAGAGTGTACATGGAGAAGTTATTTCCGGCCTGCTGTAATATAAATAGTAAAGCACATCTGATCAAATCAACAGGAAGCAGACTGCAAATCAGCAGAAAGAAGGGCTTTTCCAAACATAATGCAGTTAAAATTCAGATCTCACTGCTAGGCAGTGTTGTGATTGCCAGAAATTTTACATGTGTTTATAAAGAGATTAAGCAAACGCATGAAAGAAGAAGCAGTAAGGTGTTTCAAATACAAAGATGCCCTCTGGCATTACAGTGGTTCAGACATGTGCCTGACTTCCCTTTCATGCTTTCCTAGGCACCTGCTACTATCCACTGCCAGAGAATAATGAATTAGGTGAGACTTTGGTATGACCTGATGCAGCCATTTACAGCTCCTAAAACTATCTTAAACATCCACAAAACTTAAACCACCTACTTATTTATGTAATGCTACATAAAATAGTGTAGCAATTGTATATGTGTTGTAAACAGTAATAAACCATAGTTTTGCATCAGCTTTCACTTGTGTGAAACTTAGTAACTCCTCCATTATACTCAATCCTGTTTTCTATTTCTATATTGTTTGAATACATGTGGCTGCTCTCATTAATAATAGTGGAAAACAGTGATATAAATCCTTGTGTATATGTACAGAAGAATAGACCCCAAAGACTATTACTGTGAAGAATAATATGACGTTACCTAACTGTGAAGTAAATCTATTAAATATTAATTACACATTGATTTAGTCTGGCTGGAATTCAGCATTAATGGTTCCACTTAGTGTTACCTAGTTTTTCAAAATTATGGCAGAAAGAGAATATAGGGGAAGTCATAAATGGAGCTGTGGAATGTGCCTTAACTCTTCATCTCTAGAAAACCTGGGTCAAATTCTGACTGACACATGCAGACATACCAACCACTGTTACTTGTGCGCTAGTGAATGGTAGTGTAGGTCACAAAACTGCTGATGAAAAGAGTGAAGTTCTTCATTGTGAGGGTGGTGAGGTGCTGGTAGCTGCTCAGAGAAGCTGTGGATGCTCCATTCCTGGAGGCTTTCAAGGCCCAACTGACAGGGCTTTGGGCAATCTTGTCTGGTAGGAGGTGTCCCTGACTATGGCAGGGAATATGGAACTAGATGATCTTTAAGGTCCCTTTCAACTCAAATCATCCAGTGACTAAGTCTTGACGAAAGGTCAAGGCAACAGTGCATCAAGCGAGCAGCTAAGCTTCGTTTAAACACTGATTCTCAAACAAATCTGGAAACAGGGTTTTTCAAAGTTACAAAAATTAGGTGAAACAGCCAGCTTTATCAGCATGTTGTCTAAGTATATGGTAGAATTATCAAAGGAAGTAAGCAATATACAACTTCCTGTACTTCTTTTTCATATTTCTCACCGGACTTCATGTCTTGAAATGGATAGCCATGTTAATGTTGCAGCATACTTACACATACGAATGCAATCTCCAGATTAGAGAAGCAAGTTGCAGAATCTAAGCAACATTTTGTTTTTAGGCCAGTCTTACTTCTCAATCATAAGAATTATAGATATTTTTAACATGTCTATGAAAAAAAAGCCAAGAGGCAGATGCATACTCCTCGGTGATAGAGTAATGCATAACAAAACTCTCTGACTGAGGAAAACCTGTGCAACACAAAGTCATCTATAAGCATGCCTAGCCTGAAGGTGAAGACCAGTCATAAAGATCTCCTGTCCAGGAACTGCATGTCTGTGTTAACATGGCACTGCATGGAGCTAGTCTATCCATCTTCATTTTAGAAATCTGCCAGAGGGAGCTTGGGTCTGCCCACATCAGACCAGTGAGGATGCCCGAGATCTCCCTCTAAGCAAAAATACATAATTTTCATTTCCATAGGATCCAGGAATGAAAAGCTTTTATTTTGTCACGTTTCTATATAAGTTAAACATGAGTTGTTCTGTTTTGTTTACTTATTTGTCAATGCATTTATACATATGTATATGTATATATACATATGAGGAACATACTGTGATTGTAAGTACAAATTTAAACACTTTAGATAGGATCTGAGCTTTAAAGTGAGGAAAGGTGCTAAAAAAAGTCATAAATCTAATACTGTGAAATTCATATGCCTCTTCCTTTTGGACATCTCATTCTTTTTTATTTTAGTTCATCATTTTTACTGTATATCCAAAGTACTTGGTTTTCTTTCTAATACTGGCAACATTATTTATTTGTTGTTGTTGTTGCAAAAGTAAGATGCTCTAAGAAAACACATGTGATTTAAGGCCATTGGAAAAAGCCCTGGAGTTTTTTCCATTTCACAACTGAATTTATTTTATTGGTTTTAAAGCTTTGCCAAAGTCAAAAAGAATGACTTTAGCAAAAAGTTATTTATATACAAGGAAAACTAGATGAGAGATTTGTGGATTCAAATTGTCTTAACTGTTTACACTGGAAAGTAACACGTACTGCAGTGAGTAAAGAACCATAGAATCACAGAAAGGTTTGCTTTAGAAGGGATTTTAAACATCATCTAAACCCATCAATCATGAGTAGCAATACATCCCACTATATCAGGTTATCCAAAGCCCCATCCAACCTGGTCCTCAGCACTTCCAGGGACTGAGCATCCAAAGGAGAACATTTCTTTGAATGCTGACATTTCATCTACTGTTTAACATGGTCCCTGAAAGGAAAAATTGAAAGTGGAGGTATGTGTGGTAGCGAGGCACACTGCCATTAGAACATAAATTTTTTGTTTGAAAGAAAAAAATTCCTTCTTCTTACATAAAGTTTTAATGTAATCTACCTATGACATTGATTGAACATTTAACTTTCATCTAGTTACTACTGAAATAAAAGTTGTGTTCTTCTCTTGTGTAATAACCATCAACCTTCTTTGACAGCTGACTTCCAAATATAAAGCAACTGGTCAGTTAGGCAGCACCAGTGCAACTTCAGCATGAATTGAGTTAGGTAGACTGAGACATTCAAAGTGTGTACGATTTACTTGAAAATTTCAGAGACAGGAAAAAATGATTTTTAAAAGGTTAAAATGTTGTGAAATAGAAATTCTTTGCTTCAGTTTTGCTATTAAAAAGAATATTTGCAAAAAGCATTTAAGTCTGTATCTGCAAACTAATATATGAAAGTATTATTTTAATATACCAGTCCATAGAGCATTTATTCTTTTTCCTAAAATATCTTTTCATTTTAATCGTAGAAAAATTACTGGGAGTGAAACTGTTGTTAATTAAACGCAATACATTATTAATCTTATTTTTTTATTAGCTTCTATTATGAACTTTCTATTAAGAAAAACAGAGAACTGCTTAAAAGACATTAGGTAATTAAAAGTTGTACTCTGTCATTTTTTATCTTTGGTTTTCACCTACCTTGCTTTTATAAAATCTTCACTGCTATCTTACTGAACATTTGCAATGAAAAGATTTTAAAATGCAAATGGTATCCTGGGGTTCATCAAAAGAGGGGTGGCCAGCAGGGACAGGGATGTGATTGCCCCCCTCTACTCTGCTCTTGTGAGGCCCCATCTGGAGTACTGCATCCAGGTGTGGAGCCCCCAGTACAAGAAAGACAGGGAGCTCTTGGAGAGGGTCCAGAGGAGGGCCACAAAGATGATCAGGGGGCTGGAGCACCTCCCCTGTGAGGACAGGCTGAGGGAGCTGGGCTTGTTCATCCTGAAGAAAAGAAGGCTGCGGGGTGACCTCATTGCAGCCTTTCAGTACCTAAAGGGAGCCTACAAACAGGAGGGGAATCAACTCTTTGAAAGGATTGATAGCTGCAGGACAAGGGGAAATGGTTTTAAGTTGAGGGAAAGGAGATTTAGGTCGGACATCAGGGGGAAATTCTTTACCCAGAGAGTGGTGAGGTGCTGGAACAGGCTGCCCAGAGAGGTTGTGGATGCCCCGTCCCTGGAGGTGTTCAAGGCCAGGTTGGATGGGGCCCTGGGCAGCCTGGTCTAGTATGAAATGGGGAGGTTGGTGGCCCTGCATGTGGCAGGGGGGTTGGAGATTCGTGATCCTTGAGGTCCCTTCCAACCCTGGCCATTCTGTGATTCTGTGATTCTGTGAAAATCTTTTGTGATTATTAAACTGCGAGGTAAACAAAATAACTCCATTCTTTTATCTACTAGTTTTCAACCTCATATAAAGCAAGTAGAGAATACAAGATAATAAACATTTCATTCTATTTTTCTACTTTTTTTCTTTTCTTTTTAATGTTCTACAAGTTGTAACAGGTTGCCTAGCATATAACCTAGGCTCAAAAAGAAATAACACTCGTCCTGTGTGGTTAATTGTGGTATATGGATGCATTCTTACTGCACACATACATTATCCGAATTGAAATACTAATTCTTTTAAAATCAGCAGGAATTTACCTACTCAATTCAGCAGAGGCAAATTTTATACTGGGAGTGATCTAGAGCTGCAATGTACAGGTACATCAGGTTAGAGCACTCACTCCGAAAGACTTTGTTTTTCTCTTCTTTCTTTACTATTTCTCCCTGTGGAAGGTAACTCCCACCAAATCTCTCATCAGGTTTTGCTTGTTCTCAGAACTTTTGCAAATCCCAGCCAGGCTATCTTAACTGCTTGCTTTCTCAATACCCAATATTATTAGTCTTCTTTCGTAAAGTCTTGCTAGAATTATTACAATAATTTTCTTCTCTTCCTCTCCAGCCATGCAGAACAGTCTTTTGCTTCACCTCTTTTATAGCTTGTTTCTGATACCAGTGAAGAGCTTCTCTCTTTTCCTGTGTTCCTGGTGTTCTCCCATCGCACTACTTGTCATTTTGACATCTAATAGGAAATTATCTGTGCTGTTGTTATTAATACACTGTGACTTTTTCAGATAAAGTTGACCTCTCCTCTTCATAAAGTACTTGTTCTAGTAAGAACTCATTGCTAGCTTCTTTTCATTCGAAAGAACTTTTTTCAAGTGTTTTTCAAAGTGAGTCAAAATCATTTGCATACAAATGTTTCAGTAGAAAACCATGATTGCATGCTTATACAAATTACTATTTTTGCTTATGAGTGAGTACACAGAGCGGAAGTACAGAGCCAAGTAATTCAAATAAGCATATGCAGAAGAGCTTCAAACAGCATAATATTAAAACAGAAAAATATTTCTAGTGTAGGCAGATTTTTTTGGTTAGATAGACCAGCTTTTTTTTCCAATTAGCCTCTTTTTATAGAGAACTCTTTACTCCATTCATCCTTTAAAAATTTCCTTTATGAGACTATGTTCATATTAAACCTCAATTTAAATTGAAACAGGAACCAATAGAATTTCTCCCCACTTATTTTCTTGCATTTGAACTAAAATAATTTTCCAGCACTACAGTTATGCAAGTACATGCACACAAGTGACCAATTCCCATCACACCCTCTAGTATATGGAGATTGCCCTGAAACTAATGCCTCCTAAGTATTTCTATGGAAACTACAACAGATACAAAGAGCACAGTAACTCTATTTGTAGAGCAAATTCTCAGCTACAAAACACTCTTTTTCAACACAGTCACACCATCAGCAATGAAAAGAGCCTGCATACCACACTCATAACAACCTGCACCAGTGCAGGTGAACCACTGTTGCTGTCACCACTGCAGAAAAGCACCACCCACTGCCTCATTGTGCATCTGCTGGTTGGTCTCCATAAATGTTCAGCAAGTGTCAATGAATGTCAATGGGTGCCTCTTTTTTTGACAAGGCGGAAGGAATTCAGTGACACCTCTTTGCTTCATATTCACTTCCACGTCAGATGTCAGACCACCCCTCTGCTGCCATCCGTCATGCAGCAACAGCGTGTAAAAGAACACTGGCAGGAAGATTCACCCTCTACTGCCATACAACCAACATCTGCTTCTCATGTTAATAATAAAATAGCACATAATAAAATAGAAGGTAATACTTTTGGAGCAGCTCTCCTATGTCTGTGTTTACAAACTCCCTCTTGGAAGCCAATGTTGTGTATTTCTAATTGACACTGAGATAAACAACAGGGCTTTTTTTCCAACAGTGCTGGTTTATGAGAAATTGTAACTCATTTATTTATGGTACAAAAATCCATATTTTGCTGACAAATTGCCCCATTTTTAAAAGTTTTATGCACTCCTCGCTTGTAAAAGCCTGAGGAACATTAATGCAATGCATTCAAATAATCACATATTAATGTATTTTCAAAACATCACAAGCACTACTTTTCCACTTTTCTACTTTATTTCATTTAAGAAGCAAATTTAAAACATTTATGGGTTACTTTTATCAGTAAGAATTTGTTTATAATTATGAAATAAAATATCAGCATAATAACATATAACAGTTTAAAGGTTAAAATCTTAAGTTAGAAAAATGCTTCTCTATGAGACTGTAAAAGATTACTTGCTGCCAGACTGAACTGTGGTCTCAACTCTTTAATATGTTTAGGCTCAGTACTGTTGCAAATTGTGAACACTTCTGGATCAAAATCTGAAATGGCTACCATATATTCTTTCTAAAGCACAAATAGATCCTGATATATATTGGGAAAAAAAAATAAGATTGGCAATATAAGCTCTGAAAGTTCAATAGCTAGCTCCAAACATACACACGTAAGATTAGTTTCCCAGCTTTGGGAGAAGTTATAGTAGTAGCATCCCAGGTATTTTTTTTCACCACCTAAGTATAAAAACACACAAAAAAAATTAATACACTGTTTAAAAGAAAGTTTAACAGAATCAAAAAGGAATTTGTTCAACTTCTAAGGTTATAATAAAATAGCTAGAGAATTCCATTTGAAAAGACTGTTCCCATTTGTCTGTGTGCTGCTATAAAGACACAATGAGAAGCCTTTTTGGTTAAAAGGACCATGTTTTGTGATGAACTTACATGGCACAAGTGCTTTTTTTTCTGTAATGAGGAAAGTAGGAGAAAAAAAAAAAAGTCTATATCTAGTTTTGGATATGGTGCAAAAACAGGAATTTGAAATAGGACACAATTAGACTAAATCAAGACTTGATATTAATAGCTTTTCCATGATGCTCTAGATAAGCTTGTGATAACAAGGCAGAGTGTTTGATATCAAGTCATTTGATATTACAACAAAGAACTTACTACTTTGTTTTGATGTACTTAATGGTGATGTACTCAGCATTTATTCCTTAAATTTATATCACTCCTTTAAGGGTTCCAGATTTGGAAAGCTAATTATTCAGAACATTACTTTCATTTCTTATCTTTTCCTTTTTTTTTTTTCTATTCTTTTTTCCCCAGTTCTAAAACTCATAAAATGGGATTTTATCAACAGGAACGCATTTTTTCCCTGAGTCAGCTTATGTTTCTGATGGACTTCTGCAGAGTCAGTTCAGGGGAAATTCAAATTTAAGTAACACTTGATTTAACCATGTAATAAAAATATCGACTTAATGTACATTGATGATTTCCTGCTATGTGCCCTACTTTCAGTAGCACATCTCTGACAGCATACTCTGAAAATTTTCTAGGCCTTTAGAAGAATGTCCAGTTGGTACTGCACAAGGAATAGAGAGACTGAACTACCCCTGGGGTAGCTCCTTAGATTAAAACCAAGAGAAATACTGTGTTTAAAAAGAAAAGAAACAGGTGTTTGATCATTTATTAACTCAGGTCGTTTTTTATTGAAATGCCAGAAGCTTAACAGTTGGTCTGCAATCCCCCCATCATTCTCTGATAGAAGTAGGAGCCACGCAGATCTGCACTCTGAAGATTCACCAATTTGAAAGAACCTTCAGTGTGCAAATTGTAGGTCACTGCCTCCAGCTCCTGAGGAACAGACTAAGGAAGAGAAAGATAATGTCCCTTTCAATGGATATTTATTCTCTTTAATCATGTCAAAACGCCATTTGGTTGCACACTATTTTCTTCTTGCATGGCTTGCCTGCCTAAGTGAAGTGCAATTATTATTGTAGGACAATAATTAAGTTTTGAGCTGTATATGTAACTCACTTTAGTAGGTAGAGGCAAACCCTACTGTTTTGAATGCCCATTTTAATGCTAATAGAATTATTTTATGACCCATTCTGTTTCATGTTCTTCCTCTTTACCAAATAACAACCTTACCACACGATCTGTTTTGTATAAAATATATGTATGTATACATAAAAAAGAGACTGAGAGAGAAGAAAAAAAATAGGACACTACACAAATAGAGCATCTGAGGAAATCTTTAAAAATGCAATCTATTTAAAACTTTTTGGATTAATCATGAGCATAATTTGAAATTTTGTCCTGGAAAGGCAGCCTTCAAAAAGTTTTAGTTTATGATCACCAATACTTGCTGAAGGACTTTCTAGTTATGCGTTGTTGGTTAAGAAGGGAGAAAAATTTCAGCAATAATAGCAGGCTGTACATATTAAAAAAAAAGTTAGGAGGTAAATCAACACATTAGTATTTTTACAGAAAATGATCAATCTACATGGCTGGTCAAAGAAATTAAATAATGTTTTAGAGAGTTCAAAAGCGGTGCTGCCAGTACTCAGTCAGTAAGGAAGATGAAGTCTACTTCATCACAGCTTGCACTTAATCCTATCAGTAGAAATATTGCTGATCTGTCTATGATGCCTTGGCTGATATCCTTCCAGGGGCCTCTGCTGTCACCTCTTTTTGTTTACTTAATAGGAAATTACATATCTATTAGCTGGAAGCATGGACTTGCAGTAGAGGATCTGAAAACAAACCAGATTGTGCTGAGGACCTGAGACTCACAGCATTTTCATTTCACAGCTCCCCTGGCCCTGATCACCAGTGCCCATTAATGCTGGGGTAAGATGACTGCAGTCTTGAAGTACTCCTTCCCACGCAATTTTCACCCAGCAGGATCCAGTCTGTGTACTCAGAGCCTACACCACAGGGAGAACCAAATCACATAAAGTGAGGGCAGGCAAGGAATACACTTTAAAAAAAGAAATTGTGATCCAAATTAAAGCACTAATATGACTGCATCCACCATAGTAGAACAATCTTATTGGACAGTTAAATGTTCTGTGCATGCTGGGTACTCAGCTTAGGACAGCACTTCGACTACATTTTCAAAATTAAAAAAGTTTTGGTTGAAATTTCGAATCTTTAAAGGTACCATAGAAGAGTTTCAGTTTCTCTTTAATCTTTTTTTTTTTTTAATTATTAATTCTAGAATAAAATCATCTGTATTTTCGTACCATTCTTCAGGTCCTTTTATTCTTCAGGTCCTTTTATTAGATTGCCTAAAGAAAGGAATATCAAAATTGAATGTACTGTCAGATCAAACAAAGCTACCTTCAATCAGCAATAGAACAATCTCTATACCCATTTTACAGCAATTAAAATGAATAACAAATCTTGATGCTCTACAGAAGCACATTCTGGAGCTTTGTTCTTGGAAACCTTAGAGCCTGGGCTACCTCTTTTTTTAGAGAGAGACACTCTCTACTCTCCTTCCAGAGTGCAGTAAATTTTGCAGAAACACTCTTCAAAGGGCTACTGAGTTGCTCTGTGTACTTTTTCGAAATTATCTCCTCCATTTTGCAACATATATTTTTTTGGAAGAAAACATGTTTGCATTATATTGCCCTTACAGTCCAATCTTCTTCCCCTTACATCCTTCTTCAGACACAATCAGACACAATCATTCTAACAGCATGTCCAAGAAAGGCCATTTTTAGTCTTTTAAAAATAATCACATATGATGCTTGTCCTCTTGCTGGGGACAACATAGAAAATAAAAAATAAAAAATAAAAACACCAGAAGCTTTCTCTCTTTCAAAGTGCTTCAGAAGTCAGCTGAAGTGGAATGGGACAAATGAGTTTGCAACACTTTCTTTCTTCATTATCTAGTCTCTGTTTGATTAACAGATAATAGAAAAAGAGAAAAAAAGAATGTGAGAGTTGAACCTGAAATTATCAGAAACCCAAAGGCCACAACTCTCCCACAGAAGCAGCTGTTTCTTCTGAAAAATTCCTGCCGTTCATACGAAGATGGAAATAATATGATAGAAGATTGGCACACATTATTTTCCGACCAGGGGCTCACTTGATAATTTGAGGAACAAATTAGACTATGAGTAAAGACGTGATTTAACACGTAAAATCAAAAGGGCAGCTGACTTTCTGACTTTCACTGCCTTGTGAACGGCCCATTCTCATAGCACTTTCTGTGCTTCCCTTTAGCTAGCTTAGCTCAAATAGACATAGCACTCAGTTTACATTCAGACTATTGCATAAGTGCTAAGTGATGACCACTAAAAGAAAAGGAAAATAGCTCCATGCTGTCCATCATATCAGTGAGTTTCTAACGCATGCACTGATTCAGCCCGACTTCAAAGGTGGGTGCTTGGGTTCATAGATTCATTTGAGATGGAAGGGCCCCTTAAAGGTCATCTAGTCCAACATCCCTGCAATGAACAGGGACACCAACAGGTAGATAAAACCCTGGTCCAGCCTTAATTTGGCTGGATAGGGCATCTGCTGCCTCTTTGGGCAACCTGTTCCAGTGGCTCACTACCGTGATTGTAAAAAACTTCTTTATATCTAATCTAAATCTTCTCTCTTTTAGTATGAAACCATTTCCCCTTGTCCTATTACAGCAGGCCCTGCTAAAGAGTCTGTCCCCTTTTTTTTTATGATACTACTTCAGGTACTGAAGAACAGCCTCAGCTCTCTCAGCCTGTCCTCATAGGAGAGGCATTCCATCCCTTGGATCGTTTTTGTGGCCCTCCTCTGGACATACTCCAACAGATTTCTGTCTCTTCTGTACTGAGGTCTCCACATCTGGATGCAATACTCCAGGTGAGGCTGTACTGGCACAATGTAGAGGGGCAGGATCACCTCCCTTGACATGCTGGCCATGCTTCTTTTGGTACAGCCCAGGATACAGTTGATTTTCTGGGATACAAAGGCACATTGATGGCTCACGTCTTGCTTCTACCCACCAGTACTCCCAAGCTCTTTTTGACAGGGCTGTGATCTATCCCTACATCCCACAGCTTGTATTAATAGTAGGGGGTTGCCATGACCCAGGGGCAAGACTTTGTACTTAGCTTTGCTGAATCTCATGAGGTGTTCCTACACCTACTCAGCCTGTCTAGGTCTCTCTGAATGTCATACCTTTCCAAGCCTATGGGTCAGGGCACGTCAACCACATCTCAAAGCTTAGTGTCACCTGCACACTTGTCAAGGGCGCAGTCAATCCCACTGTCAGTGTCATTAATGAAGATGTTAAAGGGCACTAGTCCCGGAACTGACCCCTGAGGGGCACTGCTTGTCACTGATCTCCATCTGATATTGAGCCATTGACCATTATTCTCTGGGTACAATTTCATAAACAGTTCCTCACACTTTGAGCAGCCCACCCATCAAATCCTTACCTTTCCAATCTGGAGAGAAGGATTTTATGGGAGACCATGTCAAAGGCCTTACTGAAGTCCAGATAGACGACACCAGTGGCTCTCCCTTTTTTCTACTGATGGAATTACATCATCATAAAAAGCAACAACGTTGGTCAAGCAGGACCTGCCCTTGATGAAGCCATGCTGGTTCTCCCATATCACCTCCCTCCATGTGCTTTAGCATAGCTTCCAGGAGGACCTGCTCCATGATGTTTCTCAATACTGAGGTGAAGTGTTAAAAGGTCTGTAGCTCCCTGGGTAAACCTTCTTAAAAATGGATGTGGCACTGCCTTTTTTCCAATCACCAGTGACTTCATATGACTGCCATGATTTTTCAAAAATCATTGAGAGTGACTTGGTGAGTACACTGGTCAGTTCCCTCAGAACTCCAGGGTGCATCTCATTGGCTCCATAGACATTCAGGTTCTTCAGGCAATTATGAACCTGGTCTTCACTTACAGTGGGAGGGGCAAAACTCCTCTAGTTTCCGCCTTCTGAACCATCAAGGACTGTGGCTGTGTGTGGAGAAGTTGCTAGTGAAGACTGAGGCAAAGTAAGTAGTTGAGCACCTCAACCTTCTCCTTGTCTCCTGTTACTAGCCTGCCTGTATTTCTCACTAAGGAGAAGATGCCCTCCTGAACTTTCCCTTTCTAGTTGATGTATAGAAGACTATAGAAGCCTCTCTCATCCTTCTTTATGCCCCTAGCCAAGTCGAGTTCCAGCTGGGCCTTGGCCTTCCTGACCTCATCTCTACACAGCCTAGCAGCATCCCTATACTCCTGCTATGTTACCTGTCCCTGCTTCCACTGTCTCTGCATTTTCTTCTTGCTCTCCAGTGTAAACAGCAGGTCCCAGTTCGAGCATGCCAGGCTCTTGCCTTCCTATGCTGACTTCCTCCACTTGGGGATGGAGCGCTCTTCCGCCCTAAGGAAATATTTCCTTAAAAACCTGTCAGGTCTGATCTACTCCCTTGTCCTTGAGGACAGATTCCTGGGGGGGTAGAGAGAGGGAGTTGTTTTTGACTAACTCCCTGAAGAGATAGATCTTGGTTTTCCTAAAATCAAGCTTCCTGATTTTACTTTTTGCCTCAAGAGTGATATCCCTCAAGAGTGCTAAAGAGTCACATGGTCAGTGCAGACCCAACAGTCCTCAATCCTCATGTCACCAATCAGTTCATTCTCATTGATGAGCAAAAGGTCACATATTGCATCCTCCCTGGTGGGAATGTCAATTCTGGATCAGGAAATCATCCTTGATAGATTCCAGAAGCCTCCTGGATCACTTACAGCTCATTGTGCTACTTTTCCAGCAGATGTCAGGGTGGTTGAAGTTCCCCAATAGCATGACAGTCTGTGAACATGATGCCTCCTGTAGCTGAAGAAAGAAAGCTTCCACAAGTCACCTGTAGTAGACACCAAGCACAGGGTTCCCTTTGTTGCTTCTGTCTCTGACCCATTGGCTTCTGACTCTCTTATGGCCAGTCTTCATGGACAGCTCTTTACACATTAATCCTTCTTTGATATAGAGTGCAACACCTCCTCCTCCTCTCCTTCCTCGCTTGTCCTTTCTGAATAGTCACACTTCAGTCATGGAAATCATCCTACTAGGTTTCAGTGATAGCAACATCATAGTTTTTCAGTAACACAGTGGCTTCCAACTCTTCCTGTTTGTTTCTCAAGCTGCATGTGTTTGTGTCCAGGCACTTCAGCTGAGCAGCTGATCTTGTTAATTTCTTGGAGGATAACTCCTTAATACCTTAAAAAATAGACTTCGGGGCTTTCCATGGGGCTGAGGAGATCTGGAAGTGGTGTCAGCAGGAGAAATGCTGAGCCATTTCCATGTGCCCACAGGGAAAGGAAGAGTTGCAGAGGCTAGGTCCTGCTTGCAGCTCCAGCACAGGCAGGCAGGACACTGAGGGGGAGGAGGGCATGAAGAAACGTCTGAAACTATGCTTGCCATTACACACTGGCAGAAGGAAGGAATTTGCTTTTAGGTTCAACGGGTTGACTTTGAGATGTGGCTGATGCCCAGGGCTTCTGGCATTTGGATCTGGGCTCCTAGGTGATCTGTCAAGGAGTAACATCCAGCAGCTGATTGTACTCATTCCAGACTCTTATACTTATTTCATTATGAAATCAAGTATACTTTCGTGCCTGCACTATTATAAAATTTGAATAAAAATAGTATTTATTTAATATTAGTCACTTTAAAGTGCAAACAGAAGAAATTGTATGTTACTGATGGATCCACTTGCATTTGTGCTGGTGACCCTGATCTCCTTCTGACTTCCTTCCCATTTTACACGGGTCACAAATTCAGCTCCTGCTCACGTTGTCTCCTGTCTGCAGTTAATGATGTGCCTAGTTGGAAAAGTGTTGCAGAGTGGTCATTTAATTCATTTTGATCAAAGTCTGCACCTCATATCTTCAATCAGAGTGAAAGTGCTTGGCCGGGTGCAGTGTGTTCAGTAATCAGTAAGGATAATGTACAAGCAATCCATCAGTGCTTGAAGCTGTTCTGTAGGGGCCTTCTCAGGGTCCTGAATTGCTTATCATAAGCAGAACTGATGCATTACATTTTGTCCCTAACTTTTCTAAAAAAATTGTGGAGTCATTTCTGGAATTATTCCAGTATAGCAGGCTTGCAACTAGTTTTGAGTCAAGGTCATGCTCTGTAGTTAGGCTTCTGATATCTTACTATAACATAAAACAACTGCTGCATTCCCCCTGCAGCCTTGGTTGGAGAAATATGCTCACCCACCTGTCAAAGGTTCTGCGCACACTGGTAAGCACTGGAGCTTGGCCACAGGGGCTATCATTGCTCAGCTCCCCACTTACAGTGCTGTAGGTTTTTCATTGTAAACCCACCCAAGGGGAAAAAATGCAGAACTTTGCATACTGAAATCCTCTGTGAGCAGAATTTAGACAAAGAATCTCCTTTCACTTTCCTGTCAAATTGCCTGAAGATTAACATCCATGAGGACTAAAAGAACAGCTTATTTTTAATATATATGTGGAAATTCGCTTCTGAGAATTAAAAGCTGGGAAGCAGAAGGTTGATCCAGTTCTGATAGCTCAGGATTTCCCATCTACAAACAGGTGTTGATGAGACATCATGGCTTCTCCATCATGAGGAAAGGATGTTCCGTCCTGCACCATCCTGTAGCATGTGGAGTCCTCAGCATAATTTCTTCATTTTACATATTATGAATCTCAAACCATTAAATAATTCATCTGGTTATTTTATGCAGAATTTTTCCTCCTTCTAAGGGTAGTAGTCATAAATCATAACAACTTGCAAGAGGAAAAAAAAGCATTGCAAAATGCTAGTGTATTCCAGGGATGGAAATGCCATCTTTCACCCTGCTCTTTGTCTACTTTCTGTGTTATACTCATGCACAGATCACTTTTAAGTAATGTAAATAATCAAGCCCCACAAATCCACAGAATATGCCAATAACATATCATGTGGATAAAACTGTCTTGTCCTTCATCCCTGGAGCCATCCAGACTCCTATAAATTTTGCAAAAGGATAGAAGGATAAATTTCAGTAGACTTCCCTTGTCAAATGGATCTAAGCTAAACTGTGAACAGCAAAACATAGCCACCAAGTGGTTTTTGGAAACTACATTTTTACAGCCGAAAATTTGTGCTAGAATTCATGAATGTACTCTAGCTTTTGAATTTATTTGCTATGTGTTAGCAATTAGCAAACAGATACTGATGTTTGAATCCAGAGTTCAACTGTGTTTCTGGAAAGTTTTTTTACTTACACTTTCAGTTATGAAATCTATATGCATGATGGTGGAGATACATGCATGTATATGCATACAGTCACATGTACATAAAGCACAGTTTCACACAATAAAAGTGCATCTACATCCAAACGTGTAGAACTCCAATCTTCTCTATAGAAGTCGGTAGTAGAAATGGCCCTTGATAATCTAAGAGATAAAAATAGGTCTCAACAAAATCAGTATAGAGAAGGCATTATTTTGTCACCCTACCCTGCAAACTTCAGCATTCTGTAGGCGATTAATTAAAGCAGCCTTTGTGATTAAACTCCTTTGATTATTTTTTTAAATGAATAATGGTATCCTGGGGAAAGATCTCAAGACATGCACCACTAATACTGCATTAGGGACAGCATGAATCATAAAATAAGAGCATTCGAACAGAACCATTTAGTTTTCTAAAACTGTCACAAGACAGATAGATCATTCCTTGAACAAACTCCTCCGTTCTGCAGTTCTGTGCTTCAGAATTCATCAGCCCTGGCCAGAGAGATATCTTACTTAACAGCTGCAATACACTTACCCCCAAAACATCATCCTGTTGCATGTTCTCATTCCTAATCTGATGTATGCAGCCTGCTTCATTTTCCAGCAGCATCCTGACTTCTCTGCTGGAAACAGTAACCATGTGGAATGACTCTTTTTCTGGGAGATGAAGCTGGTGTGAAGAACTTTGGGTGGCCCTCCCTCCCATGCATGTACTTTTCTTCTGGCTTACCAGAAGTAGAGAAAGATTTGTTATCTGCATGCACTGCAGAGAGGAGGCCTGGTATAGGAAACCTAAGGGGGGGAAAGACAACTCTCTCTTCTGACAATCTGTCGTGAAAACAAATGTGTTAACCTAGAAATTCCATAGCTTTGGATATGTGTTCTCTTGTAGTTCTTCACTTTTTGGAATAAAAGAGATATATATTCATTTTCTTGCATCAAACTCTGTTAAAAACTTGATAAGTAAAATGTTTTTCTAGTGATTGAATCCAATTTGTGCATGAGACTGTGATACTTGTGGGAAAATGAGATCTGAAGAAAATTACCGGTAATTTTCTAACTAAATTAAATGCATTGTAAAGTTTCCAGTGATGTCTGAAGATTTTTTCAGCTCATGACCCAAAAGGGCAAAATACCAGTGCCTTCAGAGACCTTTTTCTTTCCCCTAGTTCTGCTTACATAGCCTTCTTACTGCAGGAAGCAGATAGTAGCAGACAGGGTGCTGTATGTTTCAGATAACTCTGCCATTATCTTATTTCTTGTGCTATCCGGAAGTGTTGGATAAGATGGGATTGAAGATATCCAAACGTAATACTGCCCATTTTTTGAAAAGAAAGAAAAAGACACAAACCATACAAAAACGTGTATTTCTTTCCTGGTGACTCATCTAAAAACTCAGGGAGAATGTGAGGAAGTGACTGATACAAACTGAGGAGATAAAGAACTAAACTGAATGTGAATAAGGGCATTTTATCTGATTGTCAAGAACATGCACCCAAAACAAAACAGTGTAATCTATTTTGTAAGTAAATCCATAAAACTACTGATCAAAGAGGATGCCCTAATGGTAAAAGGATAGATAACTGCATAATGACAGCACTTACCTGAAAGACATTTTTTCAAACATAAAGCTCTGTAAAGCAACCGCACACCAGAGCTGTATCTTAAGTGATAACAAAAATAAAAATCCATATCTAAATGGAACAAAAAAAAAATCCAGAACAAATGTGTCTTTGGTGGCCTCTGTCCCAGTGAGTAATTGTTTTGTTGTTCAGTGCATAAAGGATTGGGTTTACCCTTATCCTTCTCCTATACAGCAGGTTTTTTTTCTGATCACATCATTCTACTGTTACAACCTGCTAACCATTTTCTCAGCCACACAATATCTGTCAGGGAGCTGGAATGAACACAAGCTGGCACGTAACTAATTACTCCCTACTTCATCTGCATTTATTGTTACATCCTCTTTCTTCTCCATGAAATACATAGGGTTATTTGAAACAAGATGAATTTATGGGAACTTTCTTGTTTTAGGAACAAGTAATTTTTATACCAAGCATTCACAAAAAGGCTCAAATCTCTTGGCATACCAAGATATTCCTCTACTGTTAATGTTTTCTTTTAAATTTGTTCTACAAAAATATTCAAAGCTCTCTAACTGCTTTCTAGCAACAGGATGAGTACTGAAGAATAGCAATGGTTGAAGAATAACAGCAGGTGTAAGAAAGGAGTTCAAATGATAAGGAGAAATTAGTACAACCTCATTCTTGGGTTTGTTTTCACAGTGCCATAATGCTATTCACCAAACCTTCTCTGTGGCCATTTTTTGCCAATACTTTGCTTCACCTTAATAGCTTTGACTTTGGTTACAGATTCCAGCACCGTGACAGTCCCCTATTTCATAGAATCATAGAATGGCCTGGGTTGAAAAGGACCACAACGATCATTTAATTTCAGTCCCCCTGCTATGTACAGGGTCACCATCCACTATTTCTACTTACACAAAGTAGGCTCTCTCCAATGTGTTGCTCCTACTCATCCATCTGAAAACATTTTTGCCTGCAGTGCCCTGATCCCACTATGGAGCTGTTTTAGCTGCTACAGAATGCTCACAGAACCTTCCAATACATATATCAGATGCTCTTGGGTGCACCTCTCATCTAGCCCCTGCAGTCACATATCACACTCCCTTCATCTCCTGCTGCAGATTCTGTGGTGATGGAGGCCACCTGAGATCCTGAAGCAAATGTTGGCATCAGTCCGACTACTTGGTAGTAAAATATAGTAAAATCAACCTTTAATGGATTCCCATTCTCCTTCACTTTTTGATTGCTCTAGACTAGATCACATCCAGCTAAAAATGAATCCCCATGAGAAAGGGGTTTGGTTTCCAACCAGCTCCATCTGTACCTCTGCAGCTCTCCTTGCACCTCTCTGAGGGTGAGATTTTATCCTCCGTGTGGAGAAGCAGCCCCTTTTCAGTCAGCTTGAATAAATTGTGTGACTGCACCCTGAGCTGGACAGGTACTGTTGTCGAACTTTCTGCCACAGCTTTCTCTTTCCTAGGCTGTCTTTCACTAACTCACTAGTTAATGAAAAAGACGCTTGGCTGTGTCATGCATCCCAGATGGGAGAAGGCATTTGAGGAGACTCGCAATCACTATTGTGCCCCTCATTGTTCCTTCACTATCCATAACATGCAATCATACCATGAGCACAATCATAGCTCACTACATTTTGAAGAACAAATTTTATAAACATCTATGGATTTTTCACTTCTACTGAAACATTCGTACTGAGGGAAACGACAGGCATGAACTACAGTCAAACTTTGGCACGTTCATTTTGAAGTGGCCACTCAGTTCACAGTAAATTGTATTCACCCCTTACATAATTTGGATTAAATAACCTACCCTAAACATAGGAAAAAGGGAAGGAAAAGCTCTCCACAGAGCAGCCTCAGAGATATGCAAAAATATGACAATTTTTCCATGTCATCATTTCCCTTATTTTAAATTAGTGAGATTCCTTCTTATCACAGGAAAGAGAAAAATAAGACCTGCCTTTTCATATATTATCTTTTTACATTTGATTGATAGATGTTTTTGTTAAACTTCTCCTTGTACACTATCAAGAAATTGTGGTCTGGGATATGTGACAAAGATGAACAAACACACCTGGAATACAGACACAATTATTTCTTCATGAATAAAAACTCCTCCACAGATTTATTTAAACTAACAAGTTTAAATACAAGCAAGTTCACAAATATTTGCAGAAAAAATAAAGAAATAAAAAGCATTATGCAAGGGGTGAGTTCAATATAGTGTCTGTTATTTTTTTGTAAATATGAATATATGAATGTTTGAAGTAATAGAAATAAATATTTCTACTCCATTTGGAAGATTACCACTTAAGGATAGAGTGCTTCCACTTCTACCTGTGCGAATCATCTTTGAAACAGCAGGTCTAACCTACTTTCCTAAAAGAAAATATGAATGGTATCTCTCTGCTTTAGGGAAAAAAAGGCTGTTCCTAGGCTGCTACGAGAATTTTCTAAGCCTACTACTCCTTTCTGAGTGGGGGAATATCATAATATTATCATTTAAATCACTGTTTATAGGGGCTGCTCCAAATGTAATGCCTCCTATTTTATTATTGTTAGCACAGGACAGCAGAAGCAGATGTTGGAGGTGTGGCAGTAAAGGCTGAACCACCCTGCCAGTATTCCATTACATTTTGTTTCTCTGTGACAGATGGCAGCAGAGGGGCAGTCTGACTGAATGGTGTGTGACACAGAATTATATATAAAGAAAAAGTGTCACTGGATTTCTCTATTTGAAAAAAAATGGCATCCACTGATGTTCATCAACACTTGCTGAACATTTATGGAGACCAAACTGTGGATGTGAACACAGTGAGGCGGTGGGTGGTACCTTTCAGCAGCAGTAGTTCTCCTTCACTGGTGCAGATTTTTATGAGCATAGAATGCAGGCTCTTGTTCATCTCTGACAAAAATGAACAGCTAACGATGTTGTCAGATTTATAGCTTAAAATTTGCTTCATCAGATAGTGCTCTTCTGCTATTTATATCCGTTGTAGTTTTCACAGAACGAAATAGGAGGCGTCACTTTTGGAGCAGCCTACGTACGTTATTAACTGTTGTGTTTCCTTACAGAGATTGTGGGAAACAATGAGGACATAAAACGTCTTAAATTTTACATTTACTGAAAGAGAACCCAGTTGACAATTCTTATGAGACTTTTTTTAGTTAATTGACTGTCAGCAGTGCTAGTGGCCTGTGTAAAGATTTCCCATCCCAGCAGACAGGATTCAGTATCTGGTACAGCACACCAATATCAGATCATGTCATTTTTTCCCCATCTTTCTGCTTGAAAAAATATATGATGACTTTAAGCATCATTTTAGACAATTAAATATTGCTAAATCAATTTTTAGAACACTGTTTGCTGGCTTTTTGTTTTCTCACTTATGTTCTCTTTTGGAAACATGAAAAAGAATTCCCCTTTAAATGCTGTCGTATTCCATATGACAGCCATTGTTTTATCTCCCCCGTGTTTTGAATGAAGCCAAAACTAACATGGCTTATTTTGTCGAGTAGGAACAATATCAGGAAAAATATAAGCTTAATTACTACCTCATCCTGTCATGACAATGCTTAACTATTTCTGTTCCAGCACTGTCCACAGATATTAATACAGCATGGGGAATAACTGTTATTCATTTGCTGCCACACTGAGCCATGGGGAAACAAAAATGGTTCTTTTCTGTGAAAACTGAGAATAGGAATAAGTAACTGCCTCCAAATCAAGTTACTGAAAAGATGCTTTGTAACTTTAGAAGGCCTCAGATTATATCACATTGGCTTGGCAGATTTAAGTATTAATAATAATGCTGTTATCATGATTAAAAAGTTTAACATTTAAAGATATTTTTACATAGCTTTATGTTCAGGAAATTTGTCATTTATTATTTTTTATAGCAAATTAGCATAGGGTATACTGTAATATTTGTTCTTTTTGTAATAGTGCATCTGTGTCCTATTCACACATACCTGCATGAATCTAGAACAGCTGCAATGAAATTAGAGTTTGTATCCCAAACACACTGGGATGCTACACTGATTATAGCAGAATTTTACCAACATATGTTGGTAAGTAGAGGAGTCAAGTTAAGTGAATGTGAGTTGAGCTTAAGAACTGCATGAAAACTGTCCTTGAGCACAGTTCAGCATGAGAGGAGGAGCTCAGATGAGAGAGGAAGATGAATCATAGAATCATAGAATCATAGAATCATAGAATCATAGAATCATTTTGCCAATACTTCACTGTAATAGATTTGACTTTGGTTAGAGATTCCAGCATCATGGCAGACCCTTATTTCATAGAATCATAGAATGGCCTGGGTTGAAAAGGACCACAGTGATCCACAACAGAGTTTCAACTCCCCTGCTATTTGCAGGGTCACCAACCACCAGACCAGGCTGCCCAGAGCCACATCCAGCCTGGCCTTGAATGCCTCCAGGGATGGGGCATCCACAGCCTCCTTGGGCAACCTGTTCCAGTGCGTCACCACCCTCTGTGTGAAAAACTTCCTCCTAAAGGAAAGGAACTGCTAAAGGTGGGACATTGCTGTGCAGCGGCTCAAATGCAGACATGCAAAAGTGACACACATGGGGAGGCCACTGAAGAGGGAATCCAGTGTGAATGCTTTTGCAATAAGTTAGCACCTGCATCTCAATCCTTAACTAAAAGAATGTGGGTGGGATCTCCCTCCAGAAGTCTCCAGAGATGGCTTCATTTCTTTATTTAGCATACAGGGAATCAAAGGGCTATTTTCCTAAGTGCTTAAAATAGTAGAAACAGTTTAAAACTCAAAGTTATGGATAATTGATCCAAAAACATCCCCATACCTCCCTGATCCCCCTGTCAGGTTTTCTGACATTCAACAGCCTTCTAGGGAAATATAACATATTGATATTCAGAAATCTCTCTTGTATGAAACAGGTTGATCAGATAATTTTTCCTGTTGGAAAATGATCATTACTTAAGGGAGCATTAATACTATGGTTCCCTGGCTGCTGGCCTGGAAGCCTTGCCAATGTGCAGCCAGTCAGCAATCTTTCTGTGAAGAATGCTCCATTTTTAAATTTTTCACCCTCAGTTAAAACAATTCTTTTCCTGCTGTGAAAATTTTAGTGGGAACCGATCTTTTACTTTTTGGCCAACTTTGCCTGTGTGTTGTTAAATATTTATGCTGATTACAACATATCAGTCAAGTGGCCTTGTGCAATGAACATTAGATTTTTATATTACTTCGACCTTCCCTAGACTGCATGAATATTTTTACTCTTGATCTCCCAATCATTTAAAAGATCAGAACAGAGATAATTTAGAAGAGTTAAGGAGCTCAAGTGCAGAATTTTACAGCATTGCCTCCATCCTATTGATCAGTTCTGTTTCATCCCAGTAATACACTTCGTGCAGCTAGGCAACGTACAAACTTGTTTTTTCCTTTCAAGAAGAATGTTGAAACAATAAAGGATAAGTCATACTGGCTGTATTGATTTGAGACAACCTTGATGTACACAATCTTTTGAGATTCAAACATTTATCTGGAGGGCAAGGGAAATAACATTTTATTTGCTTCATTGGGCCTTATTGAGAGAAAATGATGTTAAGCATCTAAAAATTCTCAGCATAGTGGCAGGCTTTTAAAGGCAATGAGATAATTGCAGCACATTTCCATATTAATCAATAAAATGAAAGACAAAAATCAATTTTGTCTGTGCAAGTGTGTGTGACACTTCCCTAAGAGCCATAGTATGGGATGGATACCTGCCAGCAGGGCTGGCCATGGGTTGATTATTTATGGAAAGGAAAAGCATTAAGTCAGCTCAGTGACAAAGTAGCAGGAAAGATATTATTCATGGGATATCTATTCAAAAATCTGGCATTGGTATCTGCAAAATGTTATTTCAGATCTTAATGACTATTGTGGTTTCCTACATAAAACAGGAGAAAAAAGTCTTTTGTTCGGAAGAACAAAAGGCTGAGTTTACCAAAAGAGCTGAGAAGCATCCAGATGTTCTCTGAGAGTTGTGATAACCCTAAGGAATCTGTCACATAGTCTTGGGATTAGCAAGGAATAAAGAAATGAATAAAATGTGACTCTAGTTTCATATTCCGCTTCCTTATTCCTGTACTGGAACAGAACCTCAACACCAAGTCACCCTCCCCTGCCACACACTGTTTGACAATCTTTTTGAGATAGTAGAATGTTAGGTTACAAATTGGATGTTTTTTGAAAGCTTACATTTATAATTTAATATAAAACATAATATAAAAAATATAATATAATATAAAATAATATAAAACAACTGCTGAATCCAGTTGTTATTTCAGTGTATATTTAGAAAATAAGCATTAACTTTTTTCTTTGGTGCTTTGTTCCTGCCTGAGTTGTTCCCAATATTTAGCTTGGGGTTTGTTTGTAGTTTGGTTTTTGGAGTGGCTTTTTTGGGGTTTTTATTTTGACAATTGTTCAGGCTATAGTAGAATGATCTAGCTCCAATCAAGAAGCTGTTTTTTGAGTGATAATACTCATTTCAGAGTCCATTGTTGCCTAAAATACATTAGAATTTACTTATTTTTCTTATAAAGCACCATCACTTGGTATCATTTTACTCCTCAGACACACAGAACCACAAGATGCTTCTTGGATTTTCTGCAACAGTGTTTATCTTTCCTATCCTGAATAGTAAAACTAGTGCACCTAACAATTTACTCCCATTTCCAGATTACATATAATTTATGAGCTGGTTACAGCAGCAAAATCTTAAGCAGTGAGTCTTGTGTAATCCATTAAAAAGCCTTTGGAGCAAAATTTGTGCCGTTCTAAGCTTTCTACCACCAATTTAGGCTATAATCTTAACTTCTAGATACCAGAAGTGAATGGAAGCCCAGCCATACAATCACAGAAAAATTCTGGGTCATAGAGGGATCTGAAGAGATTCTCAGGTGTTTAATTTCTCACACGGTGAATAGAAATCTGTGCATCTTGTATTTTCACTCCACATCAATGTCCCCACTCTTCAGAGTATCTACCTTTTAGGCACTTAAGACTGTGATGAGATCCCCTTTGAATGTGTGCTTTGTAGCCTAAGCAAAACCAGTTCACTTGGCCTTTCTCTGTCAGGTTTTCCAAATCTTTCACCATCTATGTGGCCCTCAACATTTCTCTGAAGGGCTAGAAAACATTTGATTATCTTGAGGCAGCATTCAAGATCCTCTGCATTCCACAGTAGAGACTATGGAACGGTAGTGAACAGAAAATAAGAATGGCAAATTTGTTACATTTAAGTGAGTTTTTTAAAAACAATATAGAGGTCACCATGGCTATTCCTAGAGTTATTGTGTATAGACTAGATGCTGGTAAAAGGTGAAGTTATTCTTGAAATAACCAGTTTCTTAAAATAAGTTGCTTTAAAAAACGGAAAAGTATCATTTCTCAAGAAGACATAGTAGATAACTTATTTATTATATTTTCAAAAGAGTAAATTCTGTTACGTTTGGAAAAACTTAATTTTACTGCACAAAATTTAGGGATATAGGTAGGGTATAGAATGAAAATCAGTGCAGAGAGTATAATCACAGTAAATTTGGAATATGAGAAGACATTTGACATGGAAAATCTGAATTATAAATCAGTTGTGATGAAGAAGATAAGGAAATCAGATGAAACAACAGGTTCAAGGCAATTTTCTGAGTTAGGGATTTGGGCCAAACATGGTCTCTGCAAAACAACACAAATTAAATCCTAATTTAAAGGTTTGATTCATTCTGGACAACACAATACCAGTAAATTCTTTTAAAGATAAATAAAGAAAACAGCAAAAGACCCAAGGAAATCACTCAAATAAATGATAAAAAAAAGTTTTTTTTAAAAAAAAAAAAAAGAAGAAAAGAAAGGCAAGCATGGAAAGTGTGATACAAACTGAATGAGAGATACAAACTGAATGAGAGTATGATAAATGTCTACAAGTGTCTGAAGAATATATAAAAGTCATACTGTTTAAGATTGCTTATGGGAATAATTCAGTGAAATTAAGCAGCAAAAAAGACATACAACACATGACTTGAAAAATATTCCAGTGAGGTAGAATAGACAATGAAATAACTGTAAAAGAGTGCTGGTAGACTTTCAGTGTTAGCAGTGGAATGGCTAAAAAGATCTTTGAGGCTCTACTGTCTGTGATCCTACCAACATTCCATGAACATTTATATTCAGGAGAGTTTTACTACTGAATGAAGATACTGAATAAGAGATGTTAGTCTTCAACCATTTGAGCACCTCTCATCAAAGGAGAGTGAGAAAGATGCATGTATTTAAAATGTCCCAAAAGACTTATCTTAAAAGAATTACACAGATGAGTATATATTAATTCAATTAAATGAACAGGCTATTGCAGGAAGCATCTGGGCATGTATCAATAAGAGCTATTTTATTTACTAACTACATTTTCTGTAGCTGATGATGGGACTATTTAAACATCTCTTGGCATAAGGAAAAAGCAATAAGACAAATATTTTATAAATGTGCTGCATTTTATTCATTGATTTATGTCAGACATTCAGACAGAACTCTCAGAAATATTTGGCAGTAACATTTGCTTGAAGTCTGCTTCAGAACATCTTGCATTCAGCTCCCATAGGGTAGCGGAATCATAAAAGTAGATTATCATTTTGCCTGGTCTTTGCTCCTTTCTTTCTGCACATGTGAAAAAAATAAGACATCATCTGACAACAGTATATTCAATTATTTAGAATCACTTGAAGTTATAGAAAGACAAAGAAGAAAAATGATTTTAATATGGTTATTTTTTTCAGTACATGGAGGAAATGTCTATGTTATACAGAATGCTGAAAAAATTTAGGGAACCTACAGTTCAACCTACAAAATTCATTTTGTTGCTATCAGCAACGATAAGATCACAACCGCCTGCCAATATATTTTGCATGCATACACTGTACATGATATGAAAGTGATTTTTTTGAGCTGTTATAAATAAAAGAGAATGTTAGAGAACAACCTGGTGGAAGTGATAAGAAATTCTCCGCTATTATTGGGTAAGGGAAAAGTTAGCTCATTGGTAACATGGGCAATTTTTTCTTTCTTGTGAGATCAATAAGTGATCTTGCCATGAATCAAAATGGCCATATAGCTGGTAATAAATATCAAAAACCGTAATATTAAATCTGCAACTGAAAGTAAATATTGATAACCATTTGCCCAGGGAGGTGGTGGAGTGTCCCTGGCAGTGTTCAAGGGATGTCTGGATGAGGAGCTGCAAGATATGGTTTAGTGCTTGTGGTAGCAATGGTGATGAGGGGAAGGTTGGACTAGATGATCTTGTAGGTCCTTTCCAGCCTTTTGATTCTATGATTTTATGATTCTATGACTCTATAATAATTAATCAGGTCTGATGAGCTAAACATATTTTTCTCAGTTTGCCTTTGTAATTAAATACAGATCTACCTTAGTAAATAATCTTACTTTGATGTTGGTAAGTGAATATCCAAATAGAAAACACTGAGATTCCCTTTATATAAATGAAACATGAATTTTAAGAAAAGTAACTCCCACCTCCTTTAAAAAAAAAAAAGGAAAGCTTCAAAGGAAGACTGAGGATTTTAATGCTATTATGCTAATAATGTGTGGAGCTTAATGACAGTTGCAGGGGGAAATCTGTCAATTAAGTCTCATCAGAATAGAATAGTACAGTGTTCTCATATGAAGAGTAATGTGAAAAAAGGTAAGGTAGGCCCTAAGAAAAACACCAGTATTGGCATCACTTCTGTGTTTTATACTGGTTTTCTGAGAAAAGATTTCTTAGCACCTCATTAAACGTGAGGTGGAGTTTTACTTTCCTGTTTTTGAATTTCTTTAGTAAATCATAATCTAGCTGTAAAAGTTTTGGCAGAGAATTACACAGATGTCTTTCTGCTGTTATTATATTTCCAAGAAGTCAGTGTGTGCCTACAATTCACTTCTCAATTTTTCTTTTTTTATTTTGCTTCATTAATTTACCATCCACTGCTCCAAAGACTTTATGGGCATTATTTATATTTAGTGTCACAATAGAAAATTCAGTGAGTTTTACCTACATGATGCAGTAAATACTACCCAGACTCCTGCTTCTCTCTACCCTTGGTCAGAATGTTGGCAAAGTACTGAATGAGCAGTGCTTAGTAGTCTAGCTTATTATGGTTACATCCTTTTTTCTGAACTACAATTGCAATGCCTAAGGTCATGGTGAACTACAATAAGGTGCTCTTCCGTTTTCGACTAATCTCTTGCAGTCCACTGGCTTGTGCATTGACAAACCCTTTGAAGCTTCCCAAATAAAGTTACTCTTTACATTTTTTCACAAAGAATGATATGAACAAGAACTTCACATTCCTTGGTAAATGTTAGATCAAATTTACAAAAAAATAGAAACCTCCCGAAAAGAAATTTCAGAAGAGGTTTCTCTCCCCTTTTTCCTTGAAACAAAATATACCTTAAAATTTCATGATGGATGTGAAATTCAGTAATTTAATGATATTGTTTTTAAAGCATTCATCCACAGATGCTTCTCTGGATTCCTCTGAGGAAAGCTCAGCCACTGGTGAGATCTCACTGATAATTTAAAAGTAGGACAACAGAGGTGTGCATGAAAGGAAAAAATGAAATCATAGCCAAATAATTCAGGCCACAAAAATTGTCAGATTTCTCATAAATCAGTGTGTTCTTCTCTTTTCTTTTTGTTTCAATCTGCAACAGATTGCCCAAGGAGGCTGTGGATGCCCCATCCCTGGAGGCATTCAAGGCCAGGCTGCATGTGGCTCTGGGCAGCCTGGTCTGATGGTTGGCGACCCTGTACATAGCAGGAGGGTTGAAACTGGATGATCTTTGTGGTCCTTTTCAACCCAGGCCATTCTATGATTCTGTGATTCCGTTATTCTATGGTTCTATAAAATGTAACATTAACAGGAAGATAGCACTTTTGGTATCAAAATAAGTCAAAAAGACATTGTCTTGATGCAGCTCATAGGAAACAGAGGCAGACTCTTCTGTATTTATTTTCTATCTATTGTTTTGCCCAGACATGTTCAAGGTTCACTAAACCTCATCAAACGTGTCCTTCTGCATACTTAAACAGTAAATGACAGCATAGTGATCAGCTGTGTTTTGTTCTTCTCATTGAAACATCACTTATAAACTACTTTTAAAAAATCTAATTTTTTTTTTTTTTAATTTGAAAAGTAAAAAGAAAATATCTTTCAAATCTCATGTATTGGTTAGAATGAAGCAATGTACTTCTAAGGCCGATTGTCATAAACATGTTATTTGTTTGCATAGATAAGGTAGTACAAATGCATTTTAAGCTGCTGTGTTCAGCCAGCAGAGACATTTCTGGGGTCCCAGACACCATACTCCAAGATTCCAGTACTTAAGTTTTTTCACTGTATCAGGGAGGTGTCCACTCCTGTTTTCAGTGGCATGCACCTAGCAGGAGATTCTGTGTCACTTACAGTGACTTAATGTGCCATATGGTCTGTGCCTTCTCAGGGCTCTTTTGCAAGCCCATGTCCATCAGTGAGCAATTAGTTGGGGGGGTCGTTTCCAAGTTGCTAACAAGCCTGCAAAGCAAGACTGAATTAGCTTAAACTGAATTCTTGAATGACTGCAGATAGATGCCAGCTTTTTGTCAAGCACTGTAGTATATGGAGAAGGAAACCACACTTAGCCCAAGCAATGCAGATTTTGAAAAAAATGGAAAGAAGATAAAATCAGAGAATAGACATAATTATACAACACTGTCTGAGTTTATCAACAAAAAAACAGTCAATTAATATATCATTTTTCATTTATTACACAAACTGTAATTAAGCTCTCACTAATAACTGAGCTGAGTGAGAAATTATTCAACCCATACTTACCAGTCCTACTGAACCAAATTATGCTTTATTTGAGTTCAAGGGTTGGTTCTTGACAATTAAGATTTTAAAACAAGACATATTGATTTTCCTAACTTCATTTTGAAAGCATTTCATCTTCTCCTATAATAATACAATAATTTTAGGAGTAAAAACAGACTTGGGACAGGACACTGTATATATATTGTTACATGATTATAGACTCGATGAGCTATGAACTGTGAAGAATCATAACACCATTTTGAATGACCTCTTATAACTCTGAGATGATTAAATTTCATTTGATTTTCTTTAATTCAATGTAACAGGTTTTATTTAATTAAATTGCATAGAATATGTTGTGCATGTACATTGTATGTATTCATACAGAATTATGCAAGTGAATAGAATGGTGTAGTAATAGATTTATGGCTGTGGCTAGCAAATAAGACAATAAAACCTAATGAGTTGAGGGAATATTTTCCAAGTGAGGAATTCATCTAAAGAAAACACACTGTTTTTTCCTAGAGATCAATGTTAAGAAAATTCAGCCTGAATCTTAGTTGGAGAGCTAGCTCAAAAATTCAGAAGAGAGAGGCTACTACCGTAGTGATTCTGTTTCCAAAAGGCTCACACGCTCCCAAATAATATGATTTCCTCACTCTTCAAAGCTTATTTCAGTCAAGGTCTGTCAGATATCACCCAGATAGGTTTGACTTAATGTTAAGGATAACAATGGTTAGAGAAAAGGTAGTAGGAAGAATTCAGTCAGACAAAGACTGAGACAATCATTTTGCAGTTCACAGAAATGTCATTTACTCATTGTCTTTTGCTTTGGCTGAGCTGGTACTTGTCCCAGAAGGAGGCAGGAGTAACTCATCAGTCCAACCACCACTAAATCATCAGTGGCCCCACACATCTTGTTGAAAACAAAAACACTACTTTTCAGTTTATACAAGAGCTTACCTAAATTTTGCAATCAACAAGGGCTTCTAGTCTGATCTGGGCCCTAAAATGAGCCTTCAAGTAGCACAGCCACTTGAATCAGCCTTGGAAATAATGTAGGATAAACCCATTTTATCTTAGCCCTTCAAAACTTCTTTTCTATTTTACATGGGGCTATAGCCCATGTGACTGAAACATATACTTGACTCTAATATTAAGTTGAACCCAAGCTCTTGAAGCTACCATCAGTTCTGCAACTAGAATATATCTAACAAGGAAGTTCAACACAGCAAAAGGCTCAGAGAGATCTATGACAGCCAGGAATTAACTACACTCCTCAGCTTTATGCATTCCCAGAACGAAGACTAAGGCTGCTATTATAATGCAAAAACTCAGGTTATGAACGGAAGCTGATGTACTGAAAGGTGTTTTTTTTTCTAAAATTACCAATTGTCTAACCAAAGAATAGATTTTAGTTTATATATATTTTAGTACTATTCATTTTGAAGTTGATGGCACTTTGCTTGAGATAAGGCTGTTCTGACAGTTGACACTGTGATTCCTGTTCAGTCAAGGATGATGCATTTTTCTGTCACATAGTTGAGATTCCTTTTCAAGACTTAATTCAGAACTAGCAATCCTTATCATCAGAACAAACAGTAAGTGAACTAATGCTACCACTTGTTCTCATGAAGAATTCTCATACCAACAGTTACCTATTTACTGACCTCTATTTCAACAAAGTCCCTTATCTGAAACATGTACTTGAGCTCAAAAGCAGGCTTGTTCAGCTTGTTAGTTTCCAAATTAAACCACATTGGAGTAAAGAATTACCTGTCCTTAAATTAAGATGTGAGCTACTCTTGTAATGAATAAATAACACCAATTCTTTTATGCATAAACTCCTAAGACTAAACAAAGCGCCTCCAGAATCCAGCCACCACTTTTGCCAGAACACTGCTTACTCGTAGTTGTGGCAGCTGGGATTTAGGCTGATCTCATTACTTGTAAATTTCGAAGATATAAATGTCTTATAGAAGACATTATAAATTTGTGGGGAATTAAATCCTTTACACTGGACCATACTTCCATCTGTGGAAAAATAAAATGCATGCATGTGCAGGTATATATATATATGTGTGTGTGTGCCTATGAAAGTATATAGCTTTGTATGTGCATAAAATATTTTGGTTCTTCTATCAGAGTTAGGTGCAGTTTTCATTAAGCATCCCATTGAAAAGGGTTTAAACTAAAGCACTTCAAAATAACAGGCTGTCAAAATAACACCTCTGTTTGAAACTGAATTGCTTTCATCTCACCATTTCTCACAATTAGTGGCAAGTGTAAAACACCCCACTCCAAAAAAGAGGCATGCCCCTCTTACTAGCCTGAAAGTACAGTGACATATTAGACCTGAAATTACAGAAGTGCTTAGGTAAAAAAATGGGATATTTAGACACTCACTGATTGCACATAAACTATTAACATGCTGTGACCCTCAGGTTAGGCTGTGCATAGATTTTTGCTTCTCAGCTACTCTTGTGAGACACCAGCATCTTCTTCCCTACATCCACAGGTGCATGCTTCTGTGGGAAGGAAGGAGACAGCCATGCAAACAGGAAAGGAGCCCCAGGACTTTCTAGCCAAGTGCAGGGATAGCACTGCCATCAAAGCGATGGAGTGCTCCATGCCTCTTGGCACAGCTTTGCAGGACTGGTACTTTCTGCAGCAAAGAACAAGTGAGGTCTGTTTTAGGAGGAAGCCTGCTTAGTACATTTTGAAGCCTGAGTTTGAGAGATAGAGAGTATGCAAAGGTTTTTGTTTATTGTGTTAATATTGCTTGTGGGTTTAAATGTACGTTGATTCTGGAAGTCTTAGATGCTTACATAGGAGAGGAAAGAAATGTGATGTTCAAAAGCATAGTATAAATGCAGTATATCAGATGACAGAAACTGTGCTGTCTGTGTCAATGGACATGAGATGTGGCAAATCTGTTTTTATTGTTGTTAATTTCACTTCAGTTGCTTTGTTTTTACTTGTTAGTGAACTCTCCCAGCTACAATTGTTTTTGAGAGGGTCTCAAAAGCAAATTAAGTAAACAATTCTCTTTAACTTCAAAAAACAAAGAGTATATTTTCCTGCATAAACCTCTCAACTACAGTTTGAAATGCAGCAGGGTGAACATGGTTATACCTATATACTATGGCAGAAATCCAATATTCATCTGTGGTACGTATTGAGAGAAAATGAGATCATTAAGGTTGGAAAGAACAGCTGCTTTAATTATAACACCATAATATATCATATCAAAGTATTCATCATCTCACACAGCCCCCAAGAACATATGCCAGGGATTCATTTCTATCATCTTGCTACTTCTTGGGACAGAGAACACATAAGCACACTCCAGAGGTCTGGCTGCTTCAAGTGTTGTGATGCTGTGTAAAATAATTGCACCCCAAGCTCGATAATGCTATGGCAACTACTATTAATCTAACTTTTACAGTCCCTGTTCCTCTTTCGATGGTGGTGGTGGAAAGGGGAGACATTCCTGCTGACTGGGATCTACACTGCAGGCAGGTTCCCCACTGTCACACATCCTCACACTGCTGTCCGGAGCGCTCGGTCTGCCTGAGGCACCTGAAGGTACCTCTTCTTTAAGGGAATGGCTGCTTTGTGTTTTAACAGATGCTATGCTTCTGGTAGCGGAGAGATTAGAGGGACCATTCAACATTGAATCAGTCATGGATCCTATTGATGTCAAGATTTCTGAAGCCATCATGAACATGCAAGAAAACAGCATGCAGGTGTCGGCAAAGGTACTGTGTGGGTCACGCCTTCTCTGTTGCTCACTATCACAAGGAGGAGAAAAAAACTTATCCAGCACTTTTTTTCTGCCCAGGCCTTAAGAGAGATTGTCCAGACAATAGAAATTACATTTGTTCGTTCAATAGTTCACTGGGATGCCTTTGAATCCTTTGTCTAGTTAAACAAGCCTGAAGTTTTTAAAATGAAGACAATGGGAGAAAAGTGTAATTTAGCAAACTTCAAATTAATAGTTGCAAGAACTTTGGGGAAAACAGACACTGCTAAAAATTAGAGGTAACTGTAATACTCAATACTCAGCAGAGTGCACTCAGTAAGCTCTGCCTGTGCTTATCTGTGATTCCCCATATTAACATCCACACACATTTTGATCTGTTTAGGTCAGGCTACAGCACAATGTGTTTGAGGTGAACAGAAAATGATCCATTTAACCTCCTTTAATATCCTCTCCAGGGAAATATCATTACATTGGACAGCCTCTGATTAGCAGACCTCAGTTTGATGGAGTTTTGTCTGGATTCTGACATAAAGATAAACAGAGTTAATGATACCAGCGTCCTCCTTTCCATTTTTAGTGTGTCTGTGTACACAGACCACTGCCACCTCTGAACCCCATATTAATAAGGTCCTTTGAATTCAGTAGCAGGTGCTGTTGAGGCAGCAGTCACCAATTAATGTCTTTTCCTTAATATGCATCAGTGCACTGCAGTTAACAAAACTGAAAGTCAACAGTTTGCCAGGTTCTCTGCATTGAGAGTTTCCACCCACATGGATTTCCCAGCAGCCAGTTAGGTGCTAGAGAGATGGCTACCTGAGTCGGTGAGTTTCCATTGTTTGAAAGGAAGTTGCCATGGCTAGGAAAATTGTGGGGATAAAAGGTTAATATTCTTCCTGCCAGTCCAAAATTAGATTATTTTACAGGCCCACTGCTGTGGGATTATAAAAATTTCCTTCAAGATGCTATTACTTTCAACTTCCCTGAAGTTACTTGTATTTTGAAAGTAGTCTACATCCTGAGCAATGAGACTTTGTTCTGGCAGCAGTGATCAATGAGTTTATCAGCCAAACATTTGGGGAATCAAAGACCAGCTTCAGAAAACTCAGCCCTTACCTCAGAAAAGAAACAGAAAATATTTTCACTGAAAGCTGACCAAAGGCTCAGGTGTATTTCCTTTTCATTTGCTCCAATATCACAGCTTTTCTGTTAGTCAGGAAACTGCATTCCGTGCCAGAATCCAATGACATCACCTTGGCACAAGCTCATCACACTACTCATTTGCAATAGAGGAGGCTGTATGTCATATCCCTCAGAAATATTTTATTTGCTGTAAAGGTTAATAAATCACTGAAATTCCATTTGCACTCTAAAGTTTTTCTTCTAAGAGAAATCTTATCCAATATTTTCTCAAAACTATATCAGTGAAATTTATTTTTCCACATTTTCACAGATAACTGAGCTGTCTTTGCTTGAGGGGCTTTTGTATTTTCTGTTTAGACCATTATTCTCCAGAAATGCATTTTCCTTGTTTTCCTAGGTTACATCCCTCTTTTTTCATGCCCTGACACATAGAAGTGTTTTGTTATTCAAGTATGAGAGAGCAAAGTCTTGGGGTTCAGTTCTGTGATCTTCTACGTCTGTCATGTCAAATCTATAGAGATGATGTATGAGCAGACTTTGCACCATTCATCTATTGCCTAATTTTTCTCCCTTATACATACTGACCACTTAGATCTTCAGTGAAAATGACAGATACCTTACCAGATGTAATGGGGTGCACAGAATGCAATTGCAGATCTAATGTAGGAGAAAAGCCACGCTTGTCAAATATTCTGAGACTCTGCTCAGCAAGCTTCAGGCAGGGTGTTGAAATCGTGCTATTTTCTCTTTTTTCAAACAATTTTGTACCTTGCATTTGACTGTATCCACTGAAAATGTGGTGACTGGAAAAAATCACAGCCTATTTTCCACAAGTCAGTCAATGCATTTTTACAATGGGAAAATGATGATGCACTAACATCATGCTTGCAACACCCACATACACATACATTATTCTTCACCACTGACATGCATCCTTTCCTAACTGAAAATCTGTCTGATGTCTACAAAGAGTCTCTAAGCTTTGTTCAGTAGCACTTAAGGCCATTTTATATTTTGTTTCTCTCTTCAAAGGAATGGGAAAATTTACAACAAACAGTAGTTTTTTCAAGTAACTCTCACTAATCTCATCTCCTTTTCAGACAGAAGACCCAGAGATCAATTAAACTAATATCCATCCCTCTCCTTTTTCAAGCATTTGAGTAAATTGCTCTGTTCCAAAAAGTCATTCCCATTAAAACTATCAGTTTGCCTTTGTTTTGCAAGATATATGTTTTGCATTATACCATCTGCAATTATATATTGGAATTTATTTGAGAAAAATATGTTAGGTATAATAAATTTGCTGTACATTACTGTGCATAGGGAGGCAAAATTCAATGATGTGTGCTTTCCAACATAATAATTGTATTACAATATGCACAACCTATTCAGAACTATTTTTCTGAGAAATAATCTTCATGGTTACAGTTGTACTGATAAATAAAAGGGGGATAAAGAACAGTGCCTGACCTTGAGGCCCGAGTGCTATAGACAATTCATTTCTATACTGCTGAGATCTACATTCTTTGAAGTTGTTTCATTCAGCAAAGAACAAGTAGGAGCAGTCCAAGAAAAAGCCAATGAGCTAACAATTAATCAGTGCAGACAGACAGAGCTTATTGCTGGAGTTCACATCTTGTCTTTCATTTCCTTAGGAGATACAAACCCTCTGTCTTTCACTCTTGATGGGTGCACATCAATATTGAAACTAAATTGTAGAGGTGCCACAAATACCTCTTCTATCTTTGTATTCCTGACCAAGGACATACAGTCCCAGCCATATCCCTGTACCTGTCACTGCATTAAATGGAGCATCTCTGCTCCTAGGTCACTGACTTTTCTTGTTTGTAAGCTGACTGTAGTTCATTCTTTCAGCACAGTTCACATTAACCAGGTACTAGTATTATGCTAAGATCTTCCAATTCATCCTGAGGCTGGAATCCTCTGTTTTCTTGACAGTCTATATTCAGCACTGGCTGTTTAAAAAGTCTGGCCACAAATCTCTAAGCTTCATATGCAGCTCACCTTGTGTGGCTGTCATGTCCCTGAACAACATCCTCAAGAGGTCTTTATTTTGCCTCAGGGAAAGTCACATTTCTGACAGCTGCAATATTTGGAGATGCTTTTCAGAAAGTACCAATGGTTCACAAAGTCAAACCCCAAGGCCTACTGCAAGAGAAATCTACATGCTCTGAATCAGATCTGAGTTTCCCTTTTTCAGAAATATGCAAAGACTAAAGACCATCACAACCAAATTCCATCGCTTTATCATCTAACACTCACAGCCATCCTGACAGAGTACCTTCTGCAAACCATCCTTGCAGAGTGAAAAAAGCTAGGCTGTCTGTATGTTTTAAATGTAGGCTTGGCTAACTGGGTCTACTCAGACTTCAGTAGTCTCTGAGGGCAATATCTGGTAATAATCAGGTTGCAACAGATTGACCATAAAAACACGAGGAAAAATTTCTTTACTGTGAGGCTGACAGAGCACTGACTGGAATGGGCTGTCCCAAGGTTGTGGTGTCTCCTTTTCCAGAGATATTGGGACCTACCTGCACACCAGCTGTGCAACCTGCTCTAGGGAATCTGCTTTAGCAATGGGGTTGGACTGGGTTATTTCCAGAGGTCCCTTCCAACCCCTGTGATTCTGCGATTCTGAGTGAAGTTGTGCTTCTCCTGATAATGTCTGAGACATCTTATTTTTATTACTGAAATCTCTGTCATTCAGCAGTGACACGTATTTGTGATCTGAAAATAAAAGTGGTATAATTAGTTAATCTATATATTCTTACTCATGGCTCGGCTCATATTCAAAGTGTAGTCATAGCATACGTATGCTTAACTCTTATTCTCCTTCTCCCAGAGAATATTCAGGGAGTTATCAAATATCTATGATCTTTTCAATCCTTGCCAAAACAAACTTGCTTGAAGTTCTTCACAAATGTCCCATAAATCTGGCAGTACCTTTACCTTTCTTGCTTGCTTGAAGTAAAAGAGCAAATCCTACACTTCAGTAATATAAATATTTAATATCTGACTTCTGCAAGGATTGCTTGTTCTCAAGAAGTGGAAGAAAGCTCACAAAACAGCAAAAAAGTGCTGCAATTCCTCAAAATGCAGAAAATTCCCAATTTTGTTGTATTTGTGTAATTTTCATTGTTCCTCAAAACACAATGTATATTGGGCTATTTTCCACATTTTAAACCATCTGGTTTTATAAATATTTGCTTGACTGCTAAGTGTTATTTGGATACCATGCCAAGATTTTTGCTCTTCCATAAAGGCTGTCCCCATAGCTGAGTCTCCTATTAGTGAGTCTTAAATCATCTTCTATCTAAGCTGATGGACGTGCCATTTTAATCTATAGATACATGTTCCTTTTTGGCAATTACTCCAGTTAAAAGGACAAATGAGCTCCATGACATAGCGGACTACTTATGTATTATTTATAAGGAGGAAATCTTCATAAAACTACTTGTCCAACTTTCTTCTTAAAATAGCCCTAGAGTTTCATATTAACAAAACCTCTGCATTTATCTGTGTTCTTTCCAGAGCCCTGTACTTTAAGAATATAATGGCACTTCAGGAAAAAAAATCAATACTATTCTATTTGAAGATGAGAGAGTCAATGGAGCAAAGTTGTATGGAGGCATTCAATAGGAAACACTGAGCACTAGTACATCTAAATAATAGTATGACTCAAAGCTTCATAGATTCAGAAATTCTTTCTTCTGGGATTCAAAATAGTGAGTTCTCCTAGGAAAAGAACTCCTTTTTCACAGTATCTACTCACTCATCCTGAAGTAGATAGCTCCATTTAGTCAGCTCAATAGAAGTAATTTTACAATGGCTCCGCTGATTCGATCACATGGCTTCGTTCAAAGCCCCTGACCACAGAGGTTTTCTGCTCTTTGTGGCACCTTAGGATGCATCATATGAGCTTCAGCTGCAGTTCAGAGAGGAATGGTCTCCCATGTGTCTTGTGTTAAGACAGTCTTAGCAGATGTCAGATATCCTAGGATGATTATAGATGCTGATGAGAAAGCAACCAAAGGGCAATTTTCATCTCCACTGCCTAAAAGTGGGTGTTTAGCTCGAAAACAGACACCTACATTCATACACCTAGACCTCGATTTCTTAATTTCAAGTGGAATTGCTTCTCCAAATTCAGATGAAGTGGACAGCACTAATTATATATAAAGTACATTTTTTTAAAGAGTGGATTTTTGCTGCTAGCTCACATCATTTGTAATGGAATACCAGCATATTTTCCTATAAATTGTTCTGAACAGCTCTGTGAAGTACTTAATGTGCTTCTTCTTAGGGAGCATTTGTTAATTTCAGGTATCAGCTTTACATTTTCTGTCTTGTCAGTTCATGCCTGTATGCAAATTAGAAAATGTGGTTTTGGCACTCAAAATTTAGTTACAGATCATTGCATCCTTACTGCATTTTTGCCAAGTCATTTAAAAACTAAATGATTTCTTCTTCTGTGATCTAAAAATTGCTATCTAATTTCTACCTCTGTTATTGTCTGGTTTTAAATAATTTTGTTCACATAAAACTACTTACTGCTTACAACTATGAAGTGAAATGCCACAATATCTGTGTTAGTTTTTCCAATATGTCACAAGAGAAATTAAATTATGCAGACTTAAAGCTATTCCACATGATCACACAGGTAGCCTAACACATTCTGTGAAAGTTAAGAAGACTTAAGGCCAGGCTGGATGTGGCTCTGGGCAGCCTGGTCTGATGGTTGGTGACCCTGCACATAGCAGGGGGATTGAAACTGGACGATCACTGTGGTCCTTTTCAACCCAGGCCATTCTGTGATTCTATGATTGAGTATCCACACTTTCCTCTGAAATTCAAGTTGCAAAATTGCCATTTGTCTCTGTAAGCAAACAGCTTGATTGTTTAGTTGGCCAAGAGGGACTTCATAGATACCTAAATAAACAGTTAAGATTCTCGTGCATAACTTATCTATAGTCAGAAGAAATGTGTAAAATTTTCCCAGCACATATATTTGTCATTTGGACAAATAGTTTGTGTTTGGCATTACAGTTTTATAAAAACTAGCTTACAATAAATGATGATGTTTAATTTCTTTTTCTTCAGAATGATGGCAAAATGTTAAAAGTAGCCAAACTGTAACAAAAAAAGGGTTATTCCAGAAGTGAAAAAGATGGCATTAAGGCAAACACTAAGATCCTATTTCATCACAGAACTTGAAAAAATGTTAATGCATGAATATTCTACCTCCTTTCAGTTGACCGGCTTCTGTAAGAGTTCCTCTGGGATACATACCTAATGCTCACGGTCAAATGTGTCTTCTATTCACATTAGGATGCACAAGATATATGTAACTGAAACTTCATTCCAAATGAGAGAATATGAAAAATCTCACAACTCTGAACATTATCTTCATACCTAGAAAACAAACACGCTTCCAGATAACTATTCTCACAGTTGCCCACTAAATACAGCTATAATCATCTCTCGTATCAGGCCAGCTAGGAAATAAGAAAATAATCTAGTCATATGACTCTTTCATCACTGACCTTTTCTTTGAGACTACAAACAAAATTACCAGATAGGAATAGCTGTAGAGAAGGATTATGAATGAACTGTGATTTTGTGTAAGTACCATCTTTAACAAAAGCTGAAATAGTTATTAAACAAGTCCTGTCACAAAGGGCTCATTTGTGCTTTCAAGTGTTAACTTCTTAGAATAATCACCTTCATGAAGTAGGTGTTTTTTAAGGACCCTATCTGTTCTTATGTACTCATTGAGTAATTATTAATGCTTAATTAATAAACTGAGTTTTTGAGCAAGTGCTCTATTCACTGTTACGAAAATGTCAGTAAAATAAGAAGTTTCAAATATATGAGAGTAAAAAGAGGATGTAAAACACCAGCCTCCCTCTTTTTTATGGCTGTCATGTAACCTACAATATCTTTTTCAGGTTTTCCAAGGATGTGGTCAGCCTAAGCCAGCACCTGCCCTGAGGTCTTCCCGTTCAGTCTCTGAAAACTTCAATACACGGTTTAGACCATATAACCCAGAGGAGCGACCTACAACTGCTGCTGGCACAAGTTTGGATAGGCTGGTAAGGCAAAATGTACTTCATTCTTCAATAAGTAGAAATGGTTTGGTAATACAGTAGGAGAATGATAATCTCTTGACAAATTTTTTTTTAATAATTTCATAATCACTTCATATAGTTTCTGTGCCAACTGTTCTGACATTCAATAACTTTTTTTCTCCCATTGGAAATACAACAGAATTGCATTCTAGGAGAACAATATGACTCACTTTTTATGTATTAGAAATGTTAGAAGACAATAAATTCTTTCCTGCAAGCCAAAAATTAGATGAGCCAAGAAAGGTACTTTGCAATATGAATTCTCTTTGAAAAGTAATCTGCAATAATACTTTTTTTTTTTATTAAGGTATTTAAAATATCTAATACATCTTTAGCCGTCAGTTCAAGACATCCACTTGCAAAGGCACGTTGATTTGTTCCACTCCTTCATTTAATAATAAAATAACAACTACTTTATTTCCATCCATCTCAAAAATTGACTTTTATCAGCTGAAACATGAGTGATCATTAATCTTGTTTTATTTAATCAATCATTTCAAAAACAAGACTTTAACACAAGATTATTTTCTCCACTACCAGTCATCAGATTTTCATTTCAGATTATGATGCTCCTGCTATTTATACATCTAAAGATTTATAGTAGGCTAATTATTATAGCTTCTAATACTATCTCAGCAATTATCTCAAAATAAGGCCAATGGGCAAAATTAAAGACTTGTAAAGCATCTGAATCAGACAGTATAGCACAGCCTGTGCTTGCCATGGTTATTGCTGAACACTTGTACAGCATTGGTCTGTCTTTTAGAAGAGACTCATGTTCAGGCTGCAGGAAGAGTGAAAGAGGAGAAGCAACCCATTGGGAATAGCAGCTGGTAGCTGGGCCTGAGCATTTGGTGGGATGTCATTCTGCTGAGTGCCTGACAGATTTGAGCTGCACTGCAGCATGACAGTGCCTTGCTATGGTTCTGATTCTGAGTCTAAACTATCTAGAAGTTATTCCAGTATGCACCAGACACCCAAATACACTAATTCAATCAGGATCTGAGTCTCTCCTTGGACCATAATTCCTTAAATTCCTTTGATAATCACCACAGTATTCCATACCACGGATCACACCAAAGTCTTTCCAAAAGCCTATGCTGTAGCCCATCCATTAATCTACTGTATTCCCTCAATCTCTGTTGCAATTCAAATGAAAACTATCAACTTTCTAGTCAGGACATGGGATTGCTCTGCAGCTAAACCCAATATTTTGAGTTCTCTTTTTCGCTGGAAATGGTATAGCTTGATTATCCTAAAATGAGGAAGAGAAAAGATCTCTGTTGTACAGTTAGATGTCTCTAACACAGTAGATTCATAACACAGTATAGCATCTTGGCCTAAAAATCTTGCTGGTAATGCTCAATTCATATTTGACAGTATCTTAATTTTATCCTATCTCTTGAGATTCACAGAAGCAGTCCTTTTTGCTTGGTGCAGTGTAGGGCCTGGATCTTAACTCGAACTTTCCAAGTTGAAGTTAAAGGTCATTGAAGCAAGCAGACTTTAGTCATGCTCTGGTCAAAGTTAAAGGCTGAAAAAGAGTAAGGTGAGAGGAAAGCCACAAAGGGAAAGAAAGGCTGGTAGCACAGGTCCGCTTGCTATATTCTAAGAACTGTTGGAGCATTTTTGCACTGAAAAACGCTTCATAAGATCTTCCATGTTCGCTTCTAAATATTGTTGTCTTTTTACACTACAAACTTCCAAAATACTGGGCAGCATCTTGAATAAAGCACTAATGTGAGATAGATATGCTGCTGGCCTTTAAAGGCTGTAACAAATGAAAACTGCCAGTGAAGGCAATCCCTCATTACTCAAAACAACTTCTAGAATTTCAAAGGGGATTTTTCCCTATGCAATTTAACTAGCTTTATTGAGGCATTATTTCAGAAAAAGAAAAAAATAATAATAATTTAGCGTTATTGCTTTTTCTGTGACGAGTTATTACAGGAAAATGATTATTTGTCTTTCTTGCTGGTGATATTTAAAATAGTAACTATTCATGCCCTGTTAGCTATGTGTGTGGGTATCAAATCCATCTCCAAACGGCAGTGATAAGTGTGTTGTCTCCTTTTGGGTTGAGAGCAACAATCCCTGAAACTTGAGATGGCCACTGATCTGAGCTAGAGCGAGGAAAGGCTGTTTATGTGGATTAGGGCAGAAGGCCTTGTTTCAGAGCTGTAATCCCTTAGCAACACTTGGGAAAGGTCACTGCCTACATCTCACACCATCCTCGGTAATTTTATCCAGAAGGATATAAATGTTGTACTCCTGCCTCACAGGAGCACCATTCAACTTGCCTACATTAGACTCTCAGTGTGTTACGCGATGAATCATTCCTTAAATCACGTATCTCTCTTCACTAACTATAGACAGAACCTGGAAGACCAGCTTCAGTTAGATCCTCTCCATTCTTGCATCATTAACAGGACACAGAGAACCCCACTCAAAGCAGTTTTCCAGTCTGCACGCTGATCATTTCCTATTGCTTATTAAATACAAATGTACAGCAGGATGAGAATTTTGATAGTAGTGTCAAATGTTTAAAGCCCCGTTTGATTATTATAGATGTAAGAAATACAAATAAGGAGTAATTATTATCTGCTTTTATGTAGAGGAACTTTCCCTCATTGAGTCAGCCTTACATTAATGCTGTTAGAAGTCTATTCTGGATATTTTATTCATAAAACACTGTTAGACCATTTAAGTTTTAACTGTCACCACAAAGTCCAAACATCCAGCTATGCAAGCCTCAAAAGGAGAAGTAACAAACAATTCTGCTTTCATGTCTTTGACAACGTGCCCTTAGAAGTGACTGAGCTTAGAAAATATTTCCTCTGCATCTCAAGTAGATAGCATATCTGAATCAATTTTTAACTCATGCTCATATTCCTGTTTATGAGCTTAATTCAGTTGAGCATATTTTATCAGGTATGTTGCAGAAAGCAGATCTCTCATAAGGAGTCTATAGTGAAACAGTCAGGTACTGAACCCTTCTGAAAACACGCTTCTTCATCCTTGCTGAACTTGTTTAATTAATCCAGCTATTGCATTTCAAGAAGAGAGGTTTCCATGTGTTACTGTCACAGTGTTAACCAGAAAAGCTTAACAAAGAAAAAATAGATCAAAATTAATTGTGAGGAATGTGAAAAAGCCCTAAAGCACATGTAGGTGAATTTGAATATATTGGTTGTATTTAGGAAGTCATATAGATATTGAGAGAATTGTCTAAGCATGGGTGTAAAGCACTATCTGAGACTCCTAACTGTACTAGAAACAAGGGACTGACTGATGTGGTGAGAAGATTCAGGTACCTCCAAAGTAGCTAAGGGGAGCCAGGTAGAATATGCTGCAGCATCTCAAGCAGAACCTATGTTCAGGCAATTACATCAGGTCTTCTCAGCATGGGGCCTAAAAGCCAGGCTCTTTCCAAAGTCAATGGAGAGAGACATATGTCTTCAGAGAGTGACTTACCCCAGCAGTTACAGACACTGCTCACCGAGTGGGAAATGAAAGTCTCAATTTAGTTATCCACATTTAGATATGCAAAGCTGTTTGAGATGCCTCAGGGTATCTAGAACATCAGACTGAGCTGGCAGTTAGGACAGTCCTTCAGGATGCCTGTGTTCTCCTGGACAGGGGTTGAAAATAAAGTAGGATACCTAAGATGCCTACTATCTGGCATCTGACTGTCAGATCCCCCTAGTTGGGATTCAGCTGCATAAACAGTCACTTAATGCTACTTGTAACGCCTATGGTTTTCAAGATATCTAAATGTTACTAGAAAAAACACAGAAAGCCTGTCTGGAAGCAAGATGGAACCTCAAAGCTACTGAATTTATTTTACATGCCTATATTTAGGTAACACTGAATGTACTTTGTATGCCTATATTTAGATAACTGGATTCCAACCTATTTCTCTCCTGGTTATAACAGAAGCCAAAATGAGGAGTTTAGTGATTAAATGTAGAGATCAGTAGTATAAATATATACAACTGTCTTTCCAATTTTGATGCTTAAATTACTATCTCAGATTTGAATATCTATTTTTCATTTTTAATCAAGAGAAATGATGGCCATCATTCATTTGTCTAAACATACGTTTATGCAATTGAGATATGATTAAATATTTCTAAACTATAATTTAGCTCATAATGTACATATTTAAACCTCTCCGAGAAATCATTTCCCAGCTCTCTTCTACAAAGTGCCAAATAGTGACAACTTTAGGCTAAGGCATCTAGCAATTGCATCTAATGTTAAGATAAATAGTGTCAGAAATTAAATAACTTTAACCGTGGAACTCATCTGCTTCTATAGAGTACGAACTAAGATTTCTTATTTAATATATACTGCTTTTAAAAACTCGTTATCTTCTCTGTGGTTGCCTGTTTGGTATAACCTGTTTTGTTTTTCTTTTCTTTTGTTTGTTTTGTTTCTGTTTTGTTTTATTTCATTTTGTTTCTTCTGTTCCCTGAATCTGTTTCCCTCTTGCTTCCCAGAGGACTATCTGGAGGACAATGCAACATGGTGTAAGCTTTGGTATTCTTATTCTTCATCTTCATTCCCATTTGTCTTTGTACAGTGCTGGGCTAAACAATTCTTTAAGTTTCAGATTCACCATCTTTCCTTTCTGTGTCTCAAGTAGGCTAAAACACTGGCAGTAATTTTACACTAAGTCGTTTGGTGCTGCCCAGAGCTTAGGACTGCTGATTCTTTCCAAACAGGGGTGCATTCCCTCAGTGAACTAAAAGCTGCCCTAAGTGTCTACATGATCTCAGCCACCATATATGCATGTGCAGCAAAGCAGACACTGCAGTGGCACCAAGCTCTGGGGCCTGTGTGTTGAGATAGATAGCACTCAAGCAAAGGAAACAATCTCCCAGGCCATCCTAGGCTCCCTAAAGCTATCCTTGTCTCACTGTCTGATCTTGGGCAAACCACTTAGATGCTTTGTGTGAGTTTGCGATGTAGATCCCCTTAGTCTTCTCAGTTTCAGAAGTTTTGTGAGTTTTGGAGATCCATGAGTTTCAGACAAAGGCCCCCTCAACAGGTCAAGGAGAGTCAGGAAGGCAGCACCACACAGGTATGCATCACCTCACTTGTGAAGTACCTCACAGCTTTTTCCTCACAGGCCTATTATATCCTGCTTGTTAGCAGGACTAATTAATCTACAGAGCAACATGTTGATCTAGCCATACCTACTTCCTGCATTTGAGCAGCCTCAAGTACCTCTGAATCCACCGTGTCACCATACAGCACAGTGCTGCTTTTATTCACCTGGAATTTCTCCCAAGAACATAAAATGCAGCCTGACCTGGCTGGACGTGTGTAAAATAATTCCACGTTCTCTTTCAAGAGGACGTGGAAGCTTTCTTGATTTTCCACAAGGGAGCTGATGCACTATTAACCATGTAATGCATAATGCACATGCATACTATGCAGACAGGCAACTGAGAAATTGGCCATAGCATTTGGGGAGTGATTTACATTCAAGCACAGTATAGTGGCTGCATAGATAAGTGGATGAAAATGCACCCAGTCTGAAAATTAAACCCTTTCATGCTCTTTACTTGTGGGAGGTGAATATATTTTGTCACACTTTGTAGGAAAATGTTGCCTTATCTTCCCTCCTGGTTTCTTTAAAATAAAAGTAAATTAAGACTCAGCTTCTATGAACAAAAGAACCTGAAATGGCTAATTTAGGAATACAGTGGGATGTATTTTAAGTGTCCATTCATTCATATTTTTAAAATATCTTTTATTCCATTGTGTAATGATTTGTGTTGCAATAAAAAACTCAGTAGTAACCTAAGAAATCCGTTGTGAACAATTCCTTCCCAATGCACCAAAACTACTTGAAGCAGAAAATATAATTCAAACAAAACAAAAAAATCAGTAGACCAAAATTAACAGGACAGTATACCTTGAAGACACTGAGGTGAATTGCCTGGCGAATCCTCTGGGGCACTCCCAACAGCAGAATTTTGTTAGAATCCTTCTAGTCCAGGGTCTAGACATGTTAAATATATGCAATGATAGCACAATATTCCTGAGACAGGATGTTTATTGTCCAGATTTTATTTCTCTAGAGACTCTAGAATAAAATCAGTGCTTATAAGAAATGAATTTTTCAAACACCTTTTGCATACAGAGCCCATAGGGAAAAACGCAATGAGTCTGTAAAAGACTCCATAATTCAGAAAGTATTGGTCACACTTTTAAGAGTGAAGCTAACGGACTCACACAAGTGTTTAGGATGCCTACTGGCTTCCCACAGGCTACTCCCCCACAAGGCGTAGATGTTGTGCTGTTGGACATGCCATCTCTTCCTGTGTGCTATTAATTATCAACAGATCATTCCTGTAAAATGCAAGCAGCTCGGCTCCTGCAATTTTAGATCTTGTGTATTTAGAGTCCCGCTTCTCATTATCTATCTGGATACAATACATACAGTTAATAAATAAATTTTTCAACATTTGTCGTGGTCATTTGGTATCAGATTTAGGATTCACTTGCTTCTCCTTGAAGAGGTGTTCACTTAGAATCAGATTTTGGTTATCCTTGGTTTCTATGTAACTGCAACATCTAAGTTTAAATCTGCGCTATCACATTTTCCTTTCTGGTTAATACTAGTGGCAAAGGTGGTGAGTGATGGCAGCTGTCAGAATCCCCGCAGGAGACCTGTCTGAGATCAGTTTTTAAAAACAGTGGTATTATTCCATAACCCAGTTGAACAGTTCTGCATGCTGCTGTCCCTGATGCATTGCACTCCTAATGTGCATGAAGCTGTTACTAAGAAAGTGCTTTATTACAGTGATTGCCTCTGTCTTCAGGTGGAATGGGTCAGCCTGCTGTTCAAACTTGGTTTAGTATGAGTAAGGAAAGACTATCTTTCAATAATAGCAGTAAAACAGTTCTCTGCCTCAATTAATTGTCCAAGAAAATGTAAAATCTTGATCACCATGCAGTGTCTCTCTTGCCTGAACAGGGATGTGTTGTCCGACTGTCCCATTGAACACAGCATTTGTTTTGAGCATCTTTTAAAAATGTACTTGTTAGGAAGTTGAGCTTCCTTTATCCGACGGGTGTCAAAATCCACTTAGAGTCATCATCTCACTTCCAGGAAATTCTTGGAGGTATAAGAAGAATAATGTGCATCTGTTACCATTATGTGGCATAAAAAGCCCGTAAACAGAATCTGCTCCCAATTAGTAGACTTCTCTACAGGCAGTGAAGATGAAAAAAAAGGCAGTCATAGGTCTTCAGTTGTTGAGGTATGAAGTGATTCCAGAACTCGGCTACTAGTGTAAAGAAAAGCAGGATATACAGGCTAAATTTTGCATGTGTGCATATCAATCAATAAAAACATGAAGTTGGACTTATTTGCTCTATCTTTTAACACATTGCTATTTAAATCTGAGCCATTGCGTCATTCTCCTATTAATCAATGGCAAGATCTAGACACCTCCAGACCTTGCTTAAGGTACTCATTTGGAAATGACAAGAATCTGAATTACCATTTGAATTTCACATTTCTCCCCACTGAGTATGAAGAGAGTCTGAATGATTAGCTCAGACAGCCAATTTGTAGATGTCTTAATGTAACTGCAATACCAGGATTTGGAGTTAGAATTTATGAAACAGAAGTGCACAAAAGGAGAAGTGCATCTGCAAAATATATTGATTGATATTTCTAATCATATTTCTAATACAGTTATTGTTGTGGTATTATCAGGCAACTAGGAGGTTCACTAGTGTGCAGAAAAAATAGTTCATTCTGGAGGCTGCACAAATTGGCCAATGGCAATTCCCCCCACTGTAAATATGGATTAAAATCCAGTTCCTTCCATTTGATATTTTTTATTCTGCTCAAAAAAGGGTATGGTTGTTTGCTTTTTTTCAATATACAGAAAGCTTTTATTATCAGCCTCTAGAAGATCATAGAATCATAGAATCATAGAATCACTAAGGTTGGAAAAGACCTAAAAGATCACCCAGTCCAACCATTCACCTATTCCCAATAGCTCCTACTAAACCATGTCCCTCAACGCAACATCCAGCCTTTCCTTGAACACCCCCAGGCTCGGTGATTCCACCACCTCCCTGGGCAGTCCATTCCAGTGCCTGACCACCCTTTCTGAAAAGTAATACTTCCTCATGTCCAGCCTGAATCTCCCCTGCCGTAGCTTGAAACCATTTCCCCTGGTCCTATCACTAATGACACGAGAGAAGAGGCCGACCCCCAGCTCACTACAACCTCCCTTCAGGAAGTTATAGAGAGCAATAAGGTCTCCCCTGAGCTATGATGATGAGCCTATGTAGGAAATATATCAACACTGTTCTTTCAGCTGAAAGATAGATCACATTTCATGTCTGTGTATGAATCTTTGCAGAGGGAAAAGTAAATTCTTAATGTTCTTGTTAATGCCACAGAAAGATACTGACTGTATAAAAATCCTCTGCAATTTAGCATTTTGACATAACACTAAGAGAAGCAATTGGTAGCAGATATTCTCTCTCTACTTGCAGTACATAAACCATGCTCATTTAGATGCTTCCAAGTAACATGAGAGTAACAACTATGACTGACTACCTGTCTGAAAGTTGTTATGCTGCAATGTATTCTTGCAGGGTTAATATGACTACTAGCAACAGGTTCTAAAAGCATTACTAAGTTTTCATAAAAAAGGGATTTTGTAATGTATCACCAGTTCATTTACCACTAGAGAATTAGAGGGTCCTTTTGTGCAAGTGATCACAGACCATAAGATATCTTCTCAGCATCAAGTTAGATGTACACAAGTATGGATACCAACCAGAGAAATTAAAGCTTTGATTATTTCTGAATTGCAAGAAGTGATTCTCACTCTCAAAAGAAAAAATATGTGTTACCCTATAGTGGCAATTAGTTCTCTGGAGCCTTTTTCAGCAGTTTATATTGTGCTAGATTGCAGCACACAGATATATTGTGAACTCATATCAGGAGGTGCAATGCTGGACTCCACTAATAACAAATAGTAGGTTACAGCAGACTAAAAACTGATTTCCCAAGCTCACACATTTTTCTTGGCTGTTATAGAAATTGACACCTTATGGACTTTTAAGTATACTACTAGTAGTTAAAGGCACGTAAAATACTGGAACTAAGAAGATTAATCTCCATATATACAGTGACCCTTTGCTGAACTTGCCTTAGTCGAGAACAAATATTTTACATTTTAATAGATTTCCTATATTTTCTTCCACCTTTTCTCTCCCATTCTGCAGTTATATCAGTGTATTAGTTAGTATAGGTTGGTCGGACAGCAATACAAAATGTTTCTTTAATGTAGCTGCTCATAAAGAGAAAATATTGAGTGAGTAATTCTAAATATTAATTGATGGGAAAGACAAGACCTTTAATTATACTGGGAACGAAGAAGGAAAGGCTTCATCATATCTGAGTATATCATATCCATCATCAGCTAAGAATTAATCTAAAGTTATGCATGCTAATAGACCCAGCAGCACTTTTTTGACTGTAGGTCTGGGTGTAGACCCTAGCATCACCATAACTCCAATGCTAGGGCAAAACACATAGCCCCTGTATTTCTACTTTAGATACTAAGTCATCCTGGAAAGCAGGAACATACCTTCAAGTTCCTTCACTAAAACCCACTCTGGACAACGGCCTGTACTGAGGTACACAGCAATAGTGAACTACAGTTACAGGAATAGGAGTTAGTTGTATGGGCTCCTTCCACAGCCATCTAAGAAAACAGGCATTTTCTGAGCATAATTCCCACAGTCTGATGTAGATGCCTGCAAGAGATCACACGAATAGACCCTTTGAAGTACCAGTGTTTCTCTGTCAGCTATGAGGAATCTTGGACTTGACAAGATACTTAGCTTGCAGAGGACTAGAGCTGAACTTCTACTGAGCAGTCAATACTTGATTTCTGCACAGATACATCTACCAAAGTGAAGATGACTGAGGACATTAGTAGATATGTAAACAACTGTTGGTTTTCTTGTATTTTGCTTCTTACACTCTGTGTACGTGTAATGTGCATGTTATTTCTGGTTTAAAAAAAAAAAAAAAAAAGAGTGATATTCACAGTGTCTAACCCAGTATCTATAACACAGGTGGAGCCAGGTTTGTTAATCTCCCCTGGTAGCAATGAAGAGCTAGTTAGGGTGATCAATAGCAGGAAGGATTATTCTGCTGAAACACAAATGCCTCATCTAAGGGAGGGAAGGGAGAAGTTCTGAAATATCAAGGCATCTACAAGGAACTAACAGACGTGATAAGGTCCTTGTAGGAGTTCTTCAATCTTCTGAATTCTCCAGAGGACTCTGAAATGTCATTAGACTCAATTATTTTTGTTATTGAATGACATGTGTAGGAGATATTTATTAGATCCTAAATCAGACCAAAAATAGACATTCAGCCAAGTGAATAATGCCCTAAACTCCACTGCCTAGAAGACCAATAGGCTGAAAAGAGAGTCGTCTGCATGGGAACTGTGAGGTCACAACTTGAACTGGTGATTGAGCACCTGGTGATTGAGCAATTGGCAAAGGTGTGTGGCTGACCCAGGAAACAAAGGCAAATTGTTGGCACCTGTGTTTCACACTGACCAGATGGAGTGGAACCATCCTGGGCCCATATAAGGGCCAGTCACAGATGTGAGAATATCTCTTAGACCTGAGCTGTTTCCTGAAAAAAGCTGTGTAGCCAAAGAGCCACTTCATAACTTGGTGAGGTCCATTCCTCTTTGTAAATATGGCTGTTAGCCTATCTATGAATGCTTTACCTGGTGTTGGTAAGAACCTGTCAGAAGCAATTTAACTTCTTTGTAAACAGAACAGCACCTAAGACCTCAGATATGGTGTGCCTGTACAGATGTGTGTAAGACAGAAAGGCAGTGGATACCTGTGTACAGGCAACTGAATCAGGTCTTCACTGACTGGTGGGGCTCTGATACACAGCTCTCCTATTTGTGCCCACACAGAGAGCTTTTAAATACAGGCAAGAGGAATGCTGTCAGTCTCATGGAACTGAAACTCTCATTCATTAGTATGGGCGGAAACTACATCTGCTACACAGCTAGCACTTAAAAGTCACTAGGATAATTGCATGAATTTAAAGTACTTGGAATTTTCCTATTACATATTTGGATGGTGTAAATTGTATACAGGAACCCAAATGCAAATGGTCTAAATGAAAGTTGCTCTTCTCCTTAAACATTTGAGCCTATAAAAAACCCTAGTATGTAGCAATAATTGTATTACCTAAATAACAGCTCTAGTCACTAAAGTAAAAAGCTAATTGCTTGAAGTACTCTGTCTTTTTTAATATAACATACCTACAGTGCTCATATATTAGGAGTGTGATATATATGCAGAAGTAAGGGTAGTTTGAAAACCACGTTTCTTCTGCACAGAAAAACAGCAATCATTTAAGAAAAAAAATTGCTGCTTAAGAAATGAACCTGAGAAAAAATCCTATTTCCCATGAACTTATAATGAATGTTAGTGGGTTTAAAATCAATGAACATTCATAATCTTAGAAATAATACATAAATAAAAAAATGCTTTCAGCTACTATTTATTAATTCATATGAAATTCAGCTGACCAAATGTAGGTATCTAACTGTATAGCCACCCAAATCACATCTCCCCTGCTATCAGCTGAGAGAGATAGGAACTTTCAGGGCACAGTTGATCTGAACTGGTTTAGAAAAATCTGAACTGGATTAAGAAGCAATTATACCCTGCAGTTCCTGTTTCCAGTGTAGATGATGGTTGTACTGTGGGATAAATCCCAATCTCAGACATTTTCTTACAGAGCTCACAATCTATAAACTTGGATAAACTGGGGAATTGCTATTGTACTCTTGTACAGTAATTATATTTATTTTGCTTCGGCAGTAAGTGGTCATTCTGTGGTAATTAGGCATTGAATACGCATTAGAAATCTGTTCCTGTCTTGAAGATCTTAATGAGACCTTCATTCCAGCTGTTTTTTTCTTATAAAGTAGAACATATAGAGTTCCCAGCCATTGCCTGTTGTCTCTGCATGATTTTCTAACCATTCATTTGTACTGTAGGAATTGAGTGAGTAGTTTTTGGAATGCATGATCTCCATAATACCTAAAGTCTGAACTGGCAATATCGGTTTGTCCCTGGAGAGAATGAGGAGAAATTTGTTTCAGCCTTCCCCTTGTCACTTATGCTCAGGCAAGAGTAAAGATTTCACCTCAAAGTGCAGAGCAATAGACAAGCAGTTCTGTCCAAGGTACAGGACTCCTGAAGACTGTGAATACTCTTGTCTTCATAAGGCACAAAGCACTTTCTTATGTGGTCAGTAATATTAAGGGATGGGACTGGGAAACCACAGCTGTTTTTATATGCAGCCTACCTCTCCCACGTGGAATGGTCACACTGGTACGAAATAACAGCTCCTGGCTCAACCCCACCTCACCTCCCGGCTACTCACCAGCACGGCTCCTTATTCACAGCCAGAATTCACCCATGTAAAAACTTGTGTTAGATGAGAAGTGGTGAACTCAGCTCCTCTCTACCTGCAGAGAGAGGCCCACCTTCATCAAGATTTTTCATGAAGTCACTCCTTGCTTGATAGAAATCACTGTGGCAAAACTGAGTCCCTTAAAAATCTTTTTTATCATGAAGACAACTGGATATAGATAGATAGGAGTGAGATTGACTGGAGGAAAAATACTGCCTGTGAAATGTGCAGCAGTTCACACAGGAATGTGACCAGCTACAAATTAATGCGGTGGGACACAACCCTTGGAATTCTCAAGCTAGTTGTGGAAGCAGTTTGACAAAAAAAATCCTATTTCCCACAGGTTATAATACTGATTTATTTCTGTGCTAAAATGTGAAATAACACGGCTGGCAAATACTCTTTCAGAAACCTAGAAAACAGGTAATGATATATAGGGACATATTCTTCAATGCCATTTTTTCGTTAATGTCTCCCTAAGGCACAGGCACCATAATCACTTCAAGACCACTCATACCCTTGAGAAAACACTCTACTGTCAGCCATTTCCTTAATCAGAGAGAAAACAGATTAAAAGGGTGTCATTCTAAGAGGGAAGATGTGACCAGGATATTTCTATGTTTTACCCACCTGAAGGTTCAATTCTGATCTCCTGGACCAAATGAGACTGCCCTCTCACTCTAGCATGTCAGCCCAGCTCTGCAGGCACTCAGCATATGCAGCAGCTTCTCCATGTTGTTAGCACTCTGCCCACATGCACTCAGAGCAGACAACCTGGAAACCCTCCATGCGTGAAGAAAATAAGGCCAAGTGCACGGTGCTGCACTTGGGTCGGGGCAATCCCAGGTATTTATACAAACTGAGGGATGAACTCCATGAGAGCAGCCCTGCGGAGAAGGACTTGGGGATCCTCGTGGACAAGAAGCTGGACATGAGCCAGCAGTGTGCGCTGGCAGCCCAGAAGGCCAACTGTTTTCTGGGCTGCATTAAAAAAGGGGTGGCCAGCAGGGAGAGGGAGGTGGTTGTCCCCCTCTACTCAGCTCTTGTGAGGCCCCATCTGCAGTACTGCGTCCAGGACTGGGGAACCCAGTACAGGAAGGACATGGAGCTCTTGGAGCAGGTCCAGAGGAGGACCACTAAGATGATCAGAGGGTTGGAGAACCCCTCCTGTGAGGAAAGGTTGAGGGAACTGGGATTGTTTAGCTTGGAGAAGAGAAGGCTTCAGGGAGACCTCATTGTGGTCTTCCAGTACTTGAAGGGAGCCTATAAACAGGAGGGGGAACAGCTGTTTATGAGGGTGGATAGTGATAGGACAAGGGGGAATGTTTTTAAACTGAAACAGGGGAGGTTTAGGTTAGATATTAGGAGGAAGTTTTTCACACGGAGGTGGTGACACACTGGAACAGGTTGCCCAAGGAGGCTGTGGATGCCCCATCCCTGGAGGCATTCAAGGCCAGGCTGGATGTGGCTCTGGGCAGCCTGGTCTGATGATTGGCGACCCTGCACATAGCAGGGGAGTTGAAACTGGATGATCATTGTGGTCCTTTTCAACCCAGGCCATTCTATGATCCTATTAAATATAAGTAAACTTACCATGCTTTCAGGAAGGACTCAGCTACCCCATAGCGACCACACAGCCAGTGTCTGTCACTGGGGTTGAACTCACTGAGTTTAGACCCATGTTTTTCCCCATCTGATACACTAGAGTGCCTGACACTTATAAAATCCTGATTTGTTTTGCATTTGTTCAAGTAGCCATGCCTTAAACTAGCCAAGAATGTTCTGTCATAGTGATAACAGGATTAACAATACTAAGATTCTCTTTAGGATTTGTTCTGCTTCTGACTGTGATGCTACCTGGTTTTGAGACCTTACTCCACTAGCTGCTGGCTTGCTGAAATGTTTTCCAGAAATACTGAAACTGTAATCTGTGCTAATGACAAACCAGCAAAAAGTCCAGGGCTTAGCCTTCATTTGCACAATCCACCTTTTAATTCTAATGGATTAAACTGTATAGACAGAGGAAATGTGCACTGATAAGAACATACCTGTGAATGCTTCATTCTGACTTCCCTGGTGAAAGTTGCCATAGTAACTTATGGGGATAAGTTAATCGAGCCTTGCCTGTTATCAGAAACCAGAGAGAGAACAGAATCCCAACTATGAATCTTTAGGCAACTACTAAAAGCCAGATTCAAGTTCAGCTGGAGGTAAATTGGGAGAGCATCTGTCAGGCAGAAATCAAGATAGAATACGTCAGTATAAAGAAATTACAGAAGAAAATGGGGAAAAAAGGCAGGGGAAGGAAAGAGATTTAGATTTTTATTGCTGATGTTTAAATGTTACTAATATTTAAATGTTTGCCTAGTTTAGAAATTATGTTCATTTAAATATGGAGCAAACCATGTGGGATATAAGAACCATTACTTGTATGAATAGCATGTTGCGTTTACAAATCAAAGCAGTCTTTCTTCTATATTCAGCCACATGGGAGTGAAGCAAGGATAGGAGTATCAAATTGCCTTAGATCTTTTCTGCATGTGATCATTTATAATTCTGTGGAACCTGACGCTCACTTTCATTTACCATATTTCTATATAGCTGGATGGTGATTTGTGAAGGAGATAGGAGATATGATTTTGATGGATCACTGCAGGGGTCAGTGCTTGATTGGCAAATAATTATTCTATGGAGTATGAGAGCCATTAAGAAAGGGATGTAGAGCAAGGTGCTGAATTTCCCTCTGCGGGTGTACTTGAGCACAGGGAGGAGAGGAACAGCAGAAAGAGGCCTTAACAGTTCCTTTTTGTGTTGTTAATGTGCAGACGGGGAGGTTCAGAGTGGCCAGAACTATCCTGACTATTTGGGGAACTGGCAGTATGCTTATGTGCAGATCCAGGGGATGCTAAGGCTCTTGAGGCACGTTGTCTCAGCAGCCAAAAGTAGCAAGCAGTACAATTATGAATACAGAAGGAAAGCCAAGCAGCATGTTTCACCAATGGGATCATCAGCTTTTAGCTTTTGGGCTGCACATCATACAAAATAGCTTGAACTAACTTCAGTCTTCATCAGAAGAGGTGCTAATCCTGAAAGGATCCACTGGCATTGAAGGAGTTTGAATTCCAGCATACTAATCAAAAAAGAACAAGCTTAGCCTGGCTTGGAAGTGCACTCAGCAGCCATCCAGCTTCCATGAAGAGCACTCATCTCCACATATGTCTTTTGAAATGTTGCCAATTTTCCTTAAGGAAAATAAAATGAGATAAAATTGCTAACACCACCTTCAAAAGAATTGTAAACATTATGTAGATTTACATTGCATAGTACCCTTCTTAAAGAGTTGGAATTCATCTGTGGGATGTTATCTGGGATAACAGATGAGACATTCTACGTCCTCTTAAAAAAAAAAATCTGAGAAGCATACTGACTTAAAAGAAGAATGGGTAAGCCAGTTCAAATAAAATAAAAATTGACTCTACCCTTTCTCCTAAGCCTGATGAAATTCAAACATTTTTGTGGTTTGAAGAAAATCACTGGACTTTTTTCTTATTTTTCTGGATACGATCCTGTTTAGGACTCTTGACACGATGAAAGTTCTATTAACCTAAGAACTATGTAAACACAGCTTTTTGCATTGAGAACATGAATTAGAAATGAATTTGGATACTGATCATCCTAGCCCTTGGCCATTAAATCATATTTCCTTTCAGAAACAGACAGAATATATGAATAAGTCAAGAACTCTTTGTATGCTTTTTTTTTTTTTTTTTAAATGAGGTTTTAGTCAGGACTAGAAATGGAAATATGCAAATAAATGAAGCATAGCAATCTTCTGACCCAGTCTGCTATTACATGTCGAAGCAGAGATTACAGCTGTATTTTACAGATTTCAAAGGATTAGAAGAGTGAAGCATTTCAGCTTAGGAATCGTTCCGAACTTAATTCTAAAATGGAGCTTTAAAACAAATAAATCATAATTGGGTATCTCCTGGGTTTGCTGCAGAACTTGGAATACATCTTCAGGTTTGCATAGCCCAGGCAAAGTTGTCCTGGAGGTTGCCACTCCCAGCAAGAGAAAAACTTGTAGATGGATTGTTTGGGCTGAGAAATGTGTACTGGTTGCTGCGGCGTCCCTCACCTTTCTATCTCATCTGTATTTCTGTTGTTTGAATAACAGCTTTCAGCTTCTCTACCTGCATATTATAAGCAGAATCTTTAGGAAATTACAGTCATAACAGTGAAGTTCTTCTTGATTTGAATGATGTAACCTGTGGTCTCCTTTTTATTTTTTTTTTTCTTGCTACAACTCAGCCTTCCTTCTGAACTTGCAGTGGAGTTCTAACCTTTTGCTTCTTCCACCACAGGCTGTAGCTCAGCATACAATAACTGAGTTACAAACTCAGCTTCATGTACAGTTGTACATGTACGTGTAGATAGACAATGCATCTGTAAGAAAAAACTTATTAAGATGGAAACGCCTTTGGTGAGAAAATGTGGCAAGGGCATGGGGAAATAAATAGTCTTAAAATAGGACATAGTTTAAAATAATTCCCAGTGTGAAAGTATTCTCTTTGCATAGCTGAAGCATAAATGATGTAGGATTGATGTTAGAGCCTGTTGAAACCCTGCGAACTCATCACCCATGAGTTTACTTGTTGTATGCCTCAAGATAGAGGAATTGAAAGAGTATGTAAAACTAGGAGCAAGTTGATAAAGAAATTAAATGGTACAAAATGACAGGGAGAAGACAGGAAATGTGACAACCAGTATAGGATGGATCAAATGTTTGAATTAAAATGATTGTATATGCAGCCTGCGGAAATGAAAGCTCTCATTCCCTCCAACGCAGTTTATAAAGTTTTGCTCTGGTAATGAAAAATGGAAATAAGCCTCTCTAATGAATTACAGCAATTATCTCTCTGCTAGGGCAAGACAGCTCCAAATCCTGTCATATTCCTCCAAGAAAAAACAGTACTGCGTGCTGTAATTCACCAAGCACCTTAAGAAATTCACAACGTTTTCTTATTATTGTTCCTTAAGCACAAGAATGCTGAGCTGCCAGTGCACGGCACTGCTGGATTTCATGCTGTTAGTAGCCTCTGATTTCACTGGGGTGTGTTGTAAAGGGAGCCTTGCATATGAGCAGCTGGTTGACACATAGAATTAGATTGATTTCTTACACTGTTACAAAGCAGTAATTTACTTGAGGATTGTGCATCTGGTTAAAATAAAATCCAATTTGTTTCTCACGTATGGAGCTCAGCTTATTTGTGAAAAAGGAAACCAGTACAAATCATATTTCAAACTGTTTCTTTTTTACATCACTCATCAGTAAATGTAAGAAGAGGAACACCAGTGTTTTCCTGCTAGTACAAATTTATCTGGATTTTCTGGTTGTTATACAGATGACATAACTGATGCACCAAGGTAAAAGGACACGCACAAAGATTAAATCCATCTGTACTCATTCCACTACAGATAAAAAAGCTGTGAGTACTTCCTTTCACCATACATGTACATAATCTCACACATAAAATGTTTACATTAAATGTGGTTCAAATGCATCTTAATCCTAAACCATTATTTGAAAATTGAGACGTTTCTCATTAAGTTATACTTGAACTGAGCAAAAAGTTTACTAGTGCTGGGAAAAAGCATTCATTCCTTAGTTTGCATAAGTCTAAAAGTCTGTCATCTCCTGGACTTCTCTTTTTTGAAGGCAAAAAGAAAAAGCATGTTTTATCTGTTTTTTCTCCCCCCCATTAAGCTGCTGTCGACCTATACTAATCAAAGTTGAAATATGTTGTTTGGGAGATCAATGTTGAGAAATTAATGTGCATTCTTCCTCTGTGATGTCCAGTTATGCTGGAGCATTATTTTTATGCAAGATGTTACATAAAACCAAGGAAGACACTCAGAGCACCTGTGACATCTTTATCTTAATTTTTCCTTGTGATAAAATTATATATTTTTGTATTTGTATCATATGGATATAACATATAGACATATAGCTGAGTTCTCAAACTTTCAGATGCTGAACTCAAGGTGTAAACAATTTTTTCCATTAATAGAGATGTTTTAAGCACCCAAGCAAGAAAATGTTAAACAGCCCATGTCTATGCCTCCATTCACCAGGGAATAACCTATGCAATTAACTGCTTAAAACGAATAGAGCCTGTTTTCTCTTTTTCTTTTGACAGTGATAAACTCTTTGCATCATAACCAGCCCCAGCCATAAATCTCACTTAAGGCCGAAGCTGTGCATCATCTAGTTGTCAGTATTCAGCAATGCTGTCCTCCACTCACAGGCTCCAAGCTTCAATCCTAGGATTCATAGACACTCATAAAAATTGCTCCAGGAGCTTTTGTCTCAACACATCAGGACGACCCTGATTTCTGAAGGCAAGGCAGGTTTCATCCGTCAGGGTACCTGTTCCCAAACAGTTGCTGGCAGAGCTACCCTCTGAGAATCACAGTGTGCCTGTGGCCATCGGCTAATCAAGATGCTTATAACTGTCAAGGAGCCAAAAAAAAAAAAACCAACACAGAATAGACATGTTGTCTGCCTCAAGAGTTTGCACAGTTCACTGTGCTGTGAAACAGGGAGAGCTGAGAAGAAAGAATGAAGCTGGCTAATTGCCAGTTCCATGATACCTTATTGAAATGAAAATAAGCCTATAAGCTGCACAGTGCAGAAGAGGAGCAGACCCCTGAGGCTTTTATCTGAGCAATGCAGAGTCTTTATAGGATAAGAACCTCATCCTGTTGCTGCTGCTCTATCCCTGTGGGTCTGCTTGCTATGACTGCCGTGAGTAACCCAGTGGCAAGCTGCCATTCGTCTCAGGTCTCTTTTTTGCCTCCTTCCCTTATGCAAAGTTTTTAATGTTTTCTGCTCAATCAGGGAGACTCCATTGTTCTCTTCCCTCCAGTTTTGAACTACACGGTTAAAGTGGTGTCATGGGTCATCTCTGTGCTCTGCTGTACTCCCAGCTAGAAAGCCAGAAGCCAGCTTTGAGTGAGCTAACATACCTCTATCACCTGGCACTGTGCTGCTAGCTTAGATTTTAGAGGCAATAAAGACATCACAGCACCGTTCTGCACCTCTTGGCCCGCCTCTCCACAGGACTAACAAACAGGTTCCATCGGAATGGCACTGCCATCCAACCTGTGGGTCGATATCCAGCATGATTAAGGTTGGCTCAAACAGTTCTGACTGCTATGACATAGGTGTGTCTCTTGTCCATCCTCTTTCATTCCTCTCTAAATAGCACAGAGATCTCTGTATCAATTCTTTATCTTGCTTATGGCATTTATTTCCCCTAGAATAACTATTTCATGCTATTGATGTTGTCTGTTAGCAGACAGTTCTTTATCCAAATCTGTATCGCCCAGAGTCTGTTTTTGATACACAAAATAGAATTGATCTGACATAACCTCAGCAACTTAAAACATGAAGACGAGCTCAAGTTAGTCATCAAGGCCCCACATGCTTTTGCAGGGTAGACTGAACAAGCCTCTAAAAATGATGACAGTGGGAATGCAGACAGGTAGGCTATCCTAAATTTTAGGTGACTGGAGTCAGGTGAGATGAATGTTACTTGTGGTGAACTGTGGTGTACAGCAACAAGGTATGAGTTCTTGAAATGCCTTTGCCTTTTAAACAGTACCTTTAGAGACAGTTTGGTTGTGGCTATGTTATCTTAATCATGGCTGGGACCATGGCCTCGTGAACAATTTTTGAGGATATGATATATGGTATATGGTATATTGGTAAATGATCATTTCTGAACCACGCCAGAAAATTGGGTTGAGGAACTGGCCTGTGCCAAACTGCTCTAAGGACTTGTAATACAGTATAGATGTATGGACAATCAATTTCCAGTGAGTTTGGAACTGTTAATGGTACCCTTTAAGTGCTGGAAAAAAAGAAAAAAAAAAGCTAATGACCTAGGACACAAAACATAGGTGCAGCAAAGTGTGTCCTAGAAGTTTTATGTGTGCATTCCCAGACCCTGCACACAGTTTCTGTTCCAGGTTTCTTGTTCAAAACAAACACAACCAATAACAGACACAGATGTAATGAAACAGAGCATCAATGCTCTCTCTGGTGTGAATGGCACAGGAGACACTAGAAAAAGAAAATGGCAGAGAGACCAATATTTTTCAGAAAATACAAATTTGGCCTGTTTTTATCAAAGTGCTGGAAAGCATTTAATAAGCCACCAGATAGACTGAGAAAAGTAAATGGGAGCTTGTGAAAATGTTAGACAAGTTAAGTTAGACAATTAAGAGTTCAACTAATAAAATCTAAAGTAAAACAATTTTTTTTCTTGAATATATGACTCAATTATGTAAATCAGAAGAGTATAAACACTGAGAAGAAACTGAAATTACACTAATAAGCACATAAAATGAAGCAACCCAAATTAATTATTGACAAAATCTGATCTGACATTAAAATCTATACCCAAACATTAGTGACTAAGATATCCCTGATTTTCAGAGGGACAATGTTCAACATCCTGTTTTAAAATCCTCCTCTATAAATCTACATTTATAAATGAAGAAAGCCTATACTAAATGCATTAAGAAAAAAAAAAAACCCAAAAATTTAAAGACACTTAAGGTACTTAAGTGGTACTTAATGTCCTTTAATTTCAAAAAGGAATGTCTGACCTTTCTGGGTGACTGATCTCAGCAAAGAAGGAATGAGGAGCAAATGTGTACGTTTCTATTAGAGCTGTGATCCCCTGTGTAGACATTTCTTTCTATGGGATTTGGTGCACAAAATTTTTTTTAGAGTTAGAAATCAGTATGGGATTTTCAGGTAGAACAAAGATTGGTCAAATAATAAATGATTTATAAAATAGGACAGCCCAAGAGAGTGATCTAATCTGAATCGCTTGTGATATTCTGTTTATGTTATCATCACAATAGTCTGTTTAGATGAAACATGCTTTGACAAATCATGTACCTGGGAAAATGGCTACCACTCAGACATACAAAATGCAGTGTTATTCTACAAAGAAAGGGACAGTGGATATAGCAGGAAAAAGCCAGGCAAAGACTTTCATCTACTGCATCCAGCCATCACAGATGCAGTACTGAGGAATACTAAGGAATTATTTCTTTGTCTGAATAGGTAACAGATAGATCCATCTAAATCACTGAATAAGAAAATGTTGGGGTATGATCAAGACAAGAACATTGTAAGGCCATGCTGCTTGCATGCTATTTTGTTCTCCATCACAGTTTAGCCAATAAATACTCTCCATAACAAAGGAACTGTTTCATAGAATCACAGAATCACAGGATCATAGAAGGGCCTGGGTTGAAAAGGACCACAGTGTTCATCTAGTTTCAACCCCCCTGCTATGTGCAGGGTCACCAACCACCAACTGGCCCACAGCCACATCCAGCCTGGCCTTGAATGTCTCCAGGCATGGGGCATTCACAACCTTTTTGGGCAACCTGTTCCAGTGCATCACCTCCCTCTGTATGAAAAACTTCCTCCTAAATGAGGAAATGTACAAGGAACCATTCTTAAAAGCCATCAGTTAGGTCACAAAGTCAGCTCACTTTTTGATCTGCTCCACCTAATACAGTCCTCCAACACTGTCTTATCATTTACTATTCCAATATCACCCTCGGAAAATTCTGACCAGGTACCTCACACAACTGAGGATGTGTAACCCATAGGTCATAGGAAACCCTAGGCTAAGTGCTACATTGACCAAATGCAGGGAGTAAAACTCTTGAAATCATCTCTGTGAGAGGAAAAAAAAAAGACTGACGGGGATAGTGAAAAGTCAGAACAGTGTGAAACAATGCATGCAAAGATTTAGGAAAAATGTCTTACAATGGAAATTTGAAGTTTAAAACTTAAAATGTATCCACTCAAACTATCAAAAAAGAACGAAGTTGTTGTATCCATGTGGCTCCAAACAGAAAGTAAGTCCAAGTACTAAATAATTTAATCCAATCAACAACATAGGAAGTGCCTATATTTGGATGCTGAAGTTAGAAAAAATTACCTTTGAAATAAGGCATTTGATTTTACAGCAAGTGTGTTTAACTACATGAACAAATTCTAGCACACACTATAGGGTTCTCCCTGTCATTTTCTGGTCATTTTTCATCTTTATTCAACTGCAGAGGTAATGGGTGAAATATCATTTGCAGTAGGTTAAGACTGGGTTCCTTTTGTCTGCAATATCATCAAATCTGCCCCCGTTAATTCGGAAGATAAAAAGCTAGCTGGGAATTTCCCTTAGAACAGGTTTGATAAGAATTGAAATAGATCTTGATAAAAGATTTACTGTTTGTGTAGTAGCATAACTGATCCCAAAGCAATGTGTAATGGCATACCATGCTGCTTAGTAAGCAATGAAGCAGTGGCAATATTCAAGTTATATTCTGTGCTTACTCCCCAGTTCAGACCAGTTCACTGGGTCACTCATGCTGGAGTGCACTAAAGGAATCCAGTCTTGCACTGACAAAAGTATGTGGCAAGGCTTTATTGGAGTGAAGAGATTGCATTTGCCTTATCAGTTATAGAGCTAAACATTATTTGGGGCTGTAGTTGTGAGCTAAATATGTGCAGGAGATTCTTAGGGTCTTACAACACACTTGAATGGCCACCTGCCACCTCTCAGAGTGCAGTTATACTGTTTTAATTTTGATGCTGATGTAATATTTGATGATATTTACACCTGCTCTTCCCAATTCACCTAAGTTGTCTCAGGTGTTCTGTAATGAATCTGCAGACAGCTAACTCTCTTCTAGCCCTTTAGGTCACAGATGTATTCAGTTGGCTTACTGCACTAGGTATAACCAATGGGACAGATAGGTAAAGTTTCACTAACATACTGTAGGCAAGTCTCCCAGTGCTGCTAAACAACTCCCTAGCTGCATTTTGAGCTAGTTTTGTCTTTTCTTTCTTGTGTTGTAATGCATTTTATTTGAAGCTGGAATAATCCCCATGCTAGAAATAAAGTGCTTGAATTCCCTACTTCAAGGGAGGGTTGCTAATTAAGTAAAAATCTCACACTACTTTATTTATATTGAAGGCAAATTTGATTTTGAAGCCACTGAGAAGCAATAACTACAGAACTTTATTATGTGACTGTTAAGTAGATGTTTTTCATGCTTTATTTATGGCCCGTTTATACAAAATCACCTGCAGCATTGTGACCATTTAGGAACACCAACAAGAGCAGGGAAATCAAATGCCACATGAAAGAGTCACCTACTCTGCGGCCACCTGGAATTAATTCTGGTAGTGGATTTGGGTACTTTCAAGAGATACAGCACAGTATTGTACCTTCAAGAGGCTGGAGCCCAGTACTAAGACCAAAAATTGGAGGCAAATAGATTGACATAGAAAACTAATTTAAGTAGTGGAGTATATCCAAACCTGCCTTACTTTTGGAGCCTTCTGAGAGCAGAAATAAACATCTTTCAAACTGAGCAGGGCTCACTATTTCCACCACAAATATAAGTGCCACATTGCCGTAGTGGCCACACACCTTTTCTCTACTAACAAAGGTTCAAGTACTGCCTTGCAGAGAGGGGGACGTGGCCACTGTTTTGCATTTCTTGTTGGCTCAGTTTAGGTGGACAGGACTTTAGGGTAGCCTCTGATATGCATCTGACTTATGTTTCTGATTTCTGTGCAATAAAGGCACCTCAATCCAGCTTTCTCACTCAATTTCTTGGACCAGAGAACTATCAGGTTTTTAATGTTGCACTGGAAAATGCAATGTGGCTCTTCCATTTGCCTGTACAAGCTCCTTTTGAGGTAACTATGACTCTCTTTAACCAGATCTAAAATTATTTCCAGTGTTGTTGGACAGTAGCAGATAGATTAGTATCTCACTGAAGATTGTTCTCCCTCATATCCCAGCTCCAGAATCCTCTTTTTGTTCATGCATTAGAAACAGTAGGAATACAAATGTAGGACATACTGCTCTGCAGGATGGTTGTGCCATATCTCACAGCTTATTTTGGCTCCCAGTAGCCTCCTCCCACACACGTCAGCCTTCCTCTGAACTGTTCATCTTTAACAATCTGGGTGATGTGGTAAATTTCTCCCAGTCACAGCATGTTGTAACACCTCAGAACAATCCAAACCTTCCTTGTGATTTTTTAAGGCTTTACTTTTGAAGTTATTTTGTCTATTTAGAGACTGAAAAGTAAGCACTGTTTCCAGTGTCTATCAGTGTTTAAAATGGCTTGTTTCAAGAGGGAGAACAAGCCTTCCTGCCCCCATTCAGAGCAACGTTCAGAAGTTTTATTTATATATGTATCAGTTTAAATCTCAGTTTCAAGTGGTGTGACCTAGCTGCAAAACCTGCCAGCTCCCAGATGTTCTTCGTCTCCTGCCATATACTTATCTCTCAGAAGACTACCCTGGGTCAGGGGACGTCAATGATTACCCATATTTCTTTTCTACGTTCAAAGCAATCATTTTAAACCTGCACGGTCTTTCTCACAAGCCCTTGTCTGGGTCTTGTTGAGGTCGTATATTACTACTCAGTATGAAAACTGCAGAGTCCTGCTGGATTGACTATAAAATATCTGCAGGTTCCTGCAGGTTTTTGATTTGTTGCACAGTACTAGATGAAAATCCTTTCAGCTAAATATGAATGAGAACTCAGGGTTTATATAGTGCCAGCCAAGAAGAGAAGGTCGTCATAACTCTACATTCTGAAAACAAAATGAGGACTGAAGGAGTGTAATTAAGAATTTCTTCTGTAGGTAGTAGGATAGCATTTACTGTGCTCTGTGTTTGAACAGCTTAGGGTAGTGATTGCACCACTGACACTTGTTCCAGGTTTCTTGCTGACAATTGTTTGGGCTGATCCCAACAGTAATGAGATTCGATGCTTTCTAAAAATAAGTTTGTCACCAGCTGACAGAAAGTTGTGTTGTTACTACTACAGGGGAAAGGGAATGGCTTACAAATCTTTATTTCCGTAAACACGAGACTCTGTGCTCTTCTGTTTGAGAATTTACTGACAAAATCATATACAATTCTTAATGACTAGATTGTGAAAAATACCAAGAAAGAATATGAAGGTACATCATTTTTGTAACATGCAGGTATCTCAGGTATCTACTTTGCAACATCTTTCAGAAAAGCTGTGAGGACTCCTTTCCAACTGCTCTGATACTGATAGAGAGGAGAGCTTCCGGATGCTCCGGCCTGAGATATCCCTCATGACCTGTGGCAATGAGGCCTTTGCTTGAGCACATAGAATTTTTTTTCTAGCAGAGAGACTTTTTCCAGTTTCTCACCCCCCACCTTGTCCTATCACTCTTCTTACACGTTCAGACAATCTCAGATACATCATGGGAAAATATATATTGCGGATTTGGGCTGGATTTATTCTTTATAGCTGATCCCACCAGCTGTGTTTGCTGTACAATCTGCTGGCTGCAACCACTGCCCTGCTGAGATATCTCTACCCAGCAACTTCCCTGCAGGGTTTCAGTTCTTTTAGAATGGGATCATTAACAATGGGATTTTCGTATAAGCTTTGTAACAAAAGAGAAATTTCCTTTTCCTTTCTTAAAAAATAAAATAAAATAGCTACAAACTCTGAACTCTTTTAGCTTATTGTTTCACCTGCCATAGATTAAGACAGCAAATTAAGGTGCATTTGGCTTCATTTGTCTGCCAGTATTTTTCTAAATACATAGACTTCACCTCTATCTCTGTCCTCAAAAGCATCAGTCACCACCAAGGCAGTAATATACCTTGTCTGTTCTAACCAGAAGCCTACAGATCCATTTGCAGTTCTTAGGGAGTTCTTTCTTATCCCTGTAAGTGCTGATACCCAGTCTCTTCATTCTTCCAAGGCTTCCAAAAAATTACTTATACAGAGAATAGAAAATCGTCAATTTTTCACATTTATAAAGCACCTACGTGGTATAATTCTCCAAAAGGCATTAAACATATTCATGAAATTCATTTCATTCATGAATCTAGTTGAAAAATAGACAGTAAGTTAGATTTTTTTCTTTTCAGATTTAATTTCTAAAAGGGAAAAGACAAGATGATGATCCCAGTATTATTATTCCAACATCAAATAAAACTAATCTGTGGTACAATACTCCATGTGCAGGTGTAGAGCCTCTGCACGCACCTTATGTATGATGTCTTTTATCATCACACTGAATGTAGGAAGTATAAGCACCATTCAAACATGATAATCTTCTAGAAGGAAATCAGATAGTTGAACTGCCTTGGAAATAAGTCTTGGTGGTGATTTTCAAGTTTCTATTTCAAATTATCAAATGTTCCTGGCAAAATGTGAATTCATTAAGTATGACAAATTAAAAGAGTTCAGTAATAAACAGCCTTAGGAGATCATTGTACAAAATCATCACAATTACACAGAAAGCTGTTGGTGAGATTTTCATGCCAAACAGCTTTGAATGTTTTCAGCACTAATTTGTCACCTAGCTGAACTACAGAACAACAGCAATAACTTCCTGGTTACAGTATCCAGATATCATCAGATGTGTAGGGAGAAAGAAAATACACATTGCCAAGGGCACATCTTTCCAGTGAGGTCAGACAGTTTGTAATACATGTTAAATACTGTGCTTCATTTTTAGGAAGATTTTATGCCTGTGAGAAAAATTTAGGTAGCCTATGATCATGCTGGTGACAGAAAACAAATTCTGTCTTCATTCTGTGTTTTCCTCTTGCGTTACCATGAAAATGTCATATAGAAACTCTCTTTAACAGTTACCCATATTTTCTGGCCTTGAAAACTCACTTAGCAACCTTCCTTTTTGTCAGAATCCCTGATAGCTACTATCCAAAAAAATTTCTGAGATTCAGCATTCACTCCCTATTTTTCTGCTCCATGGCATACACGCCTGCATCAAACCTTAGCAAGCAATTTCAAGTACTATTTTAACTTATATATAATTATATATATTATATATATATATATATATATACTACAATAGTTCTATAAGTATTATAATAACTGTTTCTCTAATTTTCTTGTGTCCTTTTAAGGTTTCTTACATGGGGAGTGAGGGTTTTTCTCTCAAAATATAGAACTGAACTATATCCTTTTCACCTGTCCCTGTTTTCATCATGTCCAATTCTCAAGAGGAAACAGGAGTAGAGGCCAATTCAGATTCTAAATGCTTTGATTAATTGAGTGAGATTCAGAGTGGTCACTAAGTAATTCCTCAGGTAGGTCAGGGAGTTTAGCTTGGAGTGCTTGACCTCAGAGGTACACATTTTTAGACAGATGTAAATGCTTTTGCCATTATTTATATAGAAATGTGCACTTTTATTTGCTGGCATTTGTAGTCCACTTACAAGACTTAGAACAGCTTTAGCAGTTAAAAGACTCCATATAAGTTGTGTTAGCAATCAATAAGCTCTTTCAAAATTTCCCTCATGGTAAATGAGAAGTCTGTAAAATTCTAAAAGGTATTGGAGCAAAGCTTAATCCCTGGACAGTATGCATATATTAACCTCTGCAAAGACTTTAATCAAATCCTTAAATGTCACCAGCCTCTTTTGTGTTTCTTCTGGGTCATATAACATCACACACAACATGAGTATTGACCTTTATTGTTTGCAGGCATGCCTGAGGATATTTACATAATCCAGACAGCCCAGAGATGTTTTCCTTGAAAGATCTAAATAACTCAGTGTGGATGGAAATCAGCATTATATACTCACAAAATAATTTAGATTAGTAGGAACTTCTGAAAATTATGTGGTCTATCCCTTACTCCTCACTTTTACATCTCCTTTCAGTTTAAAGAAGGAATGATGTAAAAGACAGGCCTGTCTTCAAGATCAGGTTGCTCTGGGCACTGCCTTAGTCAAGTTTTGAACATCTCTTAACACAGAGATGTGTCAGTAATCAGTTCTGACGTTTGAGTACCTTCACTGTGTAGAAAATTTTCCTTCACCTAATTGGAATTTCTCATATTGTCAGTTGTGTCTACAGTCTGTTACTGTTGAGATATAGACCTTCAAGGATCTAGTTCCATCTTCTTTGTCACCTTCTATTGTAGACAGCAAAAGGATTCCCTATTTTTCTTCTTCAGTCTGAACAATTCAGCTCTCCCCTCTTTGTATGTATACTCCTACCCCCTATCCTATAAGTGGAAGTTTGTACGGACACACCTTCTCCCCATGCCAGCAGAAAGAGCAATCAAAAAGTAGATTGATACCATGAGAGAGAACCCATTTGGTGGAACATGTGAAATAAAGCATGAATTCCCCAAAATTCAGTGTCTCACAGAAGTATTTCAGTATCTAGCCCAAGCAATATTACCACTGCAAACATCAAAATCAACCCTTACCTTAGCACTGGGTAGCATGAAAAAGACATGATACAAGAAAAAGTAAAAAAATAGGCTTCCTCCACCAAAGCCAATGCTTTGATAACAGTGTGTGCACTGTAAGAGCACTCTGTCAGCAGTGTTCATGCTGCCCATGGAGAATATCAGCTGGAAATCTCCACAAGCATTTTCTCCTCAGATTGTAAATGGGAGCTCTGGAGTTTGATTATTGCCTTCATTTTTCAGAAGTGAGGGTGTCTAGCCATGAACCCCATCAGTAGGCAGCATAAGCACAACATGTCAAATTTTTCTCAAGAGACATCAGAGCCAGAATGTCTTTCTAATGCACTGTCAGGTCAATTAATGTCTGCATCCCCAGTGGTTTCCACGCTGCTGAGAGCTCTGAGGAAAATCAAATGGGACAGATCAGCTAGTTCCTCCAGTGTGGAATTCAAAACTGTCTTGCCTACAAATTGCCTAACCCTTCACTGGGTCCTGTGAGGACCCAGTGGGGAGCCAAATCCCATTCAGCTTGATTGCTTCCCCCTTAAAACAAGAGGAACATGAAACCTTTTTTGCTTAATGCTATTTGTACATCAATCCTGATGCTGCCCTCTCCTGCCAGGCAGGCACTGCCTGGTAAGAGCTTCCAGTGGTACAGGCATGCACACCTACACATAGAGCAAAATGCATGAAGAGATAACACGTCAAAGACCTCTAATTACTGAACAGGTAAGTAACTTCCTCTTAGCACACCGCATGACTGAGTCCTAATTGAGCATCACATTCCTCCTGGATGCAAAAGCAAACCATTATGGTCAAATGAGTCAAGAAGCCAAAATAAAAATCAGTCAGATAGCTCAAGCACACCTGACAGAGCTGTTCAGAGGATTCTGACCATTAGCTATCATTTCAACAAAGCCACTTTTCATACTGACATGAAAGGTGGCAGAGGAGCTATTTTCTTAGTCTCTTGCTTCCTCACAAAAGGAGACAAACATCAGACACAAAGTATTCCAAAAACTGTGTCATATCTTTGTCACCATCACATCTTCATCTCCCTCTACTTTCAGTGCTGAGTTTAGGGGTGACAGGGTACATGTCTGAACAGACAAATACTATTTTTAAGACTTACAAACATTGCCTTATATGAAAAGTTTTTTCTACGTATGGATGACTACACTGATTTTTAATATGGGTACCACAGAGACATTGCTGACATAATCAAAATGTTTACACTGAGGTCTTTAAATATATGTATTGTATCTTTTCAATGGTTGAGCTTTATGATAGAATTTCCAGTGAGATTATGATCTGCATAGCTTTTTTTTCATTTGCTGTTATCAGAAACCGATGGAAGCCAGCAAAGCTTGATGCTTAGTTTTACAAAACATTAAAGAACACAATTTGAGGTTGTTTTTGTTTAAAATTAAGCCATTCCTCAGTGTTTTGTTATCTGAGTCTTCCTGCCACTCAAAAAAGCAAACAAAGTCTTCACAATAAAGCCTTTCCTATTACCCAAAAAGAGAAGGAATACAAATAGCAAGTCTTTAAAACAAGTCACTTGACACAAGTCATCTTTGCTGAGGTCATGTTCTCTCTCTTCCTAATTTACATTCTTGCTTTTGCTCTCAATTAGATACTGACATTTTCTGTCGTGAAAGGTAAATGTTGATCCTTATTGTAGTTTATCTCGTTAGTACAGTTCAATGGAAACAGTGGTACAAATTTGAAAGTCAGTTTTGGTATGTCTGTGTCTATATCTTCACTAGAACATGACCCAGTGTCAGCAGCAGTCTTCCCACTGCTGTCAGTGCCTTTGGGAGCCAGCCTCTTAGTGCTAGATCCAAAAAGAATGAACACACAACTGCACTGAGTGAGCCCAGAGCTAAATCTAAAACTTTGACTCAAGAACTTTAGCACTACTTCCATCATACCTGAGGACAGTTTCGTGCCTGTGTGAAATACAAGACAAATTCCAAAACTTAAACAAACAGTCTTCAGACTTCCTCTTGAAAACATATAAAACATAGCTATTTTTAGTGTTTTCAATAGAGCCTTTCTTAGGAAGCGAAGTTTCCAAGGGAAAGTTTGAAAGTTGGCAGTGATTTGTTAGCAAAAAAGGGTTGGGATCCACAGGCCACTGTTTAAAGCAGGCTAACATTTAATTCCTGATTTTCTTGATACATCTGTCAGCTTACTCATCAGAACAAGGAATCTCCTCCACCTATAGCCTGGATCACATATGTATGAGTGTTTGACTTAGGCAGTACCTTGAACCACTAGGCAGAGATCATCTTCCAAAATGAACATCATGTTTTACAGAGCTCATTATCTTAGCATTTACCCACATATAGAAAATCTGGATTTAATTCTTTCCCCCGGCTGAAAGACTCCAGATTCCTACCTCATCCATCCACCTACTGTTCATCCCTGCACCAGAATGCATTATGACTGAATTTAGGTGGCATGCAGGAAAGATGTTGAAAATTACTAGGCCAAAGTATGGAAATACTAGTATAGCTGGTTGTGAAACACAGTGATCAGAAATCTCACAACCCTCACAGTACCCATTTGTGTGTCGCTGGGTTGATTTTTTCCCACTTGAATTTACTACTGTACATTGGTTCCTATGCCTGTAACAACAGCTTTATTTGCACTTTATGTAAGAATTGCTGGCTCGGATGTATAGAACCCAACACCTGCATAGGGTAGATCAAACATACTTTACTACTACCCCTTTTAGATGCAGCATGAAAAAATTATAGCAGAACAAAATAAACAGACTGAGTGCTGAGTTTTACTAAAGAGTTTCAGAGGCAAAATGAAACATACCCTGTAATAGGGATTGCTCCTCTCTTTGAACCGGTACCTCCTTCCTAGTGAGTCCCACCTCAGGGTATTTGGGCAGCTGTTGTTCTCCACTGGAGATAAGCCTTCTGTCTTTGATTCCACACCTCTGGATGAAGAAACTTTCCATCTCCCATGAAAAGCCCTCCTTTGATCATCAACACAGAAGTCTTTTACCTTTACTTTGTGGAACACAGACTGTTTCAGTGTTGTAATTAAAGGATATTAAATTGTTTCTATAAGGTTTCTTTTTCATTTAGGCTTGAAGGGAAGCTGAATTTGTGAATGCTACTAATTTGTGAATGCATCACTGGTGTTGTCTGTTCTGTTAGAACTAATGACAGACAGAAAAGACACAGAAGTGTAGCATAAAAATGCTATCTCCTACTTCTGACAAATGGCAATTTTATAGTACCTGTCATTTTGGAATGTTTCAGTTCAGCTTTGGGCCACACTAAGGTAAGGTCATTTAGACTCCCGCTGATTCTACATTTATGGCATCACTCATACGTACTAAAGCATTTAACCCTCCATGAGGAGCCTTGAACTATAAATGGGCTTCTATAATAAGGATGGTCTGCTGTTTTATAGTGATGGCACCAGATGTATAGTCCCTTTCATGGCTGCCTCTAATGACGCAGCAGCCTCTCTGATTTGTATGTTGCTTGAAAAAGTAATTTCATGGAAGACAATGAAATTACACTACTGTTAGAGATGTTAAAGCGCCTGTTTCTACCTAACTGAAATCTTGTCAGCCATTTTGGACTGTCTTTTCTGAAGTGATATTAGCTGAGTTGGAAATCATAGTAAGTAAACTAAAAAAATCTATCCCAGGTAAACAGGAAATGCAGAATAGGTATTATCACAAGACACCATAATCCTGTATTACAGTCCATAGCTAAACTAATAACACCATACTGAGATTTTTCCAGCGAGCAGCCTTGTTTTTCAGAAGGTCTGAGCACCCTGCCTGTTCCAGAGATTTCAAAGGAAGCACCTGCTCACTCCTGCGAGAGGCAGCACTAATTCAATAGCCTAAGTGTGGACAGAGCAGACTAACTCAGATAGTCTCTTAAAGCAATGTCAGGCATAATGTTCACAAATCAAACTGCACACAGAAGAAATAACCTAATATTATATAATCTAATACAATCTAATCTAATACTAAATCCTGTGAAGTCAGTGGGAACATTTCTTTGCAGTTTGTTTGTGAATCTTTAATACACAAAGGAAGATGTTAAGTGTATTCAGTTCACAAATAACTTATTCCTACTGCTGGCTCTTTCCGTTTAAAATATACCAGCAATTAAATTTTCATCCAATATTGCTGGAAGTAAGCATTATTTTTCTACTACTAACAATTTCCAATTCTCCGTGAATCCTGTAGCTGCCAGGGAACACAGCTCTGCAATGCATGCCCATCTGTAGTCTGCAGACCATCTCTTCCTCGTTACTGGAAGAAGACAAGTACCTACCAGATGCTGTTCATCAGTGTCAGATCAGCATCTATGATATGCAGGTTCAATTCTTCTTCCACCTACAAAAAGATGTTCTAACATTTAGTCAGCACCTACTTTTTAGCTGTCAGACCCTGGGTATGCTACGTGCTGCCAATTGAAATGATGTAGATTAGTGACACACATGCAAGGGGCACGCTACGTTAAGGTCATTTAGACTACCATAACGAAACAACTAAGGTAATTTAGACTTCCACATGTAACACAAAATAGAAGTCACAGCAGTGCTTCAGCATGACAACAGGCATTTACCCTTCTGAAAGAACAGCTGAAAGCGAGGTAGGGCTCTTCATCTCCAACATCGCTGGCATCCCATGTTTGGACAAACGAACTGTGTCCATCAAGCAGGACAAATGAGTTTGCATAAGTTGTGGAAATGGCATCCTTCCCTATAAGGATTTATCAATACCACTAAATATGAAGAAAGTTAGGAAGCAGTCTTTGACTCTTGAGGCTCTCTGGTGCAACCTGCATTGTTCACATTGCTGACAAGTAGCTTCCCCAGAAGCACACTGCCTGCATCCACAGACCACAGTACCTTCATCTTGAATCTCCTGTGGGTCTCATGCTGTAGCACTGTAAACCAAGAAAAAATGCAGTTCAGGTGTGTGTGTGCTTCCAGTTCAAACAATCTGAAGTAATGTGAAAGCTACGATACAGCTCAACAGGTATGCATGTCATGCACCCTTGCACATGGCATGCAGGTTGATGGTACTGCAAGAAGAGGAAAAGCCTGACAGGCTGGCACTAGAAAGCTGTACAGGGCAACAGGTATCACCAATGTGCAGTCAGCACACTGCACAAAGCACCACACACAGTAGCTTTCCTGCTTAGGGCATGGAAGATCAGTGTATTTGGAAGCCACATCCCAGCAAGAGTAGGTGTTCTGTGGATATTGTCCATGCCGCACAGCACAGAGTTAATGAGAATTATGTACTGGCTAAAAACTGTTCCTGTTTATGATAAGGCTAATCTAAATCAAAAAAGCTGTGTATCATCACTTTGAGGTTCAGCGGCACGCCTGTTGGTGGGAGAGGGAGGGCTCTGGAGCAGCATATGATCAAGACATTGATTTAATATCAGTTCTGATTTAAGTTTCTTGCAATAAAGTGGGCTGTGCTGACTCAGTGTGTGCCTGTGTGTGCATGTGGTGTTAGTTGGATTCTAGATAAGTGAAATAATGGTTCTTTTGGAAGAAAGCACCTTTGCTTTGATTCTGGGAGAGGGAGAAAGATGTACCTTACTTTTACTTTTATTTTTAAAATTTCAAACATTGAAAACCACAGATAATTTTTATACAATGTATTTACCTATCAGCTCAAAATAAACTTCAAGAATATTGCTCCTAATAGAGGAGCCATGCTTTCATACAGCTTTGCTGTTAGAGAACAAGTTTTCGTCTTTACATGTGGACACATGGATAATTTTATGACTATAAAGCTGCAAGCTCCCATTGGCAAACCTGAGTATTTGCAGCCTTCATAGTATCATTACTTTTGCATATTCAGTTTCTGTAGGACTTAGGATTTCACTGTATTTTGCACACATTAAAAGAAAATATCTCCTAGATTTTTGAAGATTACTCCATTCCAAGGAATGCTTTATTCTTTTTGTCAATAGTACTTTTTCTTTGCTGAGGTAAACCCATAGAAATCAACTCTCTGTTTAGAGAAAGTAGGTTAGCTTGCTATCCCTAAGGATGACAACCAGAGCAGAGCACTCCCAGATTTTTATTGGCAAAATTCTGTTTGTGATGAAAATGAAGTTGGTCCAAGCTAAAATGCAGGCTTCCACACACTGTCTGAATGAGATCAGCTCTTCATATTTGGAGTCAAATTAACATTTAGAAACAATCATTTCAGTGAACTGTGAACTTAGCCTGCATTAAATTCTTGCATCATTCACTGCATAGGAATCCACCACATATACTTCAATAGGAAATTTTAGCTCTACTCCTACTCCTAGTTGTGATGCAAGTCTTTCTTCCTACAATTTATTTTTACTTGACTTATTGAGCTTAGTTTACTTCTTCTTTCATATGGCTTCCCCCTCCCTAATAATGTAATGCATTATTTCTCTTTTATGCTAAGAATAATTTGTAGATTTTTCTAAAATCTGTGTTGTGCTTAGTTGTGCTCAGCTTCTTTTTCTGGGATTTTTTTGTTGCTTTCTATCTTCTGAATTCTTTTTGAACCTCTGAGAAAAATAAGATACTAGAACCAATATGTCTGTTGTCTGATTTTGAAGGGAAAATAAAATCATCTAGAAACCATCCCTAGAATTTGAATCAATCTTAGTGTTACTGAATCTAACATGTCAGGACTAAAAATAAAATTAAAAAAAAAAAAAAGTTATTGATGCTTTATTTGGCTTTGCTTTGCAATGAAGATATTTTTCAGAAAATTATTGCAAAGTAGCAACTGTAACAACCATGGTGGTTTGGAAAGAAAGTTAACAGAAATATCACTGTGATGAAGTTGCTTTAAAATTCTTGTTCTGGTAATTTTTCATGAATGCAGCTTGATCTTCCAGTGGACTGAGATGAGGAGAAATGCTTTAAAATGGTTTTTGTGCACAAAGGTTTCTGCTGCTCCTGGATCCGTTTCAAAGTAGGAATTTTAATGTCTGTGTCTTGCAGCCATATTCAAGGGCACCTTGGTTTAAACTGCAACTAGTGCCCCTGTGTATAGTCACAGGGTTATTTCTGTTCTTTGGGGAGAAAATCAGGCTGCTAGAGCGTATGTCCTTCATGGCAGAATATCTGTCTACAGAGAGGAAAGCAGATGTATGTCTAAGTCTAAAGATCCCAAATATAGCCTCTAATAGGTGTGATAATTATTTTCGGGAAGAAGTGGTAAGATGCAGTTTAAATCCATAGGGCACATTGTTCCAATGAATGTGTGGTGTATTTATTAGGGTACTCATAGGATTTATAGCTGTTCCAAAGAAATACATCTGCTCTATGACTACAGGCTACAATAGTTTCTGGGGAAAGTTTCTTGCAACTCCTTTAATATGCTTTAACCTCTCGCATGCTGGGTTGATATATCTGAAAGTGAGTTGTCCCACTTGGTCCTCACTATCAAAGGCAGCTTCCACCTGCTCTGGATGCTCTGGCTGGGACAATGGCTCTGGCTTGAGTCCATGCTCCACACTGTCAAAACTGAAGTTCACAGCACCCAAAAAACTGTAATTCCTGGTTTCTGTGAAAGGGAATCCATGTAGAAAGCCTGGAAGGGAAACATAAGTCTATAGTAGCATCTGATTTAGATGGCAGGGATTGCAGTACACATCATAGAATGTAAAAACAACTGTGTGGGTATATGTGTTTATATACATTACACACCTGACCAATGGATGCTAAAAAAGCAATCCAACAAAAGCCTATACCTACACTGCACACTTGGTAAAACTCTACACACTGTGCTTCTGTTCAACAAATCTATTGCTCCATAGCTGTGCTTAGGCTGACATCTCCCACCTTGAAGCTTCTGAGGAAGAGTCACTTCAACTACTTCCCTACCTCTGTGTGACTGCATGAGTGCTGCTCCCCAGTAATACCAGCCATGTGTCAAGCCAGCCTGTTTAATGTCATATCAGAACAGGGGAAACACGTCAGCAGCTGACTACAAGTTTTCTTAGGATGCAGCTCTCACCAGCTGAAGGAAAGCTGGTGGAAGCTGCTCCTGCATCTTAATGCTTGATCATGATGAAGAGGACTCACCTCTGCAGAAGGATATACTGTCTCACCCAGGGATTGGCTGCCTTGCAGGTTTCCAAATAGAAGCTGGAGACACCAGAACCCAGGGTATAGGTGGTGCTGAGAGTGGCAAGCAAGCTGAGCCACAGCCTCAGTGCACCCGAACTATGTGAGACAGACAGAGCCAGCTCCAAGGCAGCTGAGGAGGGAGCTCCTATTCTGCAATAGGGACAAAAAAATGAGAGATAGAAAAAAAAAAAAAAAAAAGAGTGGGAAAAAAGAATTACGTGAAATAATTAAATGAAATAAAAAAGAATGGATTTTGTACTGTATTCCATGGCAAGTAATCAGTGCTGTGACAAAGAAAGTGAAGCCTTTTCATCTCTCCTGCTTTACCTGCAGAATTCTCATGACCAGTGCTGCATGCATGTTCCTCCTGGTGCACCCCCATTTGTGGCTGAAGAGGTGAATTGCAGAGAACGTAACTAATTCCTTGGTATTTAGGGCAGAGCAGATAACAATTGCTAGTTATATTGGCAAATGACCAGAGAGTCAGGCTGTTACTCAGAAATATCACAGAAACCCGTTGCCATTCAGAGTGCTGACTAAGGCAGAAAAGTGCCAAATGAATAAGCAACCATCACAGTGCCTTGCTTGGGATGGAAATCTCCATTAGGATTGTATTCTGTATCCTTGTGGCAATCTTCCCACACAACAGCAAGATGTTAACAGTGCAGAATAAAAGGCGTGCTAATAAGGGTAACTTTCTTTTCTTTTTCATTGAACACTGTATTTGTTTCATGTTCTTTATTTCATTGTGCATAGAAATTAAATTACAGACAAAATTATGCTGGCCTGTTTCTTTCCAAAGGGCTCTTTTTCAAGCCACATTTTTCTGAGCATTTGTACTAACTTTACATTTGCTCCTTTTCCTCTACAAACAGCAGTTCCCCTCTGGGAACCTGCTGATCCTGTATGCAGAGATGTAGGAGCAGTGGATAGCAGCAGAACAGTTTGTCTGAAACCCATCTCTTTCCTTTTTTTTTTTTTTTAATTCCAAGCATTATCTCACTGATATGAAAGACTTCTATTCCTCTCTTCTTTTTATTTTTTTTTTTTCTCTTTCCTCCCAAATTCCCTGTGTTTACTGTTATTGGCTTTGATGGATGGATGAAGTATGATAGGCTGAGACACATTTGATAGAATACAACTTTGGCCTGCATAAATTACTGTCAGGGAATTTTCACAGAAGTACTGAAGTAAATTTGCAGTGACTAAAAAATGAGATATAAATTATAGCATAATCACTGCTGCTGAGCAGTTTGATGAGTAAAACGATTAACTGAGTTTATAGTTTAGGTGAGTCCTCACAATTTTTCCTTATAGTTTAAAACTACTCTGAGACCTCTGAAGGAAGACCTTTTAAAAAGGACATTTTTCCCACTACCTTGGCAAATAGCATATTTCTTTTGTGTCAACACTGTGTCTTCACTCTCACAGGTAATTCTGAGATTCCAGTTTATGATCTTGCCTCAAGTACCCATATAAACTCTTATGTGAGGGCAGCTAGGACCTTTCCCTCCTGTGCCAATAGCTTCCCAATCCTTTTCTGCTCCATGTCACCAAATCCCAGGCTTTTTGGAAGACACTCTACTTTCCTGAATTACTCCAATTAAGAGAATCAGAAATGTAACAGTTCATAAAGCTCTAGATCCTTATGGGATGCTCCCGAAAATATACTACAGGCAGTGCCCTATATTTTATACATTCAGAGTCAATGGTAGATTTGACTCAGTGAAAGTAATCTCTTCTGTCTGGTGAAGAGCTCCTGACTGTAAAATATCACTGGTTTTATAGCTACGATAGAGAGAAAATGTGAATGTTTCTATTATTAGCTTTATTTCATTTGAGACATTATCATTTGTGAGGCTGTGTGTTTTCCATTTTGAGTTTTTTCACCCTTTAGAGAAGGCTGGGTTTAGTTTTTACAGTCAAAATTGCAAATTTTCTAGATTTTCATCTCATGTCTTGTGAAATTGCTTTTCTTAAAATCTACTCTCTTCACTATTATGGTAAAAGCAATCCAATTTTCCAGCCTGTGTGACAGTCACCAAATCCCCAGAAGCACAAATTTTAAAGCTTCCAGATTCAGGAGGCAAATATACAGCAGCATTTGTTGTGTTTAAAACACCGTTATTTTCATGATACACTCGTGATGGTGGGAACAGAGCCTGTGATTTCTGACTGCTTGGTGTGGCCTTGCACAAGTGCTTGCCTGACATGCAGCACCAGATTAAGGTGGGGAATGCACTTTGAAAAAGAGACAAATAAATAACCAGCTTGCAGTTGTTTCAATCCTGAGCTGGCACAGAGGCTAGGCTGCTTTTAAGCTGCCTGCATGCAAGGAGCAAGCATTGATCTTCTGTCCAGCAACTCGTGTCCATCAGGAGTGCTAGCCGGCAGGGTGCTGCCCGCCAGCCATGGGCAGCTCTGCAGCAGATAGCACTCGATTATACCTGTTTGTGCTCACAGACAGCTGTGATGAGCAGACAGGAAGGGATTGTCTGGGATTTGAGGGAAAGGGAAGAATGAGACAAGCTTATTTTGCTGTTCTTTGTGAAGTGAATCCCTTGCTAAATGCTGCAGTTGACTGCTTTGGGTCCCGTACCGTTGCTTTCCTTACTGCCCTCATCAGCTTGCAGCAGAAGATGCAAAACATCTTCTTCCCACACCCTGGTTTGGCAATGCACACCTCAGCAACAGCATCCTTGCAACTGCAGAGCCTGCCGGGACCACATGCTACCTCACCCTCTATAGCCCCTCTGATGCTCTAATCATCAGCAGGAATGATTAGAGGAAGGGGCAGGAACAGTGTGATGGTTGGTGCCTGTGCCACCAGTGCCTGCAGCAAACCAGAGGTCCCTGCTGTCACTGCATATGCAGTGCATATGCTGCCTCTCCATTCCCAGGCTATCAGGTGCCATGGCCACAAATGCACATCCCTCATCTCCTCCCAACTCTGTATCACTTGTCTTCCCACCTAGCCCTGACTTGGTGCTTCTCCTTCATTCTTAGGGCAAGACAAAATCAGCTTCATATACATAGCTGCCTGACTCAGGCTAGTTCATGTGGCAGCATCCCTGCTCTGAAATAAGTAGACCTGAAGTCCCTGGATGCCAGCAACACACTAGGGATGACAGGGAGATGGATGGTGACCTACAAACCCTGCCCAAGAGCCACAATAAATACTCAAGCAGCAACACTAAGTCTAGATGCATGCTGTATTTACCTGCTTGATTTAAACTATGCTATATCATTGTGAATGTTAGGTAGACATATCCTTGGAGGAGTGGGGAGGCTTATTACCTAAAGCAATACCAAGGAGGGAAAATAGACTTTTCATTATAAAGAAGGTACTAGAGATAGGGGAGTAATACTCTCCTCATCCAGCAACTCCCTGTATGATTTCAAGTAATTTTCTTGGCATACGATTATTTTTCCTACATATATATAATAGAAAAATTCCTTTCTCCTCATCCTTTTCCTATTCAGAATGAAAACTCTTCGAGACAGACACCTCATTCAGATTCACACAGTATGCTGCAAGTGCTTGCTGCTGTGCTCATCCTTATCCACACAAAACTCCTCCACTGGTGTTTGTTCTTTAAATTGTCCTGATTTGATTCTAAAGATTGTCTGGCAGGCTGTGTTGAATTTATGGTAGAGATGAACAGCGTACCTTGAATTCATACTGCTATCTGATTCACTGGGCTCACATTCCAGACTCAGAAATATGCATGTCCTAGCAGCTTTAGTATCAAAGTGAACAAAAAAACTAAAAGGACTCTATTTCCTGATTCAAGATTGGATTCAACAGCACTCTTGCAAGAATATTTAAATTCATGACATTTCATCTGACCACAGCAGAAAACAGAAAATCAATTAGTCTCATCAGATTTTGCTGCTTTAGGATAAAAGAATTTTGAGAAAGCCTTATTACTTTGCTGTACTTCAAACTAGACTTAAATTTATCCCTCGTTTAGAATGATCCCTAAACTCTAGCTGTAGCTGGACTCATACCCACTCTCTCTTGTCTCGTGCCTTCCTCTGGCAGTCCTAAAGAAACTGTGTGCAGTTGTTCCATTGGGAGCCAGTAAGTGGAGTACTTAACCCTATCATGGAAGGACAATGGAGTGCAGCTCCACAGCAGCAGTGGATAACCCATCCTCTCCTCAGTAGGAAGGCAATGAAAGTCATTAGTATATTGACATGGTAGATTAACAGTACAAGGTTCTCTCTTATTCAGATTGTTTTCCTGATAAACTCTTTTCCTGCTGAGCCCACTGGCATTCATAATTTCCTTGCCAAAAAATGGCATTTCATAAACATTTCTCCCGCTGAAAATATTACTCTTTTCATTCCAAATCTTTTGCAATTTTTAGTTTGTACTTACAGGTTTTTACATATTATATTTGTATGCGCTATAAAACCAGTTTCGTTACATCATCTCTCATTTAGGAAGCAACACTAAAAATGAAACTGTGCATCTTCCTTGGGCGGTCTGCAAAGAAATTTTGGCCAACAATCCATACAGAATTGCACATCAGCACAATCACTGCGCATAATGCCAAAAAGCCTCTATGTTAATTGTTATTTCTTTCCTGACCAAATACATTCACCATTTGCAATAATGCAGATTTGTGTATTTGGGTTAAAATAATCCAGTATGCAAATATCCAGGCCATTGAAATCAAGCTGTGGTTTCAGTTGAGGTGAGTGAGTGACAGACAGAACTACCAGAGAAGGGAAAGCTAAAGAGAAAGAAAAGGAAAGTTAAATTCTGACTGAAATGAAAGCATAACATTGGAAAAAGCAGGAATAACCACATGCATCAATACAGGTTGGGATATGACCTGATGGAGAGGAGCTCTGTGGAGAAGGACCCAGGGGTCCTGTTGGACAGCATATTGTCCATGATCCAATAGTGTGCTCTGTGGCCAAGAAGGCCAACAATTTCCTGGGATGCATTAAAAACAGCATGGCCAGCAGGTCAACGGAGGTGATTCTCCCTCTCAGCTCTGCCCTGGTAAAGCCACATTTAGACTACTGTGTCCAGTTCTGGGCTCCTCCAGTTCAAAAAGCCAGGGATCTCCTAAAAGGAGACCAGCAAAGGGCCACAAATATGATAAAGGGCCTGGAGCATCCTCTGTATGTGGAAAGGCTGAGAGACCTGAGTCTGTTCAGACTGGGGAAAAGAAGACTGAGGGAGGATCTGATAAATGTTTATAAGCATCTGAAGGGAGGTGGGAGGAAAATGGATGAGGCCAGGCTCTTCTCAGTGGTGTGTAGTAATAGAACAAGGAGTAATGGCCTAAAACTTGAACATAGGAAGTTCCATAATAACATGTGGAACAACTTCTTTATGGTAAGGGTGACCTGGAACAGGCTGCTAGAGAGGGGTCTCCTTCTATGGGGATACTCAAGAAACATCTGGACACCTACCTGTGTGACCTATTGTGGTACCTGCTTTAGCAGGGGGGTTGGACTCAATGATATCTTGAGGTCCATTCTAACCCCTGCAGTTCTGTTATTCTTTGAGTTTGGGATTTTCTAGTAATACATTATTACAGGTTACAGTGTGAAGAAATGCATCTTGCCAACTCTAATTTCTTTTCGCAAAGCAGGTGGATCCTGGCACTGATGCAGGGACAATACTGTCCTCAAGCCTGAGGGCTTTGCATCTTCTTTTCCTGGCTTCTCTCTTTCCCTCTTTGGAGGAGAGGAGAAGGATACCTACCAATAGGCCTGCACAACTTCATCCAGGGAGGAGGGCAGCCCCCAGCCCTGAGGGTGGCATGCTGCCTCAGGTTTAAGGGGACAGGGAGAGTGCTACGCTCTGGTTTACTCATGAGTTAATCACTTTGCAGCATCAGATGTAGAAGAGCAGATCGTTTATACCTAGGCTCCCTCAAAAAAGTATGTGGCTTTGAGAAATGGACAAAAGATATCGGAAGTCTGTAGGCAAGATTACATTTTTAGCATCATAAAGAAGATATCTCTGATATTTTACATTGCTGGACAGTAATTTTGAAATCTCAAGGTGAAGCCTTAAATCATCAGAACTCTTACTTGCATACTCTAGCTTTGCATTTTCATTTTGTTTTTTTACTTCATGTCATTTTTTGGTCACCTCAGCACAGCCTTTTCTCCATCTCTCTGTGTACACTGGGTGAAGAGCTGGATGAGCTTTCGTGGGCTGAGGGAGGGCAAAGTTGGAAGCCCAGAAGCTGCTGCCAGGGTAGCCATCATATTTCTGAATCTGGGGTTTTTTTCAAGGCATCAAGTGTCCCCTGAGAGCTGCTTCAGTTTGGAAGGCAGTGGAGCTATGTCAAGAAGAAACCACTAGAAGAATTGAAGTTAAATGTAAGGCTACTTCAGCTATGAAGTACAATTATCCTTCTTGCTCTGATATGAAAGGATGTGTCCTAGCTTTTGCTGCCTTTAGAAATCATACACTTTTCATAGCTGTTGGGATGCTTGAACTACTTGTCTGTTATAAAGCAGGCAATTCCCTGTAAACCCTGGAGTCTGAAGAGAAGAAACAGCCACTTCATTATTAGCACCAGATGAACATTTCCAGGACAAACAAAAGCCAGTATAAGCTTGAAATACTCTATTAGTAACTGTTTACAGTAGATATTAACATTTTTGTTTGGAACAACGAAGGGCTGCTTAGAAAGAATCAGTGCTTAACTGCTAAGCCTTGCCGCAAAAAAGCCCCTGGCATTTTATCTTAAAGATTCCAGCATATTTCTGGTACTACTTTTATACTTATCTGCAATAAAAAGCTGATTCCTCTGAGTGCTTTGGATTTGCTTGAATCAGATTTAGGGACCAGCTTTTTAGCGCTGTTCCCAGGTATTACAGGAAAAGTGAAAGCTGATGCAAGTTCTTACAGATTTTTTTTTGTCAGGGTGCTGAAGTTTACAGCAGTTCCTGCTTCCCAAAAGAACTGTTATTACTTACTGGGGAAGTATGTGCAGTTGTCTTGACTTACCTACTTAAGGATGTGGATGTTCAAAATAAGTCAGAAGTAAGGGTCTGCAGTCACATTTCTGTAAAGGAAAAGAAATGTAGCCCAGTGTGCTCCACCATTTGAAAGATTCCTCCTCCTCTCTCCACAGCCAAAGCAGATGTTTAATATGGGAAGTGTTTGGTGTCAGTCTTTGTTTGCCTGTAGCAAGAATGTCCCTGGTTTAAAAAAGAAGAAAAGAAATTGTCTCCATTTGATGATATGCTGCAGTGTTATGTTCTGTTGAGATGTGTGGAGAATGCAGGAGGTAGGGTTTCCATGTTAGGGTTAAGGCAAAAGAAGTGGCAGTGCTGTAAGGCGTGCACTTGCTTTGATCAAATTATTTTTGAGCAAGAAGCCGCCAGCTGCTTATGTCAGCCATGGTACCTGCCCCTGGAGTGGGCTAACACACAATGTTGTAGCACAAGCATTGCCTGGCCATAGATGGCAAGGAAATTCCTGTAAGCATTTGTGCAAACCTGTAAGTTATTTTCCTCAGAATGCGTGCCATGGGCAACCTGGTTCTCATTAAAATGCATGTTCTAGATCAAAGCTAAATTAGCCAAAAGGCCTCAGAGATGCATTTTGATCAAAGCTATATGAAATGCTGATCCAAAGTTGTACTGGGGACACTTATAACCTGTAGGAGTCTTGCACACGTCACTGCAGGCTAGGAGGGATACCTTGAGCATCTCAAAAGGCACAAGTCTTAAGTGTGGGCAAGTGAGTAGGCTGCTGTGAATGTAGACACAGAAGTTCAGGAGTATTAGCACAGGAGCTGAATCCAGCCTAGCTGTCTAAAGTTCTATACCTGTTGCTTTGAGGATTCAGAAGGGCCAATAATAATTTTTTACTTCCTGTTATTAAAAACCTAAACTTTTTCTTGTCAAAGACATGAATAGCCCTTAGAGATAATGAGAGCAAACCCCCCTTTCATTTCACTTTAAAATACTCCAGTGAGAATCATCTTGCTCTGGAAAGTCGCCTAGCTCATTTGTTTTATTTCACAAATTACCCAAGCACCCTTTTGTGTTTTATAACTGGGATTCAGCGTTAGTTCTTGATTAGAAGAGCTGTCACCTGCTTTTCTAAGCAGAAACATGAATCATGAGCAGGCAGTTATTGGGAGAGCTCTGGATCATTTTAAGCTGCAAAGTCAAATTTTAAAAAGGAAAAGCAGGAAAACAAAACAAAACAAAACAAAACAAAACAAAAACGTTTGTTGCACAAGAAGGCCCAGGTGAAATTCTCAGAACTTGGATGTGCAGAGAAATTATCAATAACCATGAAAATTTCACGGCCCCCTTTTTAGATCCGCTGCCTTAACATTTTGTAGGGAAATAAAGCTTTGGTTAACCTTGGCACTGGCAGACCTCATTAAAATAACAGCCTGTCACTTTCGAGTTTAAAATAACAGGGTTGTCAGTTTTATATTCAGCGGAACAATCTACGGCTGTGCTCTCCGCAAAACAGCGTGCACAGAGCGGGGTTTGACAGCGGTCGGAAGCTGAGCAACACCGCCATCTGCGGGTCCTCGCCGTCTTCAGCAGGCCCTCGCCATCTCCAGGTCCTCGCCATCCTCCCTAGGCCATTGACATCTCCTCCAGGTCCTCACCATCTCCAAGTCCTCACCATCTCCTCCAGGTCCTCACCATCTCCAGGTCCGCACTGCCCACACAGGACCTGCTTCTCTTGGCTTCTGAAAAGTGCTTCATGATGAAGTGCAGAGTTCCCCAACTACTCAGCACTTAATTCTTTTTTTTTTCTTTTTTCTTTTTTTTTTTTGTGAGGTAATGGGAAAATGTACGAATGTATGGAAAAAAATAATCAATATATAGAGCAAATGCAGCTCTGCTTCATTTGTCCCAAGTCAAAGCAAATCAACATTGCAATACGCAATGTGCACAGAAGTTTTGAGCACCTAATGAGGCATTCCAAACAAAAATACGCACCTAATCCCCCCACACCTATTTGGTGGAGAAGTGCAAGAGCCTGGAAATGCTGAGAGAGAGATCCTTGTTAACAAAATTTAAGCATCTGGTATCCGTAGTAGGAGCACAGTTCAGCTGCTTATGTACAAGTGCCTTGTGTCTCTGAGACACCTATAGAAAGCTGGCAGCTGTAGCAAAGGACATACAGGAGATACAGTTCTTCCTTGAGGAACAGCCCCAAAAACTTAGGAGTCTGAATTAACTGCTTTTGATTAAGCCCATTTTACAAGGAAAATGGTATCAATTGAAATATCCAGCTACCCCGCACTTATCTGCTTGTAACAGATAGCTCTTGCATCAATTGTGACATTCACATGCAGCAGAGGCATAAACATAACAACCAGTTACAGGCAGTACGTAACGTGTGTTTTAAGCCTGCTGACCAAGTCTTTTTAAACAAATTGTTGGCCATTAGTCTTTGAACGCTTTCAGATTAAGCCCCTAATGGACCTAAATACTGATCGATGTATGAAAGTCCTGCGCAGTTTTCTGCTGGTATGGCATAACAGAAATCAGTACATAATGATTTGCTTGTTCTTGCTACCTTGCCATGTCTGTGACAAAGGGTATGTTCTTCATGATCTCACACACAGCTCATGCTGTCAAGCTCCCTATCCATAAATCTGCCATCAAGCTGCCCGTCATTATACAAACTCTGCGTCCTTGTTCATGAAGACTGCAAGGGTGTTGGGTGTCTGGCTGGGGATGTTAGATGTTAGATCTAGGGGAAAACAAGTGGTGGGCAATGGAAGACATGGTTGTTCATCTAGGAGTAATGCACCTTGAAGAAGTGATATCAGTTGAATGTTGATTGTGAAATCAAGTCCCTGAAATTATAGCACCTTTTCACAAGTATCCACTTGAAACATCTTCTGAGTGGCTATGCTGACACACACAGCCCACGCTACGTCATCCAGAGCGGCCCGTCAGAGAAAGAGTGTCCAGTGAGTAGCAAGAAATTGCTTATTTCCAGGGCATAAAGGATTAACCCTCACTGAGATTTTGTGTTCAGATGTTTCTGAGCATCCCCAAGTAGAAGATAACAGCAGAAAGGCAAGCTGGATCTCCTGCTGGCATTTCAGAATAAAATCTGCCAAAATTTGTAGAGCAAACCAAAAAAGTGTGACGCAAAAATGTTGAAGAAGAGAAGAAAGTTAATAACCTTTTGTTCTTAACACAAGCAAGACTCGTATTTTATTTATTACATTGAACCAGGGTTGGTTTTGGACACATCTTTGAACATCGTTTTAGCATCTCAAGATGCTCCTCTGGCTGTGTGAGTAGGGATTATGTTGATGGAGTTGATAAAACTGGAAGAAATCTCAGACAGATTTGCCATGGAGAGAGGAGGAGGAAATAAGGGAAATTAAAAATAAAAATATTGGAGTATCAACTTAAAAATTTGCTTTTTGGCTGATGTTTCTTCTGGGCATGCCTTGTCCCCTTGCTGAGGAAGCATGTTTGTATTGGAAATTAAACTGAAGCAAATTCCACAGGAAATTAGCTGCTGGCTTCACAGGCACTTTTCTGGATCTTTCCTGCTTTTCAAAACATCATCAGCTCACTTTTAGTCCTTCACGGTATGTCCAATGCTTTTCTGAATTATCTCAGTGAGATTTTCAAGTTATCCAGATATCCCAAGCTAAAAACAGAGAATTCTAAGGTTTGATTCCTGACAAAATGATGGGCTTGCTTTTTAGTTCACTCCCTTTCTCTGGAGTCCAAGGTGAGTAAAGAAGACGAAAATCTTGGTCAGCTCTATTTACCTGCTTAAGATTGAATCTGTGCTGGCAGGATTAGAAGTGAGCTCATAAGTGGTGGTGTAAATTCTGCTGAGGAATTGCACAGCCTGTGAGTGCTTTGGTCGCAGAAATCAGTGGCAAAAATAAGAGATTAACTGTTTCTCAGTGTGGGTCATGTAACTATAATATTTCCATGACTCTGGATATGATTTTCTCTTTGGAAATGATGCAAACATTTAATTTTTCTCACCTACGTAATAGCACTTCCCTTCTGTTAGTAATAATGGATAAAAGCCAGGCTATTTTAATAGCCACTTATTTTTAATATCCCTTTATATAGTCCTCAAATAAAATAAAAACGTAACTCTTTGCACAGCCCTTGGTATATACGTCTTCTTATGAGAGAACATACTACTTAAAATAAATTTAGTATCTTCAAAGTAGCTGAGGAATAGTTCAAAATTAATGTCAGGGCAATGTCAGGGATATAGCTGGGGAAAGTCAGGCTAACTGAGACCGGAGATCTGGCTGTCTATATCTGAATAAATCTCTGTCAGAGAAAGTGGGAAGGAAATATGTAAGAATTGCAGACATCTTGTGTTTAAATGTTTCCACAGAAGTCTAACTACGCTTGAAAGTTAATCTTTAATTCAGAGCATGGGAAATACCAAGGAATCATTTACATGGCCGCAGATCACTAGGGAAATGCAGTAGTTTGAATTCATAAATCACAGGCAAGCAAGGTTAACTGAACCTTTAGTCTCTTTTATCTCATTTTCAAGGGACTGTACATCTGTTACCTATTTTTTAAATGCTGGTGGTGATCAAAATGATGTACGGTGGGAAACATGTAACTCTGGGGTCTAGTAAGAGATTTTCTGTGACTATGCTTGAGTTCTCAAAAATTGAAGGCACTGGAACCCACAGGCAAAAGTTTTGCATATCATGGCACACATTGCATCACCCAAATCTATTCTGAATATATATATATAATATATTCTGAATATAATGTGTTATATTATAAATATTTCAAGCTTAAAGAGGGTAGATTTAGGTTAGATATAAGGAAAAAATCTTCTACAGTGAGGGTGGTGAGACACTGAAATAGGTTTCCCAGTGATGTGATTGATACCCCAACCCTGGAGACTTTCAAGGCAAGGCTGGATCAGGCCCTGGGCAACCTGATCTAGCTGTGATGTCCCTGTTCATTGCAGACGAGTTGGACTAGATGGCCTTCCCTTCCAACTCTAAGGGTTTTATCACTTCATGATTCTATAATTCAAACTCACTGACTACCTGCACATCATAGAGTCATCAAGAGAGGGCTGAAAATGGTAACTTCCCCCTAAACTGTATTTCCCCACCTCATGGGGAAGCCTGGAAAGTTTAATTAGCTGTGTTTTACCAATAATCACTGGTAAAGTAAGATCATCTTTACCAGACATGCTTCTGTAACACAAAAACATTTTTATTGTTAGGAAATTTAATAATGCGTTATCTATATGCAGCACATATATAGAATATGCCAGCATTATTTAATATCTTTGAAAGTTACTGGGGAGTGAGATTCCTTATTTTAATTTTCAGAATGTACTTCTGAGGAGCCTGTGCAGTGTGTCAGCTGTGAGAGCCTCTCTCAAATTTTATTGAATTTTATGAAAATATGGAGTTTTTTCTCTGTAATTTGGTCCTTGCTGAGGCAGGAAGGGGAAAATCACTTTCCAATGGGTGTTGAGTCAATTGTGGTTCTGAATAGAAGTCTGAGGTCCAAGAGACCAACTCTAGTCTGATTATGGTAGAAATCTGGATATAACTCTTAGCATATGCATTGTGAATAGCTACAAATAACTTCTAGGCAGCAAGGAAGTTACTGCTCTGAAAACAGATTACTCAACACCATCAGATTACTTGTGTAAATGGCTACCCAGGAGACACAATAAATGACTGAAGTCTATCCACTAGGCTCTTTTATTGCCCAAGGTTACATGAATGGACCCTACTTCCTACAGACCCTTTTCACTATATTTTCAGCAGTTTCTTTAGGATTTCTCTGACCAATTTCCTCTCCTAATAGGAGTTTACATAGTTCTCTGTGAGCCACAGGAAGTAAATTGAGTGGCTTGTGTTGGTTATCTGCACCACTGGTGGCTGTGGGTTTTTTATCCATAGCATGTGCAGAAGGGGAGAAGGAAGGGATGCTCTCTGCCTGCTGCTCAAAGACACCCTACAAGGAAGCATCCTGAGATTGCCCCCACTGATAATGAAACATTGCTCACAGTCTGTAAAATGGGATTTTATTTTTGGCTTGATGAGGCTCCTCTACTGAGCATATAGAGATTTGCAAACACTTCTAGTGTTTGTATTACAAAACTAAAGCAACTAGATCTTGGCAAAGGGTATGGAGGAGATTTGTAGGATATAGAGGAGATTTATAGGATGGCAAGAAATGATGTCAACAACTCACAGCCAAATGCTGTCCTACTTATTTCTTACGAATGAAAATGCACACAGAGCTTCTGAAATAACATCCTTGGATGTTTCTATCTCCTGGCATATAAAGTGACATTCTACAGAGTTTAAGCACTGCAAAGCAGTGTGGGTCATTTGCTCGGAGTGCTATCATGTCTTCAGAACAAAAGATAAAACAGACAAATAGCCAAGTACAATATTATACCTCAACAACCTAAAAGCCAATCTCAAAGCTGAATGGAACAATGGAGAGCTTTTATTTCTCATATTTTAAAGAATAAAGCTCAGTGATTTCCTTTGAAAGCTATTCAACATGCTCTCCTAAATCCTATTATAGCTTAACATGAAATGCATGTTTCCATAAGAACAACAGCAGCACCAGTCATCCTTTGTAGTCTGTTCTTTGTTGTGTTCTCTATCTATTCTTGTAGATTTTTCCACTCTAGTAAACCAATCACTAAACAAGAAGTGATAACATTTCAGCCAGAGCATGTGTTAAGTTGGTGCTGGAAATTCAGTTTGCTCCTGCTTGCTGCCTGAATCTTGCCAAATTAAATAATTGTTCAAGAGGGTGTTTATAACATAAAGGAATGGTTATGATACTGTCCCAACATTTCCTGAATGTAAAATCTGTATCCAGCTACAGATATTTATCTGTATCTAATAGCAAAGATAGATTTAGTCTCTGCTTGTATGTATACACAAAATTCTTGCTGTTACCAAGATCGAAATGTACTGCAATGTATTCAGCCTGTGTGTCTTAAATCAGTTGAACACCAGCTCACTTTTTTAGAACCTGCACATCATGCATCATTTTTTTTAGAGCCTGCATGTACAGATCTAAATATAATATTTATTTAAGACGTGACCAAGCCGGTGGGTGAGATATTTTATTTGATGAACACTGTTTAACTCAACTGACATTCAGCAGACTGTGAAGCATATTAATTCTTAGAAAGATGTATATTTTAGAAAACCTCAGACAAATTGAGAATAGAAAGAGCAAGATGTAAGATGCTTTTTCTTAATGTCTTGCCTAGAAAAAAAGGTGACTTTAATTATTTGCACTCTCTGAACCCAAAGGCACTGTGCCTTGCTCATAAATACGGGAATTTCAATTTTAGCACCTTCAGTCCTTTTAACTTCCACCACCATCTATTATGGAACTGAACTGAACAACCTCTTATTTAAAATGAAATCTAATGCAGCTGATGTTTTCAACTGGTTTTCCCTCTCGTTGTCTCTTAATCAGGTAACAGACATTAAAGAAAAACTAAAGCTCTCTAAAAAGTTTTGGTCAACATTCCCTTACACAATCTGCAAGGACGAGCGCGTGACAGCTGGCTCAGCAAACGAGGAGGACTGCTGGAACGGCCACACCAGGGCAAGGTGAGGTAGAGCCTTTCCCACTGGATTCAATCCAAACTCCCACCAGGCACAAAGCAAAATCAGAAAACAGAGTATTTTACAAAACAGTTTGTAAGAGTGAAACAGAAATGGGGACAGCAAGTAATTGTCCACACGCAGCTTGCAGCTGAGATTATCTATTGTCAAGGTGCCATTAAAGCTGGAGTGTGAGTCACTGTAAATGCGCGCAGCGTGCCAGCATGTGAACACAGAAAATGTTCACTGGTTCAGCTCCAGAAGGATAATTTATACTGAGATTTCTGAGAGCTCTTTAGCTCCATTTAGCATCCCTGTGTTGGGACTGACAGCTTGTGAAGCAATTGCACTCTTGGGATGCCATACTGGGATGAAACAGAAAATTGGAATTTTGGCTCTACTGGCTATTGGCTGGCAGAGCTTAGGGTTATTTGCTGGGAAAAATAGAAAAAAAAGAAAAGAAAAATGAAAAAGAAAAAAAAAAAGAAGAAGAAGAAGAAGAAAAATAGCCAGCACAGAATGAATGTAACAGTCTTGCTCTTCATTATCTTGTGCGGAAAGCTTGACCTTGTCTTAATTTGTCAGTGACACTGTAGTCATCTGCCCTTGTTAGCAATGACTTTTCAGTGAGTTTTAATTCTGAGGTTGCTTCAGCTCTGGCTGTGGCTGGGCTGGTGAGAGGGTCCCAGTGTGGATTTGTCAGTTGAAAGAGGAGATTTTCTGATCAACTGTGCTGAGAAAGGGAGAAAGGAGAGACAGACCAGCTCAAGGACCATAGCAGGAGCAGGCAGGTTTCAGGTCTGCAGCAGTGCTCATGACTGGGAGGAGAAAGGAGGTATTGAGAAATTTGAGTGTCCATGGTACCACACGTACCACATCAACACGCATACATTAAGAAGTATGTGTTGCTCTTTCTATAAATGAGCAGTTAAACAAACCTGTTGCTATCCCTCCTGCTTCCCATGATCAATGCTAGTATTCATACCATATCTGATCTATTCCTTTCAGCTCTCTTCTGTATCAAAGAGGCTAGCAAACACTCCAAGGTTTGGGGGAGATGAGTTTTAAGACTTCCATCCTCCTTTTGCAGCATTTATCTTATGAAAAGCCTGGTTAGTTTCATGGCAACTCCTCAGATTAATGTTCTGAAGCCATTCAGTACCTCTCTCCTATGCTGATAATCTTGATTAATTTAACACAAACATATCAGTGGATGTGGAATCACAGCTTCAGAGCATCACCTGACAACACGGCCTCAGCAGACCCAATCACAGCTCTTCAGTTTTCCATTTTGTATGCATTCACAAAGGAAATGTGTGATTATTGTCTTAGTAACAGAATTCAATAAATGCTTGAGGTGGAGGGAATAGTAATAAATCAGACAGATACTATAGGACTCCATGGCCTGTATATGAAATAATATTGAAAATGTAATTAGCTTGATATGCAAGATCGCCTTTACTGCATTTACTGCAGCTTAAAGAAAAACGATAAATATTTCCATACTCATACTGACTAGCATCTGATAGCAAATGCTAACTTGCAATAGCAAGGGTGGCAAAATCTGTCCACTGTGCATATTTCTATTTCTCTTCACCGTGTCACCTGTCAAAAGTACCCCTGTGCAGTATGAAGAGCTGCATTTGGAGTTCTGGAGAACATCACAGCAGCTCCTGATGGGAAAAAAAAAAAAGAAGAAATTTAGTCACCTCCTATTTCCCCTAGACATTAGTACTAAAAATGAGAAGACAACGTGGTGTTGGTGACTGCTGGGAAAGGAGATTGTAGCTCATTGTTGATGAGATCCTGTGGCTGTACAAAGAAACTTTGAATTGCCAGATGCACATTGTGCTTCACATTTCATTTTACACATCACCTTTTGATGGTGCTTTTGCAGGAAAACAAGAGATCACAGAAAATTAAAGCAAGGCCTTCTCCTGAGAGAGGCATTATGCCAAGGTCACTTGTGGTTATTGCGGTCCCCAGGTATCATTCTGCTGCCATGATTAATTTACAGTGACACCAGCAGGGGCTAAATGAAGTTTGCCAACTCACAGATAATCATAGGGTAACAGAGTGATCCATTATAGCGTTCTGGAAGGCTGCACTTGGCATGTTGCTGATCCTCTGTGAAGAGGGGTTTTAATGAGGTCACATCAGGTAGAAATCAGGTACTGTGGAAATGGGAACACATTAAACTCTTATTTTGGAAAATAATTTAAAAAAAAAAAGAATAGCTTCCTCTGATAAAGTGCCTTTGAGAGACTCCAAGCAGAGCTTCCCATCATATCTATATTCATAAAATAAACTTGAACGTAATTTTATGTTTAAATAATGAATATCTTCTGCCAGCTGTACAGAGGCAAATTTTTTTAAAAGACATTTAGAATCTGCAATCATCACTACAACCAGACTGAAAATGTAGTGTTTTCCTATCTGCAAATAAATCCTTAGGAACAGCTGATAATTTCTTCAAAAATAATTGTTTCCTAGAAATTAAGGAATATTCCCAGGAATTAAGGAATTTGGGGTTTAGGAGGATTTATACCAAATCCCAGGTATTATCCCTTGAATAAACAAAGTGACTGTTACTGCAGTGAGAATGGTAACCAAATCTGCAACTGTTAAGATGCATGGGAGAAGAGCATCGAATGGCTTTGGCTACCTCAACCAACTGCTTTCAACCAACTCACATGAGAGATGGTGCTCAAGTCAACAATAAGTAGATAAGACAAAGTAATTGCAAACAGAAAAGACAGAGAAAGCTGGGGGGAAAAAAAAAAAAGGAGAAAGGAACACTACCGTTTTCAGTGCTGAATTCAAAATTACAGGTTATTTCACCAAAATGAACACAGGACTGTACCTCAGCTGGCCTGAAATTTTCTCTTCTTGCTGCATGTGGGTGAGCACCTACTTCCAGTCTGGTGGATTCAGATTGGATGAAGCATTCACCTGTACAGTGCCTGTACTGGGAATGCCACTCCTTGCTCAACAGCAAAACTTGCAGTGAGAGTGAGGTGAAAGTGCTTTACTCAGATAGACAAAGATAACCAGTAAGCACCACAGCTGTAACTGTGAATAAACCACTTCTCCTGAGTGCAAAAACTGCCTATTAGCTGAAGGCCCAAATTTATTTTTTGCGGACTCTTCCTTCAAACAAAAACTGGCAGATGAGTCATTATCTCCCTCTCCTTTTGACTCCTCAAGCTTTGCTCCAACATGGAGAAGAAATTATTGAAAGAACACTGAAAACACCCTTTGAGTGCCTTCTGAGCAAGCAGAATCGGATGAGGATATCCAGTTAGCCACACAACCAATTTTCCACCACACTTATCTTTCCAGACCAGATGTGACTGCCTAACCCTATCCTTCCCAGGATAATCCTGTGCTGCATTTTGTTCTATATTCCCAATGGTTTGGGGCACCTGGAAAAAAAAATGCCAGTACTGGCACAGTACTGCAGATGTCTTTCAAAAAACAGGGCAACCCTCCTTTCCTGTTATTATTGTTTTGGTTTGGGTGTTTTTGATAGCTAGGACTTACATATATTGCCTGAAAGATTCATCAGTCATTTCTAGACTTTAAAAAGAGGAAGTAAATACTCTAAAACATTAAATGGATGTTAAAAAGAAAGGGACAGAGAGAAAGAGAAAGTGGTTTTAAATAGGTTTTGTGGTGCTCAGGTATGGTATGCCAGAAGGCATTTTCGTTGTGTCTGCTGAGACAAGCAGAAAGGCTAAGAGGAATAGAAAGCATTAATATTTTAGAAAACAATGTAGATTACACTAAACTCCTGACATAGCTGAGCAAGGAGCAAACAGCAGAAAACAAACAGCGTTATTCAAATTCTCTGCAGGCCAAGGGCTAAGAAAGCTGTTTCTTTCTGTTTTCTAGGAGAATGCAAAGAGCAGATTTGGCTTCAGGTTGGCTTTCTTTTTTTTACATTTGGGCATATAGTTCTTGTAACGGCCAGGCATACAAGGAGATCATTAACAAGAGCGGAAGCAGCAATGAAGCTTAGAATTCACAGGGGTGTCTCCGCTTACAGAACTGCAGCAAAAGCAGCTGTGCGCAACAACTTTGCCCAGCCAGCAACAAATCTTCTGTCAAGACGCAGTCCCAAGACAAGTCTTCCAATTCTGTGTGACTTAACCCTACCCCGCACACATCAAAATGCTTTTGTCAAAATGTGTGCTGCGCTGCTTCTCAGAGACTGTCACTCAAATACACCTTTGGGCTGCGTTTTTCCATATCCATACCAGTCCTTAAGAAAAGGGAAAACAATTCAAAGATATGCACATTCAATATAGGCTTTTCTACTTTTTTTTTTTCCCCCTGAGGAAGCAGGTCAGCTAGTTCAGTAATGACAGCAGAACTCAGTTCCACATTCAGACATACAAATTCATACATTTAAATGTAGATGCCTGTGGGTGAGCTTGCAGACAATAAGAAGTCAATTGTGTTGCCCAAGCTAGAGCAGTGTGTAAGACAGGTTTGACACAGGAGACCACCTCCCAGAGGCAGGGCAATACCTGCTAGAGCATTTGAAAAAGTCACCATTGTTAAGGTGCCTGAACAGAGCCCCAGTATCTAGTCAGTACGGTCAGTGAAGCAGGTTCCAGCTGCCTAAACTCAGCTACTGTCATGTGAGATGCTGTCATGAAAACCTGTCATGAAGCTGGCAAATACAATGCTGGACCTACACTGTGTTCAAACCTTACTGGAGTGACAACACGATACCAAGCAGTGTACCTCTTTTAGGTAAAGTAGAACTCAACACTCAATTCACTTGACTAGAGAAATATTATTTTTGGTGCCCTAGACATCCAAGACCTCCCCTTCAAGGCTGTATAAATGATGTAGGATCTATGGGAAACTCTCGTCTTTCAGAGATGGTAATTGGAGAGGTGGAGAAATAACCAAGAGCGTCTCGAATTGTACCAGATGTCTATGTCTGCACAACTAAATCCCAGTAGATGAAATCTAATGAACTAGTCATCTAGCCAAAGATGTATGGGACCCCAACACCTGTCCCCACACCACTGATAAATATGCCTCTGTTTGGTATTGACTAGATCTCGTGTTAACCAGATCGGATAAAACTGGGACTCCACTCATAAACACGCAGCTGCATTTACACATACAAGTTTTGATATCTACATAAACCTAAAGACTAGTCTTCAACCTAAATCTCCAATTTTTTTCCTCTTACACCCTTAATGCCTAAATGCTCATTTGCCCGGAAATTAAAGTATCCACCTAACTTCTAAGTGATCACACAGTAACACATTTCTTGTGACACACACCCAGGATGTCTAACTTACCCACCAAGGTGAGATGCACTGAGAACAGGAGAGGTGAACCATTCTCTCTGTCACCTGAAGAACACATCAAAGGTATAGCTTTACTGGCCAGCTCCCATCCTTTCCCTACCATGTAAAACACTCAAAATCAAGGTGCATCCCTGCCTAAATACATTGTCCATATTACTCATGCTGGATTATACTGTTCCATAACATAAAAACTTCTCTTAGCTATACTAACATGGTTTTAAAATGCCTGAAATTTGGTGAATTTACCTCAGGCTTGATGAACTGATCTGCATGATGCTCTCTGTAGAACTGTGTTAACACCCACGTCCCCTAAAAACAAACTTAGATAATAAAGCCTAGATTTAGATGCCTTATTTTATAGTTCAATGTAAGCCTAGCTTATGTGGAAACTAAGCTTTCCATCACTTCTTATATTTTCCCTATTTAAAAGAAAGTTTTGTCTTACGGATCTATCGTAATGAAGCTGTTGATTTTGTGTCCCTAGCATCTCATATAAAACCATGATATGCATTTTCAAATAAGTTGTAAAATGTCTTTTTATGTATAATTTATTGGAGTTTTTCCTATGAAAGAAATTGCAGCTCCTCCATGTCGGAAACATTCTAGGGATCTTCAGATCCTGAGCTGGATACCGGCAAAGAGATGACAGATTGAATTTCTTTCTACAACCTAATGGCTGGTACATTTAAATTTAGACGATCCTCTGAATGACATCAGAACCACACTAATCACAGTGCAGAATATAAACCTCAGTAAAAAGCACTCACCAAAACTAGCTCATATTCTTTCCAAATAAAAAGCTTACTTAAGAAGTCAGTACATTCTTATTTTATTTTTTACAGCAAGATGAGGAAATCAAACATAAATTAGTTAAAGAAAGCCTATGAACTGCAGTTGAGAGTTAGCCATAACTTCTCATGGACTTTATGCAATAGAGAGCAGATAGACTATACTATTAAACAAAGAAAGCCATCCACAAAAATGACCAATGATTTCAAATCACTTTAGCTAGCAGTTATGACAGTTGCCTTTGACAAGATACTGGGCATCTTCTCCAAGCCAGCAGGGCAATTTTTATATTCTTACTTTTTTAATCAACTGCACCTTGAAGTCACTGATTTACTTCTAGGCTGAGCAATTTATCTACAACAGCCATTTCATTTGTAGAGATGTGTGACGGATGGAGATGCTGTTTCTCTGCAGCCCAGAGCTTCCCTGAACGCCAAGGTCTCCATCCTGCTGCCTTTGGGTATCTCTGCAGAATTCTTTCCAATTTCTATCTTTGGTGATTCATAACGCTGCGGTCTGCATTCTTCTACACTAGAGGAAGTGGCTCTGTATTCTCACTGTACTTAAGTCTGTACCCCAGGAGTCTGGATGGGATCCCTGCAGCATTGTTTTTTCTTGTTATGGTACTACTGAAACATCAGGAAATGCATTTCAAGGTTAGGCATTTTTGGCAGTCATGTTTTGTTCTTCTGTGTTCACACTCCCCTCAAGATTACTCTCTTGTAAGCTTTCAAAGGCCACTGGTGACAGATGAGTCTCATCTTGCGATGCGAGTACCTATTACGGTGAGACTAAACCCTTCCCTGGCTCAGCAAAGCAGTCATCATTTTGTGAATCACCAGAAGAAATACAAAAGTGATTTTCCCTTAAGCACAACTTCAGCAGGGAAAGTCCTTTCTTTTTTCTTACTTTCAGATACGCTTTTAAGGAATACATTTATTTTCCAAAGCCGGAACAACAAAACACAGACACCAGAGCCAAATTTGAATATGGATACAGAGAACTGGGTTGGCATCAGTGTGATGAAGTAAAATACTTTTAAAACTACATTCGGTACCAGACATCATGAAATTTTGCCATTAGTAGGCTAGACTGTGTTATATACCCACAGGACGTCTCCCACAGACATCGGTAGACTAGCCTGTTTTGTTAGCTAATTACAAAGTGGATCATAACCTGACAATGAACAATCTACCCCAAATCCCTTGCAACCTAAATATGAGGCAAAGAATACTCAAAAAAAAGACAGAGAAGAGAGAACAGGGAAGCGGCAATACAGTATTTTCTCAGGATACCACACCAGCACAGAGAATAATGCCAGTCCTTTTTCAGCCCAGCTGTCGTAAAATGCACAGATAATTTTTAACAGGGAATCAAAGCAGGAAATAAACTAGCTTTGCAGATGCCTATAAGGAGAGTTTCCTAAGTGCAGAGAGCAGCAGGAGACAAAGTGTGCATATTTAACAAAAGAAGATGAAGACTTTTACTGTAGGAGTAATGGGCTGATTTTTGTGGGAGAGATCTGCAAAAGCGCACTTGGTGCCTGTGAGCAGCATTAGATTGCATTAGCCAAGGTCATAGAAGGGAATGCTGCAGTAATCAAGGAACGACAAGCTAGGAGCCTGAATAAAATTTCAGATGTGTTGATGGATAGCAAATGCCATGCCTTAAATATGTTATGCACAAAGTGTGTGGGATAAGAAAGCACAGCCTGTTTATAAAGAATATGGACCAAATGAAAGAGAATATTGGAGACTGGTAAGTTCACGCCACCATTTGTGGGTCTGGATGTCAGATAGGCTGGATATGATGTTCACTATAGTCAAAAAAGGGATGCAAGGATGGACTGGTGAAGAAAATGAATTAGGTGCTTCAGTTAAATGAGGAAGGCAATAAAGCCTCAAGATTGGCTTCTGAACTGTCCCAGAAAAAGGAATTCAGAATTTTATGCACTAAGAAATAAAAGCAGAAGAATGCACTGTTGAATACTTAACTTAGTGTACTACTGTTCATGTCAGTACAGCAGTGCGTTGACTTACTGCTGGCTGGTGAATCTCTTCTATGGATTACAGTCAGTGCACGTGCTGGGGAGTATGTGAATAGTTATGAGTTTGGATAGCTTAAATCCTCTCTGCTTTCCACGCAGCCAGGATACTAAAAAGAGCCTTTAGAGTCTGTAAAATTAAAAACATATTTTTAACATGGTTTCACTGGAGCCATTTAAGAACTGCGTAATCATTGTCAGTGTCAAATTGCTTAGCACAGCGTTTACTGTACAGTCCTTATTTTGACAAGTACTGCATTTAAACTAATTATGCATCTTGTTTTATAGATACTTGCCTGAGATTATGAATGATGGCTTGACCAACCAGATCAACAATCCAGAAGTAGATGTGGACATCACAAGGCCAGACACCTTCATTCGGCAACAAATCATGGCCTTACGTGTCATGACAAATAAACTGAAGAATGCATATAATGGAAATGATGTCAACTTCCAGGACACTAGTAAGAAACCATTAGCTCTCCTTAAATAAATGTAATTTTCAAATGTATTCATAAATCAGTTCCATTTGAACGGTTCTTCCTTGGAGTTCGTGCTTTCTGCTGATGACAACATACAAAAAAATCTTCTGTCCCATTTGTTTCTTTTTCTTTTCTTGCTTATCATCATTTCAAATGCATCAAGACACTGAGGGCTTTCCATTACGCCAGCAGTCTGCTCCTTTTTCAAAAGGGCATTTCAGCACATTAAGTGCCTAATTAGGTGCATCCATCATGGTAGCTTTCATTTGGATGCTTTGCTGAATGAAATTTACCATCCACACACTACACCAAGGTGTTCATCCCCACCAGGGCACTGGGTGGGACAGGAACGGAGAAAGGACAACCATTTCAACCCAAGGCACTCACCCTGTTTTCCTCACTCCCTTGTACCAGGTGATGAGACAAGTGGCTCTGGCAGTGGAAGCGGCTGTACAGATGACATCTGTCCCACTGAGTTTGATTTCATCATGACTGAAGCACCGCCTGTTGACTCAGACAGGAGGGAGGTGGAGGCTTTGGCCATACGACCCAGCCAGTCACTGCAGACATTGCTCTTCGCCTTCATCAGCCTCGTACTGCAGAGACAATGGAGATAATCTTGAAACTGATCGGAAAAACTGTGTTTTAGCTACAGAAACAGTCAACTTCCTTCTTTTCTTACACTCTTGGACAATGGACCATGCCACAAACACTTGCAGTTTTGTATGCGAAGAGAGCAGTACTGCAACCTGCTTCCCTTTTTGTTTTCCCAAAGAGCACCAGGTGCCAGACTGAACTGCTTCCTGTTTTTTGCAGATATCTCTGAAGAGAATATCCACTCTTGAGAGAATTCTTTCTCAGATCTTTATTACAGGAGACTTTCTAAGCTTCATTTCCTTTTATGCTGCAGAAGTAAAAAGATCTTACCGTGAATGTTTTTTTTTCCCTAATGAAAAAAAAAAAGGGAGGGGTGGGGGGAAGAAACCAATGAAGCAGTTTTCTTTCTGAGTTGGGTCTAACTCTAGCTGCTCCCTGTAAGTCTGAAAAATCAACAGAACAAAAGGCAAGAATGAAAAAAATGCAACCATTCTTCACTGACAGCCAGATTTCCTTTAGGGACTTCTGTAGAATAATTCAGGTCATCAGAATGATCATTGCTATAAAGAGGCAGTCTGGATTTTTTTCCAACACAAGAGTTTGTCTCAACGATGAATGTCTTGCAATCCACCTGCCAACCACTTCAGATTGGTATGAAGGTAGAGAAGCTGAAAAGCAAGTTCTTCTTTTAGTATGATAGTAACTCCGCTATCTTCAGAATATCATGTTACAGTTCCCTAGGATTTAAATCCTAATGCCCAGTAAAAAAAGAAAAAGAGTAGTAGCATGATTTTGCCTAGCTGCTTTTAGTGTTTATTCATGTTATGCAATTGGCACGAGGATTTCCACTTAGCTCACCATCAGCCACGGTGGTAATGCTAAACAACTCTCCTGACAAATCTCCCCTCAAGGGTTTGGGCAGAAAATAGTCTCTTGTGATAAAATCTCGTTCCTTTCATCACTGTTCTGACATCAATTAGGGCTTTCTGCTACTATGTTTATTATCCTACCAAGATGGTAGTTCTCTAATTGACTAACAATGGCGACCAGATCAATAGAGCATTTCACATCTAACTACATCTTTCATATCACTTAATTTCAGTATCACAGGGATTTCTTCTACAAATTTCTGAACAAACAAATATATAGTACTGACATGGAGATTTCTTTCACTTTTTTAGTCTTAGTATGATCATCTATTTTTATATATATAAATATATATAAATCGCAGATTTTAACTTCTTAATTACAAGCTCAGGGTTGACACTTCTTTGTGAAAAAAAAAATATGTTTGGTCAACCAGCTCTTCTGCTTTTGTGCTACTCTGAAAAGCAACCCTTTAATGACTGGTCAGCACGAAAATCAAAGAAGAGAATTTTTTACATATCCAGTTGTCCATTTCTTAACAGATTTGCAGAGTGGGGGAGAAAATCTCTCTCGTCTCTATGTAATTGTGTGAGCATGGAAGTTTGTGTGATAGGCCTAGAGAAAGACAGAGATGTTATTTGTGATGGCAGATGTACTCTCAGATTCCTCAAGGATACATTGCTTTAATAATCACTGCCTGAATGGCTGTTGTTCTGGCTGGAGTTTCCTTGATTTTTATCTGATTGCAAGACCTGAAATGGAAGCTATTTAAATCCTGGACAAATGAGAGTAAACAGTTAGACATCAAAGACTTCCCTCCTCCATCAGCTGCAGAAAAAGAGCTTCTGTGACAATTCCATGTGGTGCTGAAAAGATTTTGCAGAAGCTTTTTTTCTGATTCTTTTGGTGACTCTAGAAATGGTATAGATAAATTATGGAAATACTGTAAAGCCAGCCAACCACATTAGAATTTAACAACAGAGCAGGTAGATCATAACCATTGCAATCTCTTTTTCTTGTCAAATTATAATTAGATATCGATTTAGGCATGACGTTAAAGTAGAAAACACATAGCACATGAGGATAAAGGATGCTTAAGCACTTTTACCAAAAAATATTTACAAACTAACTGTATAGTATGTCTGATAAAAATGCATAGGTTTTGAGCCACTCATAATCTATTCTTATTTTTTCTAATTTGTTTGCTTTACAGTATAATGATCTATTCTTCTTGGCCCAGTTTAGTGTGCAGGAGTAACTGGAATATGCTCAGACCAAGCATGTTTTACACCTGACTTAGCAGTGTTGCTTGCCACTCTGATAGCTCACTCTAGAGAGGATCTCATGATTCAGCACTCAATGTTTTCAGAAAGTTAAACAGTATTAAAACCAATTCTTACAAGCATTTGTTTTGTTTTGTTTTGTTTTGTTTGCTGACTGTTGTATAGCAGAGGATCCAAGCAGAGAATCTTCCTTTTTGTTTTTCCTGAACTTGCATATCATCTACAAAGAGGGAGCTCTTTGGTCCCTCCGTATCTACCAATGTACACATCCTTTTCATGCCTTTAATCCGCTACAACCTTGTTTTATTGTCCCACTGTGTTCTTATTCAGTAGAAACTGATACTATTTCCATCTGATTATCCTTATTCTTGAAGTTTATCCACAGATAATGAAATCCAGCTGCTAAGGCATTTCCTCCACTGTGGCTTCTCCACATTGTGATGTGGAGATTAGCATTAAGATGCTGATGGATTCCTAGGGTCTTTGTGTGAACTTTGGCCTAGGTTTAGGCAACCTGATGACCAAACTGGCTATCCACTGTGCTTCCACCTATTTGTAGACCTCGGATCATGTGAAGGAGTAAAAGGAATCACCAAGAACAAGGGGCTTTGCTGAAGTCTGCTCTCAGTGGGGGAGGAAGTAAATATTCTAGCAATCAGTTTGTAGGAAACGCCCTGCTCTACTTGCACTGTATCTTACAAACTGCTGATGAAACAACAGGCCCAGTTAATCTCTGCTGAAATGTGATTGTCTTGTGGGAGTTCTGTCAGAAATGTACGTCTTCCTTATTATTTCTCTGCTTATTTTCCTACTATGCATGGTGATATCTTGTCAGGAGATGGAGATCCCTTTGCATGAGGTATTAGGCATACATTTCTTTAATAGTCCCAGAAGGCTGAATTCTCTCTTTATGCACTGCATTTTCCTGAGATTAAGAGAGCTATTAAATCTACAGAGCAAATGAAATTGGGAAGAAAGGAAAGAAAAGAAAAAACAGTAATGTTCATAAATGTGAGAATCTACATAATTTCCAATGCTTCTGTTTGCACCTCCTTTACATCCAATAACTCTTCTTTCAAGGTAATTTTTTCAGTGTGCTGCAATTCAAATATTTCTCTTCTGCCAACAGCTGATAAAGTAAGGAATAATAAAGAAGACAATCACCAGCATAAGAAAGAGGATTCTAGTTCTAAGGGAAAATACTTTAACTGCATAACCCCTTTATGTGGTGCAACCCAGTTATTGCCATTTTATGCTCTTTTAAGGTGGAGGCTCTTAAAAAATTAGATGCAACAAATCATATAACCAGTGCTAGAGATCTTTGTGTTAATATTAATTAAAGCCATTTTGCATTGTCCCCAAAGTTTTAGTGTTTAGTATACAGCAGATTTTTCTATTCATGCCTCAGTACACACTTCTGTAACTGCAGTGCAGACTGTTTGGGGTCTGGCTGTATCTCAAGCATTTCAGAAATGCAGTTGGAAAGGGAGGGTAGAAATTTCCTACTGAGCAGTAATAACAGTAATAACCTGTGCCTAAGGGTTCTGGTAAGGGCTGATCTATCCCAGTTCCCTAAAAGCATCAGAGAGCTCTGTCCAGAGAAAGCTCCCAAAATCTGAGTGTCATTTATACAAAATCGTCCCAATTCTGTGTGATTTTAGGAAGCATTGTTACAGCTGTGCCTTCCCACAGCTGTGTGAACCAGTTTGAGCTGCTTCCATGTAAGATGGCTACGAGCTAGAGCTGCTGCTGGGAGATGGGCTGCGTGAAGTGTCTCAACGGGCAGCAGTTGCCTTCAGTTTACTAACTGACCCTGAATCATTACCAAATGTATCTATACTTATTCACCAAGACTTTTTTTATTACTTCAACGTGACAAAATAAATTACAGCACTGATGCGAGTTGTGGTTTCTGTTTTTAATTCACATCCTAAGATAAGCCATCAAAAATGAATGCAGAAAATTATTCTGATGTGAAGATCAGGTTTCTGCAGGTTTCATTATGGAAGCAAACATCTGGATATACTTCCAATACTAAGAATAAACTCACATTTCTAAAACTGCTAGTATTTATTCATGAAGCCACAGGTTTTCAAACTTGCTCTCTGAGAATTAAGAGAGTTAACATTGTGTAGCATTGCAAAACCCCTATTTTCAAAGGGTAGTTGAAAGGCTGAATCACAGTTATGGATTTAAGAGTATGATGTCAAAATGCGATAGAAATGTAATGTATACTTTCAAGAAAATTAGGGCAGGTGATGCAGCAAATAAGGCAGTGTTTCCATTCCAGCTACTCACACTGGCTGTGATGACTGCATTAACGTGATATTATGACTCTTTTGAAAAAATGGTGATAAAGACCCTTAGCGCTGCAGTAATGTGGTGTGTGAAAGAAAAACAGTATGACTGTAACTCTTTTCTCATCCATTAGAAAGCACAGGAGACCTAATGGAAAACAAAGAACTTTTATATTGACTTTAAAAATAAACTTCTAGTATCAGGCAAATGAGATGATCTCAAATTTATTATGTCAGAATATTTTCCAGTCCACTATATTCAAATTTGTTGAACAATGTAAGTAAGCAGTCACTTACAGGCTATTTGCCAACATAACTTGAACGTGAAGCATTTGTTACCAGTACTTACTACTTCTCTACTGAAATGACTACATAGTTTACAATTGTGATTGTGTATTCCATGTGACTGTCTAGAAAACTGTGTATTGTTTGAGTGAAATCACATCTCTGCTAAGGAAAATGAGAGCTTTGTCATTGATTTCAGAAAAATATTTTCACTTTAATCAGGCTGAGAAAATAAGTCCTTATTATGGAAGTTACTCATATTTAATGTCCTTCTGACTTTCAGTAAGACAACAACATTATCCACATAAAGTCAACATTATTGTCTTCACCTTGTGTGTCCAAGTTTTACTTCAAAGCAGTTGCAGTTCATGCCCATCTTCCCCAGAGCTGAGATCTCTATACTGCCGAGAAGGTGAAGAAAGTCACATGGATTTGTCCATAGCTTGAAGTCTACATCATTAAATCAAACCAGTTTAAAAAAAAAAAAAAAAAGGGTCAGTGTTTCAAACAGCTCTCATTTCAACTCACTTTTAATTCTATAGCATTGATACTTAACAGTGCAACATGGATGAAAGGCTCTTGTTTCATGGCCCACTGGATTAATTTTTTTTCTTCTTGCTTTTCCTCCTTTATTCTGGCACCAGGAAATCTGTGAGACTTCGTGCTTCGTGCTTTAAGTGCTAGGCAGTATCTAGTGGTGTCATTTGTTTATCAAACTAAGAACAGATGCCTTAGCAAAAGAAGTTGTCTTTTCCTTTGGGAGAGATGAGGAAAAGAAAGTATTGATATCAAAAAGAACATACAGAATGGCAACTGTTTATCTTGGATATAGTGAAGTGCCTTCTGTCAGTAACTCAGAGGATCTTTAAATGCCAGATCTCCAGGGATGATAAATCCACCTTGTCTGAAAGAGAAAAAAAGAAGTACAAATTTATTATTTGGTAGAAATATATATGTAGCAACTGAAGAATGAGTGAGAGGAGCAAAGACTGCACAGGAATGCCAGGCAGATAGCTGACCATAGGAGGACTAACAATAATAGAGACTGGGAGTCACACTAAGGATTTCTAGTACTCTTCACTTCTGTCCAGTTCTTTTGATCAACTGTCAGTGAATTTTGTGTAATTCTAACCATCCGTTTGTGTATGTTGCAAAGATCCAAAAGCAGCTTTAGAGATCAATGATGTTTCTACAAGAACTTTATCTCCCTCTTCTTTGTTTCCAGGTACTTTACCTACTTATCTTTCAGAGCATGAGGAAGAATTTGCTACCTAAAGCAGTTTTCTGTGTCTTCCCTAACGTCTTACACAACAATATCAATTATTTCGTAACAAGAGTCCTTCACATTCTCGCAAAAATAACATGATTCCACTACACATCTAGTGTGTTTTCTTATCAAGATGACCCTCATGTGGTTTTAGGAGAAATCCAGTTCTACTAGTTAAACCAAGATTTAGCAGAGAGTTCCCAAGTACCCCAAACACAAGGTTATAGAAGAGCTTTGATGGTGTTTTTCTCTGCTCCTCACTCTCCACCTTAAAGCATCATTCTGGCCCAGGACTGACATTTGTTACAGTTAGACTTGATGATCTTGAAGGTTGTTTCCAACCGGAGCAACTCTATGATTCTATGATTCCCATCTGGCTCTCCCGACTCCTCACGCCACACATCCTTTTCTGTCTTTGAGTTACCAGCAGCCCTATAACCATTTTCTTCTCCAGGTTGAGCCCCTTTCAGCCATTTTAACTCAATGAATTTTCTGTCTCTCTTCCCCAGAGCTTTTGGTAGAATCTTCTATGCTTTTGGAATAATGCCAAGCTGCTCTTTTTCTTTTCTTTTCTTTTCTTTTCTTTTCTTTTCTTTTCTTTTCTTTTCTTTTCTTTTCTTTTCTTTTCTTTTCTTTTCTTTTCTTTTCTTTTCTTTTCTTTTCTTTTCTTTTCTTTTCTTTTCTTTTCATGGACAGAGAATGTAGCAACAAAGAGATTTGATCCACTTCTTTTTGTACTTGCTGTTATTTTGGGTTTTTTTGTTTCTTTTGTTTTTCATAGGACTTTTTTTGTTTTTTGTCTATCAGAATCTACCTTTAGCTTTTATTCTCTGTTCTAAGCATATGCTCAAGGATATGCTCTTGACCATCCTGATGATCATAAATTCTGATGAACCTTTTTTCAATTGAATATAACATTACAGCTTATAGACTAATGTGATTCACTCATTTAATTGTGGCAAAACATTGTGTCTTCCCTGTAGCTATAGAATATAATTTGTGCATCATTGTTTTCTGCTGTGCTGATGAGCCAACAAAGCCAGTGGCAAGAAATTTATGGATTTTCTATATCAGGATTATCTTAACAGATAGCACCATCAGGAAAATTTCTTGTCAGTTCTGTAACTGTTTGTTTTGAGGTTTGGTGCTGGATTTTTTTTTCCTCTTATTTTACTTAAACATTTTGAGCTTCATTTGATTTATTTTCATATTGGCTGCATGTATATATATTTTTTTTATCATATGCATGTAAGATAGCTATAGCGAAACTGTTACAGTCTTTAGAAAGCACAGACAAAAATTAAGTAGTCAGTCTATCTTAATCTTCTTGCACAAACTCAGGAGTCATGAATACTCTCAAAAATCTGCCCAAAGAGAAATTGGATGAGTTTAGCTCTCAGCTTCCTTCTATTAGTTGAGCGTGAGACAGGAAAGATATTTTGCAAATCATCTGTCAATGTATGTGTGCATGGGAAGGCAGGAAAAGGAGCACTTACATCTCCAAAATATTTTAAAGATTCTTTGCAGGTTTTCCTAATCTGAAAACAAATTTACAAATGAAGAGTTTGCATTCAGGTGTTCAGGGATCTCAAACAAATTAAATGATGAACTTTTATATATGCACTCCTTCCAGGTTACTTTGCTTTGTTGGTAAGCAATTTAATTTCCACTTGCAATTTTATTACATTTAGTAAATTCAAAGAAAGCATTTTATTTAAATAGGTCAGATGTCTTTATTTTTGTTCCAATTGACATTTATAGTTTCTTGTTAAACTTTTACGATTCCAGACATATGAACATCGCTTGAAAGCATGCAAATTTTTAGGTCTGGATTTGATGCTGTATTTCTAGATTAGTATTTAAGATAGTTAAATGTGAGTTGCTGACGAGGATGTTCCAATGCAAGTCAAGTTTAGAATAAAATCAGATTTACACAGAAACAGGGCTGAGTAAAGAAGATTTCATTTAATATTAAGCCTACTTTTCTACAGATCCAATTTTAACATTTCGGCATAACCTGAGGCTAAATAAACAATTAAATTTTAAAAGATCATACCTGAAGCTAAATGGTATGTCTTCTGTTTTGCAAGAGTTCCAGTCAGAGTGAAAGCAAAATCCCAAGTTCTCCCATTTCCAAATACTACTTCAAATGTTTCATCATTTAGCAGCACACAGCAGTTTACATATATATAGCATATATATATATATATATAGTGTAATGAGGCAGAGTTTGAACTTTCAAGGAAAAGATTCTTCATGGCTTTGTAACTTCAGAGAAGTAATGTACTATGGACAGAATCAAAAATTCATACTATTGATATACAGTTGTTCTGATATATTTTTGAGATATGTTTCACAGAACCCAGTATTTTTTGTGTAAAATGCCTTAAGTCACTTTCTGTAGGGCTAATGCAATTGAATTTTTTTCTGTATATAGCTTTTTATAATAATTACTTCGGATGCAACACTAGACATTTCTTTCAACTACAATCTTATACAGCCTTACGATTACTATGATACACAGATTATGAAAGCTCTGCATTATTATCTGTAAAGGCACTTTCAATCCAATTCAAGACTTAGAACTTGGAAGCAAGAACGTGTGACAGTGCCAAGAGCACCAATGCCTTTCTGATGGATAACCTTTCCATTCTCTCAGGCTTGAAATCTTTTCCCACCCAATTTTTCTCCTTTCACCCCATCAGTTTTCATGAAAACTGGCTCTGTCTTAGGGCCTAAGGTCATCTCATCTAGCACTAGGCATTTCAGGGAGCGCAGCATTTGGAAGGGCTGTCTTTCTAGACCTCCACAGTTAGTCCAAAGATATGGGCATCTCTGTAGCTGGGCTGGAGCTTATCTATTCCCTACACAGGCAACCTGGGGTGACAAGGTCTGTCATTTAGACCTCACTTAAGTGCCTGTAGGTGGATGTCACTGGTGAGACTGAGGTGATCCAAGTATCTCCCAGACTCTCTCCTGCCTTCCTCTTTGTTGGCACAACACTGCCTCTTATTCATGCCAGTGCAGGAGTGAGGAGCCTGGAGAGGGATCCCATGAGATAAAGTTATGCTATGACTCCTTCGTTTCTGGGCTGAACCAACCCTGATGTTGACATAAAATCCATGTGTATTCACTGTTCTGAATTCTGCCTAATGTTGTTTCTTTTACAGTCTTCCCTATAAGATTTTTCAACCTGTCAACTATTCCTGTCCTGTGGATAGGCACTGTGTCTGGCTTCAGTGTGCATATGCATAAGGGGATGAAGTTCAAACAGCTCTTTCTTGAAATTCTAGATGCCTTCCCAAGGCTGGTGAGAGCTGGCTCAGAAAATTAGTGAGGAGTGTGGTGCACATCTGTGGAGGGCAGAAAGCAGATTACTGCAGTACCTCAAGAGCAACAGCAGTGATAAAAAATACCCATCAGGTTTAATCATTAATGCACTTAGTTTTTTGTCAGTCTCAGCCCTTACTGCATCAATGAAAGTACAAGCTTTCAAAGAGGTCACTAGAAAAAAGCAAGGGTAATATGTATAGGATAATACTGACTGATCACTAATATACCTCTTGCAAAATAGCTGGTAGTTATTGCAGAAAATAACCATTTAAAAACAGAAATTAATGAAGAAAAACAGAAACTAACCAGTGCAGTTTCCTGTATCCTCCTGCTATCTCATGGAACTCCATAATAAGGAAACCCTTTCTCTTTTATCAGCCTACTTTTTTGGGGTTGGTACTTGAAATGTATCAGAAACCAAAAGTTCCACTTGTAAAACACTCGTTCAGTGTCTGATTTCCTAGGTCTGATTTCTGCTGTTCTTCCACTTCGTTTCAAATTTTGTATTTCTGAGAATGGCATGCTCATGTATTACATGTGTGTGAGTCCCTCCCTATTATGTATACTTATTTTCACACATACCTATCTATACAGTCACAAGCCAGTAATATACAAGTATGTTATAAAAGGGAAGGACTCAGTTTACTACAATACTTGACACAGATCTAATGAGGAGAGTCCCAGACAGGGTCTTCTACTTTAGAGATGATCATAACTTTTGTGTCTAGAAATGCTGTTGTAATTTTCTGGAAAAAAAAAACTGTGAAAATGGTGAGTTTGCAGATGCTATTTGGCAACATCTACTGAGAGAACTATCCAGACAAAAACAGCAATTTAGGTAGTGTCTCATTCACAGTATTTGGGAGCTTTAATGTTATGGATTTCATTATTTCTTGGTTTTGCTTTGAACACACAAAAAAAAACTTGTAAAAGATCACTAAGCTTTTCAGAACCCTTGGCTCCTCTCTTTCAGGCTACAATGATCGGTCAATGATGACTTGGGTAATTCAGTGGATTGGTTAAAACACTGATTATCTGAACTACCATCCTATTTGGTTGTTCTTTGAAGATGAAATTTACGATTCACAGAGAGTGGCTCTCACTTCTAACGGTATCACCTGATGCTGAATTACATATCTGTAATCATACCACCGCTGTCCATCATCCAGGAACGACATGACACCACAATACTCCATGGATAACCCATGCAGCCACTGGATCTTTTTCACCACATCTTTCCTTTCCTAGCACTTTTCTCCACAATGTTTTGATTAGTAGAAATGCATTCAGATTTCTCTAGGGAGAAGAATATGGGATGTGTCTGACATTTTTAAGACAACCTCAGATGGTACTGTTCAATCCATCGCTTTTCCATTTCCCCTTGAGTCTTATTCTAAGTCCGGTACACAACAGTTAATGTGATTTTCACAAAGCACTGATCAGTAATGTAAATACCATTTCTTCCCTTAAGACTTATGATGAATTCTGTGTTTCTTATGCTTGTTTCTTTCACAGTTTGTCATGTCAAGGATGTTAAAGATGATATTAGGAAATCATAGAACAGTTAAACCATGAACTGCTGTGTTCCTGTCCATTAGTAAGAAAAGTTTGACTGCAAGAGTATTTTGTTGGAAGGGTTGTACTGACAGTCATTTACATATATAAATATATATATATATTTGTAGTGCTATGCCTGCTTCTTTCATATACCTTAAATTACTACCAGATAATGAACTACCTTCTATTAAACTCATTTTTTGTAATGCATCTTTCTAAAATATAGGCATTAGAAGACTTTGCTGCTCAGCCAAGGCAATTTTGCCTGGTGCAATATTGTGTTACTAGACAAAGGCATTTGAAAAAGGACATACATTTTATTTTCTAAATCAATACTTTCTTCTGCTGCCTACTGAAAAATCCTTTTTTAGTATTTACAACCCATTTGAGAGTTAGGATAGGATTGTAATATTCAATAACAGACTGAGACAATAGCTAGCATTCTTAAAGATTAATTCTATTTGCCCTGCCTTTTGCCTGCAAATGTTATCTACATAATGCTTTTCAGAAGAAAGTGTACCTTGTCAGTTCTCTTGCTTTATGGTATACATATATTAATGAGTACGTATTTTCATTGACAACAGTATAAAGCAAGTTATTCCTTTAATAGTGTTATTATACTGTTTATTCATGTGCATATTTTAAATTTGCAATGGCTTGTTGGAAAGTTTAATTGATTGTCACTGATTAATAGCCGAAGCTTTGCTTTTGTTTAGACACCAGTACATAAAATTCTGATCATTAAATGAAAGCTTAATTCTGCTTATTAGATCTTAAGGATATTCTTTTCAAAATCACTGCAATTTCTTTATCAGTGTATCTCCACAAAAACACTGTGTTGAAAATGTTAGAAACCATAGTTTTTCTAGCTACCTTTATTATGAGAAACAAAGAGACTATCTTCAGTTGAACAAGAAGATACATTGACCTTGATATCAATCTTGCCATAATTGGATTGATAATGCATTAAAATATAGAACCTGTGATTAATTAATGCTACACGCAGAGAGCACAATATCTCAAATGAAAAAGATTTCTTGTCAGGAAAGTCATATGCACACTGCCTACTATAGGTACCTCACTGCAGTAACTACTGCAGCATGCAACGTCAAGAGAGCAATGAGAGAGTCAAACTATCTGCCACCCAACATCACCAAATTTTGTCTGGCTATGTTTTCAATAGACAGAACTAGGAAAACATTCTCCCCACATATAGATGCACATATTATGCATTGCTCTTGCTTCTTTCTGTTGGCAGTACCAATGATCCTTGGTCTGGCACCATAGTATAATAAACTGTGTGAATGATTCGTGGCTATTTTCAGCTTAGAAACTGTTATAGTCATGCACAACGCCCTAGCAAGTGGCTTGCATACAGCCCTTTAATGCAAACATTAAGGACAGCTGATCAGAAGATTTATGGAAATGTAACTATTCCCATGGTTTATGGATAAGGACAGTGTAACGTAACTTCTCCTTTCAACCTAAAGTTAGAAAGTGGTACAGCAATCTGGACAATGTAATTTCTGCCCTGTGAAGACTATGCAATGGAAGATCAGAAACACAATCCCCAGCCTTTCTGGTCCTCCTTTCATTGAATTTAGTGAAAGTTTGCCATTGGTTCCAGTTCTAGGAGAAGCATATGTAACAAATTTTTTACTAACTATTAAGATTTGTGCTTATATCTTCAGTGTCTCTCAAACAACACTTGACAACACACACTTTATTCTGTTATAATTACAGCAGTAATGAGGTGTGGGGCAATCTTTTACACTGTTGCTTAATATTCAGTACTGTACGTATAAATACTTGACACCTCAGTGAAGACATTGACATGCCTTATTCATTTCAGTTATTTTTGTAGCATTGGTTTTGTTAGATTGCTTTACAGCATAAAGAATAAAACCATAACTGCTCTGGCTTAAAACTGTCCAGTTCATTTTTATCCAAGCCGTGTTAAACAAATCTATTCATCTTCATCAATTCTTCTCATTCTCATCACCTTTCACTCACACTTTGAAGGCAATGTATCTTGGTGGTTGAAAACAGGGATTTGATATTCTCTGATGGACTACAATAAATTCCTCAAGTAAGAACATGCCTCGTGCCTTGTGTTTTGTTGGCTGTAAAATGAAATATGCTCTCTGCAGGTCAGTAATGTTAACCTCATGATTGCCAGCTACTGGAGAATCGTGAGGTAAGATGAATCTTTAAAGTAGTTTATGAGTTCGTTTTGCAGCATTCTTTTTCCAGTTATATTTATGTGCAAACAATGCATTTCTAAAATATGTCAGAGAAGTGAAAACTATTGTGGAAGTGTCAGAAGTCATGGCATCTAAAGATGAAATTTCAGGCAGTAGTAATTTATTTATTCACTTGAAAATGACAGGAGCACTCTCTGACTATGTGTGAGATAGATAGTTTAAAAAATGACATGCTATTTTCACTTAATTTTGAGTCAGTAAGATTACAAACTGATTTAATGATAGCTTCCATTGCAACAGTTGTCTAGTTGTGAACTGTAATAAACACCTTTTTTTTTTTTTTTACATGAATGTCCACGGCATACAAATCTTAAAATGTAAATCAATATACTTCTTTAAGATATTGGAATCTGTTAAAAAAAAAAAAAAAAATAGAGGAAAAAAAAAAGGATTTGTAAGGATTTGTTTCATTTCTCTACTCTGTTTGACTTGTTTTAATTCTTGCAGAGGAGTCTCATATTTCAAAAGAAGTCTTTAAACATTTGATGCGGCCTCTTTAATATTCTCCTGTTTATTTGGATTTAAGTTTAAAGGCATTGTTCAGAATGTGCTCAAGAACTTCAAATGAAGTTTAGGCAACCAAGATTAGGCAACAGAATCAAATTCCTAAATCCAGGTGAGCTGAATCCTACCCTTACCTGGTACAAGATTTAGGTGAGCTGAATCGTGAGACAGGTGTTTGGGTCCAAACATAAGTACATTCGGTGATATTCTACATGCTGTGTTATGTCCTGGACACTCCTGCAGGGTTCATCAAGTCAAGGTTTCCATTACATTTCTTTATGTACCTGGTAGAGCAGCAGGAAACCCATGTCTTTCTGGGGCAGGAGATGGAGCCAATGAATGGAACCATTAAGAATCTCTAATGGTACTGTATGACCTATTTCTGGGTACCCACAGTGAGTATCTAAGATAGATGAAGCATGTCCCATTCAAGAGAAGCCTGTCCCCAAGTTGAGAGAGATCAGCTGTTTAGAAACAGCATGAGTGAAAGAAACATTTGAGCAGAGTTGAGAGTGCATTTGCTCTGTTAAAGTGCACTGTGTGCTCTGTTCTCTATTCTAGACAAAAGAAAACCTGAGCTTTCAAAATAATTCTTCTGTAGTTTTCAGACTCTGAAAAATGATTTTCTGGCTGTAATAATTTTCACTATTCTTTATTCTCTTAATGCAAGGGGAACTTTGCCGTACATGCTTCATGATCTAAAAGGAGGAAAAACAATTACTCATCTGAGAACTAAGTGTAAGCACCAGTTTGAAATTCTGCTGCCTCCCTAAGAAGACATTACCTGCAATGATGCAGAGATTCTTCTATAAATAATTAAAAATATGATAATTAATAACACCTTTTAATTATTATTCTTTTCTCAGGCACCTACCACAGGGTTCTATTAATTATTGGTTCCTTGCTTCAAATCCTGCTGGAACCGAATGTAATACTATGGCGAGCAACCATTTTCTCTATCAGATTTCTGATATGTGTTTCATGCCTGTATGAAACACTGCAAGTCTGTGGTGATATTTTTGTCTCATCAACATGCAAGTAAATTCAAGGAGAATGAAATGTGAGGAGCTATTATAAAAAACTGAAATTGTAAGTAGCTAACTGTTTGAAAACAGCAGATGCTTTCCCAGCAAAGGTTCTGGCTTCTTCTACCTGTTAGAGATGATATTTGAAAAACAGTTTTTAGCAGTGAAATGATATTGATATACTAAATCCAGAGGCTTTTCTGAATTTATTAGCACACTGTTGTTTTAATACTCTGCTGAACGTACTGTCACATCTGCACCTCTGAATTGAGTATCCATTCTCTTGATCGTATGGGTAGAACAGGTGGTTTTCTGAAACCATGACAAACATTAATAAATCCAGGAAATACAATTTTCCTCAGTGATCCAGGAAAAACTGTGGCCTAAGATGTTTTCTGGTGCATTGCTAACCTCGGATGTAGCAGAAGGCCATCAGATAAAGATACCAAGCTAATATAAAAATGTGCAGATTTTGAGCATTGCCAATATGATGTAAGTGCAGGAAAATAAGTCTGGGACAGAAGGGAGAGGAGAAAAGAAAGAAGCCCAGGAGTCACAGTACAACTGAATTAAGAGGAAGAGTATGAGTCGAGTAAAAATGCACTTAGAATAATACAGAAAAAGGTGACGTGCTGTGCTTTTTGGTTTGGAGTTTCTATTTCCTGGCTTTTTTCCTGGTTGATGGTTTTCTTCAATTGCGTGTGTATCCATTTTTGGCATAGAAATTGATTCATGCAAATTGAACAACAAATTCCTCACAGATACAAAAACAAACTCTTAATTAGAAGAGTTTTCACTGAGAACTTTCATCCTTTAACATCAGTCCTGTCTAGTCTTTAAACATTTGAGTGCATACAACACAAACAGTTAATACAGGGAGTAATTCTTTGTGCTACATGTTTTGTAGTGCCTTTTAGAACAAATTGAAAGATCCTTAACCATGCCACAGCCACAGCTGAAAGCTCAGCTCAGGAAATTCTGTTCCAGTGAAAGCCTGCTCCGCTACATACTCCTTTGAATTTGGAAAGAAACAGGTCTGACATTCTCTGGCTGCAAAGTGAATTTGTTGAAACTTGCCAAGAAAAGTAATATTCCGAGCAATCGTTGTGCAATAAACTCTCATTTCCATTCATATTGCTCTGTGAAACCTGTCCTTAACTTTGCTTCTGAATGAAAAAAGTTGTGAAATATGCAAGAAAAGCCAGGGGGAAGGGGGGGGAGGGGGGGGGGGGGGGAGGAGGACAATTTTGCACAGTGCTAGCAGCAGAGTGGTTACCAGATAGCAACTATGCTAATACTGAATGACTGAGAGCAACCAATGCAAAAATGAGTATGAGGCAGTGGATGTGATGAGCTGACACAAATTCATCCATCTGAATAACACAATTAAGTATACATCAGAAAAGAATGACTAGACAATACCCAGACCAAGCTAAAAAACAAAAATACAGGCAAGGCTGAAATGAAAGGTACCTTTTTTTTTGCTCCTTTTTCAGTTTAGAGGAGAAATAAGACTTCTATCTGCTTTTTTTTTTTCCATCCTAGCAGTCACAAGAGTATTCTTTCTTACCAGGAGATAGACACAGTGTAAATGAGCTCTGTCACCACTCTCTCCATATGTCATGATCAAATTTTTTTCAGTCGGTATGTTACTTTAAACAAAATTCTACATTAAAAAAAAATAAAATGTATCTGCAAGATCATGAGACTTGTTCTAAGATAACAGATGGCAAGAGTTGGAGGGGGGAGGAATAAGAAAAGGAGGTAGGAAAGAGAATATCTGTCCTGAATAAAAGGATGATTTTTCTTTCTGTTAAAAATCCAGCTTTTCCTTTTCTCAGAAAGGATTGTGCTTTGCCTACACAAGTGGCATTTTTCAAAGCTTTGAGCTGAATTCTAAATCTGTAGGGTTTGGCACACCGAGTGGGTGTATACTTCTATAGAAGAAGAAGAAGGCTTTCTGTACCTCATTGAAGTTTCTTTTACCAGGCATGAGGAGGAGATGCAGCAGCTTTGGGATGTGACACAAATCTGAGCAATCCTAGAGCAGCTGTAAATGAGTCCATTTGTTCATTTCTCTGCTGGGCAGCTGAACCACAGGGACCAGTGGGAGCAGGGAATGCCAAGCCTGAGCACACTTGCTAACCACAAAGCCAGCTGCTGACATAGGTCCTAAGGACTACAAGTGAATTTGACATGCATCTGCAAGGACCGAGCACACCATCTCTCCACAACATGCACCCCAAGGGGAGCCAACATAGACAGAAGCAGCTCTTCAGCCAGGTCTCCCTCCCCTGAGCAGGCACCAAGCATGGGCTGGAAAGATGCGTTGGTAAAAACTCTTATGGAGTCTGAAATTCTGCAGTAAAAATGAGAAAGAAACGAGCCAGCAAAATGTAATAAGCACTTCAGGCTCTGCCTGAGATCGATGGCAGCCAGCCCAAAGGAAGGCAGTCATCAACCTTATCCCTGGCAATACATGTTACATGTTTTTCAGTTAACTCTGGCAGAGGAGGTAACTGTGAAACTGTTACAGATAGCTGAGTAATAATGCATCTGTGTTTAAAAAAAAAAAAAAAAAAAAAAAAGTTGCTGAAAGATATTTTAAGCAAGACTCACCCAGAAGAAGATATATATAATGAAAAAAAAATAATAATACAGTGAAACCTTGGGGGGGATTTTCTTCTGAGGCAGATAGGAATAAATCTGAAAAGAGACTGGGTGGTCACTCAAGAGATGACAGGGAAGCAGGCCTAGGAGCAGCCATTGTGACCACATCACTGAACATTTCAGCAGTTCCATGAGAAAAGACTGGACATATGACACAGCTACCTTGATGATATTTTCAGGAATGTAAACCCTTATAAAAAATCAAGTGATTTTCCTATTGCCAAGCCTGGAGTTGTCCTTTGTACCAATTCTGACATTTTCAAAAAGCTGAGCACTTTTATCATCTCAGTACAGGAGTCAGAGAAGCAGTAGGCACATGGTCACCCAGAGGTGCTCCTGAAGCATAGCTTTAGCATCATGTTGCAATGGACAGTTCTTTCAAGCAGGACTTTCCTACACAAGGTACAGCTGGAGGAGAAGGAGTTGTGTTTCCTGAATTAGAAGAGCGTTCTGTAATCTTGCCTTACCCTGCCAAGCATCAATCCATCTAATGTAATTCAAACAGACAGCAGAGCTCTCTGTGACATGACCGCAGAGAATCAGGAACCACAGAAGGAGACTTACCACAGCCCCACCACAGTGCTGAAAAAGCTTTCTTATCTAGTATGTGAGAAAGCTTGAGGGCAGAGATAAGGGTTGAAAAGACTTCATCTGAGCTGCAGATAAAGTTTCTGCCTCCTTTATTCTGGCACTTCTCAAAAGTGCTGTCAAAGGCAACTGCTGGAGTCAGCACCTGATTTCTTTCCATTCTGCCTAATGAAGATGCTCCAGAGTTCACAGGTTTGTCAACAGGCCAGAAGCAGCAAGGTACTGAAAGCAGGAGAGGTGAACAGGAAGGGACCATCTGCTCTGGGTGAGATCTGATCACTTATTCCCTCTGCTGAGTAGTTTGGTACATTCAGGATGAGCTGCTCTTCAAAATGGACACATCTTTCACTCTCATGACATTTATTACCTTAGTTTGCAAATCCCATCTGTCTTTACACGAGTGGCATCAGGGCACTTTGAGGGAGTGATGGTAGCATTGCTATGAGCGCAAGTGGGATCAGTGAAAATCAAGATAGGAGATGTTCAAGATCAGGCTGGATGTGGCTCTGAGCACACTGATCTAGCTGTAGGTGTCCTTGTTCACTGCAGTGGAGTTGGACTAGATGGCCTTTAGGGATCCCTTCCAACTTGAACAATTCTGTGATTCTACATCAGTCAGACCTGCAGGTACTCCTGTTAGGTGAATCTGGAGACCTATTAAGTGGAAGGTTGATGGTCACACTTTCTTCTCATGTTTCTTCTTTGGAGGCTCCCCTGCTAATATCAGAGTGTGATTTTGGATCTGTACAATAGCTTATGCATGGACTTACTCTGCAAGACAATGCAGAGGTAGCTTTTGATGCTCATGCTCTTTCAGGGAAAAGGCCCCAAAAGAGGTAGCTGGAGTATATAAAGATGGCCAGTGCTGGTACCACCTCTTCTGTCCACTTAGGTCTTAGAAAGCTAATTTTAGCAAAGAAATCTGGATAATGAATACTTACAGATACTGAACTGTATCTTAGCTGCAGGAGAACTGAAGTAGAGCAGGATCATAGCACCTACTTTGTTCGTAACCCAACTAAAACCACACAGTAGTGTGGAGGGCTGCATGCACTGCATAAAAAGTGAAGGAGGTACTTCAGAATTACTAGATGTCAGCAGTCTACGTGGTAGGTTCTGTGTGTATCTTCACTATTAAGTTTAGCTGATGGCTTTGGAATCTCCTCACTTTTTTCTTTTTTCTTCCCATAGGGGAAAAAATTTCTCTCAAAAGCAAAGTGAAGTAAGCATTTAATAGAAGGTCAGTCAAAGCATTGCACTTACAATTTTACAGTAACAGTCACTAGATGTGGTTGCTTTACATTGCTTCTTTCCTAGACCAGGGGCAGAATCAGAGCAAATTCCTCTTTGAGCAATCAGCTGAACAGCCAGCAATGAGACTTAAGCTCTCACTAATTCCTTCAGAGAATTTTCATGATAAGCTTTTGCACAAAAGCACAGTCCATGCCTGACAGAAATGATGTGGCCACCAGCTTACAGCAGAGCTGAAGAATTAGACACCTGACCCACTGGTGATTCAGAGCAAGGCATTAGCTGCCCACAGAACCTACACAGTCAACTGAGAGAGCAATTAGCTATTGACTAGAGAGAATTCAACTTCTCAGAAGGATAATCCACTCAAAAGCCCAGCACGCCGAGCTGGAAGCTGCACAAGTTTAGGTAATAAAATGGCTGAGAAAGGGATGTTTTTGAGTAATTCTCCCTCTCTGGAACTTAAACATTGCAGCTGCATGTTACATAATCCTGTGTGATCCAGAGCCATTTGTCAGAAGTAAGCACCAATTCAGCAGGGGTTACCTTGAAAGATGGAGAGGAAGGTGGGTGGGAAGTGATGTATGCACCCACTTGAAGGCATCCCAGAGTGCATCTCCCTTCTGCCACCTGCAAAGAGCGACCACGGAGGTGGAAGTGCTCGTCCCTTACTGGGCTAGGCTGGGGGTTGCTCAGTTATGAACATGAGAGGTAAAAGCGACATGCAGAGATAGGCCATGGGCAACAGTGATGCTCACCAGCTGGACCCCTCCTTGTCCCCATTTTGGTGTCCACACCCTGGTAGTGCTGGGGATGTGAAGGCAGGGTGGGACACTCCAGCCAGCACCACCTCAGCACCCCAACCAAGCCAGCCCCATGAGCTGAGGCCAAGCTTTGCAAAAACCCCTGAGTGCCCTGAACTCTGGACACGGGATGTGGTGTGTTTTCAGGATTGTTCGCTCAGTTGAGGAGTCTATGGGACACTTCATCTCCTCTCATGGGACAGAAGAGACTCTCTCCATCCTGCCAGGACAGCCTCAATACAACTTACAAAATGATAGATTGAAGATATTTGTTAACACCTGCATCGAAAAACGTATTTTCCATATTTACACTAAAATATAAATTGAAACAGTAACAAATATTAAACCAACCTTCAAATCGCGCTTGCTACAGGATTTCCTCCATCCTTTTTGCATGCTCAACCTTTTTTGTTTTTAAGCATTTTACATGAAGTTCACCTTTGTTTCTTCCTTTCACTGAAGATTCGACTCTGCGTGCTGTTCCTTCTGGACTGTACCAGCTTTCTCCTGTCTCCAGGTAGTTTCCCGGTGAGCCGCCAGAGGGCAGGCCGTGCTCTCTGCGCAGCTCGCTTCAACTGTACGAATTATTATTAAAATGAGGCCTCGAAGAACTGTCATAGAAATCATTATTAACTAGATCTTTTATTCAAGGCTACCAAAGCAGTATTTTTATTAGACTCAAGTCTAATAGAAAATAGAAAATCAGAGCATCCTTTTCATACAACCCATCACACACCAAATCCGACAATCTGTTCAGGACTTCAGTTGTTTTGTAAAAAAAAAAAACATAGGAGAGCCACCCAAATGTGATCCAAATCTGTGTTTAATAAAGAAATATAGGGGACATTTATAAAGAAATCTTTAAAATGGGGGTTTTAGGGAGTGCTGTATTCAGACCCTTCTCTGCAGGCCCAGTTAACAGAGGCTATCTCTGTTTGTTACGCTGAGTTCTGCATCCCAGATTTTTGACAGTATTTGGGTCTTGAAACATGAATACATGAAACAGTGTAGAAGAGCTAAAATAGAGATGGATAAGCATCATTTTCAGCTTCTGTTACAGGTTCCTAATACAGGATTAGAACACAGATATCTATCTAGCTGTAAGAGAACTCCTGCTTCTAAACAAATTTTAGGAGAATTTCAGCCTGGATGCTTACCAACTGTTAACATTAGCTTGATCAGAAACAAAATATGGGATCATATGAAATGGATAGTAATAGGACAAGGGGGAATGGTTCTAAACTGAGACAGGGGAGGTTTAGGTTAGATATTAGGAGGAAGTTTTTCACACAGAGGTGGTGACGCACTGGAACAGGCTGCCCAAGGAGGCTGTGGATGCCCCATCCCTGGAGGCATTCAAGGCCAGGCTGGATGTGGCTCTGGGCAGCCTGGTCTGATGGTTGTCGACCCTGCACACAGCAGGGGGTTGGAACTCAATGATCATTGTGGTCCTTTTCAACCCAGGCCATTCTATGATTGTGTGATTCTCCGAAATGATATGATTGTGCTTCTGGAACAAAACAATGGGGTTCCCACAGTATTTTGCCACACTGCACAAAACATTTTTAACCTCCTGCAAATGAACTACATTCTTTAGAACATTTATTGATAACCATAAAATAATACACTATTCAAATGTATATGTAGAGTTTAAAACTTTCAGCGCATCACAGGGCTGCTAAATGAAATCAAAACCAAATTGAGCTGAAAAAAAAATCTCGCTAATTCAAGACGTTTTTCTTCTATTTTGATTCTTAACTGTCTTGATCTAACTCTATAGAGATTTGATGATTTTTAAGTGTCACACACTCCAGATAATGTTTGGTAATGAGAAAACTCTGGTCTCTCTTGGGCCTTGCACACACGTACCCAGAGACTTCATATATCACAATTCACAAGATAACTGGAAAAACTGAAAGAGAACAATGTAGTTAGCTGCCAAAGGTGTGTGTGATAAGGTTGGCTAAACTCTGCTCAGATTTGAATAAATCAATCAAGGTCACTTCTCAGCAGAATGAGCAAGGGAACAAAGCCAAGGCACTAAGCCTCTTCCATGTACTTTTTGGAGCTGAATCTCACGTTCATCAGTGGTTCAAAACCTTTTCTCTGCCTTCGGTGCTGGAAAAGTACAAGCAGCAGAACAAGCACAGCCAAAGCCATCAGCGTTCCTCCAATTGTGGATCCAACCATGGCAGCCCACGCTTGGCTTTCTTCAAATGAACCTGGAAACATAAAATATCTGAAGTGAAGACAGACAGTGATTTCATTTCTCAAATCATGTGGAAGGAAGCAAATTGCCCACATCCTGCTCATTGCTATTGCTTGTGTGTCTAAGAGAACCAAGGGCCACGGTGGAAGGTGGTAATGCCTTGTGTAACCAATACACCATCGCCAGAGACATTTCCTGACAGAGAAATCTATGGCTGAACTTAAGCTCCAGTCTTTCAAACAAATGAAAGTGTTGGGAATGGGAAAGATTAACGTTAAGCTATGGTCTTATTTAATTTGGCCAAAATTATGAATGATTTAAGCAATTTTTCCTGGAGGGATATTTCTATATAGCTGTTTCAAGATATTCTGATCAGTGGAAAACATTCTTTTTTATTATTATTATTTTTTTAATAGACCACAGTGCAGTCCACTGTCAAGTTTTTAACAGAAAACACTGCTTAGCACAGCTCTGCTGGCCAGCTCTGGATCACAACCTCTGCTTTCAAACCACTTCTAAGGAGCTACTGTCTTCTGAGATAGTATTGTCCACTCTTACAGCAATCCTGTATAAATGACTTCTTCTCAGCTCCACTTGATTGAATGACTTTATTTTGTTTTTTCCTTTATGCTTTCAGCAGCAGCAATTGCCTGTTTTCCTGTTCTGAAAAATGCTACAGATACTGAGGCCATACCAATAATGTTTGAATAAATATTCACAAAAAAATTCCCAGTGGGATTTAAGGTATTCAGAAGATGTTTAGATATTAAGGCTTAACTCCAGAGTGCTTGAGTAGATGCCACATTGACTATAAAAGCAACTAAACGTTGTGTGTCCCATGTGCTTTCTCTGCCAAAAAAGAGTTGAAAACAATCATTCTTTAATGAAGTAAATTCCCAATGTTGTTTGCTGCTGTCTCTCAAATAAGAGCCAGGAATGCACTACATATGTCAATTTATAACTTGGTTAGGTAAAGAAGAATTAGGAAGTTATACACGTAGTTAAAAGAGGGGGATTTAATGTAAAAACCATCATTCTCTAACATTAACTATCCATACAGGGACAGGAACACTGCTTCATGGAGAGCTAATAATTTATTTAGGCAGGAGTTAAGAAGCAGCAGAATAGTAAATTGCCTTTGTTCCTCTCTAGCTAAGTTATGGCAAAGGGCTGGCAGCAGTTCCAAAGCAGAAGCAGGGACAGTGGCCCAGGAGGAGGAAAACTGAAACTCTGTAAAAGAAGTTTCCATTTTCAGGGGAAATTCTAGAAATGTCTCTGAGAAAAGCACTTCCAAGGCAACCAGCATGCCTCCATAAATCAGGGTTCCCCTGCATGAACACAGCTTGAGGAGAGGGGTTTTGATCCATCGCATTCTGTAGACCTTTTAACTGTTTCCACAGATTAAAACCACAGATACATGGAAAGCACTTAGAAGAAAATTCTGTCCACATAGGTTAGATAAGCACCAACTGCCTCTCAAAAGAATACAGATATGGAGAAAGAAACTGCTCAGATTTAATCTTTAGTAAAGCAGTTGAAGCATGGTTTTCATGCATTTCTTACGCTTGTGCCTTCCACAAATATTTGTAGCTTGTCTTCCAAATTCATTGATTTTGTGCATGAACACTTTGGTTGGAGGGGCGAGGGGACGTTCTTTTGTCTAATTTGTGTCAAAGGTAATTTCAAATGAGCAGAGAAACCCTATAGGCATACAGGCAAGGAAAATCTTTAAAATTGGGGGCTTATAATACAAAGCACTTAGAGATATCTCTCCAGGGCATTCAAATTTTAACAGAGTACATCTCTAATGTGTTTCATGGGACAGTATGACCCAGGGCTGTGTGCAAAACAAATGTCAAGAAACCAGCTCTCTGGCAGAGTGCCTGACCTCTGACAGATTAAAGCATTCTGTAACAGGCATCACTAGTCCTGGGAAGAGGAGCTAAAATCAAATGTTCCTTAGCCCCAAAGGAGCATCATTCTCAGTGCCAGAGGACTTCAAGTTCATGCATTCTGCTGCAGAGCAGAAGCAAACTAAGTATAGACATTTTTGCAGCTATCACAACTTACCCAATGAGTTACAACTGCCTAAGTTATGCTATGGGATTGCTAGTGACCAGGTGAATGGACCCACGCTTTGGGGAGCAGGGCCTTATGTTCCAAAAGTCTATGTCATTGAAAAGTCGAGCTGTCTCATTTCTTGGCCTCTGAGACATACCTGGCAGGTCAATGGCATAGGTGTAGCCAAGCTGCTCCGCAGTTTGGAAGAGCTGATCATTGGTTACAGGAGGGAAAAAAGGGACCATGTTGTACAGTCTGTTGTGACCGATAGGAGCCAGCTTCTCAGGCCAGGCATTGTCAGGGGGATGAAACCGCTTAATCCACTCATCAAAGATGGCATCAGTAAAGGAGTGAAGAACCTGCAAATTGATATATGGGCACGCATGTTTATTAGGCTCTTTCTGAGCTCAAAAGCATTTAAAGCAGTTCCTTAGTTCAGCACAGGTCTTGAGCCAGCCACACAAGGGATCGGTGAGGATGCCAAAATTACAGGGCTTATGTAGGGGTTCAGAAAACAGTCTGGGACAGTCCAGATTAATTTCTGGTGAACTTATGCTTTTCATTTATCGCCATGGAAAAAAACTTAGAAAGCATTTCATGGGTAATCCTGCATATAAAATTATAGTACGGTAAATTAAAGATTTGATAATATAAAAAAGAATTCACGTAGGAATTCAAGAATTTTTAAGGAAACAAACTGAAGAACATAAGTATTCTTGCTAATTTCTCCATCAAAAGATTGCAATCTTAAAAATAAAGGTAAGAAAGTAATGAATTGCTTTACAGTGTCTCTGTATAATCACTGTGGTTTAATTTAACAAAGAGGAAGACAAAATTAGCATGAATTCATTAGGCGGGGAAGATATGCAGCAGAGTCAGCTGATGGCTTTTTATTTGCACTTTGCTGTTCATACTGCAGTGCAGTAATGTACCCATGCACCAATGAAATCACTTCTATTCCTCAAGAGACCTTGATATTAAATGTGATTCTCTGTAGCTTCTGAAGTTTGAGATGAAGAAACAAACTTCTCAGTCTGCTGCTCTAAAATAGTTAACCCAATTTTCAGTTTTTTCTTGTTGCTGTATAATCATCTGGCAAAAGACATTAACTTCAGATACCACCTAATAAAAGGATTCAGGGGCAGTCTGACAGGCAGCACTTCCTCCTATAAATTTATTGTATGTTTTACAAATCATCCTGTATTTTTTTTCCATCTTTATTTGCCCACCACACAAGTGAGAAAAAGTTCAAGGAAAGAGTTGTCGTTTTGTAATTAAAGAATTTTTTTCTAGGGAATTCTCTTCTATTTCTGCTAATTTCTGGTGAGACAGCTGCCTCGGAGATGCAGCCATTTGCACTCATGCTGGAGGAAAAAGCCATACCACAAAGATGGGATCATTGGCAGCTGCGTGAGGGAGAACACTGGTTCCATTCAGAAAAGAGTGAGCCAAATTATGGAGGTTCAGCATTGGCGAGTTCAGGGCTCCCTCTGGTGTATCGAAGCCTTCCAGCGTATTCCTGTGGACAGGTAAAAGCAGCATTAAGTAACAAGATACTGCTGAAAAGCGCACAAATAAAAAATATCCATGATTCGGCTAGCTCTAGGACAAACCTGAAGCTGAAACTGGAATTGCGGAAAAACGGAGGGCTGTCGAACTCGTGCAGGGAAAGGCATCTCCTGACGTCCTCCACAGTGGGCAGCTGTTCACCCGAGTCCCTCAGCGGCCTTCGTCGGAGCAGTCCTTCATCACTCCCATTGCACAGTGTCACCAGGCGGTTGTAATCATCCAAGCTGAGCATGAAACGAAAAGTAGCACAAGTTAGGAGAAAGGCTTGAAGCCTGTTTTGTTGGTTTGTTTGGGTTTTTTTCCTTCTTTTTCTGCTACAGCATAAAAGAAGAACAGGCTGCCCAGAGGCTGTGGGGTCTCCTCCCTGCGTCTCTCCAGAAGCCGCCTGGCCATGGGCCTGGGCACCCTGCTGTGGGTGGTGCTGCTGGAGCAGGGGCTGGGACACAGAGAGCCCTGCCCGCCTCAGCCAGAATAGGGTTCTGTGGCCCTGGCTATAGGTGTGGGAGAGCAGATCTTCATGACAGGCATCCCGTAAGGAGGTACAGTTCACTTCCCACAGACTAGAAGCTGAAGTTATTGCTGAAGTGGCCCCATGCCATGGCTTCCTCTGGCTTAGACTCTGGTGAAGGTCAGTCATTTGGACAGAGTATCTAGGCTCATCTTCTGCAGAGGGAACACTTCAGAAAAAGCAAGTGAAATTCCCTTCATACCTCCTCTCCTCCCAAGAAGTTTTTGACAGACAGTCTAAGAGAATCTGAACAAGGGTAGTTTTTCACTCTCAAAAAGACAAAAAAAAGTAGGAAAGTCCCTCTGTGAGATGAGCTAAAGAAAACAAAAGTATGACAGAAGGCAAGTTTCTACTTTCCATCCTTCACTCTTTTAGAAGAAAAGAGCTAGTAGTGTATTGCATTTTTCAGGAACTGTTGCAAATGTTGCCTAATAGTTAGTAAAGGGCAAGCCCCTTCTATCAGGGAAGGAAAGAGAGAAGGAAGAGGAGAAAGACAGTGAAACACTCGAGGAAAAAAAAAAACTGCTATTCAGTGTAAAATGAATTCCTGAAATAAAAGCCCTCTGCTGTTTAACCTTGACAAGAGTTTAGTCATTTCAGTTATCAAGAAAAAAAAAAAAATCTATCTTAAAGAAAAAGTATGGGCAAGGGTTAAAGCTAATTGGTGCCTAAAGGCAGAATTTCAAGTAGCAATTCAGGTATCCATAGAAAGAGACTCTTTCCTGAAAAGCCTAGAGCTCCTAGTACCTTCATCTGGCTGACTGCACACTGCCCCAGATCTGACAGGATGAGCGTTATAACTGGCAGCATCTTATGCTATTCTGCCCCAGTCCTCTACATGAACCCATCAACAAAGCCCTGCATTTAACCAAATCAATATATGCCTACAGACAGCTGACAGCAAGAACGCAGTTCTCTCTGTGTTGTCTCCTGTGTGAAATCTCAGCTACTTTGAAGTCAGTCATAGAATTACAGAATAACAGTGTTCTGGGTTAGAAGGAACACCAAAGTTCATCAAGTTCCAATCTCCTGCCCTGGGCAGGAATACCTCCCACTAGATCAGGTTGCCCAAAGCCCTGTTCACTCTGGTCTTGAACACTTCAAAGGATGGGCATCCACAGCTTCTCCAGGCTATGTATTTCAGTGCCTCATCACCAACACAGTGAAGAATTTCTTCCTAATATCTACTCTAAATGTACTCTCTTTTCGTTCAAAACTGTTACCCCTGTCCTATCACTGATAAAGTGTTCTTCCTCTTCTTTCCTGAAGGCCTTCTTCAGATATGGAAGACCATCGGAGCCTTCTCTTCTCCAGGTTGGATAATCTCAGTCCTCTCAGCCTGTCTTCACAGAAGAGGTACTCCAGCCTTTTGATCATCCTTGTGGCCTTCCTCTAGACCCACTTCAACAGCTCCTCATCCTTCTTCCACTGCGGGTCCCATTTGAATGCAGCACTGCAAGTGAGGGCTCACAAGAGCCAAGAAGGGGACAATCACTCCCCTGACCTGCTGGTTACGCTTCTTTGATGCAGCCAAGGATATGTTTGGTTTTTTGGGCTGCAAGTGCACATTGCAAGCTGATGTTTGGTTTTTCATCAACCAACACCTCCAAGTCCTCCTCTGCAGAGCGGCTCTCTATCATTGCCCAGCCTGTATTTATGCTTAGGATTGCCTCAATCCAGGTGCAGGACCTTGCTCTCAGCCATGTTGAACTTCGTGAGGTTCACACAGGCCCACCTCTCAAGCCTGTCCAAGTACCTCCGGATGGCATCCCTTCCCTCCAGTGTGTCTACCACACTACTCAGCTTGGTGTAATCTGAAAGCCTGCTGAGGGTGCACTCAATTCCACTGTCCACGTTGCCAAAAAAAGACGCTGAACAGTACTGCTGCCAGTACAGACCAATGAGGAACACCACTCATCACTGGTCTCCACCTGAACATTGAGCCATTGACCACAGTACTTTGAATGTGGACATCCAGTCAATTCCTTATCCACCAAGTGGTTCATCCATCAAATATATGTCTCTCCATTTTAGAAGGATGTTTTGTGGGACAGAGTCATATGCTTTGCACAAGTCCAGGTAGATGACATCAGTTGCTCTTTCCTTATTGACAAACACTTTAACCCTATTTTAGAAGGCCACCATATTTATCAGACAGGATTTGCCTTTAGTAGAGCCATGCTGGATGTCGCTATCACATCTTTCCACATGCTTTATCGTGGATTTGAGGCATATCAAAGTTTCAGAGTGTTCCATAGTTTCCATAGTTCCAAAACAGCACTAAACATACCAGAGTTAAGATCTCACCTAGTGAAACGAAAAAGATTTTTCAGTTCATCTCTAATTTTCTATAATGCCAAAACAAGATTTGGTCAGTATGCAGGCTTTCCTTAGATATTTCCATACCTGTTGCAAACTATTTGCCACCGGGAGAATCTGGAGTTCAGGCTGATCAGCCCCGGGTCATCTGGCCGCGGTGCTCCGAAGAGCTGATCTGTGCACACATCACATGTGTTTCTACCTGTAGCAAAGTCCCAGTAGGGAAGCGCAAAGGACTCATTGCCCATCAGTCGCTGCAATGGACAGAGACACATTAATGGAGGATCACCTTCAAAGGAAAGAGAAAGAAAGTGATTCCTGCAGGTGATGCCACTGGGTATTCTGCATTCTGCTTTTCACTTGAAGGTAACTACACACACTTCACAGTGCTGCTCCCACACTTTCAGAACACTGGGGTGTTAAGTCGGACCCAGAAAATATGCTGTGAATAGTTAAACTGCTGTTGGCTTGCCCTCTTTTTGGCCATGTTAGCTTTTGTACCAACTCAGAGACTGAGCAGTAAAAATACCTACACCTAAATATATGAAACTAATAAATACATAACACTATATTTGAAGAGGGAAATCCTCGATGTGGCTTTCTTGCTTGTTGTCTGCTTTCCAGCACATGCTATCCACAGGTTTTACGTAGGTGGGTGTTTTCTGTTTATTTTGTTTTTATTAATGAACATTGCTAATTTGCATCTTCTGTTCTACATTATGAAGAAGAAAAATCTTGACAATAGCATTCATATCACTGTTTACAGTAAGAAACGATTCAGTTCTCAATATCTTGAAAGCAATCATTTTCTTTTACATAAAGAAGGATCCGTGAGCAAACACTCTTGACAGTTTGTATAAGAATCAGTCCAAGGAAATAACACCCTTGGCTGAAGCAACAAAAATGTGTAGCAAAAGAGAGAAGTTGTGTGAGAAAAGAAAGAGGCTGTTTAGCTAACCTGCAGGTCTCTTTCCAGCAACAGCAAATGGTACCTGTGCCATGTTACAAAGGCAGGTCCTTGATGGGAGAAATCAATAGCTGTGAAGGGGCGGCCAGGCCCTACAAAAGAAGATAAAATAAGCACTTCAGCACCAAGTGAAGCTAGAAGTAAAGAGAGCATCTTCCTCTGTTGCCTGTAGCTGAGTTAAATGAGAACTTTCAGCTCTGCTCCTTTGGAAAGAGTGCACAGATCAAAGGCTGCAATGCTTACAGGGGACAAGAATGGTATTGTGAACATTTCTTCTCATTTAAACTGTTTTCAGAGTGTTTTTTTTAAACAGTCTTACTGTTGGAAATATTAGCTTTCTCTCATGTTCAGCAGCAGGACTTTCACAGCTTATCTATTAAGAGAGCATTAACACTTTCCATAGCCTGCCAATAGTAATTCAACATATCCTTTACCACTTTTCATCAAATCCTGCTTGTTTCTCTTCAGGGTTGGTTCCCACTAAAGAAAATTTTGAAGAAAAAAGGTAAATTGATGAGGGTTTTTTGCAGCAATTCATAAGGAGGTGAAGCAGGAACCTGGTCAAGGGAAATTTGGTAGTTTTCATTTTGGCTGTTGCTGTGCATTTTGGATAGCTGCAGTCCTGATCACTGCTTCCCTTACTGGCCTCGAGAAGTTCAGCAAAAGAGCTGCCCGTACAGTTTCTCCTATCTTCAATGAAACCAGGGTGCTTTCTTTTCAAAAAGTGAAATGACAGATTAGATCCATCTTTCTTTAGCTGCCTGATCCCACCACCTTTTCATTTTTCCAAATAAATTCTTACCTTAGCAAAAAAGTGCTACTTGATGCATGATGATGATATTTTAGCTCTATGTGAAAGAAAGCACAAAAGAATCTGTAATGCCTTTTGTATGGAAATACCCTTTGCTGAGCAGAACATAAAGGCTAGTTAAGCCTTTGGAATTAAGTCTCATGCTAGATTTCAGGAGGAATCCAATTTTTCTCATTCTAGAAATCCAACAAATATTGAGGTTCCTTCTGAGATCCATAAAAATTGTAATCTTATTTCTTTACATGACTGGATAATTTGTAGTGTTTAAAGGGCCACAATAGCTGTAATAATGGGGGGGGGAAGACAGAAAAAAAGAGACATACCAAAAAGTGATCCACAAGAACAGATTCTCAGGCGCTGTTTGATCTGACAACACAGATCAAACAACAGATCACCTTGACGTTTCCCAGAATACAAAAAGCTTCCCAGTATCTGAATAATAGTATTGGAGGCAAGTAATTCTTCTCCAAAGAGAGTTTCTGATTGATGCCTGCCTGACACAGGAGTTGTTTTTGAAAATGATAATTAATCTAGCAAGTTTTAAAAAGTATATGCTTTTAAGCTGCAAAAATATCCATAAAGAATGCACAATGTCTTTTGATGGGTACTTGACCACAAAGATTGGGAAGATCTATTTTCTATTCAAAATTAACCCATTTCTCTCCTCACTTGAGTATTCACGAAGACATGGAAATTCAAATATATAGATCTCTACAAAGACGGATTAGTTATTATTCATGGTTTCACTTTTGACAAGAACTATTTCAAGACATCTAGTAATTTTGCAATAAAGGCATCAGCAAAATATCACATAGAAATGTGCTTTGACACCCACCTGCATTTCCTTGGTGCAGCCACCATTATAATTCTGATATCTGATCAGCTGACAACCTTCTCCACATTTTTCTTTACTACAGCATTTGGAGAAAAGCAGTCAAGTGGAAGAAATTCCACCATACACATGAGACACTGAAAGAGTAGGGGACTCAAACCACACTTGGATTCACTTATTACTGCAGCAAGCTTCAACTCACATACAGGTTTATTTATCCCTGCAGCAGCACTGGAAGTTGCTTCTTCCCCTTCTCCCATGACTGCCCTATCACCTGAAGGACCTTTGCTCTGGCTAGACTAGAGAGTACTCAGTATGGCCTCAAGTTGTGCCACAGTAAGTTTAGGTTGAATATCAGGAAAAGCTTCTTTACAGAAAGGGTTGTTAAGCATTGGAGTAGGCTCCCCAGGGAGGTGGTTGAGTCACCATCCCTGGATGTGTTTAAAAACCATTTGGATGTGGTGCTCAGGGACATGATTTACCAGAGGGTTGCTAGAGTTAGGGTACTATGGTTAGGTCTTGGTTAGACTTGATGATCTTTAAGGTCTTTTCCTTTTTCTGTGATTCTATGATTCTACTCCCTTCAGCCTTATAAGATGGGACAGTGGCAGAAGGGGAAAGTGGATAAAATCCACTGTGGGGTAACAAATGCCCTCTAGCAAGGAGGTAGATGCAGGCAAATTTCACCAGCTATCTCACTCACATGGAAATACTTGAATGCTAAACTCCACAGCCTGTATGTAGGGCTGCTGGGTAGAAAAGCCACACTGCTGCCTCTTCCTGTGGAAGCTGGATTTTGTTAAATCATGTATTAAGGTATAGGTGCTTCAGTCTAGAAGAGCCACGAGGGCTAGGAATTGTGATCTGGGAGAAAGCATGCAGATAGATACCTAAACCTCTAACCTGATTTGGTTTTAAAAGCTTACTGTAGCTGGTCAGGTAAATCCAATCCTCAGTGACTTGCTGAAAAACAGAGAAAGCAACAGCATGCCAGTCCCTAAAGTCTCTGCCTTCATCACTGCAGAGCTCCCTTCCCACTGCTGCTGCATCTATGCTGTATTCTGGACTGGGAATGTCCTTCTGAAATGGGTCGACTGACCACATTTTGGTTCACCCACTGGAGTTATCTTGGAACCTGTGAGCTGCCTCCCTGTCAGACAGAAGAGGCATCAGAGGCATCAGAGTGCATTGGAGCATTCATTCATTGGGACCAGACTACAGCAGGCCCGAAGTAAACCTGAACCACCCTCAGCTGTAAACTGTTGGCTTGTCAGCACCAACTGTTTTACTGCACAGACCCTCTTCTGGGCTTCACTGCTTGCTATAGTAATGTAGCTGTGGTAAGCATACTTACCATTGTTCAGCAATGATACTTTTCACCCTTTCATCTACCAACAAAGCCCATTGGACAAGAAAAGCACTAACCTAGGAGTGTATCTCTGACAGAGTAGTAATGAAGCCAAACAAAGTAATTATAAATGCTACAGTTGGCAATTTGTGGTTCCTCTCCGGTGGGGCCAAGCAAACTCATCCAGTGCTGAGTTGCAATCACATAGTCTGGGTGGATGGTAGTCTTTGCACGATCTAGAGCATCGAAGAACTGCTCCCTCTCCTCTGTTGTCAAGGAATGGATGTTTCTCCTGACAACTGGTGGCTTCCTCACACTGCAGTCAGGGCCAGTCCAACCAAACTTGCAGTCACCGCAGTTATAGCCAGCAAAGTTGCCTGAATGAATAGAGAGAGAAGATGTGAAATTATGAATCAGAAGGAACTAACATTGAAATGCAGGAGAATTGCGAATTATCTTTCATTTTCCCAGACATTTCAGTTCCTGGAAGGGGTAGCAACTGAACAGACTGGCAGCTGCCAGCTGGTTAACTAGAAGGATGGCTTGCATCCCAGAGCAGGGTCAGGGCCAAGAATCACTCAGCTAGTTGGGGAGGAAATGCACTGGATAATGGGCTTGATGCCCCAAGGCGCTAAGAGCTCCATGAAGCCTTCAGGCATGTGAGGAGTCTAAGTCTCTAGATGAACAGGGGGCTAAGTACTCCAGGTTAAGCTGGTGATTAAACGCTTTGCTTGATTGGCTCTCAAGTGCTCCCAGACTTCCAGGATCAAATTCAAAAAAAAAAAAGAAAAAAAAAAAAAAAAAAAACAGAAAAAAGTCCACTAACAATCAAAACAGTTCTCTTAAGGACAAAGCCTAGGAAAAATTAATGTCTGTTAGCAGTGTATCCAGGAACTAGCACAGTCTGGTAGAGGCACAGGGTTGTTGCTGGTCACGTTTTAGGAATGTTAAGAATTAAATAGTGCTGAAACAGGAGCCTGAGAAATAGTGCAACACCATCATTCCCCGCTGGCATCACTCCTTAGGCAAGTAATCAGCTCTGCTCTCCTCTATTAACTTGGATCCTCCAAAGCAATGGAAGATCCTGAAGAAACAGAGCTTGCTTTAAGCAAAGCACAGGCTCTGTGGCTCTCTGCCCACCATAGCAAAGTGCCAGAAGCAGCAGAATGGCTCTGCTGCAACTCCCTTTGCTTTGGAGGAGAGGGGAACAGTCATTCCAGCAGTTCATATCTGCCTCCATTCCGTGCACAGGAGTACTGACTGCAAAGCATCAGTGTGGGATGGTGAGTATTGGCACTAGGGGGAGGAGGGTGCGAGCAGACAGCCAGGGCTCCTCTGGGATCTCTTTTCAGTTCTCCAAAAGTGCACTGAAACTCACTCCAACCTCAGCTACACATACATGCTCCTCTATGACTATACCAACTCTCTATCAAAATGCTGTAAAACCTCACTGCTCCCATACATATCTGTGCAGACAGATCCAAATGGTCTTGGGGTTAATACAGAAATGGAGAAATGGCTTGTGAAGAGCTCCTGGAGGAGCAAGATGTTCCTAGGCAACAGGCTTGAGTCTGTGAGCAAAACAACAGAAAACACAAAAGTCGAATTTTAGATTGTCAGGGCCTATAGGGCCTAATACCAATTTCAAAGACTGCCAAGGTTATGAAGGATGTTACTCAGAAGGCTATATAGCTTGTGGCTAGCTCTAGGGTAAGGGATGTTGAGCTGTAAACATATGTGACAGATTCCTGTGAGTCCTATCAAAAGGTCATGAGAACTTAACTGCAGGTTCAGAAAGCTTATGGTTACTTCAGAGGCAAGAAGATCAATAAGTTGTCATGAAGCTCAAGTCCATCTTAGGGACCACGAGGGTGAAGATTTTTAATTAGGTTTTGGATCATACAAAACCCAGTGGCATATCACAAAGACAGTTTCCAAGTATATTGCTTAGATTCCTCCCCAGTGCAGGTAGGAGCAGCTGGACTTGGTTGTCATGATCCAGCAAGCAAAGAAGAAATCAAAAGCCTATGGGTCTGCATAATTTCAGGGGGCTGATGGCTTATGTCAGAAAAAAAATAAACAGTTGTAGCTGTTGTCCCTCACATCCAAAGGTACAACTTAATCCTTTTTAAGAGCAGAGTGGCAAAGTAGGAGTTAACCAATGACAAATTCTGCCAACAACCTTTTTTGAGATCAGCAGTCACACTTTCATCCACTTGCAGCATTGGATAAGCATCACGTTGAATTGTTTGTGTGCATCCTTGAAGTGATGCACTAACAGAAACAAAATTAGTACAAGACCAGGTTTGTCCTAGTCACCTCTCAGTGAGCATCCTTTATCTCTAAACAGCCATATTTAGGTATACTTTATGCACCTCTTCAGACTATGAAAAGAGATTTGCAAAATCTCTGAAATTGTGAGTCATCTTCATGAAAAAGAAACTTTGCTCTATAGGCGTGGCTTCTGTAGTTAAGTGAACCAATGGTTTCTTACCTGTTGTCCTCACACAGGTGTTAATTATATCCAGTTGGTGCTCTGTGGGATTTTCTCCCTTTACAGTCAGATCTACAGTGTAATCCTGGGGGTCTTTTTTTCCACCACTTCACCAGACATTTTTCAATGAGACATGAACTTTTACTGTGCAAGAAAGAGGACTGAAGACTAGAAGAGGCTGGAGTCTATCTCCAGGCAAAGAAGTATTTCATTCTGCACTATTTCTGTTGATTGTGTCTGATGTATTTTTAATGTCCACATGTCTGTTTGGCAATACTGTCTTGTCAGAAATGCACGCAATACTTCATGAAATCAAAAGATGCTTTTTGTCATTTCCTTTCATCAATCTCCATGCATGATGGAACTATCACCATGCAGTGGCTGAAACAGCAAGAAGTGGATGGAGGTCTGCAAATACAAATGACTGCAGTAGACAGATGCAGGTTTTTTTATGTTTAAGCCAAAGGACTTTTCCAGTAGTTGTTTCTAAAACATTCTACTGGGCCAGTGGTATGGATATAATGCATAGCTGACTTCAAAAAACTTCATTGTCTTGTGCACTTCCCGCATGATAGCACTGTGAAATGTATATCTCAGTTTCTTACAATTTAATTCCAATGTCTGCTACTCTGGCAGTGGTGGACCTCAGTGATATACTCCTAATGGAGTAGGAGAAGTAAATACATATTATCAGGATGAAGCACACAACAGACATTTTCATGAAGACAGAGACAGCCTTCCAAGACCCTTTCTGGGTCTTGGAAGTTCTGGGTATGCCTTCTGCCTTTAGTGACTAATATGTAGCAGTTCAAGGTACTACCTCTCTGAAACTATCCCAAAGATAACTTGATGTAATTTTCACCTCTTAGGGTTCCCAGACAATATAGCGTGGAAGGCTGTTCTTGTAAATAGATCATGGCATAGATCATGGCAATAGATCAGCTGGGTTCAGATACTCCCCGCATGTTCACTGCTGCTAGAAATAACAACTGCACTGCTGCTGAACAAAAATTAATCTGGGGTGTCTTTTCCACTAACTCTTTTACCTACAGATAGGACCACATACTTCAGGAGCTTTTCTGTGTCTATTCTCACCATTACTAATGACGGTCTTCCTGGTCAAGTTGGGCGCATCTGGCTGTTTCTTAAGGCACTATGTAATGCTACTTCTTCCACTGAGTCAATCCATGGGCATCACACTGCAAAAATGACACTTCCTATGACATAATACTTGGTATATGTTCTTACACATTGCTGGTATATGGCAACACTATTTATCACACACCACTGTAGCTCCTTTTTACCTCAGTATTTGCAGGAGCTCACAGAGACTTTTCTCCCTAGCGCATGTGGTTGGCCTTCGGAAACATGAGAGTGACTCATCAGGAGTAACATAAGTTAGTAACTTCATCAACTCAGTGTCTCTTCTTTGGTATAATGAACCCACATAACTGACCATTTTCTGCCTTCTTTTGGAAACTATTATTCCTTTGTACATGGTTCTGGTGAGATGGAACCTTGAATATTGTGTTCAGTTTTGAGCTCCTTGCTACTGGAAGGATATTGAGCTACTGGAGCATGTGCAGAGAAGAGCAAAGAAGGTGGAGAAGGAACCAGAAAACAATAGTTCCTGAGGATTAACTGAGGGAACTAGCATTGTTTAGTCTGGAAGAAAAGGAAGCTAAGGGGACATCTCGTCACTCTCTACAACTAACTGAAAGGAGGCTGCATCGAAGGGAGTGTTAGTCTCTTTTCTTAGGTTACAAATGATAGGATGTAAGGAAACAGCCTTACTTTCCACCACAAGAGGTTTAGATAAAGCATCAGGAATAACTTCTTTGCAGAGTGGATCATGAGGCACTACAACAGGCTGCCCAGGAAAATGGTAGTCTCCACCCTGGAGGTATTTAAACGATGTGTGGACATGGCACTACAGGACATGGTATAGCCATGGGACTCAGTACATTGGGTTGATGGATGGACTTGATGATCTTGAAGATCTTTTCCAGTCCAAATGATTCTAGAATTCCTTGAAAACTGAGCAGCTGTCACGACTGTTACTTTCACTGAGACAATAAATTTTAAAAACAACCATAACTCAGTATCTCAAAGGTAGGATCAGGATTGCTACCATATAAGACAAATTGTTAATTCTTCTAGCTCTTCCTGCATTTATTTCAGACAAACATTTTGATTGTAGATTATGGAAGATCTGTACTTACTACAGATGCTAACAGGGCCTGTTATGTTAGGGCTGCTTTGAAAATAATGCCTCCTACTTTATTCTGTTGGCCCATGACATCAGAAGTGGATGTTGATGGTATGACAGTAGAGGTTAAACCTTCTCACCAATGTTCCATTACATTTTGTTGCCATGCGACAGATGGTAGCAGAGGGCTAGTCTGACAAAATGGCATTTGACATGGAAGTATGTATGAAGCAAAGGGGTATCACTGAATTCTTCCATGAGGGAAAAATGGCATCCACTGACATTTAAGAATGCTTGCTGAATGGTTATGGAGACCAAACAGTGGCTATGAGTACAGTGAGTGCATTTCAGCTGTGGTGACAGGGACATGAAAGACATGCCACATTCTGGATGGCTATGCACAGTTGTCACACCATAAAATGAACAGAGTCTCAAACAGCTCATCCACTTGGATCAGTGGATTATGACCAGGGAACTGTGTACAGATCTGAATATCAGTGCACTCAGTATCTCAGTGCACTAGAAACAATGGTGGTAATATTGCAAAATTTGCACCAGTTGGGTCCCACAGATGTTCACACAAGGACAGACAGAACACCGTGTGCAAGTATGTCAGGTCCTAATGAACATGAACCAGTACAAGGCTAAAAGTGACAGTTTTCTAAATTGCATCACTAGCAGTGATAAGACATGGTGTTACCACTACAAGACGGAGTCAAAATTGCAGTCCAAAGGGAAATGACACATGAATTTCCTTATTGAATAAAAAGTTCAAGATGCATCCCTCAGTGCATCAACATCATGACCTGTACTAACAACCACTGTTGACTGCAGTAATGTTTTCACTACTGTGGGGGACTTCTTATAATGCTGTACCAGATCCATACACTACAGTTTCATCCTTTAGAACTTAAAATAGCACTTAGTTCATAAATCTTCCAAAATAGTATTCTCCTAAACCAAATTTAACTATCCTATTGCTGTACTGCTTTTCTGTATAACTAGCTATAAATGTCCATTTTCAGGATTAATTAGAACAGGACATTCAATGTTTTGCCCAGTTCAACACTTACAGCTTATATGCGTTGAGTACAACAAATGATCACATTCCCCTTCACACACTACAGCACAGTCAGGAGTTGTCATTACGTCATTTCAGTTTAAGAATTTATATAAACTGAATTAAAGGAATTTCAGAACACATACAATGGATTCAATTTGAAATTAGACAGGAACTGAACATCTACCCCGAGCATATGTTGTTACCTCCTGGCAACATTCATGCCATAACCACAGCTTTTTCCTAGAGATGATGTCAGCAATACATTGCTAGGAACATACAGCAAGCAGCTGACAACAGCCTTGCGATTGTCTTTTTGATCATGACTCTTTGTTTAAAAAAAAAAAAAAAAAAAAAGGAAGAAAAACTGGATCTTTCTGTTTTTCTAATCTTATTCTGTTGCATTTGTCCCCAGTGGAGGAAAGACTAATGTATATTTTCTGTTAAATCCAAGAAATTGAAAGGAAATGTTTTTTTTAATTTTCCATATGAAAATTAGATTAACATGAGAAAACTATAAAAATAATCAATAAAACAATAACCAACCAATCATGAATATTGGTTTGTGTTTGCTGTTTTCCTTTTTTCTTTCAGAAATGTTCAGAAACCAGTCCTAGATGGATATTTTTCTCAGATTTTTCTTCAACATACAGCCAAATTTTCAGCAATCCTTTTATCTTTAGCTATTAAGTTTCTAGCAGACAGCTCAGACTGAGCACTTCCTGCAAGATCTAGAATCCCCTTATGGAAAATACTGTTCATCAGCGAGTCTACACAGCATTATAATCACATCACCTAAGACTCAGCCCAGCAAATATTAAATACTGGTGCTTACTTTTATTTGGACAAACAAATCAATGATTGCCTGCCCTTCTCCCCACCTTAATCCCAGGTTTTGATGCCCTAATTACTCAGACTGTGTAAATATTAGTGTATGCCAGCATGCTTTAGCACTCTTCTAACTCAGAGTCTGTGTCTATATGTGATGCCTGACTTTAGTTTTGGAGGTATGTAAGTCATCTGTCACCACCTGTCTGCTTTGAGTTCATTACAGAATTGCTAAATTTAAATTCATGGGCTAAAATCTTAAATCTTTATCAGATTGATTACAGCTTTTTTTTGATAGTGAGAGCCAAGGCACATTTTAGACAAAATAGGTCTGCTATTTCTAAAAGTTAGGTGGAAGAAAAGTAGGCTATTTTTCCCCATGCTGAGGACTCCAAACCACTTTATATTTCCAACAAGAAATCCCAAGGTGCTTTTGAAATCCATCTAACAGGCACCTTCAGTGCTAGGGACGTGCCTTTTGTCTGACTGCCTACACCATGCCCTCCCAGCCTTGCAAAGAGTCTGAGCGGAGTATGGGTTCCTGTTGATTTTAACCCTCCTTAAACAAGGGCTGCACTTCAAATAAGGACCTGTCTCATTAGCCTACATTGACCTCTCCTTCCTATTCCTTCCCTGATGCCAGGACTGGTGAACTAGTCTTAGAAAAAAAATAATTCTTTGGGCCAGGTTACCCTTCAAACACATCAGCTTCCTGATTCATTTTGCCTCCCACAACATGAAGACAAAGGCCCATGTAAAGTCATGTGTGGAACAAGAGAATAGAGAGAGAAAAGACAGGGTAGCCTTTTGGCAATCATGTAGACCCAAGGAATCAGCTTGGAACACAGCACTGAACGGTCCAAAACTCCATGGAAAAAGGTGATGAAGGACAAGAGGAAAACTTCAGTGCCCAAAAGATTGCATGAGGCAAAATGCCTTTATGTTTTTGCTCTGGAACCCCCAGACAGGAACTGTCATATCATAGCGATAAGCTGTATCGTATTTTTAGGAAAATGATAATATTAAAAGCCCTCTTATAGGATAACTGAAGTTGAAAAGACTCTCAAGACCATCACCATCAAACACTACCAAGTCTGCCACTAAGCCATGTCCCTAAATGCCATGTCCACAAATCTCTCCAGCTGCAGGAACTCCATCATTTCCCTGGGCACCCTTTCTGTGAAGAAATACTCCCTGATATCCAATCTAAACCTTCCCTAGTGCAACATGAAGCCATTACCTCCCAGCCTATCATCTGTGTCCCGAGGAAAGAGATTGACTCTGTCCTTTGCTGCAACCTCCTTTCAGGCAGCTGGAGAGAGCGATGGGGTCTTCCCTCAGACTTCTTTTCTCCAGACTAAACAATGCCAGTACCTTCAGCCACTCCTCACATCCTGTTTTCTAGTCCCTTCGATGGTTTCTCGATGCCTCACACCACCTGGGATGTTTACGGTCTACAGAGACATGCTCACAGATACGTTCTTCCCCATCCCCTCAACCCGCACCCCCCTCTCACCTGTACACCAACAGCTCTGGTTGAAGAACTTGAGGGGCCACTTTTCCCGGTCATCCACATTTCGAAGGGTGTAGGGACCGCTCCAGGGCTGGGTGTCCACCTGCACACCCTGGCACCATCCCCTGCCCTGCAGGGACCCGCACACGTTGCCTGGATCTGGCCCCAAGGCTGGGCAACAACGCTTCAACCGAATGGCCTCCACCGTCATGCAGACACGGGGGAACTGTGCCTCTGCCCAGGGAAGACTACAGCAGCTCAGGTAGCTCAGCACAACCCAAAAAAGCCACCTCAGGGCACTCATTGCTATGAGCAGCCTCTCCACCAGATCCAAGCGAGTGAAGCACGGAGATCTCCTTTGTGGGACAACCTGGTCTGGCTGGGATAATCCCTCACTGCTGAGGATGCTGGTGTCGGGTGTTTGTTTAATCCTGGTCTCTAATTGCCTTGAATGCCATTTAAAAGACAGAGTTTTGGCTCTGCAATGCCTGCCCTACAGCCACAGCTTTAAGCAGGGCTTACGTAGAGGTTGGGAGAAGCCCTCATTAGAGGGATTAGCACAGCGTAAATCCTCGTGTTTTGCACATGACAACAAGGGCAGAAAAGATGCCCAAGTCCTGAGGGCTCTGGCAACTTGTCAAGAGGGTGAATGCCTCGGATTTATTTCTCCAGGTTCCGTCAGGCTTTCATGCACTTTGAGAAACTGATGGTCTCGTTTTAGTGAGGTGGCTGAAGAAACTTTTTAAACAAAACTCTATAAACAGAGATAAACAGAAGGGGAAAATCTCTTACTTTTGTAGTTCATTCACTGTTAGATAACACTTTCTGTGAAAGCAGCAGACAGTAGAAAATGAACTGGAAGCACAGAGGATATAAGTGCATCATTAATGAAAATTAATAAACCCAGTAGTAACAACTTGGATTGGAAACTTCATCTGCTGACTGTAGAATTCCAGTGCTTCCAGTACCATAAATATTTTAGTGGCAAGTGGAGAAGGATTCATATCTTAATAGCCTTTTTACATACAAAATAAATTATTTAATTGTTTTTAAAAGGGTTAGTATTACTTGTCTGCTCCCTAATCCTTCCCCCATCATTACACCAGAGATAGCTGGTAGGGCTGGTCTGGCTGACAGACTTTCACAACTGTCACAGCTGAGCATTTATTACCCACGTGGCAGGGCACAATCTATAAGATCAATACATATACCAGACATGCAGATAAGCAGTTTTCTCAGGACACTGAGAAAAAATGACTTTTAAAAGCTGTTAGCATGCAGCTCATGATGCAACTCCAGTGCTAAAAGAATAAAACTACTCAATCAAAAGTGAGAAGTTGAAGACCTCTGAGATCATCTTGCCCGATCACCAATCCATCCCCACCAAGCTCATTAACCACATTTCTCAGAGTCACATCTACACATTTCTTGAACACCTCCAGGGTCAGTGACTCCACCACCTCCCTGCATAGCTCATTCCAGTGTCTGATCACTCTTTCTGAGAAGAAATTCTCCCTAATGTCCAACCTGAACTTCTCCTGGTACAACTTGAGGCCATCACCTCTCATCCTATCACTATTTACCTGGGAGAAGAGGCTGATCCCTAAAATATGAAACGGGTTTAAACTCATCTCCCTTAGGATTCAATTGATCTGCAAATGGCTTTTGCCTTCTGCTGTCCTTGACACAAAATGCAAAATAAGGTGGAAAACTAGACTAATTGTTGGAAAAATATGTTGAAGAAGCTCAAAAATTACAAATGGAAGCACTAACTCAAAAACACTCTGAACTATGCTCCTCTCTATTCTCCTCAGCACCTGAGAACACCTCTCTTGGTTAGGAAAAAATCAGTCCTTGAATCTAGGTTAGGCAGACTCTTGAGACAAAGTTATGAACATTACACATTATTGCAATTAACAGTGAAAGTAGGAAAAACAAGTAACTTTTAGAGAATTTGGATAAGAGTATGGAGAAAAGCAATAGCAGATAGATGACACTATGAAGATTAGCTGCAGGGGAAAGAAAAGCATGACCAGAAGAGTAGCATGTAATTTTTCTTATGATTACTTCCTTCCACCACAACTATGTAATTTTACAAAGCTGGCAATGTGCTAAGGCACATAGAATAGATACAGTGTTAGGCTTTAGTCCTTAGACCTCGGGGCCCTCAGTGTGAGAACATTTGGATAGACAGACAAATGGACAGTACCCACATCATATCAGTGCCTGTTCCAAGTCTGTTGATCCCACTGTGTGACACATAGTGTCTGCTGAGAAACGTTTCAAAAAGGCAATTGTCATTCACTATCCAAATTTACTACAGCTTCCCCTCAGCTACCTGGTTAAACAAAGGAGCTGTTATTAGGGCTACACAATAGTAACACTATACCAATTTTACAACATCATGTTGAATGGCTTTTTATTTACTACGGGGTTTTCCTGTCTCTTGAAAATGAGTATCTCTGTGAATTGGCGCTGCTGATGAGTGCTGCTTCTCTACGGCTATGAAAGAACCTTTCAAACAACTAACATGAGCACTTGAGCCACGGCTGAAACCTTGGAGACTCAAACTGCAATCACACTGTTTTGTCAGCTCTTGTGAAATACTGGGTCAGGCTATCACAGCTGGAATTGGGGCAAATTGATTAGTTAAAATATTTTGGCTTTGCATTAGAAGTACACAAACACAGTATTTCAGCTACCTGGTAGTCTGTAATGCGCAGGCTCATCCTTAAGATAAAACTATTGTCTAAGATCCATATGGATACCTAAACATCTTGGGACTTAATGTATCTTTTTTTAGCAAGAGAAACAGAAATACTGAAAACAGAATACTCAAAGGTACAGCAGGCAAGAAAAACCCCTACACACATCTCACAGGAGTACTATAGAATTCCTGAGCTGCAAGTAGGCAATAGGTTCCCACTTTTTTAATAATGAGAGTATTGTTTCTCAGGCTCCTTCTACTGTAATCAGGCACAGATTAGCATCAGGACAGAAAAGTACTTAGCCTTTGGCTTGTCCAAGGAATTTTGTTGAAAATAAAATGTTCAATATATTCAACTGAAAAAATAAACCATATGATGATTCATAAGGAGCGGTGATAATTCCAAAGATAACTAGAAAGACAATTCTATACAGAAAGCTGCAAGCAGAAAAGGATCAAGATGAAAGTGAAAAAAAAAAGAGGCAAGAGGAGCAAAGCCCAAGAATACACTTCTATCAACAAAAGAAGAAAAAAAAAAACAACCAAGACACCATATCTTAAGATACACACACATTCAATTAATTAAGTGAATCCTCGGTATCTCAAGCTGAGCATGCAGAAACAATGAATGCTTCTAGAATATTTAGCCTTTATGAATATTTTTCTTTCTTTTCTTTGAAGAAAATATTACACTTCTGACTCTTTATTCTGCCAAGTCTTTATCTTAGTTTAGGGACATTACATTGTCATAAACCTCATCTGAATAAGAATAGATTCTAATTCTATGGAAAAAGTTTCAAACATGGACGAAAAGTACTTATCAGCGTTGGGATTTTTTACTGTATTTCTTGAGGTAATTTAAACACAAAGTTGTGCTTAAACATAAAGAGATTTAGGGAACAATACAGTGACAAAATCCTACCGAAGGTGGCCCCTGAGCACTCCATTCCACAATTGCTGCAGCACAAAGCTGCAGCATTTCTCACCTCCTCAAGGAAGGGAAACTTCACTCCCTAACCTGGAGTTCTGTCTCTGGCACTCACACTTTCAGCCATTTTAAAACAGGGGATCTTATTAATGTTTATAAATATCTTAAGTATGAGAGACGAAGGGACGTGGACAACCTCTTTTCAGTGGTCTGTGGGGAAAGGACAAAGGGGAATGCCCATAAACTGGAGCGTAGGAAGTCCTGCACCAAAATGCAAAGGAACTTCTTCACAAAGAGTGTGAAGGAGCACAGGCTGCCCAGGGGGACTGCAGGTTCTCCTCTGGAGATATTCAAGGCCCACCTGAATGCCTACCTGTGCAGCCTGCTTTGCAGGGAAGTTGGACTCCATGATCTCTGGAGGTCCCTTCCAACCTCTACAATTCTGTGATTCTGCAGTCAAGCCTTACTGTTCTCTCTCTGTGCCAGATCATTGTTTGATCATGAATTACCATTGCAGAGCAGCTGTAATTTGAATTTCCCCATCATTGGTTAGCAAGAAACTCAACTGACTATAGCTTAGTATATTTTTCATTGCCCCAAAAATCATGCAACAGATGTTAGACATGCACACAACATGAAAACAGACATATTCAGAATCTTTTGAATGGAAACTAATTCAGGCTAATCTTTAGCCAAAGCATGCATCAAAACCCAACTCTTGGTTTATATCTTAAGTGACATAAATATTTTGGCTGCTGATTTCAACTGTTGTCAATTTATGTGCTCTAGATTATGTAGCACAAGATACATGATCTGAGGTAGTTTTCCAATACTGCCACTCAGTATGTATTGTTTGAGTACTTAAGAATCTCACTGGACAAGCTCTGAAGCAAAGCTACTTAATATACAAGGTAGAAGCCAGTTCAAAAGCAGAATAACTCTATTATGCATCTTCTTCATTATGCATCCTTTTACTGCTTCACTGCTTGTCTCTGCTTTCTCTGATCCTCCTTCCATTCCATTCTGCTTTTCCCTTCCTGTAGGCACACACTGGCTCTCATTGATCTGCATCCTCTTCTTCCTCCCCCACAGACCACTGCTCTTTCACAGCATTACCCTTTGTCTCCTCATCCTGCAGTCGGGAGAATGAGGCTAAAGTTCAGGCACACAGAACAGCTCTGGAGATCTCATGATCCCACCCTTGCACAAAATGCCTCTTGATACAAAGAGTCTCATCAGCTCCTGCTTTCTCATATTTACATTATTTATCCAGTCACTTTCTAATTTACAGACTGCTTTTCCTTTAGAAACCTCACTGAAAAATCAATCTACATGCCATGGTATATTCAAGTACTGTTAGAACGGAAGCAACTCAGAGAAGAGTAACCTGGCCAGGCCTCACATCAAATACACAAAATTTAAAGCCATGATTTCATATTGAATTAAATACAGTTTCACAGTCTTAGGTGAGTTTCCTTTTGCCAACAGCAGTAAGGCTGCTGTGCTTATGTGCCATCAGTCTGGACTCTGGATTGCTCGAGCTTTCCTTGCATTGTGAATTCCACTCGTCCATCTCTCCCTGATTTTATCAGCAGGCTTCCAGGTGACAGAGGATGAAATTTATCTCACCTAATGTTAGACATCTATTGATTGCTGAAATCTACATTGAACTGGTCACCAAAGGCTCCCTCTACAGGGTCCTCTTAATGGAGACAAAAAGCTTTTAGGGTGCGATTCACTTGGCTTGTTTTCTGTGCTCACATTAGGATAGAATGAATTGTATCACACAAGGGCATAATCTTCTTCATTTATTTATTTTTAGCAGAGTCTAGGGTTCAGTGGTATTCAATACACATTAAAGATTTATGTTTAGACAGATGAGTCCCACCTGGGTTCCCACTGATCCCTCACTAGGCCTTGCAGTCCAGTTAAACTTCACTCCCACAAGTCAGGAGAAGACTACAATGGAAAATCACTACTTAAAGACATCCACTTTGCAAGTTCCAAGTTTGATTACACTTTGCTTCTCACCTCTCCAAGTGCATAAGATAGCTGAAGCATATGTGTATTTCTAGTTTGTTCAGAAAGATCCTAAAATTATACAGTGTTTCAGTATAGTAGATGTGTGTGACAACTGTTTCCACAGCCTTAAATAAATGTTATGTTAAAATTGCTGATGCTTTTACACTTGAAATCATGTACTGCCTGTGCATAGTATTATTCATCTTTGTCAAAGATAATGAGCAGTTCCATTTCCTTCGCAATATCTTTCTTTTGTTGTCTTCTGCCTTATTCCCTCATTTAACACATCTGAGAAAACTCTTCAGAGATCAGGAAGCTGCATCATCAATCAGCTAACAATGTAACATGTCATTTTATACCCAAATAGATATATTTTTTCCATTGCATATCAGATGTACAATTTACAATGTGCAGATTGTGGTGAGGTGAGAGTTAATGTCTTCTCCCACATAACTTGCAACAGGACTAGAGGGAATGGCCTCAAGTTGTGCCAGGAGAGGTTCAGGTTGGATGTAAGGAAAAATTTACTCTCCAGAAGAGCAGTCAGGCACTGGAATGGGCTGCCCAGGGAGGTGGTTGAGTCACCATCTCTGGAAGTGTTCAAGAATTGTTTAGGTGCTGTACTAAGGGACAGACATGGTTTAGTGGGGAAATATTGGTGGTATGTGGACAGCTGCACAGGATGACTGTCTTTGGCAACCTTGGGAACTATATGATTCTATGAAGGAACAGGGATGAAAGCTGAAGATACTTATAGTATAAGTAAATAAAGTACTGACTGGTAGACAGAACCATCTTTAGTAAGGAACACCACTAATCTCAGCATCATCAGCTGACAAAGAATGTGTAAACAAAGACAAGGAGATCTACCACTCAGGATCACCACTATATCTGCACCAGAGCTGTAGAAACTGCCTGTCCAAAGGGTGCCAAAGACTTCTTTATTTCTAGAGCTATTTCATCGGTTTCTAAACTAGAGTAACACTCAAGATAGTCACAGAATATAAGGTAGGATTCACTTAATGAACTTGGGCATCTGGGAGATAAAGAGCAAAATCTCAGTTACTGTGTGGTTCCCAATAATTGATCAAGGGAAAGAAGCAGCCCTGCAGGATGACCCATCTCATTCTCAGACAGGCATCCTGGAGAGGTAATGTCTCATCTCTGTTCTAATTTCTCTACCTTCATCATCAGAGGTGACAAGGAAGACTAACACAGACACTAAACTTAAGTACCTAAAATGAAGAGAGATTAATCCCCTGTATACAGTTGTGGTAGGAGACAACCTGATTTACACACAGCAGATACATGCTGGCTGACAAAATGTGATGTCAAACATGAGTTATTTCAATATCCTAGTTTGAACACACATGGTGCTCTCTATGTGCAAAACCCACAAGAAGCCAGCTGGCTAGCACACAGGCTGCCTCTATGGTTCATCTGTCAGCACACAGTCAGGAAAGCATGAGCGAAAGATCTCATGTGCAGAACAAAAGGGGTAAGGCAGAAGTCCTCATAGAATCACCAAGGTTGGAAAAGACCTCCAAGATCATCTAGTCCAACCATTCACCTACCACCAATATTTCCCACTAAATCATGTCCCTCAGTAAAACATCCCAATGTTTCTTGAGCTCCAGGAATGGTATCTGCCAACAGATGGCCCAGTTACAGAGAAATAAATATCAGGACAGAAAATCCAGGTCTGGCTCTGTGCTATATTAATAAAATAATTTGAAAGACAGTACAGATGCAGTATCTGAAATAACACCAGAAATTTCTAAGGCCTTGACCTTACGTTGGTCCTAGAGCCAGTTCTAGAAGGTACTCCTCTCTCACTTTTTATTCAAGATACTAACATTACTACTTCTCCTAATAGAAGACACAAAATGGAACAAAAGACATTCATCCCCATGTCATGTGAGCTAACCCTCAAGAACATTGCCAGTCAAAGCAATGAATGTGCCCTTGCTTTGTGCAAATACATACATGGTACATCCAAACAAAAATACACTGTTTCCCCTGAGGTTCACTGAGGAATAAAGATAACATTGATAATCACAGCAGGACTGATGGTTAAAAGTTCTCAACTTCCCCAAATCTGCTTTCTAATCTATACTATAAATTCCTTATTTCAACATTACCATGGAACATGAATTCCGTGTTACTACCAAAGTGCAAAGCAAGAGCATCGATGGGCTGAGGGAACACGAAAACTTCTGAGGATTTGGAGGAGAAAAGTCTTGTTTCCATGGGGCTCCTGAACTCAAGCAGATAAAGCTTTTCAATCTTGCTAACTCAAATAAAAAAAAATAAAAAATAATAATAATAAAAAAATTGGATGGGGAATGCTAGATTCTAGAAGTGCATAAACAGCTGGATTTTTTCTTTTTAAATACATTTCTTCCCCATAAAACTGCAAAACACAGATCTAGTTCTTTTTCATAAGATCAGATAGCAGGCAGATGATAAGTATGGCTTGCTACTAAGGAAAAAAAAATCTTAAAGCTCAGCATGAGTCCTGACTCGTGTTTTTTAAATCTCTTGTATTGATCATACTGCATATCTAAATGAGATTTAATGGATATCTGTAAATAGCACAGGCTACAAAGTCAAGAGACAGATACAAATCTTTTGTAACAGACCGATTTTCAGTCTAAGAGAGCAAATTTTACATGTAGGAGTAACATTTGCTCACCACAGAGAGGTTGGCAAGGCAGCAACAAGCACCAGGAGGGCAGCTTTCCGCATGGAGAAGGGGAGGACTTAACAGAGGAAGCAGATGCAGAAGTCTGGGGGCAGGAGGGAGGTAAAGGAGCATCTCATCTGCACAGCATTGCTCTGGTTTCCATTCACTAAAATCAGAGATTCAGTAGCTGAGGATGGTCATGGACAAAGCAGATGACCCAAATCCCACAGCACTGCAAATTGTGATTTTCATTTGAATCCATGTGAGGTATCAGTTTCATTATCTGACAGTTGCTTAAAAATGTAGATACATTTCAAAAAATGTAGATACATGGTTTAATGCTTGTGGTAGCAATGGTAATGGGAGGATGGCTGGACTAGATGCTCTTGTAGGTCCTTTCCAACCTTGTGATTCTATGATTCTAAGAATTGGATTCTGTTGTCAGCATCCCCAAGGCAGTCACTCTCATCAGTGCAGGGTCTCTTAGTTTCTGTTCAACTTCACAAAACCTGTGAGGAGGGAATTGCTGTTGCAGGTAAGATGTAATACTGTCAAATGAATGAAAAAGGCTTAAAAAGTATCTTTAAGTAAAATAGTGATATAAGCAACTATACAGCCATTTTCCTGCCTTATTATTAAGGGTGTAAAATTGCATTCTCCCAGCCCTATTAACCAGGTACCCAATGGCAGAGTGCTCCTTACATCGGACAAGCATTTTGGGAACAGTGGTTGGTGGGATGTTCTGGCAAAAGGGGGAGGCAGGCAGCGATGACTTTCCCTGCTCAGGTAAAAGGTGGCTCAATAGCAGCACGGAGCTGAGCCACTCCTGTGTTTCGAACCAATAACGTCAGTGCCGAAAGACTTGGTGTATTGTTGCGATGTCAGCATATGAGAAAGGGTACAAGAGATGTTTTGGAGAAAATGTTTAGCAGTACTCATACCGACAATCTAATGGTCTCAAGTTAAAGGCAGGAGTATATCTGGAACGGTTGCGACAGTTTACCTGGGAACTAAACGATGTTTTTCGCTGAAAAACAGATGCCAGCCTTGCAAATAACGCTTCAGAAAAAATCCGAACGATTGGCTCCACCTTAAAAGTGGAGAAACGAGAACGAGGAGCTGGGCGGACAGTCCGCACAGACCGGTTACATTCAGCGCTGCTGTGATTGCAGCCGGCTGCCGACAGAGGGCGCTGCTACCCGCTCGGTCCACACGTTCAGCGGGTTTTTCCAAGAGCGAGGGGAGTGAGGCCGCCCCTCCTGAGAGGGGCGCGACGGGCGGCTGCCCGGCCGTCCTGAGTATTGCTGTGTACGGGAACAGCCTCGGTCTGCTGATGCCTCCGGGGTGTACGGAGAGCGGAGGGGGATAAAAAAAAGAAGCAAAACTACTTGCCGAAACCCGGGATCGAACCAGGGACCTTTAGATCTTCAGTCTAACGCTCTCCCAACTGAGCTATTTCGGCTCGTGTTGGGTGCGAAGCTTAGGAACTGCTTCTAATCCATTTTTTACAGAGTATCTGGTTGATGACTCAGAATATTTTAAGTGGAAAAAACACTTTTGGATGTTCCGTGCTACCAGATACACGGCAAACGACAACAGCACCTCAATGCAGAGACGGCATTAACACAAAAATATACAGATATCTGCATCCATTTACACTCAAAAGAAAAGTACTTTGCCTGCAACGCTTTGGGGGTGGCAAAAAATAGAATATTCTGTGGGATTCAGGAGCGTTAGATCAGCAGTGTCTTTGCCTCCGAGCTTTCAAGAACTGCACTCTGAAGCATGACCAATCCCACACACAAAAAGGAAGCGCGGCCCCGGACTCGTTTGTCAGTGGTTTTACATAAGGACGCACCTGTAAGGAAAGCTGTGTCTACAGATCTGCCAAGACCATCCAAATGTATTTGTAACAGAAACTAGCCTGTTCCCACAGCTAGGCATTTATTCCATGTCCCATGAGCTCCAGCCTGATCTGCCTGTGAGGACGTCCCTTGCTCACACTCATGATATGTGGGAGGAAACTGCCATTGCCTGCTGCCTCACACTCTTACCAGCCCAACAACCAAACACAGCTCCCACACAGTCCAGCAGACACAGGCCCCACAGCCCATCATTCCTAGGGCAGGTGGACAGCAATTGGTGTTGTCTCAGGCGCTTGCTTTGCCTGCCTTCCACTGCTGCTTGCAAGAAACTTGCAGGCTTTGTGCATTAAGAAAACACAGCAATGTTGATTTCCCCCCAGTGCACACTTCACAAGCCCATGGCACTTTATGAGTTGCTTGCAGAAGAACTAATCCATCCCACAACAGTTACCCAACAGAGATGTAGAAGAGTTTTAAAAATTTCTGAAGTCTGAGCCTCTCCTCTGCCACAGAAGATGGGCAGAATCCCTCTTCCAAAGGCCAGCCTTTCTCCTTCAGAAAGCTTCCCCAATTTAAGCAATATAGACACCTACTCCACTTATTTTATGAGGGTAACCTCAGTTTCACAGCAGTGCAAACCTTGAGAAAAGCAGACAAAAATTTCTGTGCTCATAGAATTTAACATAACCACCTTTTCCTTCTTCCTATCTCGCAAATAAAATGTGAAGCATAACCCTACAGCATTACAGCTCCCCACGTTAACAGTTCACTAGCTGATCCTTTGTCATTTTCTTTCTACAGCAGAAGACAGAAGGTTAGCAACAAAACAAGCAGTTTTCTTTTGGAGTAAAGACTTTTCCTTGAGAAATGAATGCTATCAGAAAACTCACCTGCTAGGCCAACCTGACCTACAACATCAGAGCAGCTCAAAGACTCCACGATTTAAATAATAAATATGCTGAGTAGAAATGGGTTCAGCTTCTCAAACACTTTGATTAAACCTTCAAAAACATTGACATGAAGTAGAACACTTTCCACTAAAAGCTGATCATCTTTTTGACGCATCCATTCTCAATAATGCTCCTCGTGTAAAGCTTGCATCTTCAGCATCCCAACATTCAAAATAACTTTCCAAATTTCTACTCAATCGCAAAGTACTCATTTCTTCTATTTCTGACATTATCATGTTAATTATTTTTAACATCTCAAAGACAACGTACCTATTTGTCAAATTAAAAAAAACAGGTTCAAGAACCTATAACTTCCAGTCCTAAAATTAAAGGCTCTTTATATCACCAACATATATTGCACTGCTGTGCTTCTGATGTATTTCTCCAACATAAACACATGGGAAATACATGTTTCTCACTGCAGTTCACCCAGACGACTTGCCATGTCAAGAACGAGTACAGCAGAAATGCATCTTTGCAATACTTCACCTATTCCTGTTACTGACTTTTGTATAGCACCAAACGATCAGATAGTTAAATAACACCATGTATTGTAAGCTGTCTCTCAGGAAAAATCTTAATATACCAATGCCATGTTTCAGTCAATGCAAGAGATTTAAGCATGTCATTGGGACAAGGGTACATATCCAGTATGCCAAATATTCTAATAGACCAGTCTATATTAAGACCTGTAATTTTCATTCCCAAGTGATGATTCTAGTATCAAACTAAGCATCAGAAACTCAAAAACAATAAGTGCAATGCAATCTAGCAAAGCATTATTATCCCACCTTGTCACAGATACATGTTCCAAGGCTATAGAATACATATTTGGTGTAGAAGTTACAAAGCTTGCTACTCAGCCTCAAGATGATTCTTATCAACCAACATTAGCACTCTATCAACAGCACAATACAACACAGAAGCAGCACGGTGCAATTAGGACCACTGCAGTTCCAAAGGCAGCACTGCCATTAGCAGAGGCACTATTTAAGTGTTCAACTACTTCCAAAACAGGCACAGACAAAGCTGATGTAAATGCCTCAAACTCTATTCCTTCTGCATAAGGAAAACACTTCTGCTTATACTTGTTTTGATTGTTAATTTCCAAGAGACTTCAGAATTTGGAACAATTCCCATTCACAGCAAGAGACCATATCAGAGATTGGAGTGCTCTAGCATCTTAACCCTACACTTTCACAGCTCTATGTGGCAGAAGTGTCTGGAACTGTGTTAAATACTTACATGCCCTGATAAAGACAAGAATTTCTTGTTTTGCATACCTCATTTCAAATATCAAATAAGTGAAGAACCTTTTCCTTAAGACACAGGGAAAAAAAAAAAAAACATACACATTTACTTTTCCAGCTGCTATGCACTAACTGAGTTTATTCACCCAGTTAAGTGAAATCAGTTACACTGTAACTTATAGCAAAAAAATCACATTTGACAAAGATTTATTGACAGATTTCCAGAACTGAAGTTTCTTCTGAAATTTTACATCAACTCAATATATTGTTACATCTTTAAAATTTGCCACAAAGAACAAGTGAAACAGAGTTGAAAAAGGTGTGCTAACCCACAATTCAAATGAAGCATTTAAAATTTTCCCTCAATAAATCACCTTTGTATCACAGAAAGTTATGCTACCGGAATGTTAACTGTGTTACAGTACATCAAGTTTGTTACAATTGAAGTAAAAGGCCATAATACAGTAAACAGATGACATTCAAGACAAGAAGCAAAGTTTAAGAAAGGCTCATAGAAATTTCAGTAAGAACAGCTATTTTCTTGGCACCTTTTCTACCTGCACTCCTTTAGAAATTGAGCATTAGGAAGATAACAGTTTAACTGGTCCTCTACTCAAGATAATACTGCAACAATAAAGAACCGTGAACCACATGGGTACCATACTTAGCTTTTATCCACTGATTTATATTCTCTAGAAATATTCTCTTTGATTTGAAATAGAAGACAACTGTTCAAAGTGACAAAACACATTACACTGTAAAAATAAACTAATGCAGATGAAAAACTTCAGAGCTAAGTATGCTCATGAATGAACATATTCACTGGAATCCCAAATACTGTAATCATCATCCTCTCATTCCAAAGGAATACGGAAGATTTGAAATCTATTACACTAATTTAACATAAAGTTCTTCACCCTGTAAAATACTCAAAAAAGTTTATCTATACCTAGTGAAGATACAATATTGCACCAAAAGCTGAAATCAATGGATTAAACTTATAAAGTGCTGAACCCTTCTAAAGGTCTTTTCTATTACTCCGCATTCATCATGGCTCACATTATCCTGAATACAGTAAGAGTTCAGTGTGGTCACTTGATTGCAGGTTTTGAAGAAAAGGCTGTATGAGGTAGAATAGACTCCTTCAGGCTGCCAGCCACCTTATGGAACGTTAAGTTGTGCAAATGGCTCTGTCACAGGAAAGGGCTCCAAAGCTTTCTCGGCATTCTTCCAGTTGTGAAAGTTTTCCTTGTACCATTCAACTAATACAAGAAGAATGTTGGTGAGTCAAATTGAACAAAGACTACATTCAATTATTTCACAGATACTACAAGAACAGAAAAACAGATACCTATGCAAAATTTTAACCTATAAAGGTCCCAAAAAATCTAGTTTTAGTCTTTATAAATTATTTATTCAAGACTTACTGGAATTAGTTTTTAGTGCTAGAATACCTTATGTTTCTTTAAAAATATTAAAAACAGCTTTAAATGGAGCTAATGTATGTAAAATTAAAGTGAGAAACACATTCCCTTTAGTTTCTCATTAATTAGCCTATAGAATCATTTCTTCCCCTCTCTTTTCCTCCTCCCCTAACTCCCATTAGTGTAAAAGGCATCAGACATACTTGTTTTCTTTATTCCTTCTTTCCAAGGCACTTTAGGTCTCCATCCTAAATTGTGCATTTTTTCTGAATTCATCGGGTATCTCAGGTCATTGGTAGGTCTGGTGAAATATGAAACACACAAGGAAAACAATTTGGTTAGACTTCTCTCATTAATTGGATACACAGAACTTAAATTGCCTTCAAGCCATGATTAGGTATGCCTCTGGTTTGAGCACTCCTTCAACATGAACAGATTAGGTTACCTTCAAGAAAAAAAAAAAAAAAACAATTAAGTGGCAACCAAGTGCAGCTGTGACAACACAATTCAGTTTGCACAGCCAACTACCTAGAACTGACTAGAATAAATATGAATTAATGTTTTCACACAGAAATGAACAGTGATCTGAAGGCACTGTCAATGCAAATCAGCGCACTTGCAGGTCTCTGGTCACCGAACAAGCCAGTGCTCTCAGATTTCTCACCATACAAGCCCACAGACTTCAAATCTAAAGAACAAACATGTCCAAAGTATGGCTATTACAGTGCCTACCAACTGCATAACCTTTGTAATACTGAGCATACAGAATCCCAAACTGCAAGATTCAGTACAGAAATATTTCCTTCCTTTAGGTACAAAACATTTTTATTCCTACAATCTGGCAGTTTGGTAGTCTAGTCTATCATGCCTGCATTACTGACACTGGAATACAGGTTGGTTGAAGTATACAAGCACACAGAAGCAAACTACTTCACAGTTACTAAAACGTCCTAATCTCAAGGAGAAACAGAACTAATTTTTCCAATGCAAGTAACTATCACGATTAAAGTCCTTCAAAATTAAACATTAGTAAGGTATCTTAATTATAGAATCCTTTGAGTTGGAAGGAACCTTTAGAAGGTCATCTAGTCCAACTCCCCTGCACTGAATAGAGACACCTACAGATAGATCAGTGTGCTCAGAGCCCCATCCAGCCTGGCCTTGGATGTCTCCAGGAACGGGCATCCACCATCTCTCTGGGCAACCTGTGAGCCCACTTACAATTCCAGATTCACAGCCAGGGCTCAATATAGATGAATAAAATCCTTAATCTGAATTACACGAGAACCTATAGAACACGCACATCATGTGAGCCAGCAGCAATTTTTGTTCAGAGTCCTACGGTAAATTTAGAGAGGATTGTGAAAAACACTTCCTTTTAGAAAAAGGCACTTAAAGATACTTCAGTTGCTTGAACTATCCAAACATGAACAGAAAGTATGTATTATTAGGGCTTTCAGAATTCTTAACAGCTATCAGCAGATATGCGATTCCTAATCACTCTAGAGAAAGAGTCATATCTGAAGTATGCAGTGGTTTATTGTCGCTGCAGAAATGAAATGGAGGAAAAAAGAACAGAGTGAAATCAAGCTCGCAGTTAAAAATGGAAACACTCAGCAAAAGCATTTACAGAAACTTCCCATTTTTTATGCTGCCCTAACTTCAGCATGTTGATGTTTTACACTTAAAGTAGTAACACAGAATCACAGAATGACCCGGGTTGGAAGGGACCTCGAGGATCATGAATTTCCACCCCTCACCACATGCAGGGCCACCAACCTCCCCATTTAATACTAGACCAGGCTGCCCAGGACCCCATCCAACCTGGCCTTGAACACCTCCAGGGATGAACGGGGCATCCACAACCTCTCTGGGCAGCCTATTCCAGCACCTCACCACTTTCTCTGTAAAAAACTTCCCCCTGACATCCAACCTAAATCTTCCCTCCCTCAACTTAAAACCATTTCCCCTTGTTCTGCAGTTATCTACCCTTTCAAAGAGTTGATTCCCCTCCTGTTTGTAGGCTCCCTTTAGGTACTGAAAGGCTGCAATGAGGTCACCCCATGGCTTTCTCTTCTCCAGGCTGAACAAGCCCAGATCTCTCATCCTGTCTTCTTAGGGGAGGTGCTCCAGCACCCGATCATCTTTGTGGCTCTCCTCTGGACCCTCTCCAACAACTCCATCTTTCTTGTACTGGGGGCTCCAGACGTGGACACAGTACTCCAGATGGGGCCTCACAAGAGCAGAGTAGAGGGAGACAATCACCTCCTTGTCCTGCTGTCCATCCCTACTCTGATGGACCCAAGGATACCATTTGTTTTCCAAGCTGCAAGAGCACACTGCTGGCTCACATTAAGTTCTCCATCCATCAGGACCCCCAGGTCCTTCTCTGCAGCCCGTATAAATGCCTGGGATTCCTCTGGCCCAAGTGCAAAACTCCGCACTTTGCCATGTTGAACCTCATCAGGTTCACCCGGGCCCATCTTTTGTGAGAATCCTTCTTTGTTTTTTTTGGCTCAAAGCTTGCTTCCTGAGGTATTTCTTGTGATAAGACTCTGAGTGATTTGTTGAGGAGGCAACTGATGGGTGCTAACTGTGTGACAATCAATATCGCTTTGGGAAAGCCCCTTCCGCCAGAGCTGCTTGCTCTGTAGAAGAGTGGATGAGAGTGCTCAGTAGTGTTCACTGGCGGAAGATCTGGCCTGTGACTAAACAGCTCCAGCTAGGTGTGGGAAAACTGGGGAACGATACCATCGATACCATCGTGTTCTGTGAGAAACAGGATGCAGATGGGCATCCCTGCTCCTTCTTATATGCTGGCAAGGCCTGGAAGATGGGAACAAAGGAATTTCTGCTGAGATCCCAGAGCCAGAAGCTGCCACTCAAAGGAGAGCTGACTCAACCACTTTGAAACCATTGAAAAGGGGCCATCATCGCCATGGTCGTCATCATGCTTTGTCATCGTCGTCAATAGAACAACTCTGCCCAACGACCCATCACTACTGAAGATCAAAGACTGAACTATGAACCACGCTGGATCCATGGTGGTGACTATCTCCCTCTTGCTGCCTATAACGACTCCTTGCTTCTTCTCTTCTATCTTTTCTATCACCCTCCTTCCCTTCCCCATTACCCTAATCATAATAGTGTCCGTCCTCCCCTTCCCCATTTCCCTGATTAAGATTTGTAATAAACTGGTCGGATCAACATTTGAACCATTGTTTCTTAATCTCACGCCGGGTATATAGATAATAAAAGAACCTCATCTCTCTCCTATAAATTGGAGTGAGACACCTTTCTAGCCTCTCGAGGTCCCTCTGAATGGCATCCCTTCCTTCCACCATGTCAACCACTCCACTCAGCTTGGTGTCATCAGCAAACCTGCTGAGGGTGCACTCAATTCCATTATCGATGTCATTGATAAAGATGTTGAAGAGCACCGGTCCCAAGACAACCCCTGGGGGATGCCGCTCGTTACCGGCCTCCACCTGGACATGGAGCCATTGATAACCACCCTCTGTCTGCAGGCTTTCAACCAGTTTCTTATCCATCCAGTGGTCCACCCATCAAATCCACATCCCTCCAATTTGGAGATAAGGATGTGGTGGGGGACCATGTAAAAGGCTTTGCTCAAATCCAGGTAAATGACAGAGGCCTTGCCCTTGTCCACCAATATCATCACTCCATCACAGAAGGCCACCAGATTGGTTAAGCATGACCTTCCCCTAGTGAAGCAGTGCTGTCTGTATTGGATCACACACTCACTCATCATGTGATCAAGCACATTGTCGAAGAGGATCTAGTAGCTTCAGACTAAGCTAGAAATCTAAAATTAACTACACTCTGAAGCTACATCTCTCTGTCTTACCTCAAAGCACACTTGTATTTGAACTGGTCACATTTACACCAAAATATTAAAGCTAAATTAGAGACAAAGGAATTCATTGTTCAAGTTGAGGACAAAGTAATAAATAAACTATCCTTACAAAAAGATCTGGTTGCTACATAAAATCAATCCCTAACTCAGAACAAACTTCAATATTTTGAAGAAAATTTGCATCTTTTAAAGATTAGCAATACATCATTCCAAGATTCAACTCGTAACTGGAGATGTTAGTTTTAAACAGTATGCTGTATCTCAGGCACCAAATCCAAAAACAAGTTAAAAAAGGCAAGCAAATCAGGTCCCAGTTCCCTGTAAGCTAACCCTCCTGCTGAGCAAAAGCACTTTCAGAGAAATAAACTGTATTTGGATTCTTCAGGATAGAGCTCTCCTGCACACACTTAGCTGTGTTCTTACCTGTCTTTGACATAGTCCATCCAGTGCTCCATTTCAGATTCTGAACTGGTCTTCTTTATCTGACAACAAGTGGAGGGGAAAAAAAAAAAAAATAATAAAAAACAAACAAACAAACAGAAATGGTCTTTTGCTTGAATTAACAACCGAACTACTGAAGTAAGTTATAAAAACTACTTGGAACAATTCCAATATCTCTCCCTACGTGCTGAGTAAACACACATAATCTGTTATATTTCAATCTTCCATATCATCTTCAGACCAAAATTCAAGTAGCCAACATGAAAGAGAATAAATTATTTTTAATCATTACCCCAGTTACTGTCCCAGACAGGACAACCAATGCAGTGGAACAGTTTGTGATAGCCTGCACTGCACATAGCACAGCTGCCACAGAAAGGTTAACACCTTGCTCTAAGATCTGCTGCAAGCACTGAACTAACTTGCAGAGATACAAAAATTCTACAGCAGAGAATTGTTCATATGTGCAATAACAAGCATTGTAGCTTTTTACTCACTAAGTGGATTAACTCCTTTGCAAGCTGGACAATGGACATCTCAAAATTAGTTCCAATGTTGTAAATTTCACCTGGCTTCCCCTCCTTCAGGACAGTAAGGAATGCTTCTACTACATCAGCTGCATACAGAAAATTCCTTCTCTGAAGTCCAGAGCCATGAATACAGCTTAAGAACAGGGAAAAGCAGAAGACTTTTGTTAATTCCTAAATAGAAGCACTGCATTTATTAAAATGCATTTTACACAGTTCTACTGTAAGAATTTACCTGAAAGTGCTTCAGTTTAAAAACATGCAAGTCAGCTGTTTAACTACATGCTACTACTAAAATAATTCAAAGCTTAATTAGGAAATTATAAATGTTTATGTAATAACTAATTACATGCAAAGTAAAACAAGTTACATACCATTTTCTGTTCTGTTGCAACAAAGATATGAACTTTGGTATAACCTAAACAGTTGAATAAAAAGAAATATTTTAGAAGCTGTTCTGCAAACAACAGGGTGTTTTACCAGCACATATCATTACATGTTTTAATAATAGGATTGTTTCAATAGTTTAAGTTCAAACTTAAGCTGAAATTAAAATCTAAGCAGGTAATGCTTTCTAAGCCTAGAAACTGCCAGGTTTCTTTTTTCCTAGAGTAAGCAGAGTATTTTGTACACCACAGTTGCCTTTCCTGAAGTCCACAGTTCACATTTTTTGTTTTGCACTTTATCCATTTATTTAAGAATAGCTGCCTCTCTTGTGTTGAGATGCTTACCTTTGTGGTCATCCATTACCAATCAGAAGTTAAAAATGCAATGATTTACACACAAAAATGGTGCTATCACTTTCACACACAGAAGTGCACTAGAGTCTAAAATAAGGTTGACTACTGCCAACTGTTTAGAACATGGTTTAAACACACAGTTAAAACACAAACCTGTGGTGAAACAGGTTTTCAAGGAGACCTGATAGCAGCCTTTCAGTAACTAAAGGGGAGCTACACAGAAGGAGACAGACTCTTTAGCAGGGTCTGTGATGATAGAACAAGGGGAAGTACCTCAAAGAGGGTAGATTTAGGTAAGAGATAATGATGAATGCTTCCACAGTAAGGGTGGTGAGGCACTGGAGCGGTTGCCCAGTGATGTGGTTGATGCCCCATCCCTGGAGACTTTCAAGGCAAGGCTGATCAGGCTCTGGGCAACCTGACCTAGCTGTGGTGTCCCTGTTCATCGCAGGGGGACTGGACTAGATGGCCTTCCAACTCTAGGGAAGTCCCTTCCAACTCTAAAGATTCTATGATGGTAAATAACCACTAGTCAAGCAATAGGAATTAGCTTTCCGCATGGTATTCACAATCACACTAGGCTTAGGTATGCTCTAAAAGCCTAAACAAGTTTTTAAACTGAAGCCACAGGAACATTTTTAATTTTGTCAACTTCCTTAATACCCTAAACTTAGAAGTAATTACACAGGTTAGAACATCCACTTCAGAGCAGACATACTGCTCTCTTCAAATTCACTTTCTGAAGTGTTGCCTCTCAATTTAACACTGCTAACTACTGCATGTAGAACATGAACAGAAGTTATTTGTAGGACAATCCTGTCAGTTAAATGTTCTTGGAAAACCAGAAAAAGTACAGAATAAAAATAAGTGCAGCTAAACTCATGCGAGTAACTGGAAATCTCTATCTGATATTTTATTGACAACCAGAACAACTGTATATTGTTGTGCTGATGGTAGAATGTTTTACTGTAAGATCAGCAGATTAAAAAAATCAGCATGGACAGATAAGCATGGACAAATATAGTTGTAAGGCAGTGCTTTTTTGGAAAGTTCACTCTCAGGTGAGAAAAGTAACATTACGAAAACCTTAGATTATAGTATATTGAAGCTCAGAGTAAAGCATTAGCTTAACTTACTTTCTCTGGATACTGGTGCGGTCCATAAACGTTACTACTTCGAGTGATAACAACTGGAAACTTAAGAACATCAAATATGCATGTGATTAAACATTAGGTATATATAAATAAAAATCTGTAGGCTTCTGGCTGGTCAATAAGTAGTGACACACCTACAATGCTTCATCACAAATCTGAATGTTTTCACAAGTATTAATGAATCAAGCTATCCATATGTTTGCCTCTAGACAAAAGCCTCTGGCTTCCTTAGCCTGTAGAAGCCCCCAGAGTGACAGATGCTCCTAATCTTCCAGTCCCATCACAGGACATTACATATGGGCATCAGGCTGACTGAAAACTTGCTTACTCTTTTGTATCCCCAAGTAAATGTTTCATAGTTATCAACATCATAATCAAGTCAGTCTGATGTCAACAACATCTTTGCAGAACGTCACGCCAAAATGGAAAGAATAAAGCTTTGAAAACCAAACTATTTTTTTCCTGAACAAATTTGAATAATGTTTTTTTTCTTTTATCTTTTCTCCACTTATAAGACTAGTCAATACAATTTGCATTTTGAAGATTCTACTTACAAATGAATGTCCTTCCAGCTAACCACTATATATTTTTAAAGTGCTATTGTTCTCTTCATTTATTTTGGGAAAAAAATAGACATTTCTGTTCAGGTTATTTTCCAGTCTAAAATCAACTAGCCCCTCCCAGGCCTCCTGTAGTACACCTCCACCAGTAAGCAGCAGCAGGACTCTGATCCATCCAAACTACAGAACTAGCTCTCAGGAAGGATGTAGCATCGTGCTGTCTACCATTGATTTTTCTTTTCAACATTTGTGTGTAAGATTATGAGCTTCAGAGCTTTTGAAGCTTCCATTAACTTACTTGGTACCTTTCCCAGTAAGACTGAACAAAACATTCTGCAGCAGCTTTAGAGGAGGCATAGGGATTTGTAGGACATTTTGGTGAGGATTCATCAAATTCCTGAAATGAAAACTTGCATTACTCAATTGCTCTTGCCCAGATAAGTCTTCAAGCTACAAAAGATACAGCTGCAACTTCTATAAACATCCCCAGATATTCAAACACACTAGACTGAGCAAGTCACCTTTCCTTTAGGCCCTGGACAACGTGATCTAGCTGTGCATGCCTTCATTCACTGCAGGGGAGTTGGACTAGATGGCCTTTAATGGCCCGTTTCAACTCAGAAGACTATGCATCCCAAGCATAGAAAAGAGAGACTCTAAAATGGCTATCATAAATATCACTTACACAAAATGCCTTGCTCTTGCCTGATCCTTACCCCTGAAATCAATTGATTCCAGTTACTTCCTGACTTGTTTTCCTCTCCCCAGAAAAACATCTTTAAGATTTGCCACGATTCACGAGGAGTATCTTTTAGAAGTTTCCACAAGTCATTAAAGACACCAATCTGACTGCTTTAGCTAGTATGCATTCAACACGTTCAAAATAAAACATGCTACAGAAAAGCTTCAGGACAACTTTGATACTCGGCTTTCTAGAAGCAAAAGAAGTACCTGCTTGCAAGTTTAAGTATTATCAAAAATAACACATTCAAAGAAGCCAAGAAAGATTAGAGACCCACTTTTAAACTCACCTGATCAGTGCTGCCTCCATATACTTCATCTGTACTGACATAGACAAACTTCTCTACATTGGCTTCATGGGCAGCAGCAACCAGTACATTAGTGCCATAAACATTCACATAAGTGAATTCCAGGGCATGCCAAAATGACAGATCTATAGAAAAGAATTAAAAAAAAAAAATTCAACCCACAATTCTGATTAAATTTAGGCAATACATGGTTTTCTAGTGAACTGTAACAATTAACAGCAGCAATATAAACAGGGAGCACTAAAGGAACAGGGGCTGTTTAGTCCGGGGAAGACGAGGCTGAGGAGAGACCTTACTGCTCTCTTCAAATACCTGAAGGGTGCTTACACTGAGAGCAGGACTGGTCTCTTCTCACTGGAGAAAGGTGACAGCACAAAGGGAAATGGCCTGAAGTTGCACCAGGGGAAGTTTAGGTTGGATATCAGGAAACACTTATTTACAGAAAGGATTGTTAACACTGGAACAGGCTCCCCAGGGAGGTGGTTGAGTCACCACCCCTGGATGTGTTTAAAAACTGTCTGGATGTGGTGCTCAGGAACATGATTTCGCAGAGGGTTGTTAGAGTTAAGGTACTATGGTTAGGTTGTGGTTGGACTTGATGATCTTTAAGGTCTTTTCCAATCTGAGCAATTCTATGATTTCACCACCAGTTCGATCAACTGTCAGGTAGCAAGGTTATCATTAAACTAAGACACTTTCTACACTTACACAAAGACAAAAAAATCCTTGCTCTCAACAATAGGTCAGAATGAGGAGCAAAAGGTTGTTATCTGGGGATATCCAATTTGAAACAGCACTAATTAGTTTTAGTTAAATGGCAGCATAGCTAATTCCCCTCGTCACCATGAAGTGCCAAGTTTACTAAGAAAAGTATCATTCAAAACCACAATATATATTTATTACTGTTAACAAATTACCACTAGTTTTAATTCTTAGAACCATCCCACCGACCTAATGACTTTGTGCATATCAATGTTGACAAATCTGAAAAGAATTTTCCCAGAGATCAGAGAATTCTCGAATGACTTCTGCTCATTATGGAAGGAATGTGCCAAGCATACCTCTCATTAACAGCTCTACAGAAGACTGACAATCTGAAATAGGCACTTCAATGTGTAATCCATTTTGCCACTTTTTAGAACCCTGGAAGAATTCTAAAGGGAGCTACACTCACTCTTAGCTTCCACTCTAATTTTTCCTGCAAGGTTGCAGTCAATCAAGGGAAACTGTCTTCAAGATACCACATGACATGTGTGCACTGGCAGCTACACGTGTCTAAATGGAACTTAAAATATAATAAGCAAATACATATATATACATGGCCAAAATTAAAAACTGCCTTATCTGACTGTTGTTTAACTAAACCCATGAACCTCCTAAGTTAAAAAGGCCAACCAACTGAATCATGCAGTCTGTAAAGATGTTAGATTGTATATCTGTTTTATGTGAAGGGGAAAAAAAAAAAAAAAGATGAAAAATGTCAGTATACTATTTCAAAACATATATACAGAAATAATACTAAAACATGCTACAGTGCTCACCTACATGTGTTTGGGCTGCAAAATGAAGAACTATGTCAATTTTCTCAGTTTCAAAAAGCTGTTTGATAAAGTGAGGTTCACAAATGTCTCCCTAAACAGGAAATAAAATGAATTATTTTTTGATAAAAATAGTAAGCTTCAATTTGTACCAAGTAACACATAACAAATCATTACAAAGCAGGCACAAGGAAAAAGCTCTGCAATAAGAACAAGCCTGCAAAGCCAAAATACAAGCCTTTTATCAGAATCCTGGGATTACTCAGCTTACTCTTTAATAGTAATAATAGAAAACTATGACTCTAAAAAGTGGAATTCATAACCTGAAATTAACTGAAATCCAGACCTTTAGATACAATTAGATACTTTCTTTTAGCTCTCCACAGATACAAAACAGTTAACAACAGAGTTTGGGGCATCATACCAATGCCATGCCTAAAAGATGATCTTCACTTTTTGAGCAATAGCCATAGATACATCATTTCAGGATTTACATTACTACTTAACACCAGAAACAACACAACCTCCAAAACATACACAGCAAAGACACAGCCAATGCTACAATTGGGAAGCCTGCTTAGAGCAAATAAAGTTTGCAGACGGTGACACCCAGTGGCATTAGAGATGAAGTTCACTTCCACTGCTGTCAAAAGCAGATGGAAGTTTGCCAGCAGTTTTCTTTGGTTTTGTTCTTACTACCGGAATCATCGAGATAATTGGAAATGAGCACAGCATGGACACGAGTGGTTTGTTAGTGTGACAAACAAACAAGGGCAGTTTTCAAATGTAAACAAGAACTGAGAAGCTTTTGATACTTATCTACTGGCTCAACTTAAACAGGAGTACCTCAAAGGAAGTAGTGTCAGGGGAGAATGAAGGCTTTTGTACTTTCAAGAACAAGGCAATTAACTGAACACAGTTCAAATGCAGCTGTGTTTTTAGAAGTTCTCATGCAATTATTCCAAACAACAGCTTCAAAGAAGTAATGCATATAAGAGATTGGATTATTTTTAATGATTAGTTTTGTTTTTTTTTTAATAGAAAACCAAATTCAGTAGTTTTCAGTTTTATTTTCCTCTTTAAAGACAGAGCATTCAGTAAGATTTCTTGAGCGTATATTTTTCTTCTAAAACACAGTTAGATGTAGGCTGTCTTGTGCCCTATACAGCATTCATACATATTGCATCATGCATTGGGAGGTATTAAAAACATTAGGAAAAACAACAAGAGTACTTCTGGTATCCTGAAACCGAGTGTATTTGCTTGGTACATATTCCCTTTCCCTCAAGAAAATTGCATCCAACAGCTCCGGGATAATCCAGAGTCTAACAGAATTCGGAAGGTTCATAAAAATTAACAGCCATGGGGATCACCAAACAAGCGTGGAAAAGTTTGACTGCCTGAATTTAAGAGAGAAACTCAGTTTACATTTCCTGCCACTGCAAAAAGCTGTCACGTATATTAAACTGACTGATATTTCAGAAACATGAACCATCTGCTTTTCTCTGATGCCCTGCAATCTCAGACAGCCTAGCTTGACAAAGGACCTAGCATCAGCACTGAGTTCCACACAACAGAACCTCAGCACAAACTCAGCAGCCTGAGCATTTATCCAAACAAGAAGTCTAAATCCATCCACTGTCTGGAGCCTAAAATACTGAACAGTAAACTAATTTAACCAGCAACATCCTATGAAGAAAAAGCATACCTTGAACCTAGACTATGTTCAAAAACAACTACAGAGTACACAAAAGCAGAACTAAGAACATCGTAGCCTGATCTTTAGCATGGATAGAATAAAGAATATGTTACATAGCATGGGAAATGACAAGCTGCTGCATTTGAAGATGGAAAATCTAAGAGTGTCAGATAAGCCTGGAGGAGTCAAATCTGAGGCCATCCTGTCTGTTCCACCAATCAAAAGCAGACTTAGAAGTGAATGAATCATCCTGAAAGACAGTTTTCTATATTCTGAATCTTTATTGTACAATGTAATACTTATTTTCAAAGACTGCTTCACATAAGAGTCAGACAATAATGTCACACAGCTTTATGCTGTCAGAATTCTCAGCTGAAACACAAGGTCTTTTAATAAAGGTATACGAATGACATAATTGCTTTTATGTCTATCTGAGTATCAGATACTGAAGCATATTCCATACACTGACTTATTTGCAACAGTGAAGAAGCAATTTCAACTTTAATTTATGGTAAAGCAGTGGCCTTACCCTCAAGTTTTTGGGAGCTCTGGAAACTATGTTACTTTGCTATAAAACACCCACACAAAAATGAAAAAGACAAGTTTCCTAGAAAAGACGACTTTATTACCTGGATAAACTTGTAGTTTTCCTTCTCAGAGACAGTTTCAAGATTTTTCAAGCTTGCACAGTAGTCAAGCTAAGGAGAAATACACAAAGTATTATCAGCAGTTTTCATGAAAATGGACAAAGATAACTCAGCTCCAACTCAATTACAAGCAAGTTTACGAATAAAGCAAAAACTTCTCTGAAAGAAAAGCTATCTCACAAGCAAATATGTGAAAGCGTGAGAAACACAGAAGTCTGAAAGATATCCTAACAATTTCGTAAGTGCTTGGATATCCATCACTTCAAAACCCTTAGGATAATAATTGTTTGATATTTCTCACATGGAAACCAGTGAGAAGTCAAAAGGAAATTCAACAAATAGCATTCCAAGTACACTTGAACATAACCCTGTACATAGCAGGGTGGTTAATCTAGATGATCATCATGGTTAACCCAGGCCATTCTGTGATTCTATGATACTACAGGCTGTATTAAAAAACTTTAATAAAAGGGTCTTGCCCGGCAAGAAAGAAGACAGCCCGCTTACCTTATCCAGATTTATAATCAGATAGTTGGGATAGTTTCTGACCAGCGACACAACTACATGTGAAGCACTGCAGGATGGAAGAAGAAGACCATGTTTACAATCACATCGCTGGTTTTCAGGCAGCAAAGCAATGACAGATTACGCGCCCGGTAATAAAGGGGTTCAGAGAACGAGGGAGTCGCACTCAAAAGGACAGCCCACTGAGGGATCTTAAGGTACCCCTACGTAAGATAACCCACACGCGGCCATAAGCTCCCCTTAGGAGGGACACGTACCTACGCTCAGCCTTTTAAGACTGGCGGCACACAGAAACGCGACCAGTCGCAGCCCCACCCCAGGACACGCTTTGAGCTCCCAGCACGCCGGCCCGCCCACCGCCACGTCCCACGGCTCCCCGCGACGGAGCCTCGCGCCGCCTGGCCCCACCGCAAAGCGGCGGCACTACGAGACCACCGCTCACATGAAGCCGGCGCCGCCCGTCACCAACAGCCGCTTCTCAAAGCGCCGCACGTCCACGCGCGTCGGCGGCTCCGACATCGTCCGCGCTTTACGGCGGAGCACGACCTGCCCGCGCGCATGCGCAAAGAGCGCGGACACGCCCCCGGCCCCAGCCGTAGCCCGGCGGGGCCGCTAGGTCACGTGGCGGGGGGGTGGTGAATCCCCGCCATGGGGTGGCGGCTGCTGTGGCTGCTGTGCGCCGGGGGCGCCGCCTGGAGCAAGACGCTGCGGGGCGGATTCGTCAGCTCCGCCGCCCGGCTGGAGCCTTGGCGGCCCGTGGCGCGCTTCCAGTTCCGCGGTAGGTGCCCGCCGGGCAGCGGAACGTCTGCGGGAAAGAAACGCTACGGGGGGAGGGAAGAATAGAGCGGGAGCCAAGAAGGGTTGGAGCGTGACCCTTGGGTGCTAAAAGGGAAACGATGTATGGGGTGGGGACAGCTCGAGGGGTGATGGGGAAGCACTTATCGGTGTCCTAGAAGATTAACGTAGAAGTGTTCTAAATAGGTCTGGGGGAGAGGAAGGGTGAAAGCGTTGCTTAAAGCTAAGGAAAGAACACCGAGCTTCAGGTGATCGGCGTTCGGTTGTATCGCACTGTGCGAGCTGAGGTTGTCTGCTCCCTTAGAAACACTCCTGCCGTTCTGTGAATGTCTACAGGGGCTGGTGGTGGTAGTGCCGGCGAGGCCACGTGGGCTTCTATGCAACCTGCTGCTTGTTTTTCCCTTTTCAAACTGCCTTTTCCCAGTGACTGCTCTGACAGCCTGAAGTCAACACAAAGCCACCAAACTTGCTTCGCTTCAAGTAAACTTGGACTTTTGCAGCACCAGCTGATTCCTTCTCCCCGAATAATCCCATCTTTTAATTCGGGAAACTGTTCAAAACAATCCGTAGTGATATATAATGATAGAATTTATCAAGATAGCTTTGAGGATCATAGAATGATCAGTCAACATCAGTTGTCTTAAGCTAATTCTGCAATGGCCGAAACATGCGTCAGTGTCAAGGTGCAGCCTGTGGGAACACTCACAGAATAGCGCTTTTGAAGTTTGATTTTCTTGTAAATATGGTGATGGATAGTGATAGGAGAAGGAGGTTTTAAACTGAGACTGGGGAGGTTTAGGTTAGATTTTAGGAGGAAGTTTTTCACACAGAGGGTGGTGACACACTGGAACAGGTTGCCCAAGGAGGCTGTGGATGCCCCATCCCTGAAGGCATTCAAGGCCAGGCTGGATGTGGCTCTGGGCAGCCTGGTCTGGTGGTTGGTGACCCTGCACATAGCAGGGGGTTGAAACTGGATGATCAATGTGGTTCTTTTCAACACAGGCCATTCTATGATCCAGTTATATGGTTTTATTCATTTGTCTTATAATCAAGTGTTTTAGCTGTAATCAGTCAATAACATAAAGATCCATTGACTCAAATCCTTCTGATATTTGGCCCAGGAGGTACCCTGTGGTACTCGTAATCATGCCTTGGAAGTCCTGGAAAAAAAAGTGGGTGGAAGGAAAAAAAATACGGTCTGGAAGTCCATTTGAAAAAGAAGAAAGCAGTGGGAAGTAAAGAAGGTTAATGCCATTTTTTTAAAGTGTTGTTTTCATATTGTGTTACTGAGATGTAGAGAAATAGTGAAAATGTAAAAACGTTTATGGAAAGTGGTAAAAAAAAAAAAATTAGAAGTGAGGTGAGGCTTTAGTGGTGCTACTTAATAAAGCTTTCTGCTGTGCTAGCCTTCTGTTCTTATGACTTGCATCAGGGCAGTGCAGTTCATTCTATTTTTTAAATGTCAAGGTGACCATGCTGTTCTGTGTGTCCGAATCACCGATGTAGCAGCAGCTGTAATGAAAGAAGCCAGACTTCACCTGTTTCAAGCACAGGAGTGGCAAAAGCTACAGAATCACATCCAGGATCACAGATGTACAGAAAAATTCTCCAAAGCTCAACTGACAAGTGAGTTTCTATCCTCCCATTATGAATTAAGTTGTGTGTATTTAGAACACGCAACGTATCAGTGAATTTGGACTTTGCATGGGCTTTAGTCAGGGTAGAACTTTGACCTTCTGTAATTAAAAAAGATTCCAAGGAGTGCAATTGCTTCTTTGTATCACATCAGAAGACTTTGTTTGCAAGTTATGATTCAATAGGCCGCTGGAAAATGGCAGTCCTTGACAAGCAGAGAGTTACTGCAAACTTGATGACAAGTTCTGTTCTCATGCTCTCGTTTGCACACAGCTTAAAAATGAGGTTCAGGCTTGCGTTTACTCATTGAGTACAAAAGTTTTCTATAATTCTGCTTGGAGTGAAAGTAAAAAGTTTGTTGTTGGTTTTTTGTTTTTTTTTTAAATCTCAGGCCTTTCTGTATAAAGGTTAATGTTTGAAGAATTAGGAAGAATGCTATTACAAGATGAAGCTGAAGTGGTTAGAATGAACAAATGGGTGATGTAGTCAAATGTGCAGTGTGAATTGTCACTTTTATTGCTGTAGAATGAAAAAGAAAAGACTCACCAGTGGGGCCTTCTGCAGTTAGCATTAAACCTCTGAAATGAATGCTTGTAAGATAGGAGTGTATACACCAAGCACACAGTAAAACCTTTTTCCAGTCCTTATTTGTCAGGAGGGTCCTCTTCCCAGTTTCATGGAAAATAACGCTTTACAAGGAAAAGAAAAAGCCAAAAGGATATTGTGATAGCACATACCTGTCACTCCGACGTACAAGAGCGAAATCAATTGTATCCTTATTTAATTTTACTTCACATCCTACAAGTTAGCTTGCAGGCCTGATGGAAAACCGATTAAATGTGCTCTGCACAATTCCTAGTCTTTATGCAGTTAAGGCTATAAATTCAACTGAGAGTACGAATGGAGAGCAGAGCTACCCCTTCTACATGCCATTTAACTTCTTTTTGTTTTAAGCAACATATGAAATCATTAATCTATCTTTACAAAGGTTGCTTTCTTTAAAGGAGTTCTTTCATTTTGAGTATTTGATTTATAAGATACACTGTTCCAAAGTGGAACACTTGCTTAGTATTAGCTACGCTGAACAAATTATCAGAACACATTTTTTTTTCTGCTTCATGTGTTGTCTAAATTTGTATTTCTTGTCTACTGCTGCAGAGAGCTGTGATCCAACTGTTGATCCAGGAAGTGCATGCTTTCAGATAACATAACTTGAAACAAGTTTGTTTAAATTACATAGATCTTTCTCACAAGTTGACTTTAAGTTAGAAATTCATTCTGAATTTTGTCTACAGCAGGTTTAGAGATAATGAGTTTGCTAGGAGTTGATTTATGCTGGTGTTTGTAGTTTCTCTTATAGAAAAAGGTTTGCATAAAAACCAGCTTTTGTAGAATTTTAATGAGCTTAAAATATTAAAATGAATCTATCAACAGTCCAGTAGTTATACTTCTAGTTCTTCTACAGAAATGACTTTAATCTATGGTGGAGCTGATAAGCAATGATCACTGTTACACTCATTAATTAATTCAGTAACCACTGTAACAATGCTTACAGTTCTTGTAGTTTCACTCAAACATACAGAGCCACATATCAAATACGCATCAAATATTTATTTTGGAGAGCTTGCCCAATTGTTAACAGTTGATTTTAGGAAAAATACTGCTGAGATCAGTAAGCAGACAAAACTTTTCAGTCCTGCATAGTTAGTTTTAATGTCATTGATTTGAAATGTGTATTTTTTTCGGGCAGTGACCTCAGCCCTTCAATGTCTGTTGAATTTGTCTGTGTCAGTTTGGGGAAGATGCTATAAAAGATGCAAAGTTGCATTTTCAAAGCGTGCTCATCAATTAGCATGTGGCTGTTGCATGTTGTGTGCTCTAAATATCTTTGAAAATGGGGTAGAATCAATTTCACAGTTTTTTTTAATGAGGAAGTATCTCTTGGCTAACATAGAAAACTGATACTGTACCAGCCCCACTGATACTGTACCAGAGAACAGAAATGTACTGAAGGTAATACTGTTTGCAGTTACTGGCTTCTGATGGAATGGATCCATTCTAGCAAACCCAAAATCTGAGAAATGGGACGCAGCTCATATCTTCACCAGCCATTGCCTGCACCTAGTTGAAACCAAAGATGAGACTGGAAGTCTCATCTCGGGTATTGTGGTGAGCTTCAAAGCAAAGCAAAGACTGTTTTGCACTGTATGTAGTTCATAAGCTGTAAATAATGTTGTGTATTTAAATTCTATTTCCATTTAAGTATAAGTTTTTTAAAGACAAGTTAATCAAGTCTCTACTCCTTTTTTGTTGTTTGTTTTCTTCCAAAGTGACTGTGAACCACACAGAGCAAAATCTGACAGTGTCCCAGATTCCTTACCCGGAAACATGGTATGTGTTTTATGTAGACAAGTTTACCTGCGAGGAGAATTATTCTGAATCCGAGGATATTCAGTTTGAAATGGTCTTACTAAATCCAGATGCAGAAGGGAATCCATTAGATCACTTTAGCGCAGGGGAATCTGGTAAGACTTCTTTTCTTAAAATTAGATTTGTAAGTTAAGGATCTGATCTCCCAAAAAAGTCAGTACTTACTATGCTTGTGAAAATATGCTACTGGGGACAGGACAGCAGAGTCCTTTACATTTCAGGTCTGACTTTCTTAGAGAAGAGTAAACTTAACTTCATTTTCTGATATTAGGGAAAAATCCTTCCCTTTCTCTAGTCTGACTTACCAAAACTTACCTGACTACAGATATAGTATACAAGGAAAGATTGTGTTGATATGTTTGCTTATACATTGTTTTTTTTTTTTTTTCTATTGAAATTGTAAGCTTCCAATTGATTGTGAATTGAATCCCTGATTTTAATAAATTTGTTTATTTAATGCGTGGAATTCCTTAGCTAGACTTTGTAAGACTTGAATCTGTACAATATGAATTCATGCACAACATAAACTTTTTGCCAATACAGTGTTCACCGTCTAGGTCTCTCCAAGTTTTGTTATTCACAGGCTGCACATTGTGAAATCTTTCAATCCTAATTTTTTTATTTAAAAAAATACAAATTTAAGACTTTAGACCTGCAGAGAAAAACTTTTGGAAATGACTCAAGGCAGCAGCAGAAGATAAGCATGCATAAAATTGTATGACACTCTGGCCAATCCAAATCAACTGAAATCTAGTGCTTAGTTTCGCTGCTTTGGAAGGCCTAGTTGACATGTCACTGACTTTGCTTGTATTGTAGGAAGAGTCCAGAAGGCTTAGTCTGTCTTCATATAGTGATGTAGCCTATATACTCAGGTCTAGCCTTATAGCAGTGCTAAGAATTGTGTGCTCGTCTGTCTTAATTGGTATCCAGAGAGTGTAGAGGGAACAAAGGCAGGTTCCTTGTTGAAGGGAGGAATATCTTCACACTGAAACTTTCAGAGTTGTAAGAACCTGTAAGAAAGCTACTTATCGACGGTGTTTCCAGACTTACAGGTTGACTTGCCACTTCTCAGTTGTGATTCTTACTCTGCAAATGTGGTTGGTGGTTCCAATTTGGTGAATTTTGTATGTGAAGTGAATTCTAAGTTAATTCACTTATTCTCAGAAAGTAGTTATTGTGTTCTTTTGCTAAACTGAGAGATAATCAGTGGCATTATGTGGCCTTTAAGTAATGTACAGACCTCTTAGGGAGACATCTCAGCTCTCTCTATTTTTTTAAGGACGATTTTGAAAATTAGGAAGCAAAACTCAGAAAAGCTTGCATGCCATTTAAGTAGATCTATAATAAAGCTGTAGGAAGTAGGAAATAGGATGAGCTTTACATGCCACGTCTTCCATGGTTGCAGATGAACACCTCTTTATTCAGAATGAAAAACAGCAACACTGCCAGGAATCCTGAAGTGACATGCCTGTGTCTGTTTTTCAAAGAACCAAGGAGGATTTCTTCTCTCTAGAACATTAGACCATCAGAGAAGAGATCCAGGTTCATTTTTTGTATTTTATTTCCTTTGAGGGGGATAACATCTGCTTAGCTACAGATGGTTTCAGTTAAGTCACTCTTTAGTCCCTAAAATTATTTCTCTGCCGTGAAGCATTCTCAAAATTAAATGGATAGGCTATAAAGAAAGTATAGGAAAGAACTTGCAACTATAACTTCTGATTAGGGTGTTTACCTTTTGAGAGAAGGAGGCCTGGTTTCCAGTCCCTAGCAAGCAATTTTTAGCATTTTACATGGTAAGATATTTAGATAAGACTGGCAGTGGGATCTAAAGCTTCCAAGAGCAGCTGACCAGGTGAACAGCATCTGGATGATCTTGAAGTTAGGTATTAGAAATTAACATACATGTTTTATTTTCAGTGTCATAGAACGGTTTAGGTTGGAAGGGATGTTAAAGATCATCCATTTGCAACTGTCTGATGTGGGCAGAGGCATCTTCTGTTAGATCAGGTTGCTCAAAGCCCCGTCCAAGCTGGGCTTTCTAAGAATGGGGCATCCAACAGCTTCTCTGGGCAACTTGTTGCAGTGCCTTATTGCACTGTGAGTGAAGAATTTTGTCCTGATGTCTAATTCAAATCCACCTTCTTTTCATTTAAAACCATTATCCTTTGTCCTATCGCTGCATTCCCTAATAAAGAGTTATTTCCCCAACTCGAAGTGATGTGGAAGGAGGAAGACTTAAAAAGACAGCTTGAAAATCACTTCTGTTGTTTTTTGGTGGAGTGTTTTTGGTTACGGGTTTGATTGTTTTGTTGGGTTTTTTTTTGGTCTCACACCAATTGCCACAGTTTCTCTCTAGTGGCAAAGAGCTTTCTATCCCGAATGCTTATTATTAAAAGCCTTTCTTTTTTTCCTAAAAGAGTTTTTAAAGTGCACCCAATCATCACAATGAGAAATAGCATATCTACGTAATCCTTACCAACTTTGGTGGGTGGCTGAAGAATCATAGAATCCCCAAGATTGAAAAAGATCTACCAGATTGTCCAGTCCAACTGTCCACCCTCCACCAATAATTACCCACTAAATCATGTCCCTCAGTACAACATCTAAATGAACATCTCCAGGGTCATTGACTCCACCACATCCATGGGCAGCCCGTTCCAATACCTCACAACTCCTTTATGGAAGTAATATTTCCTAACATCCAACCTGAAGATAGATAAAAAGTGAAAAGAATAAGATATTTTGTCCTAAGAATGCTTTTTTGTTGTTGTTTTGTTGTTGTTGTTGTTGTTTTGTCAATCATAAATTAGGCAGAGGTCTACAAGGGAGGCACAGTGGCTCTCAAGTGTTAGGTTTTTAGTAAGTCTTTGTTAACAGATGGTCTTCGTCTCCTGTTTCAGTGTATGCATTTTAGCCATAGAAGTTATTTTGTAGTACTAGCAAATATTAAGAACTCATCTAGTTCTAATGATCTTCAGCTTACATACTGAAAGCTATTTCTCATCTCTGGTGGAAGCTGGCTGATAGTTTTAATTTAAGAGTTGTTTTGCTGGAAATAAAGCCTGATTCTGCAGGCACTGCATGGTTTCGAGGAAGGCTGGAGAGGAAAAGCAGAGGTTTTCTGTGTAGAATTCCCATTTGCCCATTTTAACTTATGCTTCCTTGGCTTTTTTACTCTGTTAGCTCATATGGTGTGTTCTACTGTTTCTAGGTAGCAGGAAAGAGTCCAGGATCCAGGTCTTTAGTGCAATATCTTGCCCAACTACTGCTAGACTGAAAGTCAAACAGCTTCTGTTTTATAGATATCAGAAACTTTGCACATTTTTTGTTGCAAAAAAACAACCAAAAACACTAATTTTCTGTTCATTTTTGTTCTTTCCGCTTCATCTGAAAGTTTTCTGTATTTGTCAGCTCTATTTCTTGAAATGTTTTATGTGGAAGAATAGTGACACCCAGTGGTTAACAGCGTCCTGGGTTTTTCTCTTTTCATGCTGTGCCTTTAAAAATTGTAGCAAAAAAAAAAAAAAAAAAAAAAAAAACAGAAAAAAAACCTAAAAAAGAGTCATTTAATAAGTATATTTCTGATGAATGGGCTGCAATTATTTTCTTTTTGTCAGGAAGTTGGGTGCCACTTTATACTACATGAGTAATTACTACAGAGCTTTTCATTTTGAACAGAATTTCTCCTAAGTTCAGAGAAGGTATTACTGGGTAAAAAACACTTCCTAATCAGCTTTTTGAAGAATTCATTGACTCCTGGATAAAATAGGCTGGGGTTTGCACATTTCATCTTTACTATTATTTTTGGATGACAATTACTTAGTATTATCCGGTGATTATATAAATAACATATGGAGATTTTAGCTTACTGCTAACAATAGTATTTCTGTATAAAAACTGAGCTGTATTTCTTTTGTTTTTTTTTTCCACAGGATTACATGAATTCTATTTCCTGCTTGTCCTAGCATACTTTGTAACTGCTTGCATATATGCACAGTCTTTATGGCAGACAATTAAGAAGCACGGACCAATGCATACTGTATTAAAAATGCTCTCAATTGCATTACTATTGCAGGCTGGTTCAGCTTTTGCCAACTACTTGCATTTCTCAAGGTATCTTTACTTTTGCTTTTAATCTTAAGACTTGAAGGATGTGCTGTTTTAAAGATTAGTACATGGTCTTTCCTGTGCTGATTCTTACCAAACTTAAGTCTCACTTTTTAGAAGCTGCCCAAGTATAGTTATAGAGAGAGCACAAACTTAAGTATTGCTTACATTAAAATATCATCTTTTGCTCTGTTATCAGTTATTCCAAGGATGGAATAGGAGCACCATTTATGGGAAGTCTGGCAGAATGTGAGTATGGTCACCTGCTGTTTTTTATGTATTCCTACACATTAATCTGTATAATGCATTAATGAATGTTCTTGTTAGACAGAATCATTATCCTGCCCCATATCATTGTATTTCTAACATGAAATATTGAGCAACTTTTAAGATGTTCTTCTGAAAAGTAGGTTTTGTTTCGAAAGTTTAGAGTAACTGCGCTTAAAGCCCTATAACTGTGATCCATCCTACAAATATTTACCTACGTATCTATCATATGAGTAAATCTTTCAATATGTTGAAGAGTTTTTTGCTGAGTTTGCATAATGCACTGAAACTTTTGAGGAAACTATCACATTTTGTGGAGTGTGTTATTTCATTAGCAAATTTAACATTGATTATAACAAACACACGTTTTATAGCACGAGTGATAAGGTTAGAAAGGTCTAAAAAGTAATTATGCAAAGAATTGATGGTAACAAAGCATTTTTTGTTGCTCTGTATAGATTTCCTGAGTTCTGATGTGAATTGAATTCTAGTAACAACGCTACCCAAATTGCAGTAGTTTATTCTTGCAAGATGGTTTGGAATCTAAGGTTGCTTTTCTTTTATTTATTTATTGTTTCTCCTCTGTGTATTTTACATTTGAAGCATTTAGTGATTCTTTCTGAGCTAATATGTTGCCCTTTGATTCGTCCAGAGCATGCCAAGAAAGCAGCACTATGATAGTGAGATGGCATAGGCGAGTAACAACCTATATAGAAAAACATTTCCTGGCTTAGAATTCTTTTAGAAACTTGCAGTTGGAAATAACAGCCTCTTGATGGCACTTGGCTCCACAGTAATTGACACTCTTGTTTCAAGAAGTCGGGTTAGAGCTCTTCGCAGCCTTTCTAGCAACTGGGTTTTTTAATTTTCCCTCTCGTTTCCTGAAATGAAATTAAGTTGAGACTATGGAAGTAGCCATTACTCCTCTCCACTGAGAAATCCAGTGTTAACTATGCAACCAGAACTGTGGAGAAAATAGCTGCATCTGAGAGTTTCTGTGTATGCGTGTATGGATTGAAGTGGAAATCACACTTCTGTTTGCTTACGGTGGAGTTTACTAAGAATGAAATAGTGTCTTTGAGTGAATACCTGAGTTCAGGTGGCTCAGCTGAAAGACTTTCACTTTCATACTGTTTTTAAAATTTGTGGTTCCCAAAACAGTAAGGAAGCAGAAGGAAAAGTGGAAAGCTTCAGTGCTGACTACAATTCTGAAGGATAGGCAATAGTAAGTATAATTTGGAAATGGAAGATGCTACCATCTTTTTTCCTGTGTTAGAACAGAAATCCTGGATAAATGATCCCATTTTCATTAATTTGGCTGGGAGCAGAATTCCTTCTAGAAACCTGTTCAGGTGCTATGCCAAGCAATTGTTCGTTTCCCAGCGTTATTTAATCCTTACAACGTATAAAAACCTGACACTGTCTAACTCATCTGAATGAATCATATAATCATATAAATCACATGAATAATTCTGGCACGTAAAAGCATCTCAAATAGCAATCTTTTAACTTCTGATAAGATCAGAATGTGAAAAATCAAATAGTATTGTTATAGCTGTTGATCAGCTGAAAAAGTTGTTCAGGCCAACTCCTGTTCTTAGCCCTGCCGTCAGAGTGGTTCCAAAGAATGTTTATCGATGTGGTGATAGGTGCTTTATAAGTGTGTATGCATATAAATTAGGTATCAGTTTGGTAGCTTGTGACTTCACACTCATCCCAGATATCATGAGATCGTCATTTTCCAACTTTTCTTAAATATAAAGCCTCTTCTTACCTGTAGGTAAGATGTATGTGGCACCAATGACCAAAGCCTGTACTGATTTTTGTCTGAAACTGTTTTACCTGAGAATCTGCTTGCATTATTGCTACACTGAAGAGCAGAGGAATGTCTGTATCCAAGATGTGGTTGAGAGATGCTGTCTGGCTATAACTTACAGGGAAGGTTATCTTAAGGACTGAGAGAAAATAAAATGATTGAATGCTCTCCAGAGCATCCAGATTTATTCAGACACTTGTCTAGCCTGGATTTGTAACATGGATTTGGCATGCCTTGAGCTCACATAACAATTTTTCTAAGGTATACCATGCCTAGCTAGCATTGTAAAATAATCCCAGGCTCATTTTGCCCCAAAATACCAGTTTGTTTTTTCAAGTTTGTTTATATTTGTTTTTATAGTTATATTTTGCTAGTATTGCTGAGTGTCGAGGAAATACAGCAGCTGATCTTCATTTGACGCACATCCCTTGTGCGTGTGTTAATCTATGTATAGAGGCAGCATTTTCTATTGTATGTGGAAGTACTTTTTTTTTTTTTTTATAATACATTCCAGCAGTTGCATAAAATTGAAAGTTTTCCTCTATGCTGTAGAAATATTTATCTTACATCTGATAACAGAAGTGGAAATGTCAAGTATGGAACTAATTTAAATGAGCTAAAATATTAAGTGAATAAAAAGGATTATTGTACACAGTGACCACCTCTAATTTCTGAAACAAATCTGAAATTTGCACAAGAACTAATTTCTCAAGTTGCTTTTAGATCTCTGCTATGCTGCTACTTTGAGCCAGTTTACACTGAAGTCTATACACCAGCTTTAAAATTGTTCAGTAGGTTTCAGTCAGAAATTTACCAGCTCGGTGATGCTTGAGGGTAGCTTCAAACTCAAGATTTTCTATGATTCTGTGAGAGCTCTGAAGCTTAAAAATCACCTGGGAATAAGCTTTCAGTTCTTTCTAATATAAGCAGGACTTCAGTGAGGATGGAAAACAAATGGTTTAGTATATTCTAGCTTGAAATTTTCCTTACTCAGATGCAGCTTCAAACACAGGTTAGAGACACTGATTAAGAATGTAGCTTTATGAAGTACGTTTTAGTTGTTTCCAGACTGGGGAAAAAAGAAGTGTGCACAGTGAAATGAGGTAAGGGGAGTCTGCATGTAATAAAGTATAGACAGATTACTGCTCCAAACTAAGTTAGTGCTAGGGTTAGTCATTATATTTACCCCTTTAAGTATCTGACTGTGGAATTTGTCCCAAATATTTGTGCTTTCTGTTACAAGCTACGCCTTCCTTAAGACAAAATGCAATTAATTTAGAAGTACGGTGCCACTGTTTGATTTTTGAACAAAAGTTTTGTGGAACAAAGGAAGGAGTTCATTTCATTGTGTTTCATATTTGCTGTGTGATTAACATACATATGATTTTAGTCCACTGGCCTTTATAAGTTTGTTTATGCAGGTGGATTCCTGAGCCTAGACTTCTTTGATACAAGAGTAGAAGTTGGAAGAATGTGGCACTGTGCCCACGTCATTGCAGAATTACAGCATAAGTAGAGGGAAGCTGGTTGTGGTTTTTTTGGTCATTTAAAAATGATCAAAATAGCCACATTATGTGGCAAAAAAACTTCAGCTAATCAAACTGTTAATAGAGATTATAAGATAAGCAAAGGTGATTCTGAGGCATAAATATCCATCCTTTGTTTGTAGGGGTAGTGGATATTTCTCTTTGTTTTGAAAAAAAAAAGAAAAAAGTGTATTTTTGTTGTGACTATATTCTTTTTTCTTTTGTTTTCAATAGTGTGTGACATAGTCTCTCAGATACAAATGCTTTATTTGCTGTTGAGTCTATGTATGGGTTGGACAATAGGCAGAATGAAGAAATCTCATAGCAGACCTCTTCAATGGGATTCCACTCCAACATCTACTGGCATTGCTGTAGTAGTTGTTGTTACACAGGTTTGTATTTTACATTCATTCTTATACTGAAACGTACAGTTGCTATTAAGTATGACAGAACTATGAACCAACTAATTTCAATATTTTATGAGAAACAAGAGTATCAAGACTGGAGAAGAAAAAAAAAAACCCACAGCACAGTGTGCACCCAGCAAGTCTAATAAGTAACAACAGTTCCTCTTTATTTTGACAGTTTAAGGTATAGCTCCACAGTATGTTCTTGTTCAGCAGTAAAACCACTTAAGAAGTTCCCACAGTTCTCCGAACTCCCAGTTGTATCAGTTGTTCATAATATTATGCTGCAAACCAGATCAGTGGAATGTTCTAGACTGAATTGGAAGGAAAAAAAAGAAAGGTTTTGGCACGGTTTTACCAATCTGATTTGCAATGTGGTCCTGTAAATAGCTGTCATCAGTACAGTTGCGTGGTTGTGAACTGTGACGTTAGTGCTGACAACGAGGGGCATGGGAGGAAAGATGAGAGAAAGATTCTTACAGTTCTTTTTCTGTCACCAAAAATATGAGACTGTGTCCTCATCTTCCAACCACTCCAATAGGATGTCTGATGGTCTTTTCAATCGGTGTAAGGCAATTCTTTAAAGGTTCATATGCAGGATTGTTCTTGCAAATATACAAATGATGTGACACATAACTTCATTCAAATGTTTTTCTATTAATATAAATTAGAAAGTCAAGTAAACCAGTAACTTAAAAGTAAATTGTAATGGAGATCATCTAACCCTGGTGGTGTCTTTTGTAAACAAATTTTTTTAAATCACAGCATAAAGACAAGAGAATCTGAAAGCCATTGAGAATGAGAAGAACAGGGAGAAACTGGAGACAGTAATGAGGAAGAGATCATACTAAAGATTTTATGCCATTTGAGTAATGTCTGTAATTAGTGCTGCTTCCAAACTAAATAAGTGGACTGCTAAAACATTAAGAGTAGCTGGGAGCTTACAGTATTCTTGCTAATTAAGAATGTAAGCCAAAGCCTATTAAGGTCAATGGGACTGTTGAAATTTAAAGATGGGTGTCAAAGTAAGGTGGAATGAACCTATCTAGCACCAGAAGTTTTACATACTGGTAGTAAAGACTTCTAAAGTATTTAATTCTATTCATGCCTCTCCTCTGGTACATACATATGGACATGTTAATACTCTGTCACTTGAGACTGGAAAGTTTGTTGTTGTTTTTCCCTTTTTACTATACATAGAAAGGGCACCTGGTATCATCAACTTGATCTTTTTTTAGTTGTTACTTGTGGTAAAAATTGGGGCAAGCATGATACAGACATACTGCCCCAGTACTGGTCCATTATATATATACTATTGGCTATTTGAGTACCAGCAGAGGATTGATATAAAGTTGGCTGTCTTCTCCCTGTGAGAGCATATCTCTGCCACGTCTCCCTTTTCGGTACTGTTGGAAATGTCAGGTTTGCTAGGAGTCCTGTAAGAACAGAATACAGATATCACTGTATGTCATTGCCTCTGTGGTTCTCCAGTCTGTTTCAGTGTCTGCTGTCTCCAGCAAAAGCTCTTTGACACCAAGAGTATCCTTAGCCTTTCTGGAGAGAGCTGTTTTCCATCACGTGTTCAGTACATACAATTTTTTTTCTGATAGATTTCTTCTCCTTGTAGAAGAATGCAACTGTTGAGCTCAGGGGAGCAGAACCTGGGCCATGTCAACTCTGTCTGTGACCTCAGGATCTCTTTCCCTCGATTATTTCCCTCGATTTATTGGTCTAGATTGATGTGGGTATTGGATCTGTAACTGGGCAATCAGTGATGGTGATCAGTGATCACTTCTATTAACATAGCATAATCTCCTTTCTGTCCTGCTCTTCCGCAGAAATTCTTATAGGAGAGCTAGCCTCTTTCCATCCAGAAAGTGGATAGACATACGTGTATAAGCAGAGATTTCTCAGGATTACTATGGAGGATACTGGATACCACATGCATTACCTTAACACAGCAGATAGAGTTTGAACCATGTTTTATTGACATTCTGCTGTTGTTCTAATTCACATTCCTCAAAGTTTTCAGGTTGTTTTTTTTTTTTTTTTGAGGTGGGTTTGTTGATTGGTTTGTTTTCCTTGTTGTTTTCTCTCCTCTTTCCACTGATGCTATTGATTCTTTGCTTTTATTCTTTCAAAAACACCAACAACTTCCGAGGCTGTGTTTACAGATTGCCATCAATGTAGAGTGGCCATTGCCTCCTTGCCGGCAAAATCTCATGTGATCTTTGTGGCTGCAAACAGGTAGCATCTCAAACAAGAGACAAGCCTACCGTTCATCATCTCCCTTTCTCCTAATTTGTTCTTTTTCTCTTTCACTTTCAGCACAAAAGATTCTCAGACCGCTCTGCATTCATTAACTATTCCACACTTTGCTGCTAAGACACAAACCTTGTTCATAACGTTTTGCTGATAACAAGCCTTTCCCATCACATAGACCCAAGCAGTTTCAACTTTCAGGGCTGATCAGAGCAGAGGTAGCGATTTCAGAAGGAAAGCTTATCGCTTTGACCAAAATGCATATAGAATCTTGCTGTATTAAAAGTCATGCTTCACAGAGGTCTTAGATACAGTCCAAAGGTGCACTCAGGGTGAGCTGTGCTTCTGACCTCAGATCTGAAACATTTGTTACTGTACCTGAGTTCATGACATTGCATACTCAAGTACTAGATACTAGCCTTGTCTTCCTGCCACCTAATTTCCCTTTTGCTTCCCCTTTACCTTTATGTCTCAGCAGTTATCTACTCCATGCAAACTGGCTTTTACTAGAGATTGATATGTTATCTTGCTCTAAAGTCATTGCTGGCATAGCAAGGGGCATAAAGCGTTCCACCATAATTGTTTCCGTATGACAGAAGAGGTGACTGGTTCTTCATCATATGGATGTGAAGATCCAACTTGTATAGCAGGAACATCAAGATAACGTCCTTGGTGAGCTTCTTTTAGCTGTTAGAGGAAGAACAGTACTGGACAGCAGTTGGTGTCCTATGTCTGGTATGTTACATAAAGGGGAAAGACCATCTCCTTGTTGAGATTTTAATGTTGGACATAAAGCTGTGCACTTATACAGCTTGTCCAGTTCTTCCATAAGCAGCCTGAGCAGAGTTGTTCTTATGGATAACAATTAGGATATTAACCCTGACTTCTCAAAGGTGAAACAATTCTGCTCAATGATCACAACAACAAAATCTGATTTCATTTTGAATGTGTAGGTGCCTGTGTATTTTTTTCATCTCGTTCCCAATACTACAGCAGGAGGAGCAGATGTGTGCCTTTCTGTGGTCAAGTTGAAGGGCATCAGAGCTTACTAACATTATTCTCAGGCATGGCCATGGAGATTTTGACTTCAAAATCAAGTTGGCCTGTGAAATCTCTCCTTTCACTGAGAGCACACTGCCTAATCCACTCTAGCTTACAAACGCTCCGTAGCACAGATTTCTACTTTATAGAATGCTGCTTTTCTCCAGGGAGCAAGAATAGATCCTGCTCATAGTAAGAGCAGTGAGAAATATTTTTATTTCTCCAGGTTTCCTATGTGTTGCGCTGACAGTTCCATTTCTGCCTGTAATGCTTCTGCTTTCTAATTATTTTGGAATAGCCTAGTGAAACTTAAAGGAGCTGAACTTCTGTGATCTTACACTGCTGTCACTGCATACAGTCTTTGTTCAACTGTGTTGTCTGCACAGCTTATATTCTTTAGAGGGCTAGTCCTGAGCGTACCATGTTGTCAGGTGCTATTTTCCTATGAGGATTTGGACTTTGTTCTCATGATTGCTTTGCTCCAGCTCTTTGTCATCTTCTCATGAAAGTGGCTTCCTTCGTTGATGTTACTTTTGGTGGTAGGTTAAGGATGATTCAAACCCTCCTGAGCTCTGTTCTTCAAAGCTGAGATAGCTGTGGCATCTACCTAAAACTCTTAATTGGATTGGCATCATGCTTCATGTTCATGTCAGGGAGATTCTATATATATAATTTTTCTGAAATTTCTTCCAGTCCAAGGATATTAAAAATTGAGTTCCCATGCGTCAACGTCAACAAATGAAATACTTTGTGCAAAACTGCTGTCATTCTATAGCTAGTAGAATCCTTGATGTTTTCTGGGTGTATTCTACCTCATCTGAAATTCTATTTCTGTGTTGGGAATTCATCCATTTCATACCAAAACTACTGCTTTAGCCACGACTTTACCAAACACTGCTGTTTCTCAGGATTTTAAGAGCCACTTGGTCTTATTTCAGGCTTAATCCTTGAGAGGATTCTCCGTCAAGTAATTCAATCGTCTTGAGTTATTTGCTTGGAGTTGCCCAGAAAAGGTGTTTCAGCAGCAGTGTTTGAAGAACATTGGTCAGATTATTTACTAGTAGTAATCAGTGATATTCAAGATGTGCTTTATACTTCTTACTCTCTCATATTTCCATTTTCTATTCAGGTGGCTGAGAAGTAATTAAAATGACAGCAGTCATGTTCACTGTGTCATAGTCAGAGTAAGGGAAGGAAAAAGTGAAAGAGTACTCTCAGAGCATATTCTTAGCCAAAAACATTCTAGTCTCAACTGACAAGACTTGAGGACACCCACCTTTGGAATGCACAGGTGTATTGCACATTAGAAAAAAAAAAGTTTATATCAGTAATCTTTCTGTCTTTATAATATGGATGTAGTTAGAGAGCCTTTGAATTTGTTCAGAAAGGAATCTGACTAATGTACATTTCTAAATTGAGGCATACAGTGTCTCTTTCTGACAGCCTTTAGAGCTACCTTGCTCATATAAATCAAATTTGACTACCTTTTTTCAGAAAGCCTGCTTTATTAGACACCTGAAACCCAAGTGCAAGTTATATGTCTGTAGTAGGTGGACTGGATTCCAGCGTATATTCAATTCTTAAAATGCCACTCAGCTGCTACGTGCTGCTGGGAGCCTAAATTTTACGGGTATTCTAATTTGTAATGTTAACAATCCCAAACTCTTGAAAAGGTTTTATTCAGCAAGACCCAACTTTCGTGCCACTCTGCAAGTAGGCACCTGCCTTCTATTCAGCTGAGACTCAGAAAGTAGGCTTTTCTTAATCTGTTTTTCCTTAGAGAATCTATCAGTATTCTTTCTCACAGTGCTCTTCTAACATTGGATTCTACAGCAAGTGGATACAGTACGGTTTTTCTGAGAGTTAAGGTGGATTACTGTCTTGCATCTGTTGGCCGGAGTGTTTGTCCAGGTGTTGCAACAGCACTTGGAACCTGTGACACTGCCTTTCAAAGTCCCTAAGAGGGTTCCAAGCCAGTTGCTTGCAGAGTCAGGCTTGCTCACGGTTTCTGACCTAGCTGATGTTGAATTCTTTTCTCCACGATGGCACAGCTTCAATAGAAGGGGTGGAGAGTGGCCCACCCAAGAACAGCCTATAGCCTGGCAGTTAGGGCACTCTCCAAGGAGGTGGGAGATGTGAGTTGGATTTCCTTTAGGCAAAGAAGGGAATTGTGGGAGATCCGAGTTCAACTTGGGTGAATGCTTCATCCTTCAGGCTATTGTATAAAAGGGGCAGCAGCACCACCCTCTTACTTCCCCATCTTTAAAAAGAAAAGCGAATCCTGTTAGGATTTTGAAAGAAAAGGCGTAGTCGCCTGCCTTTGAAACAAGCTTTACAGGTTGTGAATCCCAACTGGAAGCGGACACCTCCCTGTATCGTTTCAGTGGGCTTCCTGCTGACTAGGCTGACTGTTTAACTACATTAATATATTGGATTTTGGGCTAAAATGCTACATTCCTTCTACCTAAGTTAGAGGAAACTGTAACTTGTCAAACTTTCTACAACTTATGGAATGCAAGAGATGAGATCCTGTTCCTGCCAGTCAAATATGGAGTAATGCACAGTCCTAGAAAAGTAGTTCTGGCCAGGATTATTTGTTATGTAACATGGGAGTCTCCAGCAAGCAGGGAAGAGCATGACCAGTTGTGCTGATAATTTGATCTGTGATAGAAAGACAATTGAAGTTTCATGTGAGATTGTTGGTTTCTGAATGTATGTTACTGTTGTTCTTTTTCCAGACCTTTTTGTTAATTTGGGAACAGTTTGAAGATACTAATCATCACAGCTACCATTCACACCATGGATTAGCAAGTGGACTGCTTATTGGCCTCAGAGTTTGCCTAGGTTTGTCACTGGCTGCTGGTCTTTATCAGATCATCACAGTGGAGAGAAGCACGCTGAAAAGGGAGTTCTATATCACCTTTGCTAAAGTACGGGCTCATGGAAACTGATTCCTTTTGCTGTAAATGTAATTGTGGCACGCAGTTGACTAAAGCACTGAACTGTTTTCCTCCATAAGAAAGTTAATATTTAAGTGTCTGATTTGATTAAATTGCACCCTGTCATCGTACTCCGAGCAGTCATTTTAATTTGACAAGGAGCAAAGAGCTTTTCTAAACAGAAATCCCACCTTTCATTGTGTGGTTTTCATTCTGTTGATTGAAAATTAAACAATGGATTCATAAAAAAGACAGAAATGTAAATGCAGTTCCTTTAACTGTCATCTCTTTCTTCTTAGCTGGCGTATAGTTATTTTATAACTTACGCTCTTCTTTTCTTTCAGGCCTGCATTCTCTGGTTTTTGTGCCACCCATGTCTTGCAACCGTTTCTGTAATATTCAGAGAATATCAAAGGGAAAAGGTATGTACAGGCAAGATAAAAGAGATGGAATTTGAATAGTAGTTGTTCTTCATGTTCAGTGTTTGTTAGCAAACTCATGCTCTTAGGCTGTTAATCTTATGACCCCAAAGGAACTTGAAAAGTCTTAGTCACACAGCTCTTATTGATGCTAATGTGAGTCATATTTTACAAAGGCATACTGGGTTTGAATCATCTAAGAGTAATCGTTTCTAGGTGAAGGGGGGTGGGGAGATGGTTAAGTCAAAGGAAAATGTGGAGGGGGTGTTTCGTTTTATTGTTTGCTTGTTTGTTTTTTAATTAAAAGCACCTTGGGGTTCTTTTAACAAAGCTAGCAGAAAGATAAATCAGTGGATTTTTTTGTTGTTTGCTTTTCAGTCTTCGTCACTTAAAAGCTTTATGTGGCTAAATAGGTCAAGGAACTTGTAGCTGAACTGTAGATTAAGAGATCTATCCAAATGCTTAGTTTGGTTTGTGAGCTCTAAACATTTAAAAACAAAAGTAGACTTACTGGATTTCTTGATTGCTTAATTATATTGGGAACTAGAGAACTGGTGTGTGAAGCCTGCCATGTTCAGATAAAGTGTATTTCTATTCTCAGGTGATTGGCTACCTCAGTCCGGGGTAGTTTGCTTCTTTACTTTATAGTTACAAACACCTTTGCATTTATATGCAAATATTTTCAGAAAACAAGCTTTTATTTGTGTGGAGAATGTAGAAAGAGGGATAAACATTTACTCAAAATATATAATATTTATGAAATATTGATATAATGAAACACCATGTTTGGTTTTGTTTAAAAAAAAAGAGAGAAATTCAGGGGGAAATAAGAAGAAACCTCCTCTAGATCAACAAAAAAAATCTGTTAGTAGTGCTTGATGAATACATCAGTGCAGTAGGGTGAACAGTGAGTGACAAGAGGTGGAATGAGTTGATAAAATTTTGCAATATTTTGAGAGTTTGAGTTTACTGAAGAGAGATTGTGGTTGCTGTCCTCTTGGATTTTGAGAAAGTTTAGTCATCATGTGCAGCTGGAGTTCCTACGTTACAATGATGTGTTTTCTCCTTTAAATGCATTTAGATAGAATAGAAATGTATGATCAATAAATACAATATTTGTGCAAGAAAAACATTTGTTTTAACAGACTCTCTGTACCAAAACTTAGACTTCTGCTTTCTCAGAAGCAGTAGGTACCCTGATGGTTTTGATTAAATACTGCCCTATGTGTCTCTTACAGATTAAGAGACTTGCACTGAGGTCTAAGTGAGACTGTTAAATCACTTCCATCACAGCTCAGTGACTGTGCTAGTTCAGAGTATTTTCAGGTTGTTGTTTTCTTTTTTTCCCTCCATTCGTTGTAAGAAAAGAATATCTAAGCATCACCTCTGCTTGTGGAACTGCATGGGTGGTGAATTGCAAGTCTGAAATTCCCCGGAACAGAGACCGCCAGAAGGCGTTATGTGACTTGCCTTAGGGCCATCTGCTGATTTGAAAACATCCAGGTGTGAGAGCATGAATCTTGGGCTTGAGCTTCACGTTCAAATCTTCTGTAACTGCAGCAGTATTAAAAGATTTAAAGTTAAGCTTCAAGCACACACGTATTGTGCTGGTAGAGATTTATTTGGGCTTGTTTTTCACTTTCTCTCTTTCTCCTTTTTTTTTGTCTTCAGATTATTACCATAGGTGTTATCCTCTGTCAGTGCATCTCCATGGTTATCCTCTACAGACTTTTTCTCTCTCATAGTCTATATTGGGAAGTATCTTCACTGTCATCAGTGACATTGCCACTGACAGTATCCTCTGGACATAAAAATCGACATCGCTTCTGAGATGTTTAGGAAGAATATGTTATGTAAAAAAAAATGTGCAATAATGATCTAAATATGCAGGTATTTTTGTCACAGGTATGTGATACATTGGTTTCACTGGAAAACTGGGTGATAGTATCAGAGCATTTCATGGAACTTTGGTCTGACACGCTCCGTAGGTTAATTTGTTACAGTATTGTTAAGTGGAAAAATCTGTAATTTGAGTGATTTCCTAAATATGATGTGTGTGCAGCACGGGTGCTGAGCCATATCACAGGAAAGTGTAAGGAATCTTTCCTCTCCCATTTACAGCCACAAAAAATGTCCTTACTTTACATCGATACTAGGTTTGAAAGTCTTATAAAATACGGTTCTTAAAATGTCTACAAGCTCAAACAAGTCTGATATAGGCCAGTTGTGAAATTGATGTGATACCTTATGATGAATACAAGTTTTTTGGGTTGGTTTTTTTTTTCATGTTTTAGGAAAAAGGTGCATTTTATGTATAATTATAAAGGAAATGGAAACAAAAGAGGGAAAGTCCACTAAAAACGTATATAAAATGTTTACAGCCATCTACAGGAAACTTTCCTTTATCGTTGGTGTGAAATAAAAGCTTTTTTTTTGCAGTTACTGTTCATATTGGTTAGAACTGTGATGAGGATGGGAACAGAGTTTGTGTTTTCCTCTTTTGAAGTAAATGTGACTGAAAATTTCACCTAGTAGTGAAGATCTAAACAATATTTGAGGCTTAAGAAGATACAGCATCATAAAGGTAATTAAAACAGCAGGCTCACATTAAAAAAAAAAAAAAAAAAAAAAAAAGCCAAGAGAAAGAAATGGGTGATGTGGCACTAGAATTTTAATCCTGATATAATTCATTTCTCTTACATTGAGGATTCAATCATAATTAAGCCATATACACAGATTAAATTAACAGAAGCATTTCATATAAATGTTGGTTTCAGTCATCAACTACCCATGAATTCCTGCCCAAGGATACTTAATCAGGATTAAATTTTCTATGAATAATTGAAAAACAAAATACTCACTGGATTTGTTATAATCCATGTTGGCACTGAGTTCTAAGTAGTTGCCATCTTCCATCCATTGTAATAAAGCCATACTACTTTGTGATGCCCTCGCATTCAGAAAAACAGTGTAAATATATACTTTATTGAAGTGCCTATTTACTGAGTATGATTAGATCATGCTGACATTTTCCTTCATAACAAGAACATACCTATTACCGTTGTGACTGCAGTCTCTCTTGGATTTTCTTTAATTATTTATCATAGTTTAGCCTTCTTCCCATGAACGTGTGTCTCTTCACAATACTGATTTTATTTTCAGGTAAATTAGCGTTCGTTTCTTCTTAATGGTATGCATCTAATTATGCCTCTATGAAAACGTGAAGACACCAGTGTTCTAGCTTCAAAACAGCCCTAACTTTTCATTCATGTTTGCCTCAGATGTGAGCATAGTTGAAACGTAAGTCTATTCCATTTCAGTTTAGAGGTGAAAGTAGACATTTGCCTTTGACTAAGGCGAAATGGCAACATGACAAAGTTGCTCATTAAATCATCTCCTTTCTTATTGTTTGTAATTCAGATCAAGAATGGCAGGTTGAGGCTGGAAAAGATGAGATATTATGATTTCACACAATCTTCAGAATGATTAAAAGATTAATTATTACATTCCTCTGATAACCACACAAAAATATTATTGGTTAAAACTTCAGTCTTTATTTCCCTGCTTATCTCTGTACTTTTCATCTTCTCAAGAAAAAAGCATCCTGTTTTTGATAAGTCTCCAATAATGCAGCAGAAGAGTTCTATCTGTCCTCATGTATAAGACATGAAATTCACACATAAAATAGAGTTTTCTAATAGACACAAAAGCTCCTTTATAGTTTATGATCTGTCACGATTAAAGTTTTAACCTATGCAGAAAAACTGCATGTGACTTTCAGAATAGACACTCTGTTTTATTCTTCAGGTGTATTTTCTTGCTTCCTGTAGTAGCTCTGACTTCAACCTGTTCGTATTAAAGTAAATGGTATCTTAATTTTACCTTCTAAATATACCCTGCAACAATTCATAAAAGACATTCAGAATTCATTGTTCATCTGGGTATAAATGCATAGTATAAGATGTTGTCTCTTAATCTTTTCCAGATTGCCCCATAAATCAACAGGTAGCATTATTCTTTTAGTCTGGCATCAAATCCAGTGATTTGAAAATAAAATTTCAATTTTACTATTAATGAAACTGCAGCAGATCAGTATCGCTTTCTCATGGTAAGCTGCACCACGGACATGCATTTCTATTTCTATTAGCATTCTTTCTTAACCATCATCCACAAACATCAAGGTATTAAATCATTAACAGGTGCTGTAGCATTAGGTCAGTGTCACTGTGATAATATTAAGATGTCTGTTAATTTGGTATATGATATCCGTGGGGGCAGGGGGCCTGAAATCTTCACATATGAACTACTTACAAAGCTTCATACTTACCTGTACTCAAGCTTGAAGCTTGCTGCCTGTGGACCATGCCTGGGAATTGCTTGAATATGTGAAAGCCTGTCTCTTGTTCCTAACAGTTGGTCCCATTGAAAGACATAAGTTACAACCTTGGGGATTTTTTGTGCTTATTCACATAGTTACCCAACTTATCAATTTGGTTTCATAACCACCTCTTAGAAGAATAGCTTCCAGCCTTCTTCTAGTCGTCTTCAATAATGCACCCTCACTTAAAAAGTTTCTGGCTTTGTAAAATGCGTTTTCCATCACCCCAATACTCCCTCCTCCAACTCCCACCCCCAAAAAAAAAAAACATTTGTGTTGCAAAACTGCAGTTCTGGCGTAGATCTGAGCAACTCATGCCCCCACCTCAGCTACGTGCCAGCTGACGGCAGTGGACAAAAGCACTCCTTTAGCACGCCTGTAGTCCCAGTGTGTCAAGGGTAGGGTTTGTGCCAGCTGAAAGCAGCTGCCCACCCAAGGAGCTCTCAGCAGGAGGGCTGTAGCCGGGTTGCAGCCTGCCTGCCACCTCGCAGAGAGAAACACGCTCCGTGTGAAGGCAGCACTACCAGCTGCTGGCCGTGCTGAACGGCGCCATTTAGTCGAGGTTGAATGGCAACTTCGTACTTGTTAGGTTTTGTGCATTACATGGTTCTGTTTAAAATAAAGTTGCAGAGAAAGAGTATACTAATTCCATTGTTCACCAGTCTCAGTGAATGGAAAAAATAAGTGCACATTGATGCGATTGCAGGCTGAAGTTGTGCTCTGAAGAAATTCACTAACGTGCGTGAGAGGACTCTTCCTTGCCAGTCATCTCCTTTTCTCCTGGAACAGATGCCAGTTAGTGTCAATTACAATTTATTGGTTGGGGCAGGATGGTTGTTCAGGAGGAGCAGGAGTGAGATCACCAATTCAGCCCACGAGACCCCCCACACGCTGTGAGCAGTGATAGTGTTGCATAGCTCCCAACCCCAGCTGGATTGGAACTGATGATGTAGAGGTTGGAACAATGCTCCAGCTCACACAAGTCCTCTAAGCTATTCGCTCCCATTCTCTGTAGGGTATGTTGATTGTACTTTTATTTAAAGTGCTTCAGGTAGGAAAAATGAATATTTACAATTAAATGCATGTAAATGGAAGTGGAAAGGCTTGATTGGAAAAATATCAAGTTTCTAATACATATTACTGTACTAAGACCTCCCACACAAGGCAAACACTTATAGTCAGATCTAATGAATATTCTTTTCTGGTTCCTGTGCCAGTGGAGAGCCACAGAAGTAGCAAAATCTTTTTGTTTGCATCTGGGTCCTCTACAGAAAAGGAAATAGCTCAGTTCTAGTTTGTTCTATGTGGTGTCATGCCTCTGCCTGGTATATTTTAGACATTCATGATGATTGGGCTGGCTGAAATCAATATTATGTTATACTTTTAACGCTTCTTTTGCATGACTGCAACATACAAGGGGTGGGCGATTCTCAAATGTCAAAAGAGAGAAGGTGTCAAGGTGTTTTTCAAACGATTGTTAACCACAGTGAATGGCAACTAGACTGGTTTTCTAGTCAACAGTAAGTTCCAATTCTCATTTTTCTTAAATCCTTTTCTAGAAAAATATTTCCTGTCTTACAGAGTTCTACCTCTCCCACTGTGCTCTCTTCCCTCCCCTTTCCCCTCTCTCATGCACGATCTTGAGTGCAATGGGTGTCACTTCTCTTTCTATCTCTCCATCTGTTCCCACGATCAACAGTCACAGTCCAGCCCCTACTTTGCATCTAGTATGCGTATTCTCTTTATCCTTGGTCTGTTTTGATTTCACACTTTTCCTGTCTCTCCCTTGCCCTCTCCACCATGACTTTAGTCTCTCTAGCCATCAGAGACCTGAGGGTGTGGTTTGACATTGCAGTTCATTTGGGCTCTTGGCTGCCAAAAATGAGCGTCCCCTTGGCTTGCTGTTGCTTCCCTTGAAGTGATGGTAGCTGTCACCTAGCAGTTTGAGTAAGATGAAGCCAAGGAGTTACACTGGTAGGAAACTCAGTCTTCAGCAGCAGCAACAGATCAGATTAGTTCTGTGTGGTTTCAGCTCACTCAACCAGCTCACCAGCGTTTGGTGAACGCCAGTGATGCAGGGGATGCAGAGGTAGGACAGGCAAGATGAAGGGGGCCAAGATTCCCTTTGGAAAGGCAGCTGTGAGGTCAGTTGGTCTTCTGCAAAGTGTAGCCTAGTGGCTCCCATCTCCCATATCTTCTGTACACAGTTCTGCACGCTGTGAACTGGCCTCTTTTCTTCAAGGCCCTTTTTTAAGAATAGGGTCCAGTTAGTTTTGGGTGGAGCAGTTGTGAGAGAAGCAAGATGGAGACAGCCATAACTTTACCAAGACAGTGATGAGGTGCTGGAACAGTCTGCCCAGGGAGGCTGTGGATGCCCCATCCCTGAAGGTGTTCAAGGCCAGGTTGGATGGGGCCTTGGGCAGCGTGGTCTAGTATTAAATGAGGAGGTTGGCAGCCCTGCATGCAGCAGGGGGGCTGGAGCCTGATGATCCTTGTGGTTCCTTCCAACCCAAGCCATTCTATGATTCTGTGATAACTTGAGTGGCTGCCACTTCTTTCAACAGATGTCAGCATTGTGGTAGAAGGCGACCAAGAAGGTGGCACTGCCCTTCTCAAGGTCTGCAAGGTCTGCCTGTGTGCAGGGAGTTGCTGTCTGAGTATCAGCAGCCCACTGAGCTGCAGTTGCCTGCAGTGGGTACTCATGAAGTAGTGGGTACTTCCACCTGCTGAGAGGCAGGTCTTCATGTGGCTGGGATGGAACAGAGAGGATCCTTCTCATCTTGTAGCCAAGTAGTGTGCCTGGGCAGCTTGGTCAGTCTGGCTTTAATGCTGCAGCAACAGCAAACAGATTGAGGGAGACTGTAAACGAGCTATCCCAGGAATCTTTTCTTTAACACAGCAGTTAGGGCTGAAGGAATGTACGCATGCAGTGCTAGAGTTCATACTTTTTTGCCTCATTTCTGACCATGTGAGCCTCTTTTAAAGCGGTAGAGTTATTTCCAAATCAGATATTTAAAGCGGAGCTGTTAGGCAGAGATCACCATTTACATAAGACTTCTATTTAACCTATTACCTATGAAAATTTACTTCAGGCTGGAACTTGCTTTCCAAAACAAATGGTTTTTAAAATTTTCTTACTTATGAGTACCTTAAATTGTGTTTTCTAAAGGGGGAAAAAAAAAAAAAAATACTTGGAACCTTACCAGTTTAATTTGCATTTTGGCTCTAATGTAACTCAAAATAGATTAGATTTAAAAAAAAAAAAAAAAAAGAAAAAGAAAAAAAAATAATAAGGAAATTTGGCAAGTGATTACTCAATACATGATTTTACTGCTTTGGTATTTTGAAAATAAAAATGAACAGATCTGTTTGACTTTGAAAAGTGCTTGGTGCACGTGTGTTGTAACCACTTCTCAGAAACCAGAGGGAAGGTTCCTCGCGTGCTGCGCTGCCTGCAGCTCAGCTCCATGCTGTGACAGCCTGCAGCAGCCGTGAGAGACCCGGGGGGTCAGTGATCACAATCTGTATGTTCAGGTAATGCTGTGTGGAAGTGATGCAGAGCAGCTGGGTTGAGGGAGAAAACCAAGGGCTGTGCTGTTCCTGTTTCATAGAGCGGGAGTCGGGGAAGGGAACATGCTGTGCTAGGGCACGAAGGTGAGCAGCAAGAAAACACTGTCGAACTTCCTCATCTGGAGCTGTGTGTATCTGATTTCTGTGCCTTCCCTGTCACTGATTCCCATGTAGTTGTGTCCCCAAGCCCCTCCCTGGTAGCTTGCTTATCTCACCTCTGTGCCGAGGGCTGGCAGCTCTGCTGAGCCCGACCAGGCCAAGCAGGTGGTGGTGGTGTTGGCCCTCAGTGCAGAGAGGGTTGGGGGAATGCTGTATCTCAATCAAAGGAGCAGGGTCCTCTGTTGCTCCTGTTACCCTGTTCTCACTAGTGAAATGACAGGGAGGGAGCATCTGGTCCCCTTGGGATGCCTGGGGCTTTGTCAGCTGCTCGGTGCCATGGTCTGCCCTTCCCCGTTCCATAATGCAGATTTGGTTCCTGGCAACTCTGTGTGTATCTACACGCAGGACCACCTTGCTGGGCTGTGGATCACTGTGCATCAACAGACCTTCACGTGGCAGAAATCTCGCTTTGTCCCATCCCTGCCCTGCAAACTGCAGTTCTCCTTGTTGATTCTATTAGTGATTAAGCCCTTGTTCTTGTGTAGCATGATGGTGTGGGCTTAAAGCCCTGACACAAAGCTTGGAGGAGCAGTGAGCAGTGGTTCTCCATGCAATGGCCCTGGTTGAGGAGAAACAGCACTGGAGAACTGCACATTGGGATTCCCACCTTCCTGCTTGCATGGGAAAGAACTTTGGTCTGCATGGGTGCCAACAGCAATCTCAGTGTTCTCAGACAGGCATAAAGATGGACAGACAGAACTGCCAACAAGTAGCAGGACAGGTACTCAGAGCTGCCATCGGCCAGGCAGATTTCTGCAGGCAGGAACTGCTCCAGAGGTGCCAGTGGGGTGATGGGGGTGGGGGAGAAAACCAAGTAGTGTCCCTTAGGGAGCACTGCCACTCAGGCTTGCTGTGGAGTCCAGGGTTTTGTTTGTTTTTTTTTTTCAAATTGAATCATAGAATCACAGAATGGCCTGGGTTGAAAAGGACCACAGTGATCATCTAGTTTCAACCCCCCTGCTGTGTGCGGGGTGACCAACCACATGACCCTAGAGTTACCTAAAAGTCTCTTGGCCACACCGAGTGCATGGCCGTCCCAGGCAGATGCTCACACATCTCTGATGTGCCACACGTAAGTAAAATTCGATCAACGTCTTCAAGAAGTCCCTCAGAACTTTGTTTAGGTTAACCTCGCCAAGCGTGGCCGCAGGAGGAGCTCCTGAGCGGCGCTGTGGACCGCTTGGACTTCACCTCGACCCGATGAGCGACGAATAGGGCGGACAAGAAGGAGGAAGAGGAGGAGGAAGAGGAGGAGGAGAGCTCGCCGAGCCCCGCGGCCGCTCCACCTCAGCACTGCGAGGCGCGGGCGGAGGTCGGGGCGCTCCTCACGGCCGCAGGGAGGCGCTGTGGTGCGGGGCGCGGAGCGGGGCTGGAAGCGGGATCCGCTCAGGGGGCAGCGGAGGGCGCGGGCTGAGCCTCACTGGGACGCGCATCCCTTTGGGTGGATTTCGGGCTTTTTTCTGTTTCACCTTTTTTTTTTTTTTTTTTTTGGCCATACACCTGAGTTCCGTGCTCGGGAAACGCGGCGAACGGCCCACAGCTGGTGGGCTGAGGCAGAGGAGGCGGCCGGGAGGCTGAGGGGAACGAGCGGGGCTTTAGAAAGATCCCGAACGTGAGCGCTGCCCGGCAAAGCGCGGGGCCGGGCGCCGTCCTTTCCCCTCTTCTTTAACGCACGCTAAAAGAAAAATCCTTCACAGCATCTTAAAGAACTTTTTTTTTTTTTTTTTTTTTTTTTTTTTTGACACAACAGCTGCAAAATCTATTTTCTAAACAAAGATTTATACATATTTATATGAGCTTAATCCAGATTTTTTTTTTTTAATAAATCATTCTCAGAACTGCAGAGGTAAACTATATGTAAATACCTCAAGTAATAGGCTTGTAGTGCAAATCACATCATTTTATCTTCAATTTTGCATTCGTTTTTCTGGCTTAAAGGTGCATCAGAGATATGCATTTTAGCATATTCAGAACACGGGGCGTGAAATTAAATGTTTGACAGAGTGAGAAAAATATACAGACTTTGGAGATGCCTTAAAAATAGTAATTTATGCAGATCTAGAGGAGTGAAATCATTTGCAATGGAGTGACCCTCTCTCCAGGAATTTTTTGCTCAGTGTTCTTCCCTAATCTCCCGCTGTATCTTCATTTTTCATTGAACTAGCCAGTTTTCTGCGAAGCAGTCTTGTAGATAAGGGAAGTGCTAAAAGAAGAAGAAAGAAGAAGCTCAGTGGGTCCGTTTCCATTGCACTTTTACCCAAGGCAATGGGCAGAATTTAACGGATTCCTTCCAACATATGTTTTTGCCAGATAAGTAAACAGTGTGTGTCGGAAATGAAAAAGCATTTGCAATTTAATGACATTACAGCTCTCAGCTTAGGCTGGCGTGCTGCGAGGCGAAAAGCAGAAAGAGAGAGGAGAGGAGAAAGAGAAAAAGAACAAAGTTCATCTTCCCTTTTGTGCATTTTTATCAAGGAAAATATTACTTCTTTCCCCCTCTTGTTCTCCTTTCTTTCTCCCTTTGCTTTTTTGTCTCACTCATTTACATTTTGTTCTTTTCTCTCCTTTTCTCCCCTCTGTTCACTTTTACCTTTCTCTCCCCCCGTCGCTTCTCACCACCCCCTTCCCATTGTGTCTCCGGATCCATCCGCACGGCCCATTCAGCTTTTTTTTTTTTTTTTTTTTTTCTTTACCTAGAAGAAGCTGTTTATCCAACAATGTATCTTTCTCTTTTTTTTTTTTCTTTTTTTTCTTTTTTTTTTTGTCGTGCCCCCCTCCCTTCCCCACTCCCCCCTTCCCCAAAGTCTCTCTCCGCGCTGTACTCCGAGCGCCGCGGCTCAGCCAACGGGATCAGCGCTCAAACCGGCACCGGGTCCGGACGGGGATGGGGGACGGGACCGGCGGTGTTGGGGCCGCCGCTGCCACCCGAACGCGAGGTGCGACAGCGCTGTGCCCGCGGGCGGTGGGAGAGCCGTCAGATAGGGACCTGGAATAGGGGGGGAACGGAGAAGAGGGGGAAGAGGATGGAGAGGGAGGGGGACGGGGTGGGGGGAGGGCACTGTGTAGAGTCGCTTTGCCGCGTGCCTTATTTATTTATCCGTCTATCTATTTTATTTATTTATTTCTCTCTCTGCCTGTTTATTTATTTATTTTTGACCATGAAATTGACATCTTTCACGATCTTCAAGATCCGGTACTTGGTAAGTCAAAAAAAAAAAAAAAAAAGGAAATCTTTTTGGATATAAGGAGGTAACGTCGCTAGAGGTGGTAATTTAATCAACCGAGGATATGTTTCAATGTTCTTCTTTTTTTTTTTCTTTCTTTTTTTTTTCCTGGTCTTCTAGGCATTAGCACTTTAAATTCATTATGTCTGTTTGACAGATAGACGCAGCCTTAAGGATCTAGAAATGAAATCCAAGAAGTACAGCCCGCTAGAGGACATATATTGAAGTTAAGAGATTAAAACGGTCCCGACCATCGCAAACAGAACGGAACATCTCGCATTTCTCATCCCTTATAAGCATGACTATTTTGCAGATGTTAAATGCGGGCTGCTCTAATTACGGACAAGGGGAGGGGGGCCCGCCGAGCGCCGGGCTCTCCAACTTCACAGCGATGGAGTGAGGTTGGGAAGGCAGTGAGAGCTCTGTCGTCGGCTCAGGAATTTGTACAAGGGGGATTTTCCCTATCAATAATTTAATAAGGAGGCAGCAGCCTCTCCTGCGTGCTTTAATGACTCGAGGATCGTGCGTGAATTTCCTATAAGCGAATAACAAAGGAGCCAAATGAGAAAAGCAGGGCTTTCTGCCTTCTAACTGGGACACCGAGGACTCTGTGTCATTACAGTAATTTAGCAATGTTAATGATCTGTAATATTAATACATCACACTTGAAAATGGGCAAGAGTTGTCATAATTAAACGCATTAAGCCACAATTAAAAAGTCATCTAAGCACTTGTACTGATACCGGCACAGATAAGGCTGCTCATTACCCTGCCAACCTCTGTCCATGCAGCTCCCTGCCTCCTGCTCTGGTTGCAGCTGCAAGGGGGTCCTGTGTGGGCCTGGGAGCTCCTTGGGTACAGTGGGGAACGGGCTGGGCCCTGGGAGAGACTTTGGCCACGGGCTGAGAGCCTGAGTCTGGGGTGATTGCTCATCACATCGTGGGAAGGCAGCGTATCCTGCACGACATTCCATAGAATCACAGACTGGGTTGAGTTAGGTTGGTTGGGTTGGATTGGGCTGATCACACTGGGTTGGGTTAGTCTGGGTTGAGTTGTGTCGGTTTAAGTTGGGTTGGAAGGGATCTTACAGCCCACTCAGTTTCAACTGTTCCAATGGCCCTGCAGTGGGCAGGGCTGCCACCTACCAGCTCAGGCTGCCCAGGGCCCCATCCAACCTGGTCATGAATGCTTCCAGGGATGGAGTATCCACAGCTTCTCTGGGCAGCCTGTGTCAATGCCTCACCACCTTCTGAGTAAAGAATTTCCTCCTAACATCTAACCTAAATCTGCCCTCTTTTTGTTTAAGGCCATTGCCCCTTGTTGCCAGTGAACAGCAGGGGAGCTTGGGACACATCACACTGACCTTGAGGTGCAGCCCCACAGCAGCTCACAGAAGCTTGCCCCCAGCCTAGCTCTGCCAAATATCCAGCTTTAAATGAATCTATTACAAAAAGTGCTCAAGCTAAACCTGATCAGTGCTGATACCCAGAGCATTTCTCTTTCCATCCCTGGCAGCTTTTTCATCCCGTGGACATGCACAGTGATTTTTAGGCTGCTTTCCTAATGGGGAAAATGTTGTACCACCACGCAGTGTGCCTGTGCAGGGCTCTCTGGTGGTCTCCTCTTAAAAACCACTTATCTCTTTGGCCAAATGCAGTTACATCTGGCTGAGGGAAGATGGGTTCGGAGCCTTTTGTCATGCTAACGGTGGCTGGGCACGGGAGGGCAGCCCGATGCATGCATGCCTCCGGTGGTGAAAGGCTCCAGCATAAGCCTGATCCTAGCAGTCAGACGTAGAAACCATCAGTGTTCCCACTCACAGGAAAGTTCTGGGCAAATATTGAAAATAATAGCTAAAATAATACGAAAAATTAGGCCTATTTCCACCCAAAATCTGTAACTCTATGGAAACATTCTCACCCTGGAGCTGCCAGTGAGCAGCTGCACACTGGCACATGGACAGAGCAGGAGGATGTTGCCACTGGGTGCTGGGTCCAGAGAAGAGTCCCCCACATTTGAGTCACACTGCACCCATTTGTTCCTTCCCTGCTCATGCTGGTGTCAGTGATGTTAATAAAAATGTATAAACTCCAACATTTTTGGACTGGTGTCAGTGATGGTGTCAGTAATGTCAAAAAAAAAAAAAAAAAAAAAAAAAAAAAAAAAAAAAAAAGTGTGAAGTCCAACATAGGGATTTATTTCTGGAGATCCCTGTTCTCCATGGAACTGTTGCTCCTTTGAATAACAGTGTGATGACCAGAACTCGCTGCTGTGATCACTGGTATTGAGGAAGATTTTGTCTGTGCTTGCTAAAAACACGAAGGTCTGAGATGGGTATATCCTGCAGAACCACCAAGGGGAGCGTTGTGATAAACCAGGGGAAGTGAGTAAAGCTGAATTGTCACAGTGGTGGAATATTAATTTATGTGAGTGTCAATTTCTTGAAGGGAGATCTGTCTCCCTTTCCCTCCTGCATCCACTGCCGCTGTTTGTGTTCTCAAGCTGTATGACAGGAGGCTGTGCCTTCCCTTTCAGATCAGAGCTGAATCTCTATGCGTTGGTCCACCCAAAGAATCTCACGCTCTCCTCAAATTTGCTTTAAATCCAAGCTCAATCTCAGCCTTTCTCTCCAAGAATCTGGATGCAAAACAACATTTGGTTTGAGATGGTGCTTAGGTTGAAATACCTTGGAAACACGTCAGTCTTAAGTTGGGAAGGACCTGCCACCTGTTGCCATTTGGGAGTGGGCTTTGTACGGTCTGTGGCCAGTGCCACATGACAGCACCTCATCTGTGGTCCCCCCGTGCCAAACATGCTGCAAGCACAGAGGAGCAATATTTGCTCCTCACAGCTAATGTGGAATCCTGGGGATCCAGCCTCATCAGCAGCACTGTCATCTCTGAGCAACCATCAACACACACTGCCCAAGGGACACAGTTTTAGATTTCATGGTTGCTGGCTCCAGGAGATCAGCAGCAGGAGAGCCTCCATCCTACCAGCCATGTCCTTTAGGTCCCAGTGCTGGCTGATGTGAAGCTACCCCCAGCTCAGCTGTCACCTGGTGCAGCAGGAGCCCAAGAAACCTCCAGAGCCTCCTGTGAATGGATGGTCCTTAGGAACCCACCTGCTGCGGGTGGGATTCGCAGCCCTGGCTGTAGGGTAGTGGCTTGGGATCCTCAGCTGCTGGAAATGTCTCACAGATGTGTGCTGGGAGCTTCCACAGGCACCTGCTGATGGTGCAGAAAACCCATGAAAGAAGAGTGATCACATGATTAACTGCAGGATGCAAAGTACAGATTTTATTTGGAAACATTACATTTTGCCATTTTAAAAGCAATTATGTCCAGACTGTGGCAAAACATTTTTGACTGAAACTTAAGATATGTATAAATACACATAAAATAAATCATAAATCGTGAATGCATGTGTGTATATATTAAGTCCTGACCAATGAAAATGGTATTCTCCAGCCAGTTCTGCTGTGCACGCAGCTTAAGGTACACCCTGGTGCCAGTAGGCATGATATAACCCAACATGAAAACAGGATAAGGGCAGCTGTGCAGCCCCCCAGCTGCCTCGCTCTTGTTGGGTGTTTGCCGTGCAACCTCTCATTAAGGAGATGGTAGGAGAAGGACAGTACCCAGCTAACCTCATTGGGAGCTCCTGAATCATAGAGTTGGTGTTCTGAGAAGAGCTGGGGTGCTGGTAGAAGAATCGATGGGCCATGGAGATGGTATCAAAAGCACAACAAATGCAGAAGCATGTGGAGCAATAGTGTAGGTAAAGGAGAAAGATGGGGCAATGTTGGCGCAGTGATTGGGTTAAAACTTGAAAGCTTCATGGAGACAAGGGAGAAAGAACAGCAGAAGGTGGTCACATGTAAAGGAGATCCATGCACCAATATGACAGGACATTGAGAACCAAGATACATTTTAAAACAGAATTTTTGCAAATAAAAATGATGTGTGACTTGACCAGAGTTTGGTATGAAGGATGTGAAGAAGAAGAGGTCGAGGCTCAGAGATGTTGGCAGGAATATCAAGCAAGGGAAAAGAGTGGAAGAAAATGCCTGAAACCTGGGAAGTGAGTTTGCTCTGAGCTGTGCTGAATTAATGCTGATAGGTTAAAAATCAAGATCAGGCAGTTTGGTGAGACCTGAGCAAAGGATGTTCTGTGCTGCTATGGTGGAGGGGGTCGATGAAGCCATCTCTATTAGAGCCATCACAGAGGGGAGAGGAGAGAGAAAAAGTGTGGAAGAAGGAAGTCTTCCCCAAGAGAGGGGATATGGATCTGGAAAACCTGTCCTCAAAATAAAACCAAAAACACACAGAAGACTGAAGAGTGAAGCTGAAGAGAGCTTAAAGAGGATGAGTGCAAGCCATGCATGGGCTGCTGGAATGCGAAAGGACTTGGGGGAACCAGTGCCTTGCAGAGAGCACTCTTTCCCTAAAATCTTGCAATCCTATACCAAAATCTTTCAGAAATGAGAGGTAAAATATTCTGCTCGTTTGGAAGGACTGAGCCTTGGGTACAACGTACGTGTTTGTATCAGAAATTGCTATCAAGCGTGTGGAGGAAAACATCAGAAAACCTGTAACTATGCCTTCAACGATTGTTTTGATTAACAACCCTTAAGTGTCCCCATCGGTCACCCAGAAGCGATGTTTGGCATTGGATCATGTCAGAAAAGGGACATTCTGAAGCATACTTAGGAGGTGGCAATTGAAGACTAAACGCTCCCGAAATCCTCGATCCTCCCCACCTTCTCTGTTTACCGGGGCAGAAAGCAACTTAGGCAAGAATTAAGAACACCCTCCTATGAGTGAGTGATTCAGGTGCAGCTTCAAGAGGGAATGCGTTGCCACTGGGATTTATGACCCTCGGAAGAGCTTGGAGCCCAGACTTTAATTAATTGATTGCAAAGCATCAGAGGGAAATAAAACCAGTTGGGCAAAAGCCTGGTTCTGGTGAGATCTCTGCTCTCTCTGCTTTTCTCCCACTGCAGTATTTCCCCGCTGTGTTTGTGACCAACAGACCTGCTGCGGTTGCTTTCTGACTACTTATACATTTTCTGTTTAAATTGCCGAGATGACATCCGAAATACAGTAAAATAGCCATGATAATATTGCAAACCCTTAATGAAGGAATCCGAGTGTGACAATATCGTGTGATTTGTGCAAATATATCCATATGGGCACCGTTTACACAACATGTTTTGCTGAATATCGGCCAGCAACGTTGCTTCCTTCGGCGCTTGAGTGCTGGGGATGCCGCATATTAAATTCAGCTGACGAGAAGCATCCTGCACGCAGAATATTCAGGCCGCAAAGGCAACGGGCAAACACACCTTTGTATTTCGGTCATTACATTACCGAGGTCAGTAAAGGTCTGTGCAGAAGCTCTAGCGGAGCTCTGTCTCTGTGTTTCCCTTTGGAAATGTATAAACGTGAGATAAGAAAGCAAACCGGCCGTAGAGCAGAGCCCCGCAGAGCAGGAGGTGGGAACCTCCGTAATCAGGACCCAGAGATCCATCCCCGTGATTCGGGGGACTCTGATCGCAGCTCCCCCGTTCCCACGGGTGGCCTCAGCTGGCTGGGCACTGGGACATGAGGACATGGGGACTGGGGGACATGGGAACAGGAGGACGCGGGGAGGTGGTGGCATCCGTCGCAGAGGCTGGGGGCTTTCCCCGGCGGGTGCGGGGAGCCGAGACCCGGGGGGTCCTCGGTGCAGGGGCTGTGCACGGCGAAAGCCGATGTCGGGAGGAGCGATACCGGCCCCGGCGATCACCGAGCGAGGTACGCTGGCAGTGCGGTTGCCACTTGTCCGCAGGAGGGCTCGGTGTTGTCGACGGAGCTAATTGATTTCGGTTCAGTCTTGATCCCTCTTAAAACACGAACAGATTTAATGGTTCTTACTCCCGAGCTCTGCGCTGTAGAGACAATTCGGGTTATTAAGACGCGTTAATAAGCAGCGAACAGCCACAGGGTAGGTGAGACGTCCCCGGCTCGCAATAAGCCCGTAGCCCCACACCGGGCTGCACCGGGCGGTGTCCGCACGGCCACGAAGGGCTCCGCACGGAGCGGCTCGCAGCCCGCGGGCGGTCCGAAATCGGATCGCATCGGGAGGTGCTCGGCTCCGGGGGGGGGCACAGCGGTGGCACCGCTCCGTCCTCCGCCCTCCTCCTTCCCTCTGAAACAACAGAAAAAGAAAAAGAAAAAAAAAAAAAAAGGTTAAGAATTTGCTGCTGCCCTTCCTTTACTTTTTTTTTTTTAATCTCGTACGTCTCGTATTTCATATCTGGCAGCCAAAGAAATCTTAATAAAAAGAACGTGTAGGAGCATTTCCAGGGGAATAATTTGATCGGGAATCATTGCTGCTTTTGGAATTAGTCCTAAAACTTATTAAAAGTTGAACAATCCCGGCACATACATTATTCTCTTCCAGGGATATCTTTTCTGCCTTCAGAACCCCTTTTTTTCCTCTCTCTGCTGAGCGCGGGTACCGCTGTCGGGGAGCTCAGGTGTGTGGGGGTTGGGGGGAAGTGGGGGAGCCGCGAGGGGGGAGAAAAGAGAGGGCTGTATTCCCCCTGAGCTGCTCGATGGCATTTAGCAGCTATCAGCTCCGTCTCTGTTGTGTCCTTATCGCGGTGGGAGGGAGAGGGCAGAGGGGGATGCCCCGATGGGACGGGATGGAGGAGATGGGACGGCACGGGATCGGATGAAACGGGATGGGATTGGACGGGACGGGAAGAGACGGGATGGAATGGAACGGGATGGGACGGGATGCAATGGGATGGGACGAGATACTCTCTGCCCCAGTGCCTTTCCCGTGTCCTATCCCCTCTCCTCTATGCACTACCCGGGGCAGCCGCCGGCGTTTTGGAGACTGCAGCGGGGCCCTCGCCGCCGGCCGGCGAGTGTCCTACGGACGCCCCGAAGGATCTGAGCCCCGCAGCTGGAAGTGGCCAACGACTTGTTGTAACTGGGAAGGGAGCGGGGGGAGAAAAGGGAAACGCTGGGTTGAGACTGACATTCCAGTAATATATTTCCGTGAGAAGAGTTTTAAGATGTCCTCTGTAATTTCCCATAAGAAATCTGGTTATACTGGTTGATTTCAATAGGAGAATTCTCTGCCTGCAGGCATAGGGTGAGTAATACGCCGTATGTTTCATACTCCTCTGCTAATATGATAATAAACGCATTCAAAAAAAAAAAAAAAAAAAAAAGCAAGCACCGAGGTGTTTACAGTGAGTCCCTGTCCTCCTCCGTGCCTCACCGTTCCGGCACAGGGAACCGAGGGCCGCCCGTGAAGGACGGGAGCAAAGCAGCGGCGGCCGAGAGGAAGAAGAGACTGAAGGCAGCGCTGATTGACTCTCATCCCTATCCCGAGTTCCACCACCTCCCGAGCGGGAGAGTTCGCGGGAGTCCCGCTACGAGCGCGCAAATAGCACACGGCCGCGGTTCCCCCGAGAGCCGGCAGCGCGCAGGTGACGCGGGGTGGGGGCTGGGGGGGTTGGGGATGCTCGAGTTTTGCCCCCAGCTCCTGCAACCCTGGAGCTCCCGGTGCTGCTTCAGTGCCGGCCCGTCGGAGGGGTCCCGGGGCAGGGGAAGGTGCTCCCAGAGCTGAGTAATTGCGTTCGGGGTAGAGTGACTTGTGCGCAAC